>NC_135901.1:62290742-63008742 GCF_964194155.1 Cetorhinus maximus | reverse complement strand
GCCTGCCGTCGGTCGTAGGGAAAATTCTAGAGTCCATTATAAAAGATTTAATAGCTGAGCACTTGGAAAACAGTGGCAGAATGGGACAGAGTCCACATGGATTTACGAAAGGGAAATCATGCTTGACAAATCTATTGGAATTTTTCGAGGATGTAACTTGTAGAGTTGATGAGGGGGAGTCAGTGGATGTGGTTTATTTGGACTTTCAGATAGCTTTCGACAAATTCCCACATAAGAGATTAGCGTGTAAAATTAAAGCACATGGGATTGGGGATGGTGTATTGAGATGGATAGAAAACTGATTGGCAGGCAGGAAACAAAGAGTAAGAATAAACGGGTCTTTTTCAGAATGGTAGGCACTTACTAGTGAGGTACCACAGGGATCGGTGCTGGAACCCCAGCTTTCACAATATATATTAATAATTTAGGTGAGGAAATTAAATGTAATATCTCCAAATTTGCAGATGACACAAAGCTGGGTGGGAGGGTGAGCTGTGAGGAGGATGCAGAGATGCTTCAGTGTGATTGGGACAAGCTGAGTGAGTGGGCAGATGCATGGCAGATGCAGTATAATGTGGATAAATGTGAGGTTATCCACTTTTGTAGCAAAAACAGGAAGGCAGATTATTATCTGAATGGCTATAAATTGAGAGAGGGGAATGTGCAACGAGACCTGGGTGTCCTCGTACACCAGTTGCTGAAGGTAAGCATGCAGGTGCTGCAGACGGTAAAGGAGGCAAATGGTATGTTGGCCTTCATAGTGAGAGGATTCGAGTACAGGAGCAGGGGTGTCTTGCTGCAATTATACAGGGGCTTGGTGAGACCACACCTGGAATATTGTGTGCAGTTTTGGTCTCCTTGTCTGAGGAAGCATTTTCTTGCTATAGAGGGAGTGCAGCGAAGGTTTACCAGACTGATTCCTGGGATGGCGGGACTGACATATGAGGAGAGTTTGAGTCGTTTAGGATTATATTCACTGGAGTTCAGAAGAATGAGGAGGGATCTCATGGAAACCTAGAAAATTCTATCAGAACTAGACAGGGTAGATGCAGGAAGAAGTGTTCCCAATGGTGGGGGAGTCCAGAACCAGGGGTCACAGCCTGAGGATACAGGGTAGACCATTTAGGACTGAGATTAGGAGAAATGTCTTCACCCAGAGAGTGGTGAGCCTGTGGAATTCGTTACCACAGAAAGTAGTTGAGGCCAAAACATTGTATGTTTTCCAGAATGAGTTAGATATAGCTCTTGAGGCGAAAGGGATCAAAGGATATTGGGAGAAAGCGGCAGCAGGCTATTGAGTTGGATGATCGGCCATGATCATAATGAATGGCGGAGCAGGCTCGAAGGGCCGAATGGCCTACCCCTGCTCCTATTTTCTATGTTTTTTTTGTTTCCTGGTGAATCGAGTGACACTGTCAGATCTTGATGTGATATTTGGTTTTAGTTTCCTATCTGCAAATCATCTCCCTCTTGTACCCAGTAAAAGGAGTTTACAAAAATCTTCATCGTAAGTACAGGATAGAAATTCAAAACAGACAATTCGAGTTTCTTTGGAACGTTCTTTCCCCAAACATATGGTCCAATCAAACAGATAGAAGTTCAAATCAGCAGCAAGGTCCCAATAAAAGCAAAGGGAACCTTCCTAACTAAACCAGGATGTTGTTTCCAGTGTCTATGAGACACTCTGTACCCTGAGATGCCCACTGGATGTGGAATGTATCAAGCGCACTGGTGGACACCGCATGTTCCCTCTCCAGGGACACCCAGACATGGACAGGACCACGGAAGAGAGATCGGCAGCCAGTGTGACCAGGCCCATGTGTGTCACCCATCCTGGATCAACAAATTCCTGTTTTAAACAGGCCCATGAACAGTTACAGGAGAAGATTCACTGTCATACCGCAGCCCCTCTCCCCACCCCTCCTACACTGGGCAACCAGAGATTAGGATTGTGGGGCTGAAGTGTCAACAAAGGCTGTGAATCAGCCCCATAGGGGCTGCAACCTCTCACTCTGAACATATACAAGGCCCATGGACTCCTCTAGGCCGCAAACATCACCTGCAGCCTGGGAGTGGGTAAAGCTGCTTAAAACCCTGTCCCCCCGACAAAAATATGCCTATCCTGGGCACAAGGACCCTGTTGGGAAACGGGACCGTGAAGCCCCGCCCACTCACTGGTGCAGCAACAAGGCCGCGCATGCGCCCTACTACCTACTGAAAAAAGATGGCGGCCGTTATTTTGGGTCTGGGTCTCGGGGATTAAAATAAAAAAACTCAATAAAATTAGAGATGAAATGATAGAGAAACCTGAATGTAACAGAACATCCATTATCCACCGGAAAGATGGAGAGTGGGAATTGTCCATCTCAGTCTCGTCAATAGATACTTAATGAGGGGACATTATTCTCTGTGTCTTTCCCGGACCTGGAGATGGAAAAGGGGCAAATGAATGAACTTTAAACACCTCGTCCACTTGGCACAGAAACTGTCTGAAACTCAGAATAGAAACCACATGGAACAAAATACTGACAAATACTCAACTGTTGGCTACAAATAAATAAAAATATATATTGGTGGAGACGGTGCCACAGTGGGAATGTCACTGGACTAATAATCCAGAAAACCAGCTTGATGCTCTGGGGACAGGGGTTCAAATCCCACCACAACAGCTGGTGGAATTTAAAATCAATTATTAAATCTGGAATTGAAAGCGAATCTCAATAAGGGCGACAATTCAGCCATTGTCAATTGTCATAAAAACCCACCTGGTTCACTAATGCGGGGAGGAAATCTGCCCTCCTTACCTGGTCTGACATGTGACTCCAGATCCACATTGAAATGTGGCTACTGTTAAATACCCTCTGAAATGGTGTGGCAAGCACTTGCTTCAAGGGCAACAAATGCTGGCCCTGCCCACATTCCATGAAAGAAAGTTTTTAACACCACCGCCACTGAATGGCTACAATTTCGGAAGGAAGTGAAGACAGAGGGTCCAGAAAAGATGCAAGAAAACGGTTCCCCTTCCAAGGATAACAAACCAACTTCACCTCGCCTAATTGAAGTTCCGATCTCTCGTGAATCTTTCCTCCACACTCTCACATTCTTCCTAAAGCTCAGAATTGGACATAATACTGCAGTTGTGTCCAAAGCAGTGTTTTATTCAGGTTTATTCTAACTTGGTTGATTTTGTACTTTATTCCCATATTCATAAAGCCCAGGATTCCACATGCTTTATTCACTGCTTTCTCAGCCTGCCCCGCCATCTTCAATGATTTGTGCACATAAAGCCCCAGATTACGCTGCTCCTGCACCTTTTTACACTTGTATCCTTTATTTTATAATGCCTCTCCTTGTACTTCCTACCGAAATGAATCACTTCACACCTCTGTGAATGAAATTTTATCTGCCACCTGTCTGCCTATTCCACCATCGTGTCTATGTCCTCTTGAGGTTTATCACCGTCCTCCCTACTGTGAACACATCTTGAAACTTTGGTGTCGTTTGCAAATTTTGAAATGCAGCCGTGCACACACAAGTCTAGATCATTAATATATATCAAGAAATCAGTGGTCTGACCACCGACCCCTTGTGATCCCACTATATACTTTTCCTCAATTTGAAAAAGCAACCGTTCACCATGCATGTTGTTGCCTGTCACACAGCCAATGCTGCCTCTGCCCCATGAATTTTAACTCTGCTGACAAGCCTGTTACTTGGCACTGTATCAAATGCCGTTTAGCAGTTCATGTGCACATCAACCGTGTTACCCTCATCAACATTCTCTGTTGCCTGATCAAAAACTCAAGAAATTTAGTTCAACACGATTGTCCTGAACAAATTGTACAAGTGACCTAATTTTGACCTGAATTGCCGCTTCTAAATGCTTTCCCACACAGAGGTTAAACTGACTGGTCTGTCAATGCTGGGCTGACCCTTCCATTTAAGATTACTAAAGATTAATATTAGTGCCAGGAAGTGTGAGGAAAACGTGAGGAGTTGTGAAATTGGAACATTTAAAGACACTGATAACTGATAAATAGCTCAATAAATAATCAGTTTTCAAGACATAAAGTACAGATAAATTAATTTATAAATAACTGAATTGAATTATTAACAATGTCAGGTAGAGTGCTTGGAATGGAGAAACGAAAATTACTGCAATGCTTAAAACATGAAATGAAAAGTGTAAAAACTGGAAACACTCAGCAGGTCTGGAAGAATCTGCAGAGAGAGAAAGAGAATTAACGTTTCAGGTCTGTGAGCCATTGAAAGGGGGCGGTGGAAGAGGAACAGAAAGAAAGGTCTATGAAAGGCTGTAGGGCGGGAAAGATTAACTGACAAAAGGTTTCATGATGCAAGGTCAAAGGGAGTGGTAATGGGACAGTTAAAAACACAAAAGCTGCTTCTAGATTAGGTGTGAATGGCACGATAGCAACAGTCTGATTGCAATGTGAAGAAAATGAGAGAAATAAGAAAGGAAAACTAGGACTCAAAGAAATAAGGAACAAATGAGGGCAGAGATTAGGATAGAAAATTGTTGAACTCAAATTTTGATCCCCGAAGTCTGTAAAGCATCTCCTTTTGATCTGGTAATGAACATTTCTATATATTCTCAGGTCTGATGAATGGTCACAGAGCTGTCACGTTAACCCTGTTTCTCTTGCCACAGATGAAGGCCTGACCTGCTGAGGAATTCCAGCATTTTCAGATTCATGTCGGGATTGTAGACTGTGAGAGTTTGTAAAGATAGAGATTGTCCCAAATTAATTTGCCACATCGATAACAGAAGTCTCTTTCATGAAACTCCAGTCTCATTGTTTTATATTTGGGTCTGAGGGAGAATGTTCGCTGTTTTATATTCGGGTCTGGGGGATAATGTTCACTGTTTTATATTCGGTCCTGGGATGATAATGTTCACTGTTTTAAATTCGGGTCTGGGGGATAATGTTCTCTGTTTTATATTCGGGACTGGGGGGATAATGTTCACTGTTTTATATTCAGGTCTGGGGGATAATGTTCTCTGTTTTATATTCGGGTCTGGGGAATAATGTTCACTGTATTGTATTCCGGTCTGGGGGATAATGTTTACTGTTTTATATTAGGGTCTGGGGGATAATGTTCACTGTTTTAGATGCTGGTCTGGTGCGGAATGAAATGAAGAGCCACTTTAATTGAGGACAGTAACTGCATTTTTCGCTCTGACTTTAAACAAAAGAATCTATCCTGTTGTGTGGGACAAAATTTTTCAGTTTTACTGGATTCAATTAAGGCGAGTTTGAAGCTAAATCCAGGAATTCTGTAAATTTAAACTAAAACCAGACATGCAGAAATCGGCTGATGGTTGATAGCGCCGGGATGGTGGTGGGGGTAGGTGTCCGGAGGAAGTCTGACACACACACTGCACAGGGTGAGCAGGGGAAAGGGGAGGAATTACTTGATTAAACAGGGATCCAGGGACAATAGCAGAAGTTGGGAATCACTTTGAATGGAGCAGCGGGATAGGGACAATTCAAAGAATCATAGAATGGTTGCAGCAAAGAAGGAGGCCGTTCAGCCAGTCGTGTCTGTATTAGCCCCCTGAAGGGACAATTTACCTAATGCCACGTCCCTGCCTTTGCCCCATAGCCCTGCAATTAAACAAGATTGAACAAGTCTTAAACAAAACTTGTATGAAACAAGATGTTTACGCGTATCGGGGGTGGGGAGCAGCATAGTGTAACTGTGCAGGTCAGTGAGGATATCCAAGGTCCATCAGCCGTCTGCATGCAGTGTATAGTGGGCCTTGGGGGATGGAACCATTTGGGACAAAGCACAGGGTGGGAGGTCACCCCTCCCCCACTGTCCTGGTTACACGAAGGACTCACCTTGGACTGTCCCACACCTGGGCCGGGCGGGGTCAAGGTGCAGGAAGCTGCAAGCTGGTAGGCTGAGCTGTGAACTGGGCGGAGTTGAGGAGTTTGAGTGACAGGTCTGGGGCTATATCAGAGCAGGCACAGTCACTGCTCCCCCTTTCCTCGTGGAAGTTTCACTGGAATTGTGTTGGTGAGTGTTTCTAAACTCTGTCTCACTATCCCGGGAATGGAGGTGGATTGGAGGTTGCAGTGACTGTTGGACTATATTGTTTCTCCTCATTCTTGCCGCTTCTCCCACTCCCAGCTCCAGGCTGCAGGTCCCGGTGATTCTGGATGCGGGACAGTTGTTAGTCCCGGCCCTGGTGTGGGTGCGCAAGCGCAGATGCGCGGCTTATTGTTCTGTAATAATGGCGGGTGATCGTCCTCCTGTATTTTGCTGCAGTTCTTCTCCTCCTTGACTCTCCCGGCGCCATAGTTGCCACCTGCCGATTGCGGCAACCGACCTTCCAACAGCAAGTTAACAACTTTTAGATAGAGCGGTTTCTGGAGCGCATTGCATTGTGGGAATATTGCCCGCCATTAGTCGGCCGCCATCGCCGAGAGTTATCGTGCAGTCTGAAGGCAGGTCAGCGACCTGAGCCCCTACTTCTGTTCCTTAATCTGTTCATGCTGCCTGACCTGCTGGATATTTAAAATATTTTATGTCTTAACTTCAGTTCCAGTCTTGCAGAGCTTTGCTTTCATTTTATTGTTTCATGCAGCCGAGTCTGGAAACACAGACAGACCAATTAGGAGCCGGTTTGAATTAGGGTGGGTGTTGAATGGGGGTCTTTTTTGTTGCATCTGTTTTGAGCTGGAGTGGAATTGGAGGAGGAGCTGCTGGGATTACCCCCGAGGACTTTGCAACCCAGTCGGGCCCAGCAATTTCCAGTGTGAGGCTGTTAAAGGAGTTAGATCCTGGGGGAGAACAGAGTGACAAACGTCCATTCAATTTAAGAGTGTTGTTTTAGTAACAACTATTTCCACGGTGCCTTTTTTTCCGAGATTTTTTGTTAACTCGATTCTTGGTATTTGGTGTCACTAACAAGAGCAGCAGATATTGTCAATCCCCAGTTGTCTGTTGGTCAGGTGTTGGTGGGCCTTATTCCTGAATCGCTGCAGTCTCTGTGGTGAAGGTGTTCCAACAATGCTGTTTGGTAAGGAGTTACAGGATTCTCACTCAGCGATGATAAATGTCCAAATCAACAACAACAAGTTGCATTTATGTAGCACACTGATTAGAATAGAACGTTCCAAAGTATTTCACAGGAATATTATACCGGAATATTTAACACTGAAGCACATGAGGAGATATTGGGGCACATGATCAACAGCTTGGTCAAAGAGGCAAGTTTTAAGGAGAGTCTTAAAGGATGAGAAAGAGAGGCCTAAATAAGGAATTCTAGAGCTTATAGCCTGAGCAGCTGAAGACACGGTCACCAATGGTGAGTCAATTAAAACCAGGGATGCTCAATCGGCCTGAATGAAATGAGTCCAGATATCTGGGAGGGATGTAGATTGGAGGGTATGATAGAGGTAGTAAGGGGCGTAGTCACTGAAGGATTTGAAAATAAGGATAAGAATTTGAACATTGAGGCGCAGCTTAACGAGGAGCCTATGTAGCTCAATGAGAACAGGGGCGTTGGATGAATGAGACAAAGTGCGAGTAAAGACACGGGAAGTGGAGTTTTAAATGACTCCATTGTTTCTGTGGCAGGCTAGGAAGATTCCAGTTTAGAGGTAGCAAAGGAATGGATGCGTTTCAGCAGCAGCTGAGCTGAGGCAGGAATGAAATTTGGCAAAATGACTGATGTGGAAATGGACGGCCTTAGTGGTATGTAGTCAGAAGCTCAGTTTGGGGTGAAATATGACACCAAGATTGTGAACAGTCTGGTTCGGCCTCAGAGTTGTCAGAAAGGCGTTGAAGGTTGGGGAGTGGAGTTTGTAGCGAGGAATGAAAACAATGGCTTCAGTCTTCCCAAAATTTAAATGGAGGAAGTTTCTGTCCATCTAGTAATGGATGTCAGACAAATCAGGGTGGAGTGTGACTTGGAGGTGATGGTGTTCACATTCACCTGCTACCCTGGTCCTTATGGAGGTTGGAGGATAAGGGATTGGGAAATGCTGCCAAAGTTCTGGTAGAGTTGTGTAGGCCCAGACTGGCAGGCAGGTTCCCTTCCCTGAAGGACATTAGTGAACCAGTTGGGTTTTTAGGATAATCCAGCAAATTTCATGGTCACTTTTTCCTAATGCCAGTCCCACACGTTGAGCTCAATTTCACACCCAGCCTTTGTGTTTTTGTGAGTTCTCCCTCACTCACCTTTGTTTGTTTTGTACTATTTTCACAGGGTTTGCAGTCCAGAATCACATACCCGACATCACATCAGGATCTGACGGTGTTGTCCAATTTATCGTAACCCAAATACAATTGGATTTTGAATATGGTGATTAAGAGCCCTGTTCACAGTGGGGAGAAACCACACGCATGTTCTGTGCGTGGGCGAGGCTTCAGCCAGTCATCTGACCTATTGAAACACAGTCACAATGGAGAGAATCCATGGAAATGTGGGGACTGTGGGAAGGGATTCAATGACCCATCCCAGCTGGAAATCCATCAGTGTACAAGCACTGGAGAGAGGCCATTCATATGTTCAGTGTGTGGAAAGGGATTTTCTGATTCATCCAACCGACTGAAACACCAGCGAGTTCACGCTAGGGAGAGGCCGTTCACCTGCTCCGAGTGTGGGAAGGGATTCACTCAGTCATTCCACCTGCTGAGACACCAGCAAGTTCACACTAGGGGGAGACTGTTTACCTGTTCTGTGTGTAAGAAGGGATTTGCTGATTCATCCTCCCTAATGAAACATAAGCGAGTTCACACTGGGGAAAGACCATTTACCTGCACTGTGTGTAAAAAGGGATTTGCTGATTCATCCAACCGACTGAAACACCAGCGAGTTCGCACTGGGGAGAGACCATTTACTTGTTCTGATTGTGGGAAGGGATTCATTGATTCATGCACCCTGCTGAGACACCAACGAGTTCATACTGGGGAGAGACCATTTACCTGTTCTGATTGTGGGAAGGGATTCACTGATTCATGCACCCTGCTGAGACACCAGAGAGTTCATACTGGGGAAAGACCATTTACCTGTTCTGATTGTGGGAAGGGATTCACTGATTCATCCAGCCTGCTGAGACACCAGAGAGTTCACACTGGAGAGAGACCATTTACCTGCTCCACATGTGGAAAGGGATTTGCTGATCCATCCAACCTCCTGGAACACCAGCGAGTTCACACTGGGGAAAGACCATTCACCTGCTCCAAGTGTGGGAAGGGATTCACTCGGTCATTCCATCTTTCATTTCATCAGCGAGTTCACACTGGGGAGAGACCGTTCACCTGCTCCAAGTGTGGGAAGGGATTCACTCGGTCATTCCATCTACTGAGACACCAGAGAGTTCACACTGGGGAGAGGCCATTTACCTGCTCAGAGTGTGGGAAGGGATTCATACAGTTATCCAATATGCTGAGACACCAGTGGGTTCACAAGTAACTGCTGTGGTTGGATTTCGTTCCCAATGATATTCTTGTCTGAAGCATATTCATAAGAGTGTGTTTCTGCTGAGGTTAATAAACTCCAGCCCAGTTACAGATTCTGTATAAAATTGGAATAAATCAGCTTTGCGATAAACAGTGTGTTGAGTCGTTTTGAAATCTCTAGCACAAGTTAGTTCCTTTTGAAGGGCTCTCCCTCTGCCCTGTCTCCTCCATCCTCAGCCCCAACAACAATTGTGAGGAGCTCATGGAGCTTCTTTGTCACTAAGATTGAGACAATCCGATCAGCTGCCTCTGCTGCTTCCCTCCCTTCCACTAACCCACCGGGACAAACTGTCTCTAAATTTCCCCCAATGTCTGAGCCGTGAACACATCTTTTTCCAGTTTCTCTCCCATCTCCTCTCATGCCCTCTGTGTGCACCACCTGCTCCATCGACCCTATTCCCACTAAACTACTGACCATCCAACTTCCCCATGTTTACCGTCATTGTCAATGGTTCTCTCTTTTCAGATACTGTTCTGCTCTCCTTTAAACCTTCCATCATTATAACATCCTTAAATAAAAACAAGCCCTTCACTCTTCTATCTTTGCATGCTGCTGCCCCATCTCCAGCCTCTCTTTCCTTTCAAAAATCCTTAAACATTTTGTAATCTCCCAAAACTGTGTCCATTTTTCTGAGAACTCTCTGTTTGTATCCCTCCAATCAGGTTTCTGCCCTGCCTCTGTTCAAAAACAGTTCTTATCAAAGCCACAAGTGAGATCCTATGTGGCTGCGACACAGGTATACTTTCTCTTCTGGTCCTTCCCGACGTGTCTCACCTTCTTGGAGAGGAGACAGCCAGACCTGTGAGGAACACCTCCGATCGGGCAGCGGGCTGAGTTTGAAAATAAACCCAAGGGCGACATCGCAGGAAAACTTGGTTGGTGAGACGTTGCTGTTAGGGAGTGTGTTTAAATAGCTAAAAACTAGAAAAAAAAAAAGCATAACATTTATAAAGAGGTAGCTGCCTGGATTTCAGTAAGGAACACCAACAATAGGGAAGTAACGTTAAATCAAGTCAAAGTGAAATAGAGTCATAAAGTAAACCAAAGTAAGGTAAAGTTAGGAGAAGTGTCGCAAAGTGAAGTTACTGTTAATTTATTCTTACTAATCCTCCTTACTTTAAATGTAAAATTAGAAGGAAGTAAAATGGGTAACAGGAAGTAGTACTGAGGCTACAAGGCAGGAGAAACAAAGCAGGGCATTGAGTCTGCTTCGAATGCAGAATTATGTTAAAAAGACAAAATTAAAGGTGCTCTCCCTGACTGCACACAGCATTTGCAATCGATGATCAAAAGGCACAAATAGTAAGATACTATCGGGGTAAGATATTATTGCCATTATGGAAACATGGCTGCATGGTGACACAAACTGGGAACTGAATATTCATGGTTACTGGAAGTTTAGTAAAGGAAGAAAAGGAGGTGGAGTTGTGCTCATAATAAGGGATGAGATCAGTGCATTAGTAAAGGGGATCTCAGTTTGGAAGAACAATGTGGAATCTGGGTGGAGCTAAGAATTAGCAAAAGACAGCAGACATTTGTTGGAGTTATTCATAGCCTACCAAATAGTAAGGGTAATGGTAATGTATTAAACAAAAGATAATAGAAGCATGTAGCATAGGCTATACATTGATCATGGATGACTTCAATCTACATGTATACTGGGTAAACCAATTGAGCACTGATGCTGTGGAAGATTAATTTCTGGAGTATGTTGGGAATGGTTTTCTAGAGCAGTATGTTGAGGAGCTGACTCGAGGACAGGCTATTTTAGATCTAGCATTATGTAATGTAAAAGGACTAATTAATAATCTTGTTGTAAAAGAACCTTGAGGGGCGAGTGAACACAATATTATAGTATTTTATATTATGTTTGAAAATGAGGTAGTTCACTCTGAAGCAAGGGTGTTAAAGTTGAATAAAGGAAATTATGAAGGCGTGTGGGAGAAATTGGCTGAGATAGAATGTGAAAATACATTAAAATGTACAGAGGCAATGGGTAGTCTTCAAAGAATTATTACATAGCTTACAGCACATACACCTTCGATCAAGGTGCAGAAGCCCCAAAATGTCAGTCAACCGTGGCTGACAAAGGAAGTTAAGGATGGTATAAGATTTAAAGATAAGGCTCATAAAGTTGTCAGAAGTGGTAGTAAACCTGAGGATTGGGAGGCTTTTAGAACACAACAAAAGAAGACCAGGAAACTGGTAAAGAAAGAGAGAATAGCATATGAATGCAATCTAGAGAAAAGACAAAAACAGACTCTAAAAGCTGCATTAGGCAAATGTGGGTCTATTGCATGCAGAGTCGTGGAAGTAGAGAAGCTAAATGATAATTCTGAGTCTGCCTTCACCGGGGAAGATATAAGAAATCTCCCAGGTTTAGAGATCCAAGGGAGTAGGGAGAATAAGGAGTTGAAGGAAATTAATATCAGTAAGAATGGGATTGAAAGTTGGTAAGTCACTGGGACCTGACATATTAATTAGCAAAATAAACCCACATGGGATAGGAGGCAATACACTGACATGGATTAAGGATTGGCGAACAGGCAGAAAACAGAGAGTAGGAATAAATGGGTAATTCTCGTGTTGGTAAGCTGTGATTAGTGGGGTACCACAAGGATCAGTACTTGGGTCCCAGTTGATCACAATATATATTAACGATATGGATGTGGGGACCAAATGTAATCCTTCCAAGTTCGCAAATGATACAAAGCGAGGTGGGAATGTGTTGTGAGGTAGATGTAAAGCAGCTATGGGAGGATTTGACTTAGTGAGTGGGCAAGAACATGGCAGATGGAATATATTGTGGAAAAATGGCAGAAGGAACTAACGTTCAGAGTATTTCCTAAATGATAAGAGATGAGAAAATGTAGATGTACAAAGGGACCTGGGTGTCCTTGTCCATAAGTCGCTGAAGGCTAACATGCAGATGCAGCAAGCTATTCGGAAGGCTAGTGCAATGTTAGCTTTTGCCACAAGAGGATTTGAGTACAGGAGGAGTGAAGTCTTGCTTCAATTGTTTAGAATCTTGTTTAGACCGCACCTGGAGTAGTGTGTGCAGTTTTGGTCACCTTGCCTCAGAAGGATATTATTGCCACAGAGGGAGTGCAATGTAAGTTCACAGGCTTGTTCCGGGGATGGTGGGACTGTCTTATGAAGAGAGATTGGGCAAATTCACCCACCTTAATCAGTACATATTTCACCACATCTCCACCTCCTTTTAGATCTGAAGAAGGGTTTTACGGACTCGAAACATTGTCTCTGTCTCTCTCTCTGCAGATGCTTTCAGACCTGCTGTGTTTTTCCGGCATTTTTTGTTTTCGTTCCCCTGTTCGTATGTCTGCGGTGGATCCCCCTCTCCCAGGCCTGGGCTTCCATGTGATGTTCTGAATGATGACAGTATTAACCTTCTCCCTAACCTGTCCTAACCCTTCAGCCCGTTCATTTATTGAAACCAGTGATTCTACTTGTTCTAATGGTGACTTTCCCTGCTTGGCCAGTCATTCCTTGAAGTGAGCCCTTGAATTGTTTGTACGTTGTTTTATTCTGTTCCCACATTTCAGTAACAAATGTTGAAATGTCTGCTCCACACCCACAGGGTTTCATCTGTCTAAAGTCACAAACAGAAAGGTCCAGTTTTCTCCTGGAGTTTGAGACAAATCAGCTTTCAGAATGATGCAGAGTTTCAGCCAATGAGGGAGAACCGAGATCAGCCCCGCCCCTCATTCAGTCTGATTGGCTGGAGGAGCAGCTGCTCCCATTTGGTCATCCAGCCCCACCCACTCCTCCATCACTGCTGGAAAAACTCAGCAGATCTGACATCATCTGTGGAATGAAAATAAACAATTAATGTTTCGAGTCCGGATGATTCACTGTTTTGTTCTCACTCCACAGATGCTGTTAGACCTACTGAGTTTTTCCAGCATTTTCTGCTTTTGTTTCAGAATTCCAACATCTGCAGTATTTTGCTTTTACTTTAAAGTTGTGAAGTCACCTGAGCCAAATGAGATGTACCCAAGGATACTGGGAGAACTGGATTAACAGAAATTTCCTCCATTTAAATATTGAGAAGACAAAAGCCATTGTCTTCAGTCCTCGCTAGAAACTCCACTCCATAGTCACTGGCTCCATCCCTCTCCCTTGCTGGGAGTTGGAGCAGAGCGGACCTGTGGGAGATACCCGGGAGATGAGAAGCGCCTATAAATACAGGTCGGGGATTCGAGTGAGGCCTACCTTGCTGGGAGTCAGAGTGGAGCAGACCTGCAGGAGACAGTGGGGAGCTGAGGAGCCCCTATAAATACAGATCGGGGATTTGAATGAGGAGCGTCTATAAATACAGACGGGGGATTTGAGAGAGGAGTGTCTACAAATACAGACCGGGGATTTGAGAGAGGAGCATCTATAAATACAGACTGGGGATTTGAGAGAGGAGCGTCTATAAATACAGACCGGGGATTTGAGTGAGGAGCGCCTATAAATACAGACCGGGGATTTGAGTGAGGAGTGTCTTTAAATACAGACGGGGGATTTGAGTAAGGAACGTCTATAAATACAGACGGGGGATTTGAGTAAGGAACGTCTATAAATACAGATTGGGGATTTGAGTGAGGAACGTTTATAAATACAGACGGGGGGTTTGAGTGAGGAACGCCTATAAATACAGACGGGGGATTTGAGTTAGGAGCGCCTATAAATACAGACGGGGTATTTGAGTGAGGAACGCCTATAAATACAGACTGGGGATTTGAGTGAGGAGCGTCTATAAACACAGACGGGTATTTGAGTGAGGAATGGGCTGTTTAACTATTGCAGCTGCTGTGAGGAAGCAGGAGTGGGGGGGGAAAGAGGCAACTGTGATGTCACAGGAAGCTGGTACGTTGATTGGTTGGTAAGTGTTCAGTCTAAGGGACAGTGTGTGAGAAACCAGCTTAGGACAGGCGAGTTAAGGTAGATCTATAAATAAAAATAACTTTACAATAATAAACCAAAATTTGAACACTTTAAAATTCAAATAAAACAACAAAGATTTTAAACAAGCAATAAAATAGAGTTACTTAAATAAACATCTAATACAAATCCCTTGTAGTTAAGAAGCATATGATCTTTAGTTGTCAGGGGTACTAGCATTCAGTAAACACGGTAAATTGTAGCATACATAGGAAGAAAGTAATTAAAGTAAATTAACTAAATAACATAAGTTAGAATGGTAGGACAGGGGTTATGTTGCAGCTGTGAGATGTGGGAGCTTTTGGACATCAAGGCGATCCATGACAAACACATCTGCAGGAAGTGTAAGCAGCTTGAGGAATTCTGGATCAGGATTATTGATCTGGAAACCGAAATGCAGACACTGTACAACATAAGGGATGGGGAGGAACACCTGGATAATTTGTTCCAGAAGACAGTCACACCTCTTAGAAGAGGGTCATCTGTTTGATCAGCAGTGAGGGACAGGAGGATGTGACTGTCAGTGAGGCAGGTAATGGGACTGAGCAGGCAGTAGTGGAGGAGTCTCAGACTTTGCAAGTGTCAAACAGGTTTGAGGTGCTCACAACCTGTGTGGATGAAAGTGAAATGTGCAAGGTGGATGAGCTGGCTGGCCATGACCCTGTGGTACAGGAAGCCATTCACGCAGGGGGAGCAAAAAGGAATGTAGCGGTAGTAAGGAATACAATAGTGAGGGCATTGACACTGTTTTCTGCAGCAAAAAGTGAGAGTCCAGACGGCTGTGTTGCCTGCCCAGTGCCGGGGTTCCAGACATCTGCTCAGGGCTGGAGAGGGACTTGCAATGGGAGGGGGAGAATCCAGTTGTCGTGGTCTATGTACGTACCAATGATATAGGTACAACTAAGAAAGAGGTTCTGTAAAGTGAGTATAAGGAGCTAGGTACCAAATTATGTAGCAGAACCTAAAAGGTAATAATCTCTGGATTATTTACCTGAGCCACGTGCAAATTGGCATCGGGCAAATAAGATTAGCGAGACCAATGCGTGGCTCAAAGATTGGTGTGGGAGAACTGGGTTCCAGCTTGTGGGGCACTGGTATCAGTGCTGGGGGCAGTGGAGGCTGTACCGTTGGGACAGTTTACTCCTGAACCGTGCTGGGATGAGTGTCCTCACAAATTGCATAGCTAGGGAAGTAGAGAGGGTTTTAAACTAAACAAGAGCGGTGAGGGATCAAGCTTGGGTAGAGGTAGCAATTCAAGGTGTATAGTCAAGAAAGGAGAGCAAAATAGTAATATGAGAAACAAGGTCAGAGAAAGGCAGGAAAGGACTGAGAGAAAAAACCTAAGAATAAATCAATAGTCAAGACTAGATGTTACAACGGTAACAAAAAGACAAGACTGAAGGCTTTCTATCCGAATGCACATAGCATTCAAAACAAAGTAAATGAATTGATGACTCACACAGAAGTAAATAAATATGATCTGTTAGTAATTATGGAGACATGGCTGCAGGACAACTAAGATTGGGTCCTTAATATTGAGGGGTACATGACATTCAAGGAGAATAGGAAGCTCGGTAAAGGTGTAGGGGTAGCATTGTTAATCAAAGAGGGCATTGGTGCAATAGTTAGAGATGAACTTGGATCAGGAGATCAGGATGTAGAATCGGTTTGGGTGCAGATGAGGAATAGTAGGGGAAAAATAGTCATTAGTGGGAGTGGTTGATGGGCCCCTAACAGCAGCCATAGTGTCGGACAAAGTATTCAAGAGAAAATATTGTGTGCTTGTGATAAAGGGATGGCAATAATCATGGGTGATTTTAATCTACACATTAACTGGAAAAATCAGATTGGCAGTAATAGCCTGGATGAGGAGTTCTTAGAATGCTTTTGAGATAGTTTCTTAGAGCAGCATGTTCAGGAGCCAATCAGAGAGCAGGTTATATTTGACTTGGTATTGTGTAATGTAACAGGATTAATTAATGACCTCAGAGTAAGGGCACTACTAGGTTGCAGCGAGCACAATATGGTTGAATTTTACATCAATTTTGAAAGGGAGAAGAGTGGGTCAAAGACTAGTATCTTAAACTTAAATAAGGGCAACTATGTGGGGATGAAAGCTGAGCTACCAGAAGTGAACTGGGAAACTAGCCTAGAGGATAGATGAATAGAGAAGCAGTCGCAGACATTTAAGGGGATATTTCAAAGTATTCAGAATGAGTACATCCCGACCATAAAGAAAAATTATAAGGGGAGGACACACCATCTGTGGTTAACTAAAGAAGTTAAAGAAAGCATCAAGCTCAAGAAAAAAGCATACAACTCCACAAAGATGAGCAGCAGGACAGATGATTGGACAGAATATAAAGAACAGTCGAAAATGGCTAAAAGGTTAATCAGGAGAAAGAAATTAGAGGGTGAGAGGAAATTTGCTAGAAATGTAAAAATGGATAGCAAGTGTTTCTACAGATGCTTAAAAAGGAAAAGAGTGAGCAAAGTGAGTGTTGGTCCTCTAGAGGGTGACAGTGGGGAGTTAATAGTAGATGAGGAAATGGTGGAAGAAATGAATAATATTTTGCTTCTGTGTTCAATATAGAGGATAGAAAAACCATTCCAGTAATAGCTGCAAATCAGAAGGTGACAGGAGAAAGGAACTTGGTGAAATTGAAATCACTGGGGAAATGGTACTGAGCAAATTGAAGGAGCTGCCGATGTCAAGTCTCTGGGACCCAATGAACTACATCCTTGGGTCTTAAAAGAGGCGGCTAATGCGATAGTCGGTGCGCTGGTGTTAATTTTCCAAAATTCGTTCGATTCTGGAAAGCTTCCGTCAGATTGGAAAGTAGCAAATATAACCCCTCTATTCAAGAAGGGAGGGAGGCAGAAAACAGGAAACTATAGGCCAGTTAGCTTGACGTCTGTCATGGGGAACTTATCAGAATCAATCATTAAGGAGGTTATAGCTGGGCACTTAGAAGAGCTCAAGGCAATTGGGAAGAGTCAGCATGGTTTTGTGAAAGGAAAATCCTGTTTAACCAATTGATTGGAGTTTTTTTGAAGGAGTAACATGCGCAATGGATAAAGGGGAGCCTGTAGACGTACTCTACTTGGATTTCCAGAAGGCGTTTGAGAAGGTGCCACATCAAATTATTATGGAAAATAAAAGTGCATGGTGTAGGGGGTAACTTATTAGCATGGATAGGAGATTGGCTGGCTGACAGAAAGCAGAGAGTATGTGTAAATGGGTCTTTTTCTGATTGACAGGATGTGATGAATGGAGTCCCACAGGGATCTGTGCTGGGGCCTCAACTTTTTATGATTTACATCAATGACTTAGATGAGGGGAGTGAAGACATGGTAGCTAAATTGGCAGATGGCACAAAGATAGGCAGGAAAGTATGTTGTGAAGAGGACATGAGGAGGTTGCAGATGGATGTAGATAGGTTGAATGAGTGGACAAAGATCTGGCAAATGGAGTGAAATGTGGGAAAATGTGAAGTTGGTCACTTTGGCAGGATGAACAAAAAAGCAGAGTATTGCTTAAATGGAAAATGGCTGCATAATTCTGAGGTGCAGAGGGACCTAGGTGTTCTAGTAAATGAGTCACAAAAAGTTTGTATGCAGGTACAGCAAGTAATTAATAAGTCTAATGGAATGCTATCCTTTGTTAGGAGAGGGGTTGAACATAAAAGTAAGGATGTTATGCTTCAGTTATACAGGACCGCACCTTGAATACTGTGTGTAGTTTTGGTCTCCTTATTTAAGGAAAGATATAAATGCATTGGAGGCGGTTCAAAGGATGTTCACTAGATTGATACCTGGAATGAGCGGGCTGTCTTATGAGGAAAGGTTGGACAGACTGGGCTTGTTTCCACTGGAGTTTAGAAGAGGGAGGAGTGATTTGATTGAAGTATACAAGATCCTGAATGGCCTTGACAAGGTGGACATGGAAAGGATGTTTCCTCTTGTGGGTGAGTCCAGAACTAGGGGGCACTGTTTCAAAATTAGGGGGTTGCCCTTTTAGGACAGAGATGAGGATAATTTTTTTCTCTCAGAGGGATGTGCGAATGGGAACTCTCTGCCTTAGAAGGCGGTGGAGGCGCGATCATTAAATATTTTTAAGACACAGGTAGATAGATTATTGTTAGGCAAGGGAATCAAAGGTTATCGAGGTTAGATGGGAATGTGGAAATTCAAAGACAAGAAGATCAGCCATGATCTTATTGAATGGCACAGCAAGCTTGAGAGGCCAAATGTTCTGCTCCTGTTCCTATTCTATATGTTCTTATGGTGTCTCTCCAGTGTGAATTCGCTGGTGTATTCGTAAGTGGGATGACTGAGTGAATCCCTTCCCACACATGGAGCAGGTGAATGGTCTTTCCCCAGTATTAAACCGTTGGTGTCTCAGCAGGCCAGCTGGCTGAGTGAATCCCTTCCCACACACAGAGCAGGTGAACGGTCTCTCTCCAGTGTGAATTTGCTGGTGTGTTCAGAGCCTGGATGACTGAGTGAATCCCTTCCCACACTCGGAGCAGGTGAATGGTCTCTCCCCAGTGTGAACCCACTGGTGTATCAGCAGGTCAGATGACTGATTGAATCTCTTCCAACACTCAGAGCAGACAAACGGTCTCTCCCCATTGTGAATTCGCTGGTGTGTTCGCAGGTGGGATGATTGAGTGAATCCCTTCCCACAGTCAGAGCAAGTGAATGGTCTCTCCTCAGTGTGAATTCGCTGGTGTGTTCGCAGGTTGGCTGACAGAGTGAATCCCTTCCCACACTCGGAGCAGGTGAACGGCCTCTCCCCAGTGTGACTGCGTCGGTGGATTTCCAGCTGGGATGGGTAATTGAATCCTTTCCCACAGTCCTCACATTTCCACAGTTTCTCCATGGTTCAAGTGCCCTGTGTCTCTCCAGATTTGATGATCAGTTGAATCCTTGTCCACACATAGAACACGTGTACAATTTCCCCCTGCTGTGAATGGTTTGATGTTATTTCAGGCTGTGTAACTGGTTAAAGCTCTTTCCACAGTCAGTTCACTGGAACACTCTCACTCGGGTGTGTGTGTCTCGGTGCTTTTCCACTCACACTGATGTTTGAAATCTTTTCCCACAGAAAGAACAAACATTTCTCTTTCCACATTCAAAGACGATAATATTCAGGTCCTGATGAATCGAGTGACTCGGTCAATCTTGATGTGATGTTTGGTTTGAGTTCCCCCTCTGTAAATCCTCCCCTTCCGATACCCTGTAAAAGGGGTTTACAAATGTGATCACTGTAAGAACAGGATAGAAATTCAGAGCAGACAATTCTCATTTCTATGGAACATTATTTCCTATCTTCTTCCCCCAAAGCTGCAAATCCCTGTCCCACACATTCTCCCTCCTCCCTGTGCTGAAGCCAAACAGAGTTTTGGATAATTCTTCCTGTATCTTTATAACAAATTTGTCCAACTGAAGATAACAATATGTTTCATCATTCACTTCAGTCATTACTCATGACAAAACATTAATCTGAAACTCCCTGACCGACCACACAGAATAGCAGACATTCACCTTGTGTCCAAAACTTACTGTGTGGAGATTTAATGAGTGATTGTGAAGGTGGTTTCTCCAAACCTCCCAGGATTTCCTTCCTTCCTTCTCTCCCTCTCTAACTAAGTTAAACCTGGGATCAGTCTCATGGTCTATTCTGGTTACTGCTTCTCTTCCTGATGACTAATTAACTCCAATTAAACACTGAGAAGACTGAAGACACTGTTTTCAGTCCCTGCTCCAATCTCCATTCCCGAGATACCATCTCCATCCTTCTCCCTGGGAACAGTCTGAGATTAAACCAGTCTGTTTATAAACTTGGTGTTACATTTGATCTCGAGATCAGATTCTGACCTCATTTCTGTGCCATCACTAAAATCGCCTGTTTCCACCTCTGTAACATTACCCGCCCTCACCCTGTCTCAGCGCATCTGCTGCTGAAACCCTCATCACTGCCGTTGTTACCTCCAGACTTGAACGACTATCCCAACACACTCCTGGCTGGTCTCCCACATTCTGCTCTCCGTAAAAGTGAAGCCATCCAAAAGTCTGCTGTCCATGTCTTCACTCGTAGCAAGTCCTGTTCCTCTGTCACCCTCTGCTTCCTGACCAGCTTGATTTTAAAATTCTCATCCTTGTTTTCAAATCCCTCCATGGCCTCGCCCCTCCCTTTCTCTGTAATCTCCTCCAGCCCCACAACCCTCCGAGATATCTGCACTGCTCGAATTCTGATAGCTTGTACATTCTCCATTTTAATCGCTCCAGCATTAATGACCTTGCCTTATGTTCCCTCGTTCCCAAATTCTGAAATTCTCTCCCTACACATCTCCCTCTGTCTACCACATTTTCCCCCTTTAAGACACTTGAGTATTGCTAAAAAAAGAGACATTCTATTGAAACCTTTTCTCTTGTACTCATCAGGACAGGCGCAAGAACATCAAATTTAAAAGATTATCAGTCGGGCTCATAATGAGGCTCACTTATGCTTGCTATACGCTGCATGTATTCATACACAGGGAACCATCCACTGCAGACAGAAGGTGCATGTCCAGGGATGGGGCTGTTTGTTGAATTAAACAAAAGCATAGAGGATGATAGCTCTTTGGTGCATTCTCCATGGCAATGCCTTGACCAATCAGAGCTGACTGGCGAACCAGTCAACACCCTTTCCTTGTGCAGCATAAGTTGTTATTCACTGAGAAATTTGGGTTTTTTGCATCTGTCCGGAGGAGTGCAACATGAAACATCAGCAATATGTCTCCCTTTTTCAGCAATGTTTAAATTCTGTACTGCTGAGTGACTGTGGGTTTATAATTCTATTGTTGCTGATCTAAAACTCCTGGTGAAAACACATTTTATGAACGTCTTCCTCCGGCTGTTGCTCATTGTGCCCGTGAGGATGGCGGCTGCGCATGCGCTCTGTAGCACATTGGCCAATCAAGATGGCGGCCGCGCATGCGCCAATCTCCACATTGCCCCTATAAAGATGGCGGCGTTAACTCGGGCATTTCTCCCGCAGCGCCGAGCAAACCCGGCGATGGTGGCTTCATATTGAGGGATTGGGGCCGGTACCGTGAGTTTATGAAGCTTCCAAGTTCATCCGCCAATCCTATCTCTGCTCACGCGTTTATTTTCGGTTCTGGATCTGCATTCGGTCTTTGTAAAACCCCCATTTTAAATCCGCTCGTTCGAGCTCCCGTCTGTCTCCACGGACTGCGCATGTTCCGACTTCAAATGATTGGCGGCAGCTCTGGACCAATAGGAAGAAGGGGCGTGGTTGGAGGACCGAGCGGGAGCAACTGGTTCTCCAGCCAATCGGAGTGAGAGGGGCGGAGCCTGCTGGGAGTGGAGCATGCGCAGTGTGGGCGGGGGACCGGGACGAAGGCGGTGGATTTTTTTATCCCAATAATTGATATAGATTTTTCTTTTCCCACCTATTTCCATTATTTTTAAATGTATTTCCAGCCATTGTTTTATCTCTACCTTTTAGCCTATTTCAATTCCTTCCCCCCACCCCACCCCCACTTGGGCTATCTGTACCTTGCTCGTCCTGCTTTCTACCCTTAATTAGCACATTCCTTAGATAATATCACCACCTTCAACACCTCTTTGTCCTTTTGTCCGTGACATCTTTTGGTTATCTCCACCCAGCACTGGCCCTCTATCCAGCTCTACTTGTCCCACCCCCTTTAAACCAACTTATATTTCACCTCTCTTCTATTTTTACTTAGTTCTGTTGAAGAGTCATATGGACTCGAGACGTTAACTGTGTTCCTCTCAGCAGATGCTGTCAGACCTGCTGAGTTTTTCCAGGTATTTTTGTTTTTGTTGCGGTGGAACTTAAAGTCCAGCGGGTGAGAAAGGGCCGAGTGCAGGAGGGGAATGGAGACGGAGGGTGGACTGGGAGGGTTCACACACACCCGGTGTAGGACTCCAAACCTGGATTAGGAACTCCCGGAGCCCAGTTTATACCGAGTGTTTGGAAACTCCTTTTACAGGGGGTTAGAAGGGGAGGATTTACACACAGCAAACTCAGACCCAGAGAAATGTTTGTCTCTTTGGACTGACCTGCTGAAACACGTTGAATTCACACTGGCTAGAGGCTGTTCAGTTGCTCACAGTGTGGTAAGAGGTCCAGGACATCATCCGAACTGCTGGGACACCACATTCACACTGACAAGAGACCTTTCAATTTAAGTGTGAGAAGTCCTTTAAAAGGTGTGGGGAAATTTGCTAGTGCTGTCGGTGGGCTCTTAAACTAATTTGGCATGGGGGTGGGATACTGAGTGGAGGTATAGTAGGGGGTGATGTACATACAAGTATATAAGAAAAAACAAGTCAGTCTGGAAGGCAGGGTGTACATAGTTAAGTTAAGGCACAAGGCAACATGGTGAGGCTGGATGACATTTATTTTAATGTAAGGAGTGTTGTGAGTAAGGCAGATGAGTTGTAGATACTGATTAACACATGGGGATATGATATCATTGCTATCACGGCGACATGGCTGAGGGAGGGGCAGGACTGGCAGCTCAATATTCCGAGATATAGAATCTTCAGGCGAGACAGGAGGTTGTAAAAGAGATGGTGGTGTCACAATATTGATCAAGGAGTCAATTACTGCAGTAAGGAGGGATGGTATCTTAGAAGGTTCCTTAAATCAGGCCGTATAGGTAGAACTTAAAAACAAAAAGGTGGCAATCACATTGTTGGAAGCATACTATAGACCCCCAAACGGTCAGGGAGAGATAGAAGGGCAGATATGTAGGCAAATCTCATAAGTGTCAAAATAATAGGGTAATAATAGTCGGGGATTTCAACTTCCCCAATATTAACTGGGATAGACAAAATGTGAAAGACTTTGAGGGGGCTGAATTCTTCAAGTGTATCCAGGAGAGATTTTCAAGCCAGCACATAAAAAGTCTTACAAGAGAGGTGCTGGACCTTCTTTTAGAGAACAAAGCCGGGCAAGTTGTAGAAGTGTCAGTGGGGGAGCAGTTCAGTGATAATGACCAAAACTCAGTAAGATTTAAGTAGTTAAGGAAAAGGACGAAGATGGATCGAAAATAAGGGTTTTGAATTGGGGGAAGGCCAATTTCAATATGATAAGACAGGACCTGGCCAAAGTGGACTGGGAGCAGCTACTTGTAGGAAAATCATCATCAGAGCAGTGGGAGTCATTCAAAAAGGAAATAGTGTGCAGGGCCAACATTTTCCCACAAAGGACCAACAAGTCCAGAGAAACCGGGATGTTGAGGAATTGACAGGATTAGATGAGGGGGGAAAGAAAGGGAAGCTTATGGTACATACCGAGGGCTCAAAACAGCAGGAGCCCTTGATGGGTAGAGAAAGTGCAGGGGGTTACTTAAAAAAGAAATTAGGAAGGCGAAGAGGGGGCATGAAAAACACAGCTGGGTGAAATAAGTTAAAATCCAAAGGCATTTTATAAGTATATTCAGGGCAGGAGGATAACCAGGGAAAGATTAGGGCCCATCAGGGACCAAAATGGCAATCTGTGTGAGGAGCTGGAAGATGTAGATGAGGTTTTAAATGAGTACTTTGCATCTGTATTAACTATACAGAAGGACGATGTTGGTAAAGAAATCAGGGAGGGGGACTGTGATATACTTGAACAAATGAGTATTGAGAGGGAGGAAGTATTAGCGGTTTTATTGGGCCTTAAAAGTGTATTAATCCCCAGGCCCAGATGAGATGTATCCCAGGTGCTGTGGGAGGCAAGGGAGGAGATTGCAGTGGCCCTGACATTATTTTTCAAATTCTCTCTGGCCACAGGAGGGGTGCCAGAAGACTGGAGGACAGCTAATGTGGTACCATTATTAAAGAAGAATGGTAGGGATAAACCAGGGTGCTAATAGGACAGTGAGTCCAACATCAGTAGTAGGGAAACTTTTCGAAACATTCTGAGGGACAGAATTAATCCCCACGTGGAGAGGCAAGAAATAATCAAGGATAGTCAGCATGGCTTTGTCAGTGAGAGATCATGTCTAACAAATTTGCTCGAATTTTTCAAGGAGGTAACGAGGTGTGTAGATGAGGGTAGTTCAATTGATGTAGTCCACATGGAATTCTCTCAGGCTTTTGACAAGGTCTGGCATGGGAGACAGGTCCAGAAGGTAAGAGCCCATGTGATCCATGGCAATTTGGCAAATTGGATCCAGAATTAGCTCAGTGTCAGGAGGCAGAGGGTGATGGTCAAAGGTTGTTTTTGTGACTGGAAGCCTGTATCCAGTGGCGTACTGCAGGGTTCGGTGCTGGGTCTCTTGTTGTTTTTAGTGGACATTAATGATGTAGACATGAATGTAGGAGGTATGATCAGTAAGTTCACAGGTGACACAAAAAAATCACTAGTGTAGTAAATAGCGAGGAGGAAACCCTTAGACAACAGGACGATATAGATGGGCTGGTCAGATGGGCATAACAGTGGAAAATAGAATTTAATCCCAAAAAGTGTGAGGTGATGCATTTTTGGAGGACTAACTAGGCAAGGGAGTACATGATGAATGGTTGGACCTGAGGAAGTACAGACCCTTGGTGTGCATGTCCATAGATCCTTGAACATAAGAACTAGGAGCAGGAGTGGGCAATTCAGCCCCTCGAGCCTGCCCCGCCATTCATTATGATCATGGCTGATCTCATTTTGGCCTCAACTCCAATTTCCCTCCCTCTCCCCATAACCTTTCAACCCATTACTAATTAAGTCCGTGTGGTGAAGGTGCTTGCACAATGCTGTTGGGTAAGGAGCTACAGGTTATTCACCCAGCGATGAGGAAGGGACATTGATATATCTCCAAATCAACAACAACAATTTGTGTTTATATCGCACATTTATTGTTATATAGTTTACCAAGACATTTCACAGAAATGTTAGAAACCAAGGAGATGCTCGGGCAGGTGGCCAATAATTTGGTCAAAGTGGTCGGTCTGAAGGAATATCTTAAAGGATCCAAATGAGGTAGAGAGGCAGAGAGGTTTAGGGAGAGAATTCCAGAGTCTTGGAAACTGTCAGAATGGCAACCAGTGATGGAATTATTAAAATCAGTAATTCTCGAATTTGAGAAGAGCAGATATCTCGGGGGGATTGTGAGGCTGGAGGAGGTTACAGAGATAAGAATGATCACAACCCTGGAGGAAAACAAGGATGAGAATGTGAAAATTTAGGTGCTGCTTAAATGAGTGCCTTCAAATCATTTGTATAGTTTGTGAATGGCTGTTGGCCAAGCACTATTCCTTGCAGTATCCCACAAATAACTGCCTGTCATCCTGAGAATGAGACATTTATTCCGACTCTGTTTTCTGTCTGTTCACCAATTCTCAATCTATAACAGGATATTACACCAATCCCATGCACTTGAATTCTGTTTATTGACATCCTGTGCTTTGTTTAGTAACCTTCTCTCTCTGTCTCTCCCACTCCTCTCTCTCTTACTCTCTCTGTCACATTGAGTTCTCCAGCCCAGCGAGTTCTGGATGCTCCATCATTGAATATATTTCCGGCTGAGATGGAGAGATTTTCAATCTCTCAGGGAGTCGCGGGATATGGGAAGTGGGTGGGAAAGTGGAGTTGAAACCCAAATTCAGCCACGATTGTATTGAATGGTGGAGCAAGCTCGATGGGGTGTTAGGACTTCTCTTGTTCCTATTTCGTATGTACTTATGGAGGCCAGAGTCTTGTGTAGGACCAGACCGGGTGGCAGGTTCCCTCCCCTGATGGACATTAGTGAACCAGTTGGGTTTTTATCATGATCCAGCAGTTTTCATGGTCACTTTTTTCCCAGTGCCGGCCCCACAAATTCCCAGATTCATTCAGCTCAATTTCACAACCTGCCTTTGTGTTTTTGTGGGTTCTCTCTCACTCCCTTTTTCTGTTTTAAATCAATTTCAGAGTATTAGAAGGGGAGGATTTGCAGTTGGGAAACTGAAACTAAACATCACATCAGGATCTGATGGAGTCGCCTAATTCATCTTAAACTGAGTATCTTCAGATTTTGAACATGGAAGGAAAAAGCACTGTTCACAGTGGGGAGAAACCGTACACGTGTTCTGTGTGTGGACGAGGCTTCAGCCGATCATCTGACCTGACGGAGCATAAATGCAGTCACAATGGAGAGAAACCATGGAAATGTGGGGACTGTGGGAAGAGATTCAAATCCCCATTGGAACTGGGAACTCATTGGTGCACTCACACTGGGGAGAAACCATTCACTTGCTCTGAGCGTGGGAAGAGATTCACTCAATTAGCCAACCTCATGGGACACCAGCGAGTTAACACAGATGAGAGACCTTTTAAATGCCCACAGTGTGAGACATGCTTCAAAAGTTCCGTGGAACTAAAGTCCCATCAACGTGTTCACGCTGATGAAAGACCATTCAGGTGCTCTCACTGTGGGACTGGGTTCAGACGATCATCTGAACTCATCGCACACCAGCGAGTCCACACTGGAGAGAGACCGTTCACCTGTTCCAGGTGTGGGAAGGGATTCACTCAGTCATCCAGGCTGCTGCTGCACCAGAGAGTTCACACTGGAGAGAGGCCATTTACCTGCTCCGAATGTGGGAAGGGATTCAGTCAGTCATCCGACTGGCTAAGGCACCAGAGAGTTCACACTGGAGAGAGGCATTTACCTGCTCCGAATGTGGGAAGGGATTCAGTCGGTCATCCAACCGGCTAAGACACCAGAGAGTTCACACTGGAGAGAGGCCATTTACCTGCTCCGAATGTGGGAAGGGATTCAGTCAGTCATCCGGCCTGCTGCTGCACCAGAGAGTTCACACTGGAGAAAGGCCATTTACCTGCTCCGAATGTGGGAAGGGATTCAGTCAGTCATCCGACCTGCTGAGACACCAGCAAGTTCACAAGTAACTGTCGTGATGGGATTTTGCTCTTAATAACATTCAGGACTGAAGTATGTTCATTATAGTGTGTTTCTGTAGACACTAATAAACTCCAGCCCACTTAGATAAAAGTCAAATAAATCAGCATTGTGCTAAACACAATGTGTTGAACCTTTTTACTATTTTTAACACGTTAGTTCCTTTCTGACGTTAATAAACTCCAGCCCAGTTACAGATTCTGTATAAAATTGGAATAAATCAGCTTTGCGATGAACAGTTGAGTCGTTTTGATTTTCTAGCACAAGTTAGTTCCTTTTGAAGGGCTCTCCCTCTCCCCTGTCTCCTCCATCCTCACCTCCAGCAACAAGTGTGAGGAGCTCATGGAGCTTCTTTGTCACTAAGATTGAGACATTCCGATCAGCTGCCTCTGCTGCTTCCCTCCCTTCCACTAGCCCACCGGGACAAACTATCTCTAAAGATCCCCCTTGTCCGAGCCTGAACTCGTGATTAAATGACAAAGGGGATGATGGTGCAAGGCAGCATTGGGTGATAATGAGACAAGGAAATAAACTAATGGGACAAGTGGAGAAACAACACAGGCCCAGAGGAGCAATAAATGGTAAAAGAAGAACCATTACCAGCACCTACTGTCAGAAAAAATGGGAGCAGTGGTTATGATCTGAAATTGTCAAAATGAATGTTGAGTCCAGAAGGATGTAAAGTGTCCAATGAAAGATAGGCTGCTGTTCCTCGAGCTTCTATTGAGCTTCATTGGAACAGTGCAGGAGGCCGAGGTCAAAGTGGGAGTGGGTGGAGATTAAACTGGTAAATGACCAGGACCTCAGGGTCACACTTGGAGACTGCAAGGCGATGTTCCACACAGCAGTTACCCAATTGGGATTTAATCTCCTCAATGTAGAGAAGTCCGTACTGTGGCCAGTGAATAGACAATACTGAATAGCAAGAAGTACAAGTGAATCACTGTGCCCCTTGGAAAGTGTTTTGGGCCCTGGAATGAGGGAACGGAGGAGGTGGACGGGTGCTGCTGCATCTGCTGTGCTTGAATGGAAATAATTCACAGTGATGTTAATAAGAACACAAGAAATAGGAGCAGGGTTGGACCAAAAGGCCCCTTGAACCTGCTCCACCATTAAATGTTCTTCCAGCTCAACTTTCCCATCCTATCACCATATCCCTTAGTGCCCAAATATTTATGGATTTCCATCTTGAACATATCAAGATGGAGAACAACAGACTCAGTGCAACTATTAATCTGGGAAATGCACAAACAAGGTGCATGGGAATTACAAATTCACCTCTTCACTGCTTGGTAATCATGTTAAATGAGCTTTACACTGGCGCCATGCTGATATCTAGTCATTCTCTGACAGGTATTCTTAATGGCATAATTAGCAAATTTAGAATGAAAAATACCCTCTGCTTCACTGCAAGGCTGAGAGACAACTTTGTAATTGATTCATAATGTCACAGACCAGCTCATTAGATCTGCTCATTTCATCTAATCTTATTTTCAGCTAATGGGAGAATGGCTGAAACGGGATGGTGAATAACAGCTCGAAACCACAGTCCCCTCTCCCACTGCCATAATGATCCTTACAACATACAGGAATTTGGGACAATGTGACTTAGATGCTCAGATTAGCTCTGCCTCCATATTATAGGAAGGAGCGAAGCACTGGGGATGGTGCAAAAAAGATTTACTGGAATGATGCCAGAATTGGAAAATATGTCAAATTCACAAAGATTTAACAGATTGAAAAGTTTTTCTCTGGAAAAGAAAGTGAGGGATGACTTGTCTAAGGCCTTTAAGATAATGAAAGGGGTTGACAGGGTAGACAAGTGGAAGAGTTTTCCACTTGTAGATGGTTGAGAATAAATATACGTTAGTCATCAATAAATCTAATGCACAATTCATATGCAACTTCTTCAATCAGAGATAAAAGCAGAAAATCATGGAGATACTCAGCACAACCAGGGGAATCTGTGAATTGAGAAATAGAGTTAAGTTTTCAAGTCTGCTCACTGATGCAGTGCAGTTCTGATGAAAAGTCACAGCCCTGAAATTTAAATACATCTTTCACTCTCCACAGACACTGCCAGATCTGCTGAAAATTTCAATATTTTGTTTTTTTTATTTCAGATTTACAGCACCACTTTTATCTAACTGTGGTTGAGAATGGAGAGCTCTATCTTAGAAGGGTTTGAGATCCCAGTGTGAGCTGAAACTCATGTTGCAAAATCACACCATGAAATCACACCAGCTAAATGTGGAAATGGATTTACCTCGTTATTCCATTTTCTGACACAGCAGGCACAGTCACACCTGTGGGAGACCATTCAGATACTTCATGTGTGCAACCCTTTGCTCACTGCCCACCTGCTAACACTCCAGTTTTAGAAGGTCAAAGGATTAGATCCACAATTGCTACATTCCATCTGACAAGACAGAGTTTCAGTAGTCAGAATATGGGAAGAAAAAGCACTTGTCTGCGCCGCTGCTGAGACTCCAGTGAGTTCAGATCTAACTGTCAGGGTTTGTTCTGTTGTTAATTACACCCAGGACAGAACTATGGTGGAGGGGCCGTGCACTATGGTTGCCATATCAATATTCATAATTTTATATATTGGCCCTATGGCGCCAATCATCATCGGATAATAAAACATAATTATCGGATCAGAAAAGGTTGTTCAATGGCGGTACGTTTAACCAGGATGCAGTGGGAGGCAGAATGTGCTGTATCCTCACGACAGGGGGCCCTCGCGCACGCGCAGTAGCTGGCAGTGACTGGTACATGCGCATTGCGATCTCTGACTGGAGCATGCGCAGTACCATCTGTACCTGGAGCTGGTGGAGGACGCTGAGAAATAGCGAACGCAGGCGAGTAAAAGGAGCCGGTGAGTGGGGAGGGATGGAGGCGGCGGAGTGGGCGGGGAGGCTTCATGAAGACCCTGTGAAGGTCTGAAATCTTGAATAAGAAGCTACCGGTCCTGCGGTTACACCGAATGGAGAGGGGACAACTCTGACCCGCGTCTCCTCTCGGAGACAGGCCCGAGTTAACAACCGCCATCTTCACAGGGGCAATGTGCAGCAGGGCGCATGCGCGGTCATCTTGGTCCAGGTAACAGGAGGAGAGGATATTGTGCATTTCTATCCTGGACTGACAGGGATGGATTTTGGAAACTCCTTTTCCAGGGGGTTAGAAGGGGAGGATTTACACACAGCAAACTCAGACCAAGAGAAATGTTTGTCTCTTCTCAATTTCTATCTTGGACTGACGGTTAGTGTTTTTGTAAATTTCTGATACTGGATCTTAGAAGAGGAGGGTTGACAGATGGGAAACTCAAATCAAACATCAGTTCAGATCTGGCAGAGTCACTCGATTCGTGAGGACCTGAATATCATCGGCCTTTAAATCTGGAAGGTAAACAATTGGCCTGTCTGTCTGTGGACAAAGGTTACTTGTAGGAGAAAGAATAATTAACTGGGGAAAGCCAACTTCAATAGGGTGAGAATGGATCTGACCCAGTAAAGTGGAATCAAAGGTTGGCAGGAGAAACTGTAATTGAGGAATGGGCTGCCTTAAAGAGGAAATAGATCAGACATAGTAATGACATATTCTTACAAATGAGGAAGGTGTGGCTAACATATCCACAGCTCACTAAATAAGAGAAGAGATTAAGATGAAGATGAATAAATCTGCTAACAGAGATATCAGGTGGCTAATACAACCGAGAGACAGGATAAAGAAAGAATATTCAGAGAGAAATTGGAAAAAGAGAGTAAGAGAAGCAAAGAGAGAGTATGAGAAGAGACTGGCAGCTAACATGGAAGGAAATCAAAACGCTTTCTCTGGCTGATACCTAGTAACAGGGTGGTAAAAGGAGAAAGGGGCTGATTGGGGATTTAAAAAAAGGTGATTTACCCATTGACGCAGGGGGCATGGATGAGGTATAAATGAATATTTGGCATCTGTCGTTACCAAAGAAGATGATGCTGCACAGGTCATGGTTAAAGAGGAGGTAGTTCAAACACTTGTGTTTAATATTGATAAGGAGAAGGTATTATATAGACTGTCTGATAAAGTTGACAAGGCACCAGGATTGGATGAGATGTATCCAAGGATACTGAGGCAATTCAGAGTGGAAATTGTGGAGGCACTGACCATATTATTCCAATCTTCTTCAGACCCATGAGTGGTGACAGAGAACAGGAGAATTGCAAATCATACACCTTTGTTCAAAAAGGGTGTAATGATAAGCCCAGCAACTACCAGACCAGTCAGTTTAGCCTTGCGAGTGATAATTCTGGGCAAAATTAATAGTCACTTAAGCAAATGTGGGCTAATTCAGGAAAGCCAGCACAAGTTTGTTAAGGAAAAATCATGTTAAACTAACTTGCTTAAGGTTTTTCAAGAGTTAACAGTGTGGTTGATGAGGGTAATGCTGTTAATGTGGTGTACATGGTCTTCCAAATGGCATTAGGTAAAGTGCCACATAACAGACTTGTGAGCAAAGTTATAGCTCACAGAACAAAATGGGCAGCAGCAACATGGGTACAAAATTAACTGCGTGACTGGAAACAGAGAGTAATGATTTTTCAGAATGGAGGAAGGTTGAAAGTGGATTTCCCCAGGAGTCAGTGTTAGGACTCCTGCTCCTATGACCTAGACCTTAGTGTTCAGGCACAATTTTGAAATTTATGGGCACAGACTGTGTAGAAGGTCCTTTCCCTGGTGGACCTTAGTGAACCAGTTGAGTTTTTGTGACAATCCAGCATCTTTCGTGGTCACTTTTTCCTCGTGCCTGCCCCACAAATTCCCAGATTCATTCAGCTCAATTTCACAACCTGCCTTTGTGTTTTTGTGGGTTCTCTCTCACTCCCTCTTTCTGTTTTAAATCAATTCCACAGGATATTAAAAGGGGAGGATTTGCAGTCGGGAAACTGAAACCAAACATCACATCAGGATCTGATGGAGTTGCACAGTTTATCGTAACCTGAATATCATCGGATTTTGAACATGGAAGGAAAAAGCACCGTTCACAGTGGGGAGAAACTGTACACGTGTTGTGTGTGTGGACAAGGCTTCAGCCAATCCTCTAATCTGGCAGGACATAAATGCAGTCCCAATAGGGAGAAACCGTGGAAATGTGGGGACTGTGGGAAGGGATTCAGTTGCATGGAAAGACATCGGTGCAGTCAAACAGCAGAGAGACCGTTCATGTGCTCCGAGTGTGGGATGGGATTCACTTGTTCATCCTACCTACTGAAACACCAGTGAGTTCACACTGACGAGAGACCTTTTAAATGCTTGGACTGTGGGAAGTGCTACAAAAGTTCCTGGGAACTGACGTCCCATCAACGCGTTCACACTGACGAGAGACTGTTCAGCTGCTGTCACTGTGGGACTGGGTTCAGGCGATCATCTCATCTGACTATGCACCAACGAATTCACACTGGGGAGAAGCCATTTATCTGTTCCAAGTGTGGGAAGGGATTCACACAGTCATCCAACCTGCTGAAACACCAGCATGGTTACACTGGAGAGAGGCATTTCACCTGTTCAGAATGTGGGAAGGGATTCACTGATTCATCCCATCTGTTGACGCACCAGCGAGTTCACAGTGAGGAGAGACCTTTTCAATGTCCAGACTGTGGGAAGTGCTATAAAAGTTCCAGGGACCTGATGTCCCATCAGCGTGTTCACACTGACGAGAGACCGTTCAGATGCTCTCACTGTGGGACTGGGTTCAGGCGATCAGCTAATCTTATTTCACACCAGCGAGTTCATACTGGGGAGAGACCTTTCACCTGCTCCGTGTGTGGGATGGGATTTACTCCGTCATCCAACCTCCTGAAACACCAGCGAGTTCACACTGGGGAGAGACCTTTCACCTGCTCCGTGTCTGGGATGAGATTTACTCAGTCATCCAACCTCCTGAAACACCAGCGAGTTTACACTGGGGAGAGACCGTTCACCTGCTTTGAGTGAGGGAAAGGATTCACTCAGTCATCCAACCTGCTGAGACACCAGCAGGTTCACGAGTAACTACAGTGATTGAGTTTTGCAACTGAACCATGTTTCACTGGGGTCTGTTTATGCTGATGTTAGTAAACTCCAGCCCAGTTATAGGTGTTAATGTTCTGGATAAAAATAAAATCATTAAGCTTTCAATTAAATAGATGATGTTGAATCTTTTCACTATCCCTAAGACATTAGTTCCTTTCGAAGGGCTTTCCCTCTCCCCTGTCTCCGCCATATTCACCTCCAGCAACAAGTGTGAGGAGCTCATGGAGCTTCTTTGTCACTAAGATTGAGACAATCCGATCAGCTGCCTCAGCTGCTTTCTTCCCTTCCACGAGCCCATTGGGACAAACTGTCTCTAAAGATCCCTCATGTCCGATTTCTGAACCCACATCTTTCTCCAGTTTCTCTCCCATCTCCCCTTCCTTCCCTCTCAGAGCTCACTTTGCCCATGAGACCCACCTCCTGCTCCATCGACCCTATTCCCGCTAAACTGCTGATCACCCATTTTCCCCATGTTCACTGATATTAACGGTTCTCTCTCTCCTGGTACTGCCCATCTCTCCTTCAAATCTGCCATCATCACCTGTCCTCAATAAAACCAACACTTGACCCCACTATCCTATTAAACTCCCGCTCCAGCTCCAACCTCCTTTCGCTCTCCAAAGTCCTGATCACCGCCCAAATCCATGTCCACATTTCCCAGAACTCCATGTTTAAATCCCTCCAATAAGATCTCTGTCCCTGTCACGGTATCGAAACAGCTCTTCCCAAAGTCACCAATGACACCCGATGTGAATGTGACAAAGGAAAACTCCCTCATTGTCCTTCTCGGCCTGTCCACAGCCTCTAACAACGTGGACCAAACCGTCCTCCTCCAATGCCTCTGCACTGGTGGCCAGCTGGGTGGGACATGATGAAACAATGTACAAACAATTCAAGGGCTGACTGACTTCATGAAATAACCGGGCAGACAGGGAATGTCACCGTTACAACAAGGATAGTCCGTGGTTTCAGTGAATGAACCGACAGAAGGGTGTTGTGGAGAATCTAAAACACTCGACATGAGTCAGCTATGTGATGGAAAAGCAACATTAACGACAAATATGGGGATACAGGAGAGTCCCAAAGACATCTCATTGATAGAAGTTTCTCCCATACATTTGGAGTATTTTGTAGACATTACAGCATTGATCATGATTACAGAATGAACCGTGTGCCCTTGTTTATAATTTCGATCCTGTACGTTCATGCCTATGTAGAAATGGTCTGCACCCATACCTGGTTCCTCTGTTATTCTCCTCCCACCCCACACCACAAGTGCACTCCCTCTGACCTTCTCGATTTTCTACCTCCTTCTCACTGTCTCCCTTTCCATCAAAAATCAGCAAATTGTTAAAAAAATCAATGTAAAAGTAATGTCTAACCTTGTAATCCCGACATTAGCAAGAAGTCCCCTTATGTCCCTGTTGGACATCTGTCCATTTTACCATACCCTAATCCTTCTGTTAGTCCTAAATTAATTATGTCAGCCAGACAAAGCAGAATTACTAACTTGAAGCATCTATGTGTTAATGACGCATTCCCCCCTTTCAAGGGTTAGGACAGGTTAGGAAGAAGGTTCATATTGTCATCATTCAGAACAACCCAGATTACAAAGGAACAACTGATCTCAAAGACAATCTCTTGTAGTATGTGTGGAGGGGGTGTGCTGAATCAGGTTTAAATGGGTTAAATGATACATGTTTTCTATATTAGACAATCACATTAAAATCTGGCACTCAGATGGGGATATGGATTTGTGTTAGGTGGGAAGATCGGGATCAGTGTATTACTCCAGGAAGCCTGAAGATCAGAGGGACGGTATTTCAGAACTGATTCCTGTGATAGCAGCAATCCCATTGCTGTCTGTGAAAAAGACCGATGGAAATATTTAAAGTGGAAACTATAGGCGTGTTGGAGGATGTTGTACACAAGGAATTTGTGAACTATCTGAGGATAATAGTGAGGGGAAAGGAATGGATCTGGAAAGCAGCAGACACTTCATGTTGCTCCAGGAGAAGTGGGGCCTGGTTGTGTAGATGTCAGGTTTTACACAGCACACAGTCAGCCTGTGGTTTCACCCTGGATGAAGGATCTCCGAATCGTACCATTCACATCACTGGATGGGATTCTCAGGAGCCATGTTGTCTGCTTGGAGAGGAAGGTTTCTGTTATAGCTAATGAGAAGCAGCACAGACAACCACACACAGAGACCCACACACACATTCTCCCTCTGTCTCACACACTCAGACAACATCTCCACACCCACACACATTTACACACACTTCCATACTCAGGGACACACCCGCACTCATACAAACAGACACATGAGGACACATCCTGTCCTATCAGGTGGACAACACCGACCAAAGTGACTAATACTGGGGATAAAGTATTCGTGCCTATGGAGAACACTATTTTTGGCACATTCAAGTCAACATCACCCTCCATAGCCTGTGAGCGGTTTTGACCATCCAATCTCACCCCTTTCTCTGAACATTAAATCTACATTGAACAAAACCTGGGACAGAGGCTACAACACAATTAGAACAATGAGCTGTCTATTGCCAGCTTTGGTGACAGTGGGAGGTTGTAAAATTTCAGAACAACATCCGTGGATAATTACAGCCTCTAATTTCCTCTTGCAATGACTGAAAATGTCAACTCCTCTCATGTTGATGGTCTGTTTGATGAGAGAATTCTGAGACAGGTTGCATGGTGAAAGAATATAATGTTGTTTTGACTCTGTATCCAATATTCCCCTGAGTTTGTTCATTGCTGTCCCAATGTCCTGAGACTTGTTCCTTTGTTCAAAAGGAACTAATTTGTGTTAGTGATATTAAAAAAACACTCAATACACCATGTGTTTATCACAAATCTGATTCATCTGATTGTTATCCAGAGTATAAATCACTATAACTGGGCTGGAGTTTATTAACATCAGCAGAAACAGACCCCAATGAACATGGTTCAGACCTGGATGAGATTCACAGCAAAATCCAATCCCTTGTTAATTGTGTACTCGCTGGTGTCTCAGCAGGTTAGTGACTGAGTGAATCCCTTCCCCACACTTGGAGCATGTGAATGGCCTCTCTCCAGTGTGAATTCGCTGGTGTACAGTGAGTTGAGATGACCACCTGAACCCAGTCCCACAGTGAGAGCACCTGAACGGTCTCTCGTCGGTGTAAATACGTTCATGGTGCATCAGTTCATTGGAACTTTTAAAGCACTTTTCAGAGTCTGGGCATTTAAGAGGTCTTTCATCAGTGTGAATTCGTTGATGTGTCTGTAGATGGGATGACTGAGTAAATCTCTTCCCACACTCAGAGCAGCTGAACAACTTCTCCCCAGTGTGAACCTGCTGGTGTCTCACCAGGTTGTTCGAATGGGTGAATCTTTTCCCACACTCGGAGCAGCTGAATGGCCTCCCCTCAGTGTGAGTTTGTTCGTGTCTCAGCAGGCTGGATAACTGAGTGAATCCCTTCCCACACTCCGTACAGGTGAATGGCCCCTCCCCAGTGTGAATGTGCTGGTGTATTGTGAGTTCTGATAAATATATGCTTTCTTTACCACCTGATCCACCTGTCCTGCCACCTTCAGGGACCAGTGGACATGGACTCCGAGGTCTCTCACTTCCTCTACCCCTCCCAATATTCTCCTGTTTATTGTGTATTCTCCAGCTTTGTTTGCCCTCCCCAAATGCATTAGCATGAATTTTCTTTCTCTTTTACAGCTGATTTAAAGTTGTTGATTTTGCTCCAAAGATTAAATTGGGATTGATATTTAAAGTTTACTATTCAACTGCAGAAACAACTTCAGCTGGGAGTCAGTGAATTAAGAGGAAAGATCCCAGACAGCGGTTCTTCAAGGTACACTGCAGGCCCGACAGCTCAATCAGCTCCACTCTCAGCTCAGGAGAGCTCAACAACTCCACATCCTGTCCACAGGGGAGTTCTCCTGGTGCAGTGGGACCAACATTCATGCTTTAACTAACACCCCACCAAAAAAAACTAGATTAATCAGTTAGTCTGATTGCTGTTTGTGGAATCATACTGTGCACAAACTGGCTGTCATGAAACAGGAACAACTTGTATTCATATAATACCTTTAATGTAACAAAACGTGCCAAGGTCCTTCACAGGACTTTCATAAAGAAACATTTGACATCGAGTCACATGGGTCGATATTAGGGTAAATAGACAGAACCTTGATTGGAGAGGCAGATATTAACAAGCCTCTTTAATCAGGAGAGAGAGCAGGACGGGTTTTGGGAGGAAATTCCAGAACTTTGCGCCTCGGAACGGCCACCAATGGTGGAGTAATTAAAATCAGGGATGCTAAAGAGTACGGAATGAGATAGCACAGGTATCTCAGAGGGTTGTGCGACTGGGAGTTAGAGATTGGGAGGGACGTGACCATGCAGGGATTTGTTAACAAGGTTACGAATTTTAAAATTGAGGCATTGCTTGAACAGGGGCCAATTTAGGTCAATGACTACAGGGGTGAAGGGTGAAGGGGACTTGGCCTGATAAAGCTCACGGACAGCAGATTTTTGGATGATCTCATGTTTCTGTGTGGGGACGGGGTAAATGTGAGAGGCCGGCTAGGAATGTATTGGGATTGTCAAGTCTAAAGGTAACACGGACATGAGGGTTTGAGCAGCAGATGAGCTGGGGGTCAGGTGGAGACAGGCGACGTTATGGAGATTGAAATATCTGGTGTTAGTGATGGTGTGGATATGTGGTCAGAAACTCATCTTGGGGTCAAATAAAAGACCAAGATTGTGAACAGCGTGGTTCAGTCTCAGTCAGTTCCCAGGGAGAGGGATGGAATCGGTAGTTGGGGAACGGAATTTGTAGTGGTGACTGAAGACAATGGCTTTGGTCTTCCCAATTTTTAATTGGAGGAAATTTCTGCTCATCCAGTACTGGATGTGGGATAAGCAGTTTGATAATTTAGTAACAGTGGAGGAATGGAGAGGGATGGTGGTGAGGTAGAGCTGGGTGTTGTCTGTGTACATGTGAAAACTAACATGGTGCTTTTGGATGATGTCACAGAAGGAGGGCCTCATGGACAAGATGAGCACTGAGAGGACATGAGGGGAGATGGGAGAGAAACTGGAGAAAGATGTAAATTCAGGGCTCAGACAAGAAGGAACCTTACAGACAGTTTGGCCTAGTGGGAGAGTGGAAGGGAGGGAAGCAGCAGAGGCAGCTGATCGGATTGTCTCAATCTTAGTGACAAAGAAGCTCCATGAGCTCCTCACACTTGTTGTTGGAGGTGACAGGGGAGAAGCAGAGTATTGGAGATATTAAAAAGATTCAACACACCTTATATTTCACACCAAGTTGATTTAATTGATAAGTATCAACAATATTAGCCTTTATAATGGGGCTGGAGATTATTAACATCAGCAGAAACAGAACCCAATGAACATGGTTCCATCCAGGATGTGATTAACTACAGTGATTGATTTTGCTGTTACTTGTCAACTCGCTGGTGTCTCAGCAGCACAAATGACTGAGTGAATCGCTTTCCACACACAGACCAGCTGACTGGTCTCTCCCCAGTGTGAACTCGATGGTATATCAGTGGGCAGGTTGAATTAATGAATCCCTTCCTACAGTCAGGGCAAGTGAGCAGCCCCTTCTCCAGTGTGAATTCGCTGGTGTCTCAGCAGGTTGGATGACTGAGTGAATCCCTTCCCACACACGGAACAGGTGAAAGGCCTCTCCCCGGTGTGACTGCGCTGATGTACATTGAAGTCAGATGATCGCCTGAACCCAGTCTCACAGTGAGAGCACCTGAATGGTCTGTCATCAGTGTGAACACGTTGATGCAAGATCAGGTCCTGGTAACTTTTATAGCACTTCCCGCAGACTGAGCATGTCAACTGTCTCTGGTCTGAGTGAACCAGCTGATGTCTCAGTAGATGGGATGACCTAGTGAATCCCTTCCTACACTCAGAGCAGGTGTATGGTCTCTCCCCAGTGTGATCTCGCTGGTGTGTCAGCAGGTTGGTTGAAATAATGAATCCCATCCCACGCTCAGAGCAGGTGCATGGTCTCTCCCCGGTGTGAACTCTCTGGTGTGTCAGCAGGTTGGTTGAACTAATAAATCCCTTCCCACACTCGGAGCAGGTGAATGGTCTCTCCCCAGTGTGAACTCGCTGGTGTGTCAGCAGAGTGGATGACTGAGTAAATCCCTTCCCACACTCAGGGCAGGTGAATGGCTTCTTCCCAGTGTGAGTGTGTCGATGAGTTTCCAGGTCAGACGGGTAATTGAATCCCTTCCCACAGTCCCCGCACTTACACGGTTTCTCCCCAGCATGAGCAGCGCTTTCTGCTTCCATGTTCAAAGGCCGATAATATTCAGGTCCTGATGAATCAAGTGACTCTCTCAGGTCTTGGTGTGAGTTTCCCAACAGCAAATCTTCTCCTTCTATTACCCTGTGAAGTTGATTTAAAACAGAAAAAAGGGAGTGAGAGAGAACCCACAAAAACACAAAGGCAGGTTGTGAAATTGAGCTGAATGAATCTGGGAATTTGTGGGGTCGGCACTAGGAAAAAGTGACCATGAAAACTGCTGGATTGTCTTAAAAACCCAACTGGTTCACTAATATCCTTCAGGGAAGGGAACCTGCCACCCAGTCTGGGCCTACACAAGATTCGGGCTTCTAGGGGAGGAGGGAGAAAAAGCGAGAGAGAAGTGAGAGATGCAGGAGAACTCTGAAGGAATCTCCCCAGCCCTCAACCTCCACCCACTAGACGGGCCAGGGTAGCCGGTGTATGTGAACACCATCACCTCCAACTTCCCCTTCAAGTCACACACCGTCCTGACTTGTCTGACATCCAGTACTGGATGAACAGAAATTTCCGCTATTTAAATATTGAGAAGAATGAAGCCAATGTCTTCAGCCCCCGTTACAAACTCCACTCCCGAGCCACCGACTCCATCCCTCTCCCTGACAACTGTCTGAGACTGAACCAGACTGTTCACAACCATGGTGAAATATTTAACCCCAAGATGAGCTTCCAACCACATATCCACCTCATCACCAAGACCGCGTATTTCCACCTCAGTAACATCGCCCGACTCCACCCCAGTCTCAGCTCATCTGCTGCTGAAACTCTCATCCATTCCTCTGTTACCTCTGGATTGAACTATCCTAACACACTTCCAGCCAACCTCCCATATTCAACCTCCCTGTAATCTTGAGGTCATCCAAAACTCTGCTGCCCATGTGCTTACTCGCACCAAGTCTTGTTAACCCATCACCCCTGAGCTCACTGACCTACAAACGCTCCGGGTTAAGGAGAACCTAAATTATAAAATTCTCATCCTTATTTTAAAGGCTGTGTTTGCTGCCGTTGTGCAAGCGCAGTTGTGCTGTTTTATTCTGTCTTCATAGGGTTAATCTCTCCTCCTCCTCAGGCTCAGGTCACCACTGCAGACTCACCGTGAGGAAACGCAGACTGACCTGGTTACAGTGTCCATCAATCAGCCAATTCAGAACTCAGTCAACAGCAGAGAGCTTTGATTGTACAGTCCTAATCTCTAATGCTTTTTTTTAAACGCATGCTGTTCTTTGAAATGCCTTGGAAAGTTTTATTAAGTTAAAGGCACCATTTAAACACAAATTGTTGTTGTTGATTTGGACATATAGCACTGTTCCTTCATCACCACTGGGTGAATAACCTGTAACTCCTTACCTAACTGCATTGTGGGAGCACCTTCAACACACGGACTGCAGCGGTTCAAGAAGGTCATACATCTTCTTCTCCACAGGCAACTGGGGATAGGCAATATTTGCTGGTCTGGTTAGTGAAAGGACAGGGGAGTGGGACTGGCTAATGTGCTCTTGCAGAGAGCCAGCATGGGCACAATGAGCTGAATGGCCTCCGTCTGTATTGTAATCATTCAGTGATTCAGTGACTGGTTGAGAAAGGACCTACACTGGAGGCCAGGGACCAACTTCTGTAACCAACACCCACCCTGATACAAACCGGCTCTTAATTGGTCTGTCTGTGTTTCTAGACTCGGTTCTGCGAGCAACGCCTGCAATAAAATAATAGCAAAATACTGCAGCTGCTGGAAATCCGAAATAAAAAGAGAAAATGCTGGAAATACTCAGCAGGTCAGGCAATATCTGTGGAGCTAACATTTCAGGGTGTGCAGAATGATTTAGGGGGAATAAAAATGGTGCAGAATTTGATGGTCAATATAAGCTCAGAAGTGGAAGAGAAATGGACTATAGCACAGGAAAAACAATTCCTGACTGTGAAAGATACTGTGGGAAGACAAAGCTGGTAAGACAGCTGGTCAGGGGATGGGTAGATGTGGAAACCTTGTTTGGACACAATCAGCAGAAGTAACAGTTAAGTGCCAAACACAGCTAAAGTGCATCCAGTATTAGAGACAGAGGAAGTTAGACAAAGGCAGAGAGGTGATCAGGGAGGGCAGAGGTGAAACAGAGCAAAAGATGGACATGGATTCAGATCCACAGTAAAGGAGCCACACTAGCCCCAGAGCGATGGAACCTCTAAAAGCTAACAGAGGAGAGAACTAAAAGCTCCAAAATGTAAATGAATGGTCAAAAACACTCAACTCTGAAACAATTTCAGTTTTCAACTTTAAACTCTCCTGCAGGAGCCTGCAGCTAGAAAGATATCAGAAGCACTGGAGTCAGAGAAAAATCTCCCAGTTGAGGAAATACCCGGGGAGCGGGGTGATGTCACCGTGTAATTGTCGATGTGTGATGATGTCACTGTGTAATTGTCGATGTGTGATGATGTCACACACACGAACACAGAACATCTGGGTCTGTGCAAACCAGTGATCACCACACATTATGAAGGATGGGAGGGTCCTTGAGAGGGGGCAGAGGAGATTTACCAGAATGGGTCGAGGAATGAGGGATTTTAGTTGCAAGGTTAGATTGGAGAAACTGGGATTGTTCTCCTTGGAGCAAAGTAGATGGAGGGAAGATTTAACAAAAGGTGCACAAAATTATGAAAGGTTTACGTAAAGTAGGTAAAGAAAAGCAGTTCACAGTAGCAGATCGTGAAAGGATTATGGGTCGCAGATTTAAGATTTTGGGTAAAATGTACAGGAGGTATGTGAGAAAGAAATGTTTGCACAATGAGTGGTAATGACCTGGAACTCAATGCATACAGTCAGAGGCCGATAGAATCCAGGCCCTGAATTTCTATCCTGGACTGAGTATGGCAGGTTTGGGAAACGGTTTGTACAGAGCATTAAAAAAGGATGATCCAGGTCCTGATGAATTGAGTGACTCTGTCAGATCTCAACCGTCTGTAAATGTTCCCCTTCTAACCCCCTGTAAAAGGAGTTTCCAAAATCCATCCCTGTCAGTCCAGGATAGAAATGCACAACATTCTCTCCTCTTGCTAGCTGGACCAGGATGACCGCGCATGCGCCCTGCTGCACATTGTCCCCTATAAAGATGGCGGCCGTTACCCCGGGCCTCGCGAAGGGAGAAATCCAGAATTTTTCGGCCCGTTCTCTGCAAACACAAGACCGGTACCTTGTTATTTGGGGTCTGCGGCCTGCACTTTGTCTTTATGAAGCCTCCCTGTCCACTCCGCTGGCTCCATTTCTCCTCACACACCCACTAACTCTGTTAGTTTGCTCCACTCGACATTCTCTCACCCGCACTGAGCAGCTTCCGTCACAGACCAGTACTGCGCAAGCTCATGAAATGGGCCGCACTGCGCATGCTCCAAGCACACACCCTAATACGCATGTGTAGGGAGCTGCTGTTGTGAGGATAGGGCACATTCTGGCCCCTGTTGAAGGCTGGGTAACCAGGCTGCCATTGAGAGGTCGTTTTTTTGAATAGAAAATTATGTTTTGTGATCCGATGACGAACGAAGCCCAAGACCAATATATAAAATTATTCAGTCAATTGGTATGACAAACAAAGTTCATGGGTCCTCTGCCATAAAACTGTCCTGGGTGTAAATAACTGCAGTAAAATCCCCTACATTTAGATGTGAACTCACTGGAGTCTCAGTAGGCGGTGTGAACAATTATTGTTTCTTCTCATACACAGAACATTTAAGCGCCGTCTTGTCAGTAAGAACGTCACAAATCAGCCGGTGAACAATCCTTTCACAATGTCATTTTACCCCTAAGTTCCAGGACCATTGTACATGGATTTGGGAGTTAAGCATGATTTTGGAGTCGGAAGAGTGGTCGGAGATTGGATGAGAATTGCAAGGATGTCGGGTTCAAGGATGTACTCGTGGGAGGGAGAGAAGCAGCAGAGGCAGCTGATCGGATTGTCTCAATCTGAGTGACAAAGAAGCTCCATGAGCTCCTCACACTTGTTGGAGGTGTTGATGCAGTAGACAGGGGAGAGGGAGAGTCCAAAACAAGGACTAACTTGTGTTAGAGATGTTTTTAAAAATTCAACATCCTCTGTGTTTGACAGAATGTTGATTTATATGATCTTTGTCCAGAATATTAACCTTATCACTGGGCTGGAGTTTATTAACATCAGCTGAAACAGACCCCAATGGGTATAGTTCATTCTTGTATATTATTAACAACAAAATCCAATCACTGTAGTTCGCTGTGAACTCGTTGGTGTCTCGGCAGGTGGGATGAATGAATGCGTATCTTTCCACACTCAGTGCAGGTGTACAGCCTCTCCCCAGCGTGAGAGCGCTTGTGTAGAGAGAGGTGGGATGATTGCCTGAACCCAGTCCCATAAAGAAGGCATCTGAACGGTCTCTCATCAGTATGAATACATTGCTGGTGGATCAGTTCCTGAGAACTTGTAAAGCACTTCCCACAGTCTTGAAATTTAAAAGCTCTCTTTGATGTGCAATCAGGTTGGATAAATTAATGAATCTCTTTCCACACAGCGCAGATGAATGGCCTCTCCCCAGTGAGAACTCGCTGGTGTGTCTGCAGGTGGGATAACGGAGTGAATCCCTTCTGACACTTTAAGCAGGTCAATGGCCTCTCCCTAGTGTGAATGCTCCGATGAGTTTCCAATTTCGATGGGTAAATGAATCCCTTCCCAGTGTCAACATTTGCACAACTGCTTTCAGTTGTGACTGCATTTATGTTTTGACCAGGCCAGATGATCGGCTGAAACCTCATCCACATGCAGAACACTGTGAATGGTGCGTTCTTTTCCCATTTTCAAAATCCCACAATTCTCTGCGGCCAAGAAACCGCTCTGTCCAATAGAGACGCCCTCTGAAGAAGGGTCATACAGACTGGAAACTGCTGTCAGGCGTCGCAAGGGCCAAGGGGAATAAAAATTCATTCACAAATGTTCCAAAAAGAGATACATTATAATCGCCAGGAAAGGCTAAACACCCTGAAGCTCTTTTCTCTGGAAAAGAGAAGGCTAAGAGATGACCTGATAGAAATAGGATAAAGAATGGAGTTGGAAGCTCAGGAATGAAAACAATGGCTTCTATCTTCCCAAAATTTAATTGGAGAAAATTTCTGCACATCCACCACTGGATATCAGACAAACAGTCTGATAATTTAACAAAAGTGGAGAAGTGGAGAGAGGTGGTGGTGAGGTAGAGCTGGGCACTGTCAGTGTACACGTGATAACTGACACTGTGTTTTCAGATGATGTCGCTGTGGGGAGAATGTTGATGAGAAATAAAAGGAAGCCAAGGCTGGGTCCTCTGGGGACACCAGAGGTAACTGTGGGAGTGGGAAGGGAAGACATTCCAAGCGATTCTTTGACTATGATTAGATAGAGAAGAATGGAACCAGGAGAGAGCAGCCCCACCCAGCTGGACGACAGTGGAGAAGTGTTGGAGTATAATGGTGTGGTCAGCCTTGTCAAAGGCTGCAGGCAGGTCGAGAAGAGATAGTTTACCTTTATCACAGTCACATAGGATGTCATTGGTGGCTTTGATCTGAGCTGTTTCAGTGCAGTTGCGGGGCAGAAAGCTGATTGGAGGGATTCAGACAGGGAGTTCTGGGAAAGATGGAGACGGATTTGGGAGGTGTGAACACTTTTCAAGAGTTCAGAGAGGAACTGGGGATTGAAGATGGGTCAATACTTTGCAAGGACAGTAGAGTTAAGTAATTGTTTTTTGAGGAAAGTGTGATGATTTGAAGGAGAGAGGGATAGTACCAGAAGAATGAGTACTGTGAACAATATCAGTGAACATGGGGAAGTTGGGGGATCAGCAGTTTAGTGGGAATAGGGTCGATGGAGCAGGAGGTGTGTCTCATGGACAAGATGACCACTGAGAGGGCAGGAAGGGAGATGGGGGAGAAGCTAATGAAAGATGTGGGGTCACGGCTTGGACAAGGTGGAACATTATAGAGGCAGTTTGTCCCAGTGGGCTAGTGGAAGGGAGGGAAGCAGCAGCGGCAGCTAATCGGATTGTCTCAATCTTAGTGACAAAGAAGCTCCATGAGCTCCTTACACTTGTTGTTAGAGGTGAGGATGGAGGAGAGAGGGGAGAGGGAGAGCCCTTCCAGAGAAACTAACTTGTGTTAGAGATAATAACAAGACTCAATATGCTATATTTAACACAAATATATTTTATTTGTCCTTATCCAGAATATTAGCCCCAATAACTGGGCTAGAGTTTATTAACATCAGCAGAAACAGACTACAATGAACAAGGTTCAGTCCTGGATGTGATTAACAGCAACATCCTGTTTGTTATTTGTGAACTCGCTGGTGTCTCATCAGTTGGGATGACCAGGTGAATCCCTTCCCACACTTGGAGCAGCTGAACGGCCTCTCCTCAGTGTGAATTCGCTGGTGCTTCAGGACGTCAGAGGACACAGTGAATCCCTTCCCACATACAGGACAGATGAACGGCCTCTCTCCAGTATGAATTCGCTGATGTCTCAGCAAGTGGGATGACTGTGTGAAGCCCTTCCCACAGTGGGAGCAGGTGAACTGTCTCTCCACAGTGTGAATTCGCTGGTGTCTCAACAGATCGGATAAATTAACGAATCCCTTCTCACACTCGGAGCAGATAAATGGTCTCTCCCCAGTGTGAACTCGCAGGTGTGTCAGCAGGTTGGATAACTGAGTGAATCGCTTCCCGCACTCGGAGCAGGTGAACGGCCTCTCTCCAGAGTGAACTCTCTGGTGTATCAGCAGGTTTGATGACTGAGTGAATCTCTTCCCACACTCGGAGCAGGTGAACGGTCTCTCCCCAGAGTGAACTCTCTGGTGTTTCAGCAGGGTGGATGACTGACTGAATCCCTTCCCACACTCGGAGCAGGTAAATGGTCTCTCACCAGTGTGAACTCGCTGGTGTGTCTGCAGGTTGGATAACTGAGTGAATGCCTTCCCACACTCGGAGCAGGTAAATGGCATCTCCCCAGTGTGAACTCTCTGGTGTGTCAGCAGGTTGGATAACTGAATGAATCCCTTCCCACACTCGGAGCAGGTAAATAGCATCCCCCCAGAGTGAATTCGCTGGTGCCTCAGCAAGCTGGATGCCCAAGTGAATCCCTTTCCACACTCGGAGCAGGTGAACGGCCTCTCTTCAGTGTGAATGAGCTGGTGTCTCAGGAGGGTGGATGAATCAATAAATCCCTTCATACATACAGAACAAGTGAAAGGCCTCTCCCCAGTGTGTGTGCGCTGGTGAGTATCCAGCCTGGATGGATAATTGAATCCTTTTCCACAGTCTCCACATTTCCATGGTTTCTCCCCACTGTAACTGCATTTATGTTTTGACAGGCCAGATAATCGGCTGAAGCCTCGTCCACACAGAGAACACATGTACGGTTTCTCCCCACAGTGAACGGTGCTTTTTCCTTCCATGTTCAAAATCCGATGAAATTCAGGTTATGACTGATTGTGCGACACCGTCAGATTCTGATGAAATGTTGGGTTTCCCAATTGAAAATCCTGGGGAAATAGTTTAAATAGACAAAAGTGAATGAGAGAGAAACCACAATATCACAAAAACAGGTTGTGAAATTGAGGTGAATGAATCTGGTAATTTGTGGGGCCAGTACCAGGAAAAAGTGACCATGAAAACTGCTGGATTGTTATAAAAACCCAACTGGTTCACTAATGTCCTTCGGGGAAGGGAACCTGCCAACTGGTCAGGGACTATACAAAACACCAGCATCTACTGGGGGAAATAGAGAGGGAGATGGGAGAGGCAGGGGGTGAAGGAAAGGAATTTTATGCATCTGCAATTCTACCAACATCTCCCAAACCCTCACCCTCCATCCCCTAGAAGGACCAGGGTAGATGTATGTGCACACCATCACCTCCAAGTCACACACCATCCTGACTTGTTTAACATCCAGTGTTGGATGAACAGAAATTTCCTCCATTTAAATATTGGGAAGATTGAAGCCATTGTCTTCAGTCCCTGCTACAAACTCCACTCCCTAACCATCAATGCCAACCATCTCTCTGACAACTTTGAGGCTGAGCCAGACTGTTCACAACCTTAGTGTCATATTTCACCCTAAGCTGAGCATCTGACTACATATCACTAAGACCGCCTATTTCCACCGCTTTGCCTGCCAATAAAATAATAGCAAAATACTGCAGCTGCTGGAAATCTGAAATAAAAAGATAAAATGCTGGAAATACTCAGCAGGTCAAGAAGTATCTGTGGAGAGAGAAACAGAGTTAACATTTCAGGGGTGCAGAATGAACTACAGGGAATAAAAATGATGCAGAATCTGATGATCAATATAAGCTCAGGGGTAGATGCGAGATGGACTATATCGCAGGAAAAACAATTCCTGACTATGAAAGACATGGTGGGAAGCTATAGCTGGTACGCCAGCAGCATATGGTCAGGGCAGCAGTTGGCAGAAGTAACCGTAAAATGCTAAACAGAGCTAAAATACACCCACTATTAGCGACAGAGAAAGTTAGACAACAGCAGAGAGGCGATCAGGGAGGGCAGAGGTGAAACAGAGCAATGGATGGACACAGAATCAGATCCACATTAAAGGAGTCACACCAGCCGCAGAGCTGTCGGACCTCACACAGATAACAGAGGACTAAAAGCTCCAAATTGTGGATGAATTGTCAAAACTACTGACCTGTGAAACAATTTAACTCATTTCAGCTTTGGAAACTCCTGCCGGAAACTGTAGCTGGAAAGATATCAGAAGCACCGAAGTCAGGGAAAACTCTCCCAGTTGAGGAAATACCCTGGGAGCGGGGTGATGTCAGCGCGCAATTGTCGGTGTGTGCTGATGTCACAGTGTAATTATCGATGTGTGCTGATGTCACAGTGTAATTGTCAATGTGTGATGACATCACAGACATGGACACAGAACATCTGGGTTTGTGTAAACCACTGATCACCACACATTATGAAGGATGTGAGGGTCCTTAAGAGGGTGCGCAGAAGACTTACCAGAGTGGTTCAACGGGTGAAGGATTTTGGATTAGTTTGGAAAAACTGGTGTTGTTCTCCTTGGAGCAAAGTAGATTGAGGGGAAATTTGATAGAGGTATACAAGTTAATGATTGGTTTACATGAGGTATTAAACAAAAGCTGTTCACATTATATGATCGTAAAAGGGTTATGGGGCACAGATTTAAGTTATGAAGCAAGAGGGGTGTGAGCAAAAATTTTACACAATGAGTGATAATGACCTGAAACTCATTACTTACTCTCAAAGGCTGATGAATCGAGTGAGCCTGTCAGATCTTGATCTGATGTTTGGTTTGAGTTTCCCGTCTGCAAATCATTCCCATGTGATATTCTATGAAAAGATTATAAAACAATCAATCACTGTCAGTCCAGGACAGAAATTGAGAAATATTTTTGAGTTTGAGTTTGCTGTGTGTAAATCCTCCCCTTCTAACCCCCTGTAAAAGGAGTTTCCAAAATCTATTCCTGAGAGTCCAGGATAGAAATGCACAACATTGACTCCTCCTGCTACCTGGACCAGGATGACCGCGCATGCGCTCTGCTGCACAGCCGCGCCCCCGGGCCGAGCAGAGGGAGAGACCCAGTCATTTCCGGTCTGTTCGCTGCAAACGCGGGGCCTGTAGTTTCTTATTAAGGCTCTGCGGGATGCACCAAGTGTTTATAAAACCTCCCTGCCCACTCCGCTGGCTCCATTCCTCCCGCACACCCACTAACTCTGTTATTCTACTCCAGTCGCCATTTTCTCACGAACTCCACGGCTCCAGTCACAGGACAGCACTGCGCATGCTCAGCTAAGAGCCCGCAATGTGCAGGTGCGAATCAGACTCCGCAATGCGCATGCGTAAGACCCTACCGCTCTGGATAGGGCACATTCTGTCCCGCATTGAATGCTGGGTGGGAGGACGTAATTACATATCCAATAAATTTTTATGACCCGATGGTAATTGCAGCTTTATGGTCAAGATTTAAATTATACAATCAATTGATACAATAAATTGCATCGGCCTCTACCATGCTTCTGTCCTGGGTGTAATTAACATCAAAACAAACCCCTACAGTTAGATGTGGATTCACTGGATTCTTCGCAGGTGAGGTGAAGAAGTGATTGCTCCTTCCAAACACCAAACATTTAAACTCCGTCTTGTCAGTAAGAATGCGCCTATTGCGGAGCAAATCCTTTGAACTTTTATAGCTGGATTGTTCACTGGTGGCCAAACTGAGTAAATGCCTTCACACGCATGAAATCTCTGAATTTTCTCCATCAGATGTGACTGCTGCTGTGTCAACTAATCAGATGATCGAGTAAACCTTTTTCCATAATTAGCTGCTGAATGATGTTTTCACAGTGTGACTTTACCTAGGCGTGTCCAGCACAGACTTGGCTCTCTAATCCTCTGGCAATGGGCTCTACATTCTATTATGAAGAAAAAAAGGAAAGCGTTGTTGTAATTCTGAAATAAAAACAGAACATTTTCGAATTCTAAACAGGGCTGGTAGCGTCTGTGGACTGCCATAGTTTTCATTTCAGGTCTGTGACTTGTCAGCGGAACTGTACTGAATCAGTGCACAGATCTGAAAATATAATTCTGGTTCTCAATTTACAGAAATTCCCATATTTTCTGAGTATTTCCATCATTATCTGCTTTTATCTCTGGTTAAAGACGTTGCTTCTGAATTAGACATTGGATTTCCTGGTGACCAACTTTTATTTATTCTCACCCATTCTAATCTGTCTCTCTCTGAACTTACTGCACTCCATTCTCTCAGGTCCAACCCCAACATTGTCATCAAACCCGCTGACAAGGGTGGTGCTGTTGTTGTCTGGCGCACTGACCTCTATCTCGCGGAGGCTGAGCGTCAACTCGCAGACACTTCCTCCTACCTCTCCCTGGACCATGACCCCACCACTGAACATCAAGCCATTGTTTCCAGGACTGTCACTGACCTCATCTCCTCTGGAGATCTTCCTCCCACAGCTTCCAACCTGATAGTCGCCCAACCTCGGACAGCCCGCTTCTACCTCCTACCCAAAATCCACAAACAGAACTGTCCCGGCAGACCGATCATGTCACCCTGTTCCTGCCCCACGGAACTCAGTTCTCGTTATCTTGACTCCCTTCTCTCTCCCCTTGTCCAGTCCCTTCTCACCTACATCCGTGATTCCTCTGACTACTTACGTCACATCAACAATTTCCAGTTTCCTGGCCCCAACCGCTTCCTCTTCACCATGGACGTCCAATCCCTCTACACCTCCATCCCCCACCAGGATGGTCTGAGGGCCCTTAGCTTCTTCCTTGAACAGAGGTCCGAACAATCCCCATCCACCACTACTCTCCTCCGTCTGGCTGAACTTGTTCTCACACTGAATAATTTCTCCTTTAACTCCTCTCACTTCCTCCAAATAAAAGGTGTGGCTATGGGTACCCGCATGGGCCCCAGCTATGCCTGTCTCTTTATGGGGTATGTGGAACATTCCTTGTTCCAGTCCTATTCCGGCCCCCTCTCACAACTCTTTCTCCGGTACATCGATGATTACTTCGGTGCGGCTTCATGCTCTCGTCTGGACTTGGAAAAATATATTAATTTTGCTTCCAATCTCCACCCCTCCATCATTTTCACATGGTCCATCTCTGACACTTCCCTTCCCTTCCTTGACCTCTCTGTCTCAATTTCTGATGATAGACTGTCCACCAATATCCATTACAAGCCTACCGACTCCCACAGCTACCTCGACTACAGCTCCTCACACCCCGCTTCCTGTAAGGACTCCATCCCATTCTCTCAGTTCCTTTGCCTCCGTCGCATCTGTTCTGATGATGCTACCTTCAAAAACGGTTCCTCTGACATGTCCTCCTTCTTCCTTAACCGAGGTTTTCCACCCACGGTCATTGACAGGGCCCTCAACCGTGTCCGGCCCATCTCCCGCGCATCCGCCCTCACGCCTTCTCCTCCCTCCCAGAAACATGATAGGGTCCCCCTTGTCCTCACTTATCACCCCACCAGCCTCTGCATTCAAAGGATCATCCTCCGCCATTTCTGCCAACTCCAGCATGATGCCACCACCAAACACATCTTCCCTTCACCCCCCTCTGGTGGCATTCCATAGGGATCGTTCCCTCCGTGGCACCCTGGTCCACTCCTCCATCACCCCCTACTCCTCAACCCCCACCTATGGCACCTCCCCATGCCCACACAGAAGATGCAACACCTGCCCCTTCACTTCCTCTCTCCTCACCGTCCAAGGGCCCAAACACTCCTTTCAAGTGAAGCAGCATTTCACTTGCATTTCCCCTAACTTAGTCTACTGCATTCGTTGCTCCCAATGCGGTCTCCTCTACATTGGAGAGACCAAACGCAAACTGGGCGACCGCTTTGCAGAACACCTGCGGTCTGTCCGTAAGAAAGACCCAAACCTCCCTGTCGCTTGCCATTTTAACACTCTACCCTGCTCTCTTGCCCACATGTCTGTCCTTGGCTTGCTGCATTGTTCCAGTGAAGCCCAACGCAAACTGGAGGAACAGCACCTCATCTTCCGACTAGGCACTTTACAGCCTTCAGGGCTGAATATTGAATTCAACAACTCTAGATCTTAAACACCCTCCCCCCATCCCAACCCCATTTCCTCCCCCTCCCTTTTGTTTTTTTCAATAATTTATATACATTTGTCTTTTCCCACCTATTTCCATTATTTTTAAATCTACAACTAATACCTTGTGAGTCTTTCCACCCCACCCCCACTAGCGCTGTACCTTGAGTGTCCTGCCACCCATTCTTAATTAGCACTTCTCTTAGATAATATCACCACCTTCAACACCTCTTTGATCCTTTTGTCTGTGACATCTTTTGATTATCTGCTCCTATCACTGCTTGCTTGTCCCTACAACCACAGCACCCTCAACTTCTCTCCCCCCGCCCCACACCTTAAACCAGCTTATATTTCACCCCTCTCCTAACTACACTCAGTTCTGTTGAAGGGTCATGTGGACTTGAAACGTCAACTCTTCTCCTCTCCACCGATGCTGCCAGACCTGCTGAGACACTCCGTCTCACTCTGGACACCCTCAGCCTCCCTATAGACACCCTTATTCTCCCCCTCGAACACCCTCAGTCTCCCACTGGACACCCTCTGTCTCCCCCTCGAGCACCCACAGTCTCTCCCTGGTCCCCCTTAGTCTCCCCTCAGACTCCATTAGTCTCCCCCCGGTCACCCTCTGTCTCCCCCTGGACACCCTCAGTCTCCCAATGGACCCCCTCTGACTCCCCCCGGACACCCTTATTCTACCCCTGGACACCTTCAGTCTCCCCATGGACACCCTCATTCTCCCCCTCGAACACCCTCAGTCTCCCCCTGGACACCCTCAGTCTCCCCCTCGAACACCCTCAGTCTCCCCCTGGTCCCCCTTAGTCTCCCCTCGGACCGCTTCAGTCTCCCCCCGGAGCCCCTGGGTCTCCCCCCGGACCCCTTCAGTCTACCCCTGCACCCCCTCATTCTCCTCCTCGAACACGCTCAGTCTTCCCCTGGACAACCTCATTCTCTCCGTCGAACACCCTCGGTCTCCCCCTGGACATACTCAGCCTCCCCCTTGACACCCTCGATCTCCCGCTGGACACCCTCAGTCTCTCCTCAAACCACCTCAGTCTCCCATTGGACACCCTCAGTCTCTCCCCGGAACTCCTCAGTCCCCCCGTGGACACCCTTAGTCTCGCACAGGGCACCCTCAGTCTCCCCCTCGGACACCCTCAGTCCCCCCCTGGACACCCTCAGTCTCCCCTCGGACCTCCTCAAACTCCGATCGGACACCCTCAGTCTCCCCACGGACACCGTCAGTCTCCCCCTGGACACACTCAGTCTCCCCCTGGACACACTCAGTCTCCCCCTGGACCCCCCACAGTCTCCCCCTGGACACCCTCAGTCTCACCCTGGACACCCTCAGTCTCCCACTGGACCCCCTCAGTATCTCCCTCGGACGCCCTCAGTATCCACCTCAGACACCCTCGGTCTCACCCTGGACCCCTTCGGTCTCCCCCTCGGACATCCTTGATCACCCACTGGACACCCTCGGTCTCCCCCTGGACCCCCTCAGTCTACCCCTGGACCCCCTAGGACGCCCCCTGGACACCCTCCATCTCCCCCTGGACACCATCAGTCTCCCCCTGGACCACCTCATTCTCCCCCCGGACCCCCTCAGTCTACCCCTTGTCACCCTCAGTCTCCGACTGGACCCCCTCTGTCTCCCTCCTGCACACCCTCAGTCTCCCCCTGGACACCCTCAATCTCCCCCAGACCCCCTCGGTCTCCCACCGGACCCCCTCAGTCTACCCCTGGACACCCTCAGTCTCCCCCTGGACCCCCTCAGTCTCCGCCTGGGCCCCTTCAATCTCCCCCTGGACCCCCTAGGATGCCCCCTGGACCCCCACGGTCTCCCCCTGGACACCCTCAGTCTCCCCCTGGACCCCCTCGGTCTCCACCTGGACCCCCTCAGTCTCTCCTCGGACACCCTCATTCTCCCCCTGGTCACCCTCAGTCTCCCCCCGGACATCTCAGTCTCCCCCTCAGACACCCTCGGTCTCCCCCTGGACCCCCTCGGTCTCACCCTCAGACACCCTCGGTCTCCCCTCGGAAACCCACAGTCTCCCCTCGGACTCCCTTAGTCTCCCCATGGTCACCCTCAGTCTCCCCCTCGAACACCCTCAGTCTCCCCCTGGTCCCCCTTAGTCTCCCCTCGGACCCCTTCAGTCTCCCCCCAGAGCCCCTCTGTCTCTCCCTGGACCCCATCAGTCTCCCCCCGGACACGCTCAGTCTTCCCCTGGACACCCTCAGTCTCCCCCTGGACACCATTAGTCTCCCCCTGGTGACCCTCAGTCTCCCCCCGGACCCCCTCCGTCTCCCCCCGGACCCCCTCTGTCTTCCCCAAGAAACTATCAGTCTCCCACCCGGACCCCCTCGGTCTCCCCTCGGTATCCCCTTGGTCTCTCCCCTGGACACCCACTGTCTCCCCCTGGACACCCTCAGTCTCCCCGCGGGCCCCTTCAGTCTCCCTATGGACCCCCTCATTCTCCCCCTCGAACACCATCAGTCTTCACCTGGACACCCTCATTCTCCCCCTGTACCACTTCGGTCCCCTCCTGGACCCCTTCAGTCTCCCCTGGACACCCTCATTCTCCGCCTCGAACACCCTCAGTCTCCCCAGGGCAATCCCATTCTCCCCATCGAACACCCTCGGTGTCCCCCTGGAACCCCTCATTCTCCACCTCAAACACCCTTGGTCTCCCCCTGGACACCCTCAGTCTCTCCTCGAACCCCCTCAGTCTCCCCCTGGACCTCCTCGGTCTCCCCCTGGACCACCTCAGTCTCTCCTCGGACCCCCTCAGTCTCCCCCTAGACCCACTCATTCTCTCCTCGGATCCCCTCAGTCTCCCCCTGGACCCCCTCAGTCTCCCCCTGGACACCCTTGGTCTCCCTCTGGAGACCCTCGGTCACCCCCTGGACACCCTCAGTCTCCCGCTGGACACCCTTGGTCTCCCTCTGGACACCCTTGGTCTCCCCCTGGACAACCTCATTCCCCCCATGGACAGCATCCGTCTCACCCTCGTACAGCCTTACTCTCTCCTTGGTCCCCCTAAGTCTCACCTCGGACCCACTCAGTCTCACCTTGGACCCCCATCAGTCTCCCCCCGGAACCTCTCAGTCTCCCACCGGACACCCTCAGTCTCCCCCCGGACACCATCATTCTCCCCATGGACACACTCGGTCTTCCTCTGGACCCCCTCATTCTCCCCATGGACACCCTCAGTCTCCCCCTGGACACCCTCAGTCTCCCTATGGACCCCCTCTGACTCCCCCCTGGACACCCTTATTCTACCCCTGGACACCCTCAGTCTCCCCATGGACACCCTCATTCTCCCCCTCGAACCCTCTTAGTCACCCCTGGACACCCTCGGTCTCCCCTCGGACCCCCTCGGTCTCCCCCCGGACCCCCTCGGTCTCCCCCCGGACCCCCTCGGTCTCCTCACGGCCCCCTTGGTCTCCCCCTGGACCCTCTCGGTCTCCCCCTGGACACCCTCTGTCTCCCGCTGGACAACCTCATTCTCCCCATGGACACCCTCAGTCTCCCCCTGGACACCCTCAGTCTCCCCCCGGACACACTCAGTCTCGCCCTGAACACCCTCGGTCTCCCCCTGGACACCCTCGGTCTCCCACTGTACAAACTCATTCTCCCCATGGACAACCTCCGTCTCCCCCCGGACACGCTCAGTCTCGCCCTGGACACCCTCGGTCTCCCCCTGGACACCCTCAGTCTCCCACTGTACAAACTCATTCTCCCCATGGACAACTTCCGTCTCCCCCTCGAATAGCCTCAGTCTCCCCTTGGTCCCTCTCAGCCTCCCCCCGGACCCCCTCAGTCTCCCCCCGGACCCGCTCAGTCTCCAACTGGACCCTCTCAGTCTCCCCCCCGGCACCCACAGTCTCCCTCCGGACCCCCTCAGTCTCCCCCGGACGCATTTAGTCTCCCCCTGGACCCCCCTCAGTCTCCCCCTGGACATTCTCGGTCTCCCACTGGTCACCCTCAGTCTCACCCTGGTCCCCCTCAGTCTCCCCCCGAACCCCCTCGGTCTCCCCCCGGACTCCCACAGTCTCCCCCCGGACCTCCTCAGTCTCCCCCTGGACCCCCTCTGTCTTCCCCTGGAAACTATCAGTCTCCCGCCGGACACCCTCAGTCTCCCCTCGGACCCCCAGAGACTCCCCACGTACACCATCGGTCTCCCCATGTACACCATCGGTCTCCCCCCGGACACCCTCGGTCTCCCCCCGGACACACTCAGTCTCCCCCTGGACCCCCTCGGGCTCCCCTCGGTCTCCCCAGGGACCCCCTCGGACTTCCCCCAGACCCCCTCAGTCTGCCCCCGGACACCCTCGGTCTCCCCCCGGAACACTTCAGTCTCCCCACGGACCCCCTCGGTCTCCCCTTGGACCCTCTCGGTCTCCCCCTGGAGACAATCGGTCTCCTTCTGGACACCCTCTGTCTCCCGCTGGACAACCTCATTCTTCCCATGGACACCCTCAGTCTCCCCCTGGACACCCTCAGTCTCCCCCTGGAACACCCTCAGTCTCCCCCTGGTCCCCCTTAGTCTCCCCTCGGACCCCTTCAGTCTCCCCCCGGAGCCCCTCGGTCTCTACCTGGAACCCATTAGTCTCCCCCCGGACACCCCCCATCTGCCCCTGGACCCCCTCAGTCTCCCCCCGGACCCCTTAGTCTCCCCATGGACCCCCTCGTTCTCCTCCTCGAACACTCTTAGTCTTCCCCTGGACACCCTTAGTCTCCCCCTCGAATACCCTCAGTCTCACCCTGGGCCCCCTCTGTCACCCCCTGGACACCATTAGTCTCCCCCTGGTGACCCTCAGTCTCCCCCTGGTGACGCTCAGTTTCCCCCTGGACCCCCTCGGTCTCCCCCTCGACTCCCTCAGTCTCCCCCCGGACCTCCTCAGTCTCCCCCCGGACCCCCTCCGTCTCTCCCCGGACCCCCTCTGTCTTCCCCTGGAAGCTATCAGTCTCCACCCGGACCACCTCGGTCTCCCCTCAGATCCCCTTGGTCTCTCCCCTGGACACCCGCTATCTCCCCCTGGACCCCCTCATTCTCCCCCTCGAACACCCTCAGTCTCCGCCTGGACACCCTCAGTCTCCCCCTGGACCCCCTCGGTCTCCACCTGGACACCCTCATTCTCCCCCTCGAACACCCTCAGTCTCCCACTGGACACCCTCAGTCTCCCCCTGGACCACCTCGGTCTCCACCTGGAGACCCTCATTCTCCCCCTGGACCACTTCGGTCTCCCCCTGGACACCCTCAGTCACTCCTCGGACCCCCTCAGTCTCCCCCTGGACACCCGCAGTCTCCCACTGGACACCCTCAGTCTCCCACCGGACACCCTCGGTCTCCCCGTTGGACCCCCTCAGTCTCCCCCTGGACACCCTCAGTCTCTCCCCGGAACACCTCAGTCTCCCCCTGGACCACCACAGTCTCCCCCCGGACACCCTGTCTCCCCCCAGACACCCTCAGTCTCCCCCTTGACACACTCAGTCTCCCCCCAGACACCCTCAGTCTCCCCTTGGACCCCCTCGGTCTCCCCCCAAACACCCTCAGTCTCCCCATTGACACCCTCAGTCTCCCCCTGGACGCCCTCAGTATCCACTGGGACCCCCTCAGTCTCCCCCCGGACACACTCAATCTCCCCCTGGACCCCCTCAGTCTCCCCCTGGACCCCCTCTGTCTCCCCCTGGACACACTCAGTCTCCCCCTGGACCCCCTAGGTCTCCCCCTGGACCCCCTCAGTCTCCCCCTGGACTCTCTCAGTCTCCCCTGGACCCCCTCGGTCTCCCCTCGGACACCCTTGGTCTCCCTCTGGACCCCCTTGGTCTCCCCTCGGACCCCCTCGGTCTCCCCCCGGAACCCCTCGGTCTCCCCACGGACCTCCTCGGTCTCCCCTTGGACCCTCTCGGTCTCCCCCTGGACACCCTCTGTCACCCCCTGGAGACCATCGGTCTCCTTCTGGACACCCTCTGTCTCCCACTGGACAACCTCATTCTCCCCATGTACACCCTCAGTCTCCCCCTGGACACCCTCAGTCTCCCCCCAGACCCCCTCTGTATCACACTGGACACCCTCAGTCTCCCCTCGGACACTCTCAGTCTCCCCTCGGACCCACTCAGTCTCCCCCTGGACCCCCTCAGTCTCCCCCCGGACACCCTCAGTATCCCCCTGGACACCCTCATTCTCCCCCTCAAACACCCTCAGTCTCCCCCTGGACACCCTCAGTCTCCCCCTGGACCCCCTCGGTCTCCACCTGGACACCCTCATTCTCCCACTGGACACCCTCAGTCTCCCACTGGACACCCTCAGTCTCCCACTGGACACCCTCAGTCTCCCCCCGGACACCTTCGTTCTCCCCCTCGGACCCCCTAAGTCTCCCCCTGGACACCCTCAGTCTCTCCCCGGAACACCTCAGTCTCCCCCTTGACACACTCAGTCTCCCCCTGGACCACCTCAGTCTCCCCTTGGAAACCCTCAGTCTCCCCTCAGAGACCCTCAGTCTCCCCCTGGACCCCCTCAGTCTCCCCCTGGCCCCCTCAGTCTCCACCTGGACCCCCTCATTCTCCCACTCGAACACCCTCAGTCTCCCGGCGGATCCCCTTGGTCTCCACCTGGACACCCTCAGTCTCCACTTGGTCCCCCTCAGTCTCCCCCTGGACACCCTCCGTCTCCCACTGGACCTCCTCAGTCACCCCCTGGTCCCCATCAGTCTCACCCTGGACCCCCTCAATCTCCTCCTGGACCCCCTCAGTCTCCCCCTAGACCCCCTCAGTCTCACCCTCGAACACCCATAGTCACACCCTGGACCCGCTCAATCTCCCCCTGGACCCCCTCATTCTCCCCCTCGAACACCCTCAGTCTCCCGCTGGTCCCACTCAGTCTTCCCCTGGAACCCCTCAGTCTCCCTTTGGACACCCTCCGTCTCCCCCTCGAACAGCCTCAGTCTCCCCTTGGTCCCCCTCAGTCTCCTCCCGGACCCGCTCGGTCTCAACCTGGATCCCCTCAATCTCCACCTGGACTCATTTATTCTCCCCCTGGACCCCCCACTGTCTACCCCCCGGACACCCTCAGTCTCCCCCCGGATCCCCTGGTTCTCCCCGTGGACAACCTCAGACTCCCCGTAGACCCACTCAGTCCCCCACTGGACACCCTCGTTCTCCCGACGGATGCCCTCAGTCTCCCCTCGGACACCCTAAGTCTCCCCTCGGACACCCTCGGTCTCCCCCTGGACACCCTCAGTCTCCTCCTGGACCCCCCACAGTCTCCCCGTGGACACCCTCAGTCTCCCCCTGGACCCCCTCAGTCTCTCCCTGGACACCCTCAGTCTCCTCCCAGACCCCCTGTGTATTCCCCTGGACACCCTCAGTCTCCACTCGGATCCCCTCAGTCCCCCCTTGGATGCCCTGAGTCACCCCACGGACCCCTTCGGTCTCCCCCAGGACCCCCTCCGTCTGCCCTCGGACCCCCTCAGTCTCCCCCCGGACCCCCTCTGTATCACACTGGAAACCCTCAGTCTCCCCTCGGACACCCTCAGTCTTCCCTCGGACCCACTCAGTCTCCCCCTGGACCCCCTCTGTATCTCCCTGGACACCCTCAGTCTCCCCCTGGAACCCCTCAGTCTCCCGCTGGACACCCTCAGTCTCCCCTCGGACCCACTCAGTCTCCCCCTGGACACCCTCTGTCTCCCCCGGGACCACCTCAGTCTCCGCCTGGACCCCCCTCGGTCTCCCCCTGGACACCCTCAGTCTTCCCTGGACCCCCTCAGTCTCTCCCTGGACCCCCCTCAGTCTTCTCCTCGACCCCCTGAGTCTCACCCCTGACCCCTTCGGTCTCCCCCGGACCCCCTCGGTCTCCCCCCCCAACACCCGCGGTCTCCCCCCGGACACCCTCAGTCTCCCCCTTGTCCCCCTCAGTCTCCCCCTGGCGCCCTCAGTCTCCCCCTGGACACCCTCACTCTCCCCTTCGAACACCCTCAGTCTCCCCCAGGACCACCTCAGTCTGCGCCTGGACCCCCCTAGGTCTCCCCCTGGGGACCCTCAGTCTCCCACTGGACCCCCTCAGTCTCTCCCTGAACCCCCTCAGTATCCTCCTGGACACCCTCAGTCTCCCCTCTGTCACACCCCGGATCCCCTCTGTCTTCCCCTGGACACCCTCAGCCTCCACCCGGACCCCCTCAGTCTCCCCTCGGACCACCTGAGTATCCTCTCGGACCCCCTCACTCTCCCCTTCGAACACCCTCAGTCTCCCCCAGGACCACCTCAGTCTGCGCCTGGACCCCCCACGGTCTCCCCCTGGAGACCCTCAGTCTCCCACTGGACACCCTCGGTATCCACCTGGAACCCCCACAGTCTTCCCCTGGACATCCTTAGTCTCCCCCCGGAGCACCTCAGTCTTCCCTCGGATCCCTGAGTCTCCCACCGGACCTCTTCGGTCTCCCCACTGACTCCAACGGTCTCCTCCCAGACTCACTCAGTCTCCCCCCGGACCTCCTCAGTCTCCCCCCGAACCCCCTCCGTCTCACGCTGGAACCCCTCAGTCTCCCCCTGGTCCCCCTCAGTCTCTCTCGGACCCCCTCAGTCTCACCCTGGACCCCCGCCGTCTCCCCCTGGTCCCCATCAGTATCCCGTGGACACCCTCAGTCTCCCACTGGACCCCCTCGGTCACCCCCTGGACACCCTCGGTCTCCCCCTGGACACCCTTGGTCTCCCCTCGGACCGCCTCGGTCTCCCCACGGACCCCCTCGGTCTCCCCACGGACCCCCTCGGTCTCCCCTCGGACACCATTGGTCTCCCCTCGGTCTCCCCACGGACCCCCTCGGTCTCCCCACGGACACCCTCAGTCTCCCCCCGAACCCCCTCCATCTCCCCCCGGATCCTCTCTGTCTTCCCCTGGACACCCTCGGCATCCACCCGGATCCCCTCATTCTCACCTCGGACCCCCTGAGTCTCCTCCCGGACCCCTTCCGTCTCCCCCGGACACCCTCAGTCTCCCACTGGACCCCCTTGGTCTCCCCTCGGACCCCCTCGGTGTCCCCACGGACCCCCTCAGTCTCCGCACGGATCCCCTGGTTCTCCCCCTGGACACCCTCAGTCTCCCCATTGACACCCTCAGTCTCTCCCTGGACACCCTCGGTCTCTCCCTGGACACCCTCCGTCTCCCACTGGACCCCCTCAGTCACCCCCTGGTCCCCCTCAGTCTCCCCCTGGACCCCCTCAATCTCCTCCTGGACCCCTTCAGTCTCCCTCTAGACCCCCTCAGTCTCCCCCTCGAACACCCTCAGTCTCCCGCTGGTCCCAATCAGTCTCCCCCTGGAACCCCTCAGTCTCCCCTTGGACACCTCCGTCTCCCCCTCGAACAGCCTCAGTCTCCCCTTGGTCCCCCTCAGTCTCCCCACGGACCCACTCGGTCTCAACCTGGATCCCCTCAATCTCCACCTGGACTCATTTAGTCTCCCACTGGACCCCCATTGTCTCCCCCCAGACCCCCTCAGTCTCCCCCGGATCCCCTGGTTCTCCCCGTGGACAAACTCAGACTCCCCGTAGACCCACTCAGTGCCCCCCCTGGACTCCCTCGTTCTCCCGACGGACGACCTCAGTCTCCCCTCGGACTCCCTCAGTCTCCCCTCAGACACCCTCGGTCTCCCACTGGACCGCCTCAGTCTCACACTGGACCCCCTCAGTTTCCCCCCGGACCCCCTCAGTCTCCTCCTGGACCCCCACAGTCTCCCCGTGGACACCCTCGGTCTCCCCCTGGACCCCCTCAGTCTCTCCCTGGACCCCCCTCAGTCTTCCCTGGACACCCTCAGTCTCCCCCTGGACACCCTCAGTCTCCTCCCAGACACCCTGTGTATTCCCCTGGACACCCTCAGTCTCCCCCCGGACCCCCTCAGTCCCCCCTCGGATCCCCTGAGTCACCCCACGGACCCCTTCGGTCACCACCAGGACCCCCTCCGTCTGCCCTCGGACCCCCTCAGTCTCCCCCCGGACCCCCTCTGTATCACACTGGACCCCCTCAGTCTCTCCTCGGACACCCTCAGCCTTCCCTTGGACCCACTCAGTCTTCCCCTGGACCCCCACAGTCTCCCCCTGGACCCCCCTCAGTCTCCCCCTGGACACCCTCAGTCTCCACCTGGACCCCTTCAGTCTCCACCTGGACCTACTCAGTCACCCTGGACCCCATCAATCTCCCACTCGCACACCCTCAGTATCCCGCTGGTCCCCCTCAGTCTCCCCCGGGACCACATCAGTCTCCGCCTGGACCCCCCTCGGTCTCCCCCTGGACCACCCTCAGTCTTCCCCGGTCACCCTCAGTCTCCCCCGACCCCCTCAGTCGCTCCCTGGACCCCCCTCAGTCTTCTCCTGGACCCCCTGAGTCTCACCCCGGACCCCTTCGGTCTCCCCCGGACCCCCTCGGTCTCACCCCACCACACCCACGGTCTCCCCCTGCACCCCCTCAGCCTCCCCCTGGCGCCTTCAGTCTCCCCCTGGACCCCCTCACTCTCCCCTTCGAACACCCTCAGTCTCCCCCAGGACCACCTCAGTCTCCGCCTGGACCCCCCTCGGTCTCCCCCTGGACCACCCTCAGTCTTCCCCTGGACACCCTCAGTCTCCCCCGGACCCCCTCAGTCTCTCCCTGGAACCCCCTCTGTCTTCCCCTGGAGACCCTCAGCCTCCACCCGGACCCCCTCAGTCTCCCCTCGGACCCCCTGAGTATCCTCTCGGACCCCTTCGGTCTCCCACTGGCCTCGGTCTCCCCCCCGAACTCCCTCGGTCTCCCCACGGACACCCTCAGTCTCCTCCTGGTCCCCCTGACCCTCAGTCTCCACCTGGACACCCTCGGTATCCACCTGGACACCCTCATTCACCCCCTGGAGTCTCCTCCTGGTCCCCCTCATTCTCCCCTTCGAACACACTCAGTCACCCCCGGGAGCACCTCAGTCTGCACCAAGACCCCCCTCGGTCTCCCCCTGGAGACCCTCAGTCTCCACCTGGACACCCTCGGTATCCACCTGGACACCCTCATTCACCCCCTGGACCACTTCGGTCTCCCCCTGGACACCCTCAGTCTCTCCTCGGACACCCTCAGTCTCCCCCCGGACACCCTCGGTCTCCCCCTCAGAACCCCTCAGTCTCCCCCTTGACACACTCAGTCTCCCACTGGACCCCCTCAGTCTCTCCCTGGAACCCCCACAGTCTTACCCTGGACATCCTTAGTCTCCCCCCGGAGAACCTCAGTCTTCCCTCGGATCCCCTGAGTCTCCCACCGGACCCCTTCGGTCTTCCCACTGACCCCCACGGTCTCCTCCCAGACTCACTCAGTCTCCCCCCGGACCTCCTCAGTCTCCCCCCGAACCCCCTCCGTCTCACTCCGGAACCCCTCAGTCTCCCCCTGGTCCCCCTCAGTCTCTCTCGGACCCCCTCCGTCTCACCCTGGACCCCCTCTGTCTCCCCCTGGTCCCCCTCAGTATCCCGTGGACACCCTCAGTCTCCTACTGGACCCCCTCGGTCACCCCCTGGACACCCTCGGTCTCCCCCTGGACCCCCTCAGTCTCTCTCGGACCCCCTCCGTCTCACCCTGGACCCCCTCTGTCTCCCCCTGGTCCCCCTCAGTATCCCGTGGACACCCTCAGTCTCCTCACGGACCCCCTCGATCTCCCCACGGACCCCCTCGGTCACCCAACGGACACCCTCGGTCTCCCCCCGGACTCCGTCGGTCTCCCCCTGGACCACCTCGGTCTCCCCTCGGACACCCTCGGTCTCCCAACGGACTCCCTCGGTCTCGCCCCGGACCCCCTCGGTCTACCCCCGGATCTCCTGGTTCTCCCGTGGACACCGTCGGACTCCCCCTGGACTCCCTAATTCTCCCCCTGGACACCTTCAGTCACCCCCTGGTACCCCTTAGTCTCCCCCTGGACACCCTCATTCTCCCCCTCGAACAGCCTCTGTCTCCCCCTGGACCCCCTCTGTCTCCACCTGGACCCCTCCCTCTACCCCTGGACCCCCTCAGTCGCAGCCTGGACACCCTCAGTCTCCCCTTGGAAACCCTCAATCTCCCCTCAGACCCCCTCAGTCTCCCCCTGGACCCCCTCAGTCTCCCCCTGGACCCCCTCATTCTCCCCCTCGAACACCCTCAGTCTCCTGCTGGTCCCCCTCAGTCTCCCCTCGGATCCACTGAGTCTCCCCCTCGGACCACCTCGATCTCCCCACGGACCCCCTAGGTCTCCCCTCGGACTCCCTCGGTCTCCCCCCGGACCCCCTCGGTCACCCTCTGGACCACCTCGGACTTCCTCGGTCTACCCCGGGACCCCCTCGGTATCCCCCCGGACCCCCTTGGTCTCCACCCGGACCCCCTCGGTCTCCCCCCGGACGCCCTCGGTCTCCCCCCGGATCCCCTGGTTCTCCCCGTGGACACCCTCGGACTCCCCCTGGACCCCCTCATTCTCCCCCTGGCCCCCTCAGTCTCGCCCTGGACCCCTCAGTCTCCCCCTGGACCCCTCAGTCTCCCGCTGCTCCCCCTCAGTCTCCCCTCGGATCCACTGAGTCTCCCCCTCTGACCGCCTTGGTCTCGCCACGGACCCGCTCGGTCTCCCCACGGACACCCTCGGTCTCCCTCCGGACACTCTCGGTCACCCTCTGGACCACCTCGTTCTCCCCTCAGACCCACTCGGACTCCCCCCGGACCCCCTCGGTCTCCCCCCGGACCCCCTCGTTCACCCTCTGGACCACCTCGGTCTCCCCTCGGACTCCCTCGGTCTCCCCCCGGACCCCCTCGGTCTCCCGCCGGACCCCCTCGGTCTCCCCCCGGATCCCCCGGTTCTCCCCGTGGACACCATCATTCTCCCCCTGGTCGCTCACGGTCACCCCCTGGACACCCTCAGTCTCCCCCTGGACACCCTCGGTCTCCCCACGGACCCCCTCGGTCTTCCCCCTCGAACAACCTCAGTCTCCACCCTGGACCCCCTCCGGTACCCCCTGGACCCCCTCAGTCTCTCCCTGGACCCCATCAGTCTCCTCCTCGAACAACCTCAGTCTCCCCCTGGACAACCTCGGTCTCACCCTCGGAACTCCTCAGTCTCCGCTCGGACCCGCTCAGTCTCCCCATGGACCCCCTCGGTCTCCCCCTGGACCACCCTCAGTCTTCCCCTGGACACCCTCAGTCTCCCCCGGACCCCCTCAGTCTCTCCCTGGACCCCCCTCAGTCTTCTCCTGGACCCCCTGAGTCTCACCCCTGACCCCTTCGGTCTCCCCTGGACCCCCTCGGTCTCCACCCCCCACACCCACGGTCTCCCCCCGGAAACCCTCAGTCTCCCCCTGGACCCCCTGAGTCTCCCCCTGGACACCCTCTGTCTCCCCCTGGACGCCCACAATCTCCCCGCGGGCCCCTTCAGTCTCCCTATGGACCCCCTCATTCTCACCCTCGAAAACCCTCATTCTCCCCCTGGACCCCCTCGGTCACAACCTGGACACCCTCATTCTCCCCCTGGACCACTTCGGTCTCCCCCTGGACACTCTCAGTCTCTCCTTGGACCCCCGCAGTCTCCCCTGGACACCCTTAGTCTCCCACTGGACACCCTCGGTCACCCTCTGGACCACCTCGGTCTCCCCTCGGACCCCCTCGGACTCCCCCCGGACCCCCTCGCTCTCCCCCCGGACCCCCTCGGTCACCCTCTGGACCACCTCGGTCTCCCCTCGGACTCCCTCGGTCTCCCCCCGGACCCCCTCGGTCTCCCCCCGGATCCCCCGGTTCTCCCCGTGGACACCATCATTCTCCCCCTGGTCGCTCACGGTCACCGCCTGGACACCCTCAGTCTCCCCCTGGACACCCTTGGTCTCCCCACTGACCCCCTCAGTCTCTCCCTCGGAAACCCTCATTCTCCCCCTTGAACAACCTCAGTCTCCCCCTGGACCCCCTCCGGTACCCCCTGGACCCCCTCAGTCTCTCCCTGGACCCCATCAGTCTCCCCCTCGAACAACCTCAGTCTCCCCCTGGACAACCTCGGTCTCACCCTCGGAACTCCTCAGTCTCCGCTCGGACCCGCTCAGTCTCCCCATGGACCCCCTCGGTCACCCCACTGGACACCCTAAGTAGCCCCCTGGGCACCCTCAGTCTCCCCCTGGACACAATCAATCTCCCCCTGGACCCCCTCGGTCTCCCCCTGGACACTCTCAGTCTCCCCGTGGACCCCCTCAGTCTACCCCTGGACACCCTCTGTCTCCCCCTGGACACCCTCAATCTCCCCGCGGGCCCCTTCAGTCTCCCTATGGACCCCCTCATTCTCCCCCTCGAAAACCCTCAGTCTCCCCCTGGACCCACTCGGTCACAACCTAGACACCCTCATTCTCCACCTGGACCACTTCGGTCTCCCCCTGGACACCCTCAGTCTCTCCTCGGACCCCCGCAGTCTCCCCTGGACACCCTCAGTCTCCCACTGGATACCCTCGGTCTCCCCCTCGGACCCCCTCAGTCTCCCCCTCGACACACTCTGTCTCTCCCCGGAACACCTCAGTCTTTCCCTTGACACACTCAGTCTCCCCCTGGACCACCTCAGTCTCCCCCCCGAACCCACTCGGCCTCCCCCCGGACACCTTCAGTCTCCTCCTGGACCCCCTCATTCTCCCCTTCGAACACCCTCAGTCTCCCCCGGGAGCACCTCAGTCTGCACCTAGACCCGCCTCGGTCTCCCCCTGGAGACCCTCAGTCTCCCACTGGACCCCCTCAGTCTCTCCCTGAAACCCCCACAGTCTTCCCTGGACATCCTTAGTCTCCCCCCGGAGCACCTCAGTCTTCCCTCGGATCCCCTGAGTCTCCCACCGGACCCCTTCAGTCTCCCCACTGGCCCCCACGGTCTCCTCCCAGACTCAGTCAGTCTCCCCCCGGCCCTGCTCAGTCTCCCCCCGAACCCCCTCCGTCTCATTCCGGAACCCCTCAGTCTCCCCCTGGTCCCCCTCAGTCTCTCTCGGACCCCCTCAGTCTCACCCTGGACCCTCTCCGTCTCCCCCTGGTCCCCCTCAGTATCCCGTGGACACCCTCGGTCTCCCCCCGGACCCCCTCAGTCTCCCCATTGACACCCTCAGTCTCTCCCTGGACAGCCTCAGTCTCCCCGTGGACACCCTCCGTCTCCCCCTGGACCCCCTCAGTCTCTCCCTGGACCCCCCTCAGTCTTCCCTGGACACCCTCAGTCTCCCCCTGGACACCCTCAGTCTCCTCCCAGACCCCCTGTGTATTCCCCTGGACACCCTCAGTCTCCCCCTGGACCCCCTCAGTCCCCCCTCGGATCCCCTGAGTCACCCCACGGACCCCTTCGGTCACCCCCAGGACCCCCTCCGTCTGCCCTCGGACCCCCTCAGTCTCCCCCTGGACCCCATTTGTATCACACTGGAGCCCCTCAGTCTCCCCTCGGACACCCGCAGTCTTCCCTCGGACCCACTCAGTCTCCCCCTGGACCCCCTCTTTATCTCCCTGGACACCCTCAGTCTCCCCCTGGAACCCCTCAGTCTCCCGCTGGACACCCTCAGTCTCCCCTCGGACCCACTCAGTCTCCCCCTGGACACCCTCTGTATCCCCCTGGACACACTCAGTCTCCCCCTGGAACCCCTCAGTCTCCCCCTGGACCACCCTCAGTCCCCCCCTGGACACCCTCTGTCTCCACCTGGACCCCTTCAGTCTCCCCCTGGACCTACTCAGTCACCCCTGGACCCCATCATTCTCCCACTCGCACACCCTCAGTCTCCCGCTGGTCCCCCTCAGTCTCCCCTGGGACCACCTCAGTCTCCGCCTGGACCCCCCTCGGTCTCCCCCTGGACCACCCTCAGTCTTCCCCTGGACACCCTCAGTCTCCCCCGGACCCCCTCAGTCTCTCCCTGGACCCCCCTCAGTCTTCTCCTGGACCCCCTGAGTCTCACCCCTGACCCCTTCGGTCTCCCCCGGACCCCCTCGGTCTCCACCCCCCACACCCACGGTCTCCCCCCGGACACCCTCAGTCTCCCCCTGGACTCCCTGAGTCTCCCCCTGGACACCCTCTGTCTCCCCCTGGACACCCTCAATCTCCCCGCAGGCCCCTTCAGTCTCCCTATGGACCCCCTCATTCTCCCCTCGAAAACCCTCAGTCTCCCCCTGGACCCCCTCGGTCACAACCTGGACACCCTCATTCTCCCCCTGGACCACTTCGGTCTCCCCCTGGACTCTCTCAGTCTCTCCTCGGACCCCCGCTGTCTCCCCTGGACACCCTCAGTCTCCCACTGGACACCCTCAGTCTCCCCCCGGACACCCTCGGTCTCCCCCTTGACACACTCAGTCTCCCCCTGGACCACCTCAGTCTCCCCCCCGAACGCCCTCGGTCTCCCCCCGGACACCTTCGGTCTCCTCCTGGACTCCTTCATTCTCCCCTTCGAACACCTTCAGTCTCCCCCGGGAGCACCTCAGTCTGCACCTAGACCCGCCTTGGTCTCCCCCTGGAGACCCTCAGTCTCCCACTGGACCCCCTCAGCCTCTTCTTGGAACCCCCACAGTCTTCCCCTGGACATCCTTAGTCTCCCCCCGGAGAACCTCAGTCTTCCCTCGGATCCCCTGAGTCTCCCCCCTTTGGTCTCCCCACTGGCCCCCACGGTCTCCTCCCAGACTCACTCAGTCTCCCCCCGGCCCTGCTCAGACTCCCCCCGCACCCCCTCCGTCTCACTCCGGAACCCCTCAGTCCCCCGGTCCCCCTCAGTCTCTCTCGGACCCTCTCAGTCTCACCCTGGACCCTCTCCGTCTCCCCCTGGTCCCCCTCAGTATCCCGTGGACACCCTCAGTCTCCCACTGGACCCCCACGGTCACCCCCTGGACACCCTCGGTCTCCCCCGGGACACCCTCGGTCTCCCCCTGGACCCCCTTGGTCTCCCCTCGGACCGCCTCGGTCTCCCCACGGACCCTCTCGGTCTCCCCACGTATCCCCTCGGTCTCCCAACGGACACCCTCGGTCTCCCCCCGGACTCAGTCGGTCTCCCCCTGGACCACCTCGGTTTCCCCTCGGACACCCTCGGTCTCCCAACGGACTCCCTCGGTCTCCCCCCGGACCCCATCGGTCTCTCCCCGGACCCCCTCGGTCTCCCCCCGGATCCCCTGGTTCTCCCGTGGACACCGTCGGACTCCCCCTGGACCCCCTCATTCTCCCCCTGGACACCTTCAGTCACCCCCTGGTCCCCCTTAGTCTCCCCCTGGACACCCTCATTCTCCCCCTCGAACAGCCTCAGTCTCCCCTGGACCCCTCACTCTACCCCTGGACCCCCTCAGTCGCAGCCTGGACACCCTCAGTCTCCCCTTGGAAACCCTCAATCTCCCCTCAGACCCCCTCAGTCTCCCCCTGGACCCCCTCAGTCTCCCCCTGGACCCCCTCATTCTCCCCCTCGAACACACTCAGTCTCCCGCTGGTCCTCCTCAGTCTCCCCTCGGATCCACTGAGTCTCCCCCTCGGACCACCTCGATCTCCCCACGGACCCCCTCGGTCTCCCCTCGTACTCCCTCGGTCTCAACCCGGACCCCCTCGGTCTCCCCCCGGACCCCCTCGGTCTCCCCACTGACCCCCTCGGTCTCCCCACGGATCCCCTGGTTCTCCCCCTGGACAACCTCAGTCTCCCCATTGACACCCTCAGTCTCTCCCTGGGCAGCCTCTGTCTCCCCCTGGACATCCTCCATCTCCCACTGGATCCCCTCAGTCACCCCCTGGTCCCCCTCAGTCTCCCCCTGGACACCCTCAGTCTCCACCTGGACCCCTTCAGTCTCCCCCTGGACCCCCTCAGTCTCCCCCTCGAACACCCTCAGTCAGCCCCTGGACCCGCTCAATCTCCCCCTAGACCCCCTCATTCTCCCCCTCGAACACCCTCAGTCTCCCCACGGACCCGCTCGGTCTCAACCTGGATCCCCTCAATCTCCACCGGGACTCACTTAGTCTCCCCCTGGACCCCCCACTGTCTCCCCCCAGACCCCCTCAGTCTCCCCCCGGATCCCCTGGTTCTCCCCGTGGACAACCTCAGACTCCCCGTAGACCCACTCAGTGCCCCCCCCAACCCCCTCGTTCTCCTGACGGACGCCCTCAGTCTCCCCTCGGACTCCCTCAGTCTCCCCTCGGACCCCCTCAGTCTCCTCCTGGACCCCCCATGGTCTCCCCGTGGACACCCTCAGTCTCCCCGTGGACCCCCTCAGTCTCTCCCTGGACCCCCCTCAGTCTTCCCTGGACACCCTCAGTCTCCCACTGGACACCCTCAGTCTCCCCCGGACCCCCTCAGTCTCTCCCTGGACCCCCCTCAGCCTTCTCCTGGACATCCTAAGTCTCCCCCCGGAGCACCTCAGTCTTCCCTCGGATCCCCTGAGTCTCCCACCGGACCCCTTCGGTCTCCCCACTGACTCCCACGGTCTCCTCCCAGACTCACTCAGTCTCCCCCCGGACCTCCTCAGTCTCCACCCGAACCCCCTCCGTCTCACGCCGGAACCCCTCAGTCTCCCCCTGGTCCCCCTCAGTCTCTTTCGGACCCCCACAGTCTCACCTTGGACCCCTTCCGTCTCCCCCTGGTCCCCCTCAGTATCCCCTCGGACCCCCTCGGTCTCCTCCTGGACCCCCCACAGTCTCCCCGTGGACACCCTCAGTCTCCCCCTGGACACCCTCAGTCTCCTACCAGACCCCCTGTGTATTCCCCTGGACACCCTCAGTCTCCCCCCGGACCCCCTCAGTCCCCCCTCGGATCCCCTGAGTCACCCCACGGACCCATTCGGTCTCCCCCAGGACTCCCTCAGTCTTCCCTCGGACCCACTCAGTCTCCCCCTGGACCCCCTCTGTATCTCCCTGGACACCCTCAGTCTCTCCCTGGAAACCCTCAGTCTCAGCCTGGACCCCCTTCAGTCTCCCCCTGGACACCCTCAGTCTCCACCTGGATCCCTTCAGTCTCCTCCTGGACCTAATCAGTCACCCCTGGACCCCATCATTCTCCCACTCGCACACCCTCAGTCTCCCGCTGGTCCCCCTCAGTCTCCCCTGGGACCCCCTCTGTCTCCCCTCGGACCCCCTGAGTATCCTCTCGGACCCCTTCGGTCTCCCCCTGGACAGCCTTGGTCTCCCCCTGGACACCCTCGGTCTCCCCCTGGACCCCCCCGGACCCCCTGGGTCTCCCCCCGGACCCCCTGGGTCTCCCCCCGGACCCCTTCGGTCTCCCCCCCGAACCCCCTCGGTCTCCCCCCGGACACCCTCAGTCTCCTCCTGGTCCCCCTCATTCTCCCCTTCGAACACCCTCAGTCTCCCCCGGGAGCACCTCAGTCTGCACCTAGACCCCCCTCGGTCTCCCCCTGGAGACCCTCAGTCTCCACCTGGACACCCTCGGTATCCACCTGGACAACCTCATTCTCCCCCTGGACCACTTCGGTCTCCCCCTGGACACCCTCAGTCTCTCCTCGGACCCCCGCAGTCTCCCCTGGACACCCTCAGTCTTCCACTGGACCCCCTCAGTCTCACCCTGGACCCTCTCCGTCTCCCCCTGGTCCCCCTCAGTATCCCGTGGACACCCTCAGTCTCCCACTGGACCCCCTCGGTCACCCCCTGGACACCCTCGGTCTCCCCCTGGACCCCCTTGGTCTCCCCACGGACCGCCTCGGTCTCCCAACGGACACCCTCGGTCTCCCCCCGGACTCCGTCGGTCTCCCCCGGACCACCTCGGTCTCCCCTCGGACACCCTCGGTCTCCCAACGGACTCCCTCGGTCTCCCCCCGGACCCCCTCGGTCTCCACCCGGACCCCATCGGCCTCCCCCCGGACCCCCTCGTTCTCCCCCCGGATCCCCTGGTTCTCCTATGGACACCGTCGGACTCCCCCTGGACCCCCTCATTCTCCCCCTGGACACCTTCAGTCACCCCCTGGTCCCCCTTAGTCTCCCCCTGGACACCCTCATTCTCCCCCTCGAACAGCCTCAGTCTCCCCCTGGACCCCCTCTCTCTCCACATGGACCCCTCACTCTACCCCTGGACCCCCTCAGTCGCAGCCTGGACACTCTCAGTCTCCCCTTGGAAACCCTCAATCTCCCCTCAGACACCATCAGTCTCCCCCTGGACCCCCTCAGTCTCCCCCTGGACCCCCTCATTCTCCCCCTCGAACACCCTCATTCTCCCGCTGGTCCCCCTCAGCCTCCCCTCCGATCCACTGAGTCTCCCCCTCGGACCACCTCGATCTCCCCACGGACCCCCTCGGTCTCCCCTCGGAATCCCTCGGTCTCCCCCCGGACCCCCTCGGTCTCCCCCCGGACCCCCTCGGTCTCCCCCCGGATACCCTGGTTCTCCCCGTGGACAACCTCAGACTCCCCGTAGACCCACTCAGTGCCCCCCCTGGACCCCCTCGTTCTCCCGACGGACGCCCTCAGTCTCCCCTCGGACACCCTCAGTCTCCCCTCGGACACCCTCAGTCTCCCCCTGGACAACCTCGGTCTCCCACTGGACCGCCTCAGTCTCCCATTGGACCCCTTCAGTTTCCCCCCGGACCCCCTCAGTCTCCTCCTGGACCCCCCACATTCTCCCCGTGGAAACCCTCAGTCTCTCCCTGGACCCCCCTCAGTCTTCCCTGGACACTCTCAGTCTCCCGCTGGACACCCTCAGTCTCCTCCCAGACACCCTGTGTATTCCCCTGGACACCCTCAGTCTCCCCCCGGACCCCCTCAGTCCCCCCTCGGATCCCCTGAGTCACCCCACGGACCCCTTCGGTCTCCCCCAGGACCCCCTCCGTCTGCCCTCGGACCCCCTCAGTCTCCCCCCGACCCCCTCTGTATCACACTGGACCCCCTCAGTCTCCCCTCGGACACCCTCTGTATCTCCCTGGACACCCTCAGTCTCCCCCTGGAACCCCTCAGTCTCCCGCTGGACACCCTCAGTCTCCCCTCGGATCCACTGAGTCTCCCCCTCGGACCACCTCGATCTCCCCACGGACCCCCTCGGTCTCCCCTCGGACTCCCTCGGTCTCCCCCTGGACCCCCTCGGTCTCCCCCCGGACACGCTCGGTCTCCCCCCGGATCCCCTGGTTCTCCCCGTGGACACACTCGGACTCCCCCTGGACCCCCTCATTCTCCCCCTGGCCCCCTCAGTCTCCCCCTGGACCCCTCAGTCTCCCCCTGGACCCCTCAGTCTCCCGCTGCTCCCCCTCAGTCTCCCCTCGGAACCACTGAGTCTCCCCCTCGGACCGCCTCGGACTCGCCACGGACCCCCTCGGTCTCCCCACGGACACCCTCGGTCTCCCCCCGGACCCCCTCGGTCACCCTCTGGACCACCTCGGTCTCCCCTCGGACCCCCTCAGTCTCCCCCCGGACCCCCTCAGTCTCCCCCCGGACCCCCTCGTTCACCCTCTGGACCACCTCGGTCTCCTCTCGGACTCCCTCGGTCTTCCCCCGGACCCCCTCGGTCTCCCCACGGACACCCTCGGTCTCCCCCCGGACCCCCTCGGTCACCCTCTGGACCACCTCGGCCTCCCCTCGGACCCCCTCAGTCTCCCCCCGGACCCCCTCAGTCTCCCCCCGGACCCCCTCGGTCACCCTCTGGACCACCTCGGTCTCCTCTCGGACTCCCTCGGTCTCCCCCCGGATCCCCTGGTTCACCCCGTGGACACCCTCATTCTCCCCCTGGTCGCTCACAGTCACCCCCTGGACACCCTCAGTCTCCCCCTGGACTCCCTCGGTCTCCCCACTGACCCCCTCAGTCTCTCCCTCGGAAATCCTCATTCTCCCCCTCGAACAACCTCAGTCTCCCCCTGGACCCCCTCCGGTACCCCCTGGACCCCCTCAGTCTCTCCCTGGACCCCATCAGTCTCCCCCTCGAACAACCTCAGTCTCCCCCTGGACACCCTCGGAACTCCTCAGTCTCCGCTCGGACCCACTCAGTCTCCGCATGGACCCCCTCGGTCACCCCACTGGACACCCTCAGTAGCCCCCTGGGCACCCTCGGTCTCCCCCTGGACACAATCAGTCTCCCCCTGGACCCCCTCGGTCTCGACCTGGACACTCTCAGTCTCCCCGTGGACCCCCTCAGTCACCCCCCGGACAACCTCATTCTCCCCCTCGAACACCCGCGGTCTCCCCCTGGACACCCTCAGTCTCCCCCCGGACACCCTCCGTCTCCCGCTGGACCCCCCTCGGTCTCTCCCTGGACCCTATCTGTCTCCCCCCATCCCCGTTCATCTCCCCCTTGACGCCGTCAGTCTCCCCCCGGACCCCTTCCTTCTCCCCCTGGACCACCTCGGTCTCCCCCTGGACCCTCTCAGTCTCCCCCTGGACACATTCATTCTCCCACTGGACACCCTCGGTCTCCCCTTCAGACACCCTCAGTCCCCCCCTGAACACCGTCAGTCTCCCCCCGGACCCCCTCAGTCTCCCCCTGGACACCCTCATTCTCCCCCTCGAACACCCTCAGTCTCCCCCTGGACACCCTCATTCTCCCCCTCGAACACCCTCAGTCTCCCCCTGGACCCGCTCTGTCTCCCCCCTGGACACCCTCAGTCTCCCCCTGGACACACTCAATCACCCCCTGGACACCCTCAGTCTCCCCCTCGAACACCCTCAGTCTCACCCTGGTCCCCCTTATTCTCCCCTTGGACTCCCTCAGTCCCTCCCGGACCCCCTCAGTCTCCCCCTGGACCTCCTTAGTCTCCCCCGGACTCCCTCGGTCTCTCCCTGGACCCCATCAGACTCCCCCCCGACCTCCTACATCTCCCCCTGGACCCCCTCAGTCTCCCCTGGACACCCTGTGATTTTGGGAGATTTTCAGATTGAAAACAGTGAGATAGTTTCAGAGTTGAGTATTTTTCACCATTCATCTACAATTTAGAGCTTTTAGTTCTATTCTCATCTCTGTGGCTCCTTTACTGTGGATCTGAATCCATGTCCATCCATTGCTCTGTTTCACCTCTGCCGTCCCTGATCACCTCTCTGCCATTGTCTAACTTCCTCTGTCTCTAATACTGGGTGTATTTTAATTATGTTTAGTATTTTACTGTTACTCCTGCTGACCGTGTCTAAATGAAGTTTCCACTGCTGTCCATCCCAGACTATGTGCTGCTGTCTTCCCAGCTTTATCTTCCCACAGTATCTTTCACAGTCAGGAATTGTTTTTCCTGTGCTACAGTCCATTTCTCTTCCACTTCTGAGCTTATTTTGACCATCAAATTCTGCACCATTTTTATTCCCCCTAATTCATTCTGCACACCCTGAAATGTTAACGCCACAGATATTACCTGACCTGCTGAGAATTTCCAGCATTTTCTCTTTTTATTTCAGATTTCCAGCAGCTGCAGTATTTTGCTATTATTTTATTGCAGGTGTTGCTCACAGAACCGAGTCTAGAAACACAGATGGACCAATTAAGAGCTGGTTTGTTACAGGATGGGTGTTGGTTACAGAAGTTGGTCCCTGGCATCCAGTGTATGTCCTTTCTCAACCAGTCACTGAATCACTGAATGATTACAATACAGATGGAGGCCATTCAGCCCATTGCGCCCATGCTGGCTCACTGGAAGAGCAAATCAGTTAGTCCCTCCCCTGTCCTTTCACTAGCAAGACCAGCAAATATTGCCATTCCCCAGTTGCCTGTGGAGAAGATGATGTTTGACCTTCTTGAGCTGCTGCAGTCTGTGTGGTGAAGCTGTTCCCACAATGCTGCTCAGTAAGGAGTTACAGGTTATTCACCCAGTGATGATGAAGGGGCAGTGACATATGTCCAAATCAACAACAACACTTTGTATTTACATTGCACATTTTGTGTAATAGGAAGCTCCAAAATGATTTATAGGAATGTTATAAAGAAACATTCGACACTGAGCCACATAACAAGACATGAGCGCAGGTGAGTGAATGTTTAATCAAAAGGTTTTAAGGAGTATCCTAAAGGAGGAAAAAGGTATTGAGAGGTTTTGGGGGAAATTCCAGAGCTTATGGCCTTGGCAGCTGAAGGCGGGGGCACTGAAGGTGGGACAATTAAAATCAGGAATGCCCAGGAGGCTGGAATTAGAGGAGCGCAGATATCTCGGAGGGGTGTGAGACTGGAGGAGATTCCATAGATAGGGATTTGAAAATATGGAAGAGGAATTTAACATTTGGGTGTTTCTTAACCCTGAGTCTTTGGTGGTCAGTGAGCACAGGGGTGATGGGTGAACAAGACATGGTGTGAGTAAGCACACGGGTAGCAGAGTTTTGGATGACCTCAAGATTACAGGGAGGCTGAATGTGGGATGCCGGCCAGGAGTGCGTTAGGATAGTTAAGTCTAGATGGAACAAAGGAATGGATGAGAGTTTCAGCAGCAGATGAGCTGAGACTGGGCTGGAGTCGGGCGATGTTACTGAGGTGGAAATAGGCGGTCTTGGTGATGATGTGGATATGTGCTTGGAAGCTCATGTCAGGGTCAAATATGACACTGATTTTTCAACAGATTGGCTCGGCCTCAGACAGTTGCAGGGAGCCAGTGGATCTAGAGTGGAGTTTGTAGCGGGGACAGAAGATAATGGCTTCACTCTTCCCAGTGTTTAAATGCAGGAAATGTTGTTCATCCAGTACTGAATGTCAGACAAGTCAACTTGGAGGTGATGATGTTCACATACACCTGCTACCCTGGTCCTTGTAGGTGGTGGAGTTTAAGGGTTTGGGACATTCTATGAAAGGTCTGGTCAAGTTGTAGAAATGTAAATCCCCTCTCCTTCACCAAATCTAAAAAAGTGTCATACGGATTCGAAACGTTAACTCTGTTTTTCTCTCAACAGATACTGCCAGACCAGCAGAGATTTTCCAACACTTTTTGAATTACCCCTCTCCTTTTCATGCTGTCTCACTCATCTCTGTCTCTCTCTCCTCTCCCTCCCACCCCCAACGCCAACCCCTGTGCCCTGTGGAGGGCACAGTCATCTATAGGCCCAAACTGGGTGGCAGGTTTCCTTCCCTGAGGGACATTAGTGAACCAGTTGGGTTTTTATGACAATCCAGCAGTTTTCATGGTCACTTTTTCCTAGTGCTGGCCCCACAAATTCCCAGATTCATTCAGCTCAATTTCACAACCTGCCTTTGTGTTTTTGTGGGTTCTCTCTCACTCCCTTTTTTCTGTTTTAAATCAATTTCACAGGGTATTAGAAGGGAAGGATTTACAGTCAGGAAACTCAAACCAAACATCACATCAGGATCTGACGGAGTCGCCCAATTTATTGTAACCTGAATATCATCGGATTTTGAACATGGAAGGAAAAAGCACCGTTCACAGTGGGGAGAAACCATACACGTGTTCTGTGTGTGGACGAGGCTTCAGCCGATCATCTGGCCTGTCGAGACACAAGCGCAGTCACAACCGGGAGAAACCTTGGAAATGTGAGGACTGTGGGAAACAATTCAAATCCCCATCAGATCTGGAAACTCATCGACGCACTCACTCTGGGGAGAGACCATTCACTTGCCCCATGTGCAGGAAGGGATTCACTCAGTTATCTGCCCTGTTGACACACAAGCGAGTTCACACTGCGGAGAGACCATTCACCTGCTCAAAGTGTGGGAAGGGATTCATTAATTTAGCGAACCTAATGACACATCAGCGAGTTCACACTGACGAGAGATCTTTTAAATGCCCAGACTGTGGGGAGTGCTATAAAAGTTCCCAGGAACTGATGTCGGATCAACGTGTTCACACTGATGAGAGACCGTTTAGGTGCTCTCACTGTGGGGCTGGGTTCAGGCAATCTTATCAACTCACTATACACAAGCGCACTCACACTGGAGAGACCATTCACCTGTTCCAAGTGTGGAAAGGGATTCACTCAGTCAACCACACTGCTAACACACCAGCGAGTTCACACTAAGGTGAGGCCATTCACCTGCTCTGAGTGTGGGAAGAGATTCACTCAGTTATCCACACTACAGAGACACCAGCAAGTTCACACTGGGGAGAGACCATTCACCTGCTCCATCTGTGGGAACAAATTCAGTCTGTCAGCCACACTGCGCAGACACCAGCGAGTTCACACTGGGGAGAGACCATTCACCTGTTCCAAGTGTGGGAAGGGATTCATTCAGTCATCCACACTGCACAGACACCAGCGAGTTCACACTGAGGGGGAGACCGTTCACCTGCTTCGAGCGTGGAAAGAAATTCACTCAGGCACCCAACCTGCTGATGCACCAGCGAATTCATGAGTAACGACAGTAAGTGGATTTTGCTGTTAATCACATCCAGGACTGAACTATGTTCGTTACTGTATGTTTCTGCTGATGTTAATAAACTCCAGATAGATATAAGGGTTAATGTTGTGGATAAAATTCAAATAAAACAGCTTTGTGTTAAACACAAAGTGCTGAGTCTATTAATACAGCATTTCCCAAACCTTTCCCAGTGAGGCCTCATTTTAATGACTCAGACTTGGTGTGACCTTAGAGTGAAAATCTGGGGGTTACAGGAGATGTTGAGCGGGGCGGGGGGAAGGAGGCTTCAGACAGACAGTTTGGACAATCATTATTGTGCAGACAGCACTTCAAGCAGCTAAATACTTGATCTAAGCTCAATGGAAATTTAATATAATGTAAAGTCTACATTGTAAATTAGACTCATGTATAATTAACTCTTAATTCTCTTTATAACTCTCTATAATTCTTCACTAAATAAAATCTTGAAATTCCATTTCTGCGTGTACAGGATATTTCATATAAATGACTGCTAATTACACACACAAGCAGATTTATTAGTCACTACAATAGGGTTTCAGTTATCGACAACAGAATCTACTGATGTGATAAACAGCCAGAAAGGTGTTTTCTCCTCTACAAACATTTTATGGCTCATAAAACTTTTCATAATCCTGAAAAAATGCTTTTTTTAAAACTGTATATGTAGATCTCTCAAATTTAGACTGATTTACTCAAGCTTCAACCTATCTGCAGCCTTTGACAATGTTGACCACACCATTCTGCTCCAACACCTCTCCACTGTCGTCCAGCTGGTTGGGGCTGTTCTCTCCTGGTTCCATTCTTCTCTATCTAATCATAGCCAGAGAATTACTTGGAATGTCTTCCCTTCCCACTCCCACAGTTACCTCTGGTGTCCCCCAGAGGATCCAGCCTCGGCCTCCTCTTATTTCTCATCAACATGTTCCCCAAAACGACATCATCTGAAAACACAGTGTCAGTTATCACATGTACACTGAAAGTGCCCAGCTCTACCTCACCACCACCTCTCTCCACTTCTCCACTTTTGTTAAATTATCAGACTGTTTGTCTGATATCCAGTGGTGAATGTGCAGAAATTTCCTCCAATTAAGTATTGGGAAGACTGAAGCCATTGTTTTCATTCCCGAGCTACCAACTCCATTCCTCTTCCTCACAACTGTCTGAATCTAAACCAGACTTTTTGCACACGTGATGTCAGGTTTGACCCAGAGATGCGATTCCAACTCGTGTGTGTGTGTGTGTGTGTGTGTCCCGCTGATTTTCCAGTCACACTGATGATTTAAATATTTCCCCACAGACAGAACAGACAAACAATTCTCCTTCCATAATCAGAGGCTGATCATTTATGAATTCAGTGTTTCTGTAAGTTCTTATTGAGATTTTTGGTTTGATTTCTCATCTGAAAATCTTCTCCCTCTAATCCCCTGTAAACACAGTTTACAAAAGTCATCACTGTCAGTACAGGATAGAAATTCAGAACAGACAATTCTAGTTTCTATGGAATATTCTTTCTCCTTTCATTCCCCCAAATCTATAAATCCCTGTCCCACACACTCCTCCCCCTCTCTGCTCATTGTTCCAGATTCAGTGCCCAGTCACCTACTAATTCACTAATTCTTTTCCCCTCTCCAGATTCTCTCTCTTCCTGTCCTTAAAGTGGTGACTCAGCCTGTGGGTCAATCCCACTCCTTCACTCTAATTCTACCAAATAATTCAGCTCAAAACAACAAATCATCTTTAATGACTAGATTCATCATTTGGATGTTTGGAAAGAATCACCTTTTTCCCAACTGTGGAGAACAGAAAATCCAGTGATTAATTTAGAGCTTCCTTCTCCCCAGGTCTATTCCAACAAGCTGTGTCCATCTGAGTTACATTGATACAGGCTCTCTCACTCAGTGAATGATCAGATCTCTCTGAACATTGACACAAGCTGTGTCTATCTGAGTTACATTGATGCAGACTCTCTCACTCAGTGAGTGATCAGATCTCACTGAACTTTGACACAAGTTGTGTTTATCTGAGTTACATTGATACAGACTCTCACTCAGTGAATGATCAGATCTCACTGAACTTTGACACAAGCTGTGTCTGTCTGAGTTACATTGATACAGACTCACTCAGTGAATGATCAGATCTCTCTGAACATTGACACAAGCTGTGTCTACCTGAGTTACATTGATGCAGACTCTCTCACTCAGTGAGTGATCAGATCTCACTGAACTTTGACACAAGTTGTGTCTGAGTTACATTCATACAGACTCAATAAGTGATCAGGTCTGACTGAATTACAATAACAAATGCAACAACTTTTATTTATATCGAGCTTCTAATGTAATACATTGTCCAAAGAAGTTTCACAGGGGCATAATGACATATTAGGTCAGATGACCAAATGCTTGTTCAAAGAAGTCGGTTCGAACGAGTGTCTGTAAGGGGGAAAGTGACTGAGAAAGGTGGAGAGGTTTAGGGTGGAAATTCCAGAGCTCAGGGTCCAGGCAGCTGGAGGCCCGGCCACCAGTGGTGGAGTGATTAAAACTGGGGATGAAGGACATCCGGTAATGGTGCTCCATGTATGTGGGCCCCATAGCCCAGGCTCAAGGCCCAAATCTGAACTTTGGGTCATAGTTTGACTGTCCCGGGTCTCAGAGAAAAACAATTCCCCAAATAAACATCTTGAAGGATCTTGGTTTACTGATACCATAAGAAGTTTGGACCAGTTGAGTCCTCCTGTGTACTCGATGGAGATTGACATTAACAGAGTTAAAATCCTCTGGATTTCAGTGTCAAAACAAGAACATGTTTTAGCAAAAACAAAAATATATACATACTGAAAAACTGAACAGAACAAACCTGGGGAAATACACAGCAGGTCAATCACCATTGGAAAGTGGTAAGTTAGTGGTCACTGTTTCAGGTGGGACTCCTTCAGAACGAACACTTCCCACCACCAGCACCAACCCCCCTCCCCCATCCCCCTCCCTGTGAACTGAACATTCCTTCACCCACTCACCCACCCATTGCACATCCACCCAATGGCTCCCAGCCTGGATTGACATTCAGCATGAACCCAGTGAGAGGGTGAGCTGGTCCACGGGATGTCAGAACGGGGGCAGTGTGTCGGGAGATGGAGTCAGAGTGTCGGGAGATGGGGCAGAGTGTCAGGAGATGGGGCAGAGTGTCGGGAGATGGGGGCAGAGTATTGGGAGATGGGGCAGAGTGTCGGGAGACGGAGAGAGAGTGTCGGGAGATGGAGGCAGAGTGTCGGGAGATGGGGGCAGAGTGTCGGGAGATGGGGGCAGAGTGTCGGGAGATGGGGGCAGTGTGTCGGGAGATGGGCGCAGAGTGTCGGGAGATGGGCGCAGAGTGTCGGGAGATGGGCGCAGAGTGTCGGGAGATGGGCGCAGAGTGTCGGGAGATGGGGGCAGAGTGTCGGGAGATGGGACATGTATACTGTACATGTTTCTCATCCTCATAATTTACAACACTATTCCTGATGTTCATCAGCTGCCTCACTTTCTTTCCCATTAATTCCATTTGCTGATCTATCAGTAATGGAGTTGCTGTCATCTTGAACAAAACTGTTTTCACCACTAAGGCTCCGCTGGTATTTAATAGTCTTTCTGACATCATCGCACTGGGACTGGATGACATCATCGCACTGGGACTGGATGACATCATAAGAGTCCATTGTTTCTTAATGATCCACATCAATAACAAGAGGAAATATTAATAAACCTGAGCACATTATCTAGGCTGACACTCCAGGGTGACACTGAGGGACTGCTGCACTGTCAGAGACAGCATCCTTCACATGGAACTTGTGGAGGCTCTGGTCACAATCTTCCAATCCTCCTTATATAGTAGTGGTGTCAAAGGACTGATAGATTGTAAATGTTAAACTCCTGCTCAAAAACACAGCAATTCTAGGACACTTCAGCCCAGTTACAGGGATTATGAACAGCAATAGAAACAAACCACAACTGTCAGAATGAACATGGTTCAGTTCTGGATGTGATTAACAGCAGCAATAACAGCAGAATCCAATCCCTGCTGTCACTTGAGAACTCACTGGTGTCTGAGCAGGTGGGATGACTAAGTGAATCCCTTCCTCCATTCAGAGAAGGTGAACAGCATCTCTCCAGTGTGAGCTCGCTAGTGCCTCAATAGGTTGGATAAATGAGTGAACCCCTTTCCACACTCGGAGCAGGTGAATGCTCTCTCTCCAATGTGAATTCGCTGGTGTACACTGAGGTGGAATGAAGGCTGAATCTCTTTACACAGAGAAGTGCAGCGGAATGGCCTCTCCTTGTGTGAATTCGCTGGTGTTTCAGCAGGGTGGATGACTGAGTGAATCCCTTCCCACACTGGGAGCAGGTGAATGGTCTCTCTGCAGTGTGAACTCGCTGGTGTCTCAGCAGGTTGGATAACAGAGTGAATTTCTTCCCACACTCAGAGCAGGTGAATGGCCTATCTCCAGTGTGAACTCGCTGGTGTGTCAGTAGGTTGGATGACTGAGTGAATCCCTTCCCACACTCGTAGCAGGTGAAAGGCCTCTCTGCAGTGTGAATTCGCTGGTGTACTTTGAGGTTCGATGAATTCTTGAATCTCTTTCCACAGGAAGTACAACTGAATGGCCTCTCTCCAGTGTGAATTCGCTGGTGTACTTTGAGGTTCGATGAATTCTTGAATCTCTTTCCACAGGAAGTACAACTGAATGGCCTGTCCTCAGTGTGAATTCGCTGGTGCTTCAGCAGGTTAGAGGACCCAGGGAATCCTTTCCCACATACCGTGCAGTTGAATGGTCTCTCTCCAGTGTGAACTAGCTGGTGAGTCAGCAGGCTTGATGACCGAGTGAATCCCTTCCCACACTCGGAGCAGGTGAATGGTTTCTCCCCTGTGTGAATTCGTTGGTGTGTCAGCAGGTTGGATAACTGAGTGAATCCCTTCCCACACTCAGAGCAGGTGAACGGCTGCTCCCCAGTGTGACTGCGTCGATGGGTTTCCAGTTTGGATGGACAATTGAATCCTTTCCCACAGTCCTTACATTTCCACGGTTTCTCCATGGTCCAGGTGTCCCTGTGTCTCTCTAACTTTGATGATCAGTTGAAGCCTCGTCCACACAGAGAACACGTGTACAGTTTCTCCCCACTGTGAATGGTGTGATGTTATTTCAGGCTGTGTAACTGGTTAAAGCTCTTTCCACAGTCAGTTCACTGGAACACTCTCACTCGGGTGTGTGTGTGTCTCGGTGCTTTTGCAGTCACACTGATGTTTGAAATCTTTCCCTGCAGACAGAACAGACAAACGTTTCTCCGTCCACATTCAAAGATGATAATATTCAGGTCCTGATGAATCGAGTGACTCTGTAAGATCTTGATGTGAAGTTTGGTTTGAGTTTCCTGCCTGAAAATCCTCCGCTTCTAATTCTCTGTGAAAGGAGTTTACAAAAGCCATCACTGTAAGAACAGGATAGAAATTCAGAACAGACAATTCTAGTTTCTATGGAACATTTTTCCCTCTCTTGTTCTCCCAAAGCTGAAAATCCCCGTCCCACACACTCTCCCTCCTCCCTGTGCTGAAATCCAAACAGAGTTTTGGACAATTATTTCTGTATCTTTTTAACAAATTTCTCCAACTGGAGTTGACAATATGTCTGATCATTCAGTTCAGTCGTTACTCATGACAAAACATTAATCTGAAACCCCCTGACTGATCATACAGAATAGCAGATGTTAACCTTGTGTCCAAAACTTACTTTGTGGAGATTTAATGAGCGATTATGAAGGTGGTTTGTCCCAATGTCCCAGAGTTTCCTTCCTTCCTTCTCTCCCTCTCTAACTGAGTTAAACCTGGGATCAGTCACATGGCCCATTCTGGTTCCTGCTTCTCTTCCTGATGACTAATTAACTCCAATTAAACACTGAGAAGACCGAAGACACTGTTTTCAGTCCCTGCTTCAATCTCCATTTCCCAGATACCAACTCCATCCGTCTCCCTGTGAACAGTCTGAGATTAAATCAGTCTGTTCACAACCTCGGTGTTACACTTGATCTCGGGATGAGCTGCTGACCTCATGTCTGTGCCATCACTAAGATCGCCTGTTTCCACCTCCGTAATATCACCCGACCTCACCCCTGTCTCAGGAGTGTCTCATCTGCTGCTGAAACCCTTATCACGGCCATTTTTACCTCCAGACTGGACCATTCCAACACACTCCTGGCTGGTCTCCCACATTCTACCCTCCGTAACCTTGAAGACATCCACATTTTTGCTGTCTGTGTCTTCACTCACAGCTAGGCCCGTTCCCTGACCTTCCTTGGCTCCTGTTTAAGGAGCAACTCGATTTTAAAAATCTCATCCTTGTTTTCAAATCCCCAATGGCCTCCTCTCTGTGGCTCCTGCAGACCCACAACCCTCTATGATATCTGCACTGCTCTAATTCTAGCATTCCCTGTTTTAATTGCTCCACCATTAGTGTCTGTGCCTTCAGTTCCCTCGACCCCAAGCTCTGAGATTCTCTCCCTCTGTCTAAGACACTTTCCCCCTTTAAGACAACTGAGTATTAATAAAAAAAGACATTCTGTCAAAACATTTTATCTTGTACTCATCAGGATAGAGGGAAGAATACCAAATTTCAAAAATTATCAGTCAGGCTTGTAATGTGGCTCACTTACACTTGCTAGAAGCTACGTATGTTCATCCACAGGGACCTGTCCTCTGCAGGCAGAAGGAACAAGTCCAGGCACGGGGTCTTTTGTGGAATTAAACAAAAGCAGAGGGGATTACAGCTCCTGGTTGTATTGTCCATGGCAACAACCAATCAGAGTCGACAGGCCAACCAATCAGCACCCTTTTCTCGTGCAGTATAAATTGTGGTTCCCTTTGAAATTTGGGATTCTTGTGTCTGTCCTGGTGAGTGCAACAGGAAAAGCTTTGACAGCTTGTCTCTTTTTTCGTTAATAATCAAATTCTGTACAAACAAGCGACTATTTAAGTATTTTGGTCACCTTGTGTGTCTGAATGTTATACTTTATTTTATGATTTCCTGTGAAGCTCACTGGGATGATGTATGATGTTAATAGAAGTTGTTGTTGTTTCTGACTGTTACCCTAATCTCCTGTTTTACAACAACCCATTGATTTCACACCAAACTCTATCTCTGATTTATTGTCCCTCCTGCGGGTCATTCATCCAGGTCTTCAACCCCTGTAAAGATTGCACCCACGCATGCTCCCTGTTGGACATTGCCACTTACAAAGATGGTGACCGCAAATGCGCTCTGTTGCTTCTTGCCCCCTATAAAGATGGTAACCATACATGCGCTCTGCAGCACCTTGCCCCCTAGAAAGATGGTACCCGCACATGCGCTCTGCTGCTCCTTGCCCCCTATAAAGATGGTGGCCGCACACACGCACTGCTGCTCGTTGCACCCTATAAAGATGGTGACCGCACATGCGCTCTGCTGCTCCTGGCCCCCTATAAAGTTGGCGGCCGTTAACTCGGGCCTACTTCTGGAGAAATGGCCTAATCTGTGGTTAGAAGGATGGTTCCTTATTGAGGGTTTAGGACAGAGACCGTGAATTCATAAATCCTCCCAACTCACCCGCCAGCCCTATCTATGCTCACGGGTCTTTTTTCCAGCTCACAGTCCGCGCTCGGTCTTTGTAAATCCCGCATTTTAAATCCGCTCGCTCCAGCTCTCCTCACGCCTGATTTCACGCGCTACACATGCTTCAGCTCACAATGATTGACGGCAGCTCCGGACCAATAGGGACAGGGGGCGGGCCTGGAGGACCAGCGGGAGCGGCAGTTCCTCCGGCCAATCGGAGTGAATGAGGGGCGTGGCCGGACTTGAAATGGAGCATGCGCAGCGCGGGTGGGAATCGGGATCAAGGCAGTCGGGTGAAAGTCCAGCGGGTGAGAAAGGGGCGAGTGCAGGAGAGGAATGGAGCCGGAGGGTGGACTGGGAGAATTCACAAACACCCGGTGTAGGACTCCAAACCCGGATTACAAACTCCCGGAGCCCAGTTTACACCCAGTGTTTGGAAACTCCTTTTCCAGGGGGTTAGAAGGGGAGGATTTACACACAGCAAACTCCAACCCAGAGAAATGTTTGTCTCTTAATTTCTATCCTGGACTGACAGGGATGGATTTTTTTATAATCTCCTTTGTACAGGATTTTCAATGGGACGGATTTGCAGATGAGAAACTCAAACCAAACATCACATCAAGATCTAACAGAGTCACTCGAGTCATCAGGTCCTGAATATCATCGGACTTTGATTGTGGAAGGAAAAAGGTTTGTCTGTTCTGTTTGTGGGAAAAGCACCAACATTTTCAAAATCCTGGTTAGACTGCACCTGAACCACTGTAATAAAAATAAAAAATGCTGGAAGTACTCAGCAGGCCTGGCAGCATCTGCGGAGAGAAACAGAGTTAATGTTTCGAGTCAACATGAGCTTTCATCAGGACAGGAATACTGTGTTCAGTTCCGGGCATCACACTTTAGGAAGGATAGACCATATTGGCCTTAGTGGGAGAGCAGTGCAGATGTACCTGAATAACAACTGGACTCCAAGGGTTAAATTATGAGGAGTGGTCAAACAAATGCATCAGTGTAATTACAGCACAGAAAGAGGCCATTCAGCCCATTGAGTCCATGCCAGCTCTCTGTAGAGCTGTCCAGTCTGTCTCATTGCCCCGCTGTGTCTTCAACCCCCTGCATGTTTATTTCTCTTAAATGCTGGTCCAATTTAATTTTAAAGCATTGATCATGTCTGCCTCCAGCCTGCTTGTAGGCAGTGAGTTCTGGGTTAATACCACTTGTTGTGTAAAATGTTCCTCCCTGCATTTGCCCTGTATCTATTGCCCATAACCTTCAATATGTGTCCCCCTAATCCTTGTACCATCACCAAATGGAAACAACATTTTCTTTGTCCACCTTATCTTAACCTGTCACAATCTTGTTCACCTCTATCCAATCTCCCCTCAACTCTGTAACTCCAAGAAGAACAATTTCAGCTTCTCCAATCTCACTTTGTAACTGAATTCCCTTTTTCCTGGAACCATTCTGGTAAATCTCCTCCGCATCCTCTCAAGGACCCTCACCCCTTTCCTAAAGTGTGGAGACTAGAACTGGATGCAATACTCCTGTCGTGATCTAACCAGAGCTTTATGACGGGTCAGCTTATTTTCCCTGCGTTTATACACATTAAGTCTGCTTATGAAGCCCACGATCTCATATATTTTGCGAACTGCTCTCTCAATATGTCCTTTCGCCTTCAAATGTGTATGCACATCAACCCCCAGGTCCCCCAGTCCCTACATACCCTTTAGGACTGTACCATTGAGTACCCTATTCATTCTGCTAATATTCATCATCTCACGGTGAGGTTTGTATTCCCTGGAATTTAGAAGATTGAGGAGGATTTTCTCGAAGTTTTCATGATATAAATTGGACATGGTGTGGTAAATAGAGGGGAACAATTTCCATTGGTTGGGGAATCCAGGACTGAGGAACATAGTCTAAAACTTAGAGCCAGACCTTTCAGGAGTGAGATTAGGAAAATCTTCTTCAGGTAAAGTTGGGAGAAGTTTGGAAATTCTCTTCCTGAATTAGCAGTTCATGCTTGATCAATGTTCAGTTTCAATCTGGCATTGATAGATCCTTCCTAACAGAAGGTATAAATCAAGGGACAGGAGACAAAGGGTCACAGATCAGCCGTGATCTGATTGCATGGTGGGACAGACTCGAGGGGCTAAATGGCCAACTCCTAGAATCATTGAAACTGAGAGCACAGAAGGAGGCCATTCAACCCTTTGTGCTTGTGCTGTCTCTTTGAAAGAGCAGCTGTGTTTAGTCCCACACGCCCATTTTCTGTTTGTAACCCTGTAAGTTCCTCAATCATAAATCCCTGTCAACTCCCTTTTAAAATTCCTGATAGAGTCAGGTTCCAGCACCTTTCCAGGTAGAATGTTCCAGATCCTGACAACTCGCTGTTGATGCAGAAATTGCTGAACTCGATGTTGAGTCCGGAAGGTTGTAAAGTGCCGAATTGAAAGATGAGTTGCTGTTCCTCGAGCTCCCATTGAGCTTCATTGAAACATTGCAGGAGGCCGAGGACAGAGAGGTCAGAGTGGGAGTGGGGCGGAGAATTAAAATGACAAGTGACCGGAAGCTCAGGTTCAAGCTGACAGACTGAACGGAGGTTGTTCCACAAAGTGGTCACCCAATCTGTGTTTGGTCTTCCCAACGTAGAGCAGATCGCATCGTGAGCAATGAATACAGTAACTAAATGGGAAGAAGTACATATTAATCACTGTTTAGTTTCATCTTGCACAACCTTGAGAACAACCTGAAGAGAGATAAAAACAAAAACAGAATTACCTGGAAAAACTCAGCAGGTCTGGCAGCATCGGTGGAGAAGAAATCAGTTAATGTTTCGGGTCTTCATGACCCTTCGGCAGAACTGAGTATAGTTAGGAGAAAAGTGAAATATAAGCTGGTCTAAGGTGGGGGGGGCGGGGGGAGAGAGAAGTTGAGGGTGTGGTGATTGTGGAGATAAGCAAGCAGTGATAGGAGCAGATAATCAAAAGATGTCACAGACAAAAGGATCAAAGCGGTGTTGAAGGTGGTGATATTGTCTGAGAAAAGTGCTAATTAAGAATGGAAGACAGGATACTCAAGGTACAGCTCTAGTGGGGATGGGGTGGAAAGACTAAAAAAGTTTTAGCTTTAGATTTAAAAATAATGGAAATAGTTGGGAAAAGAAGAATCTATATAAATTATTGAAAAAAAAGGGAGGGGGGAGAAACGGGGTGGGGATGGGGGGAGGGGGAGTTTAAGATCTAAAGTTGTTGAATTCAATATTCAGCCCGGAAGGCTGTAAAGTGCCTAGTCGGAAGATGAGGTGCTGTTCCTCCAGTTTGCGTTGGGCTTCACTGGAACAATGCAGCAGCAAGCCAAGGACAGACATGTGGGCAAGAGAACAGGGTGGAGTGTTAAAATGGCAAGCGACAGGGAGGTTTGGATCTTTCTTGCGGACAGACCGCAGGTGTTCTGCAAAGCGGTCGCCCAGTTTGCGTTTGGTGTCTCCAATGTAGAGGAGACCGCATTGGGAGCAACAAATGCAGCAGACTAAGTTAGGGGAAATGCAAGTGAAATGCTGCTTCACTTGAAAGGAGTGTTTGGGCCCTTGGACGGTGAGGAGAGAGGAAGTGAAGGGGCAGGTGTTGCATCTTCTGCGTGGGCATGGGGAGGTGCCGTAGGTGGGGATTGAGGTGTAGCGGGTGATGGAGGAGTGGACCAGGGTGTCCCGGAGGGAACGATCCCTACAGAATGCCGTCAGGGGGGGTGAAGGGAAGATGTGTTTGGTGGTGGCATCATGCTGGAGTTGGCGGAAATGGCAGAGGATGATCCTTTGAATGCGAAGGCTGGTGGGGTGATAAGTGAGGACAAGGGGGACCCTATCATGTTTCTGGGAGGGAGGAGAAGGCGTGAGGGCGGTTTTTGAAGGTAACGTCATCAGAACAGATGCGACGGAGGCGAAGGAACTGAGAGAATGGAATGGAGTCCTTACAGGAAGCGGTGTGTGAGGAGCTGTAGTCGAGGTAGCTGTGGGAGTCGGTAGGCTTGTAATGGATATTGGTGGACAGTCTATCACCAGAAATTGAGACAGAGAGGTCAAGGAAGGGAAGGGAAGTGTCAGAGATGGACCATGTGAAAATGATGGAGGGGTGGAGATTGGAAGCAAAATTAATAAATTTTTCCAGGTCCCGACGAGAGCATGAAGCAGCACCGAAGTAATCATCGATGTACCGGAGAAAGAGTTGTGGGAGGGGGCCGGAGATACGTTACTCGAAGAATAAAGGTTAAAATAAAATATAATTACATTGTCTATTTCAGGGTGTAATCCAAGAACAACACCTTTTATTTACAGGAAGAGTTGTGAGGCTGGAGGAGGTTACAGAGATACTGAGGATCCGGTTGACATTGTCTATCTCACCGGTGTCAAATTCATTTTCCATGGTGGCTCTGATCCAATATCCTGACAATGGGCGAGGGCCACATTCAGCAGAATTTATAAAAATGGAACTAGATACAAATAAACTATATCAGTATTTACTGACACCTCGGTTTTATTTATTGTTCCTGCTGCTCCCAGTACCCGGCATCTCTTCGCTTGAACCATCACATCAACACTCGGGGCAAATGACTGGGCTGAGGCCTGTCTCAGATAAAAACACCAGGACCACTTGTCACCACAGAATCTGTCGCGGAAAAACGGAGTGAACACTCAGAACCTGGAACAAAAACAGAATTACCTGGAAAAACTCAGCAGGTCTGGCAGCATCGGTGGAGAAGAAATCAGTTAACGTTTCGAGCCTTCACGACCCTTCGGCAGAACTGAAGCATAGTCTAGGAAGTCTTTATATTAAAGTCGTGGTATCACGGAGAGCCGAGTCACATACAATGGAACGAACCAGTCTCTGCCTACCACCTCTTTACACACATAGATATAGCAAAAGGTTCGTGACAGAAACTTGGGCAATTACAATAGTTTCAAATGGTTTCAAAAGATAGCGATCAGTGTTAATGATTTAACGATTAGACAAGACAATGTCAATGGTTTAGCAAATAGACAGGACAATGTCAATGGTTTAGCAAATAGACAGTGATAATTGGTTACATATCCTGGGCAATGCGCACACACAATAGTTTTTTTCTCTTAGATTTTGCCACCGTATCTGACATCCGGAGCCCCTTAGTCTGAGAAGGTAGCACTGGCCCTTTGATTTGCTAATTTATGGGCTGGCTGCGTGACTGTTTGGGGACAGTCTACAGTAAATTACATTATACATGTATTTTAAGTTTATTTCTCTCACAAATATAGGTGTATTTTATTTCATTCACAATTGTACGTGTATTTTATTTCATTCACAATTGTACGTGTATTTTATTTCATTCACAATTATACGTGTATTTCATTCACAATTGTACGTGTATTTTATTTCATTCACAATTGTACGTGTATTTTATTTCATTCACAATTATACGTGTATTTCATTCACAATTATACGTGTAATTTATTTCATTCACAATTATACGTGTATTTCATTCACAATTGTACGTGTATTTTATTTCATTCACAATTGTACGTGTATTTTATTTCATTCACAATTATACGTGTATTTCATTCACAATTATACGTGTAATTTATTTCATTCACAATTATACGTGTATTTCATTCACAATTGTACGTGTATTTTATTTCATTCACAATTATACATGTATTTTATTTCATTCCCAATTACACACGTATTTTATTCCTCCACAGTCCCTCCTTGTTAATCTTTTCTTTTAGATTAACACCAGTGAGGAATAATATCTTCATCATCATACGGGGGTTCATAACCATGAGGAAAAGGCCGGTCCCTGGCGGGGTAAACTTTCTCTCCCCACCAGTAGGCTTCGCTGGGGCCAGTGCGCATCATTTGGGTAATGATTGGGGCACCCCCTAATCCAGTGGAGACACTATTGATAATCTGGGAGCAGCAAATCCGTAAAGTAACACACGCACAGCACCCTATGATACATGCTACGATTATCCCAATTAAAAAGTATAGCAACCAACTTCCCCAACCGGAAAACCAACCTAGTATTGTAGACCACTGAGAATCTTTTTTATAAAAATCGCTCGAACTTTCCCCAGCCTTCTTTATTTCTTGTACCTTGTCCATGACATGCTTTCCCAAGTCAGTGATATTTTCAGAGACATCGGGGACATAAGTGCAGCACTCTGAGCCTATCATAGCACAAGTGCCACCTTTTTCAGCTAGAAGGAAGTCAAGGGACATCCTGTTTTGTAATACGGTTAGGCATAATGCTATCATTTCAGTGGTGCTGGCTGAGATCTGCTCCTGTGTTTTAATCGGAGCATCAGCCATTGAATTAGCGACTTTTTCAAGCGCAGCTGCCAGGTTGATAATTTCACGTGAATTACGAGCTGATCCATAAGGGAGCAAAGCAATCATCCAGAATCGTTCAGATTCCGAGATGCCACGGCGATGTAGGCGCCGATGTGGGTGCATATCTGATTTACCTATATGGTGAAGATAGGGATTTAAGTATGCTAGGTAGCAACAGCCACTCCAGGTGGGAGTGGTTTTGTTCTTTTCCGAATTTCCTACAGACATATTAGAGGAAAAGGACAGCTGAGGCATCCCAGGCAACCAGGGGTAAGCTTTATCTCCACAAACCCAATATGTACCATTAAGAGGGTCTGGTGGATGTTCAGCACCGGCGGACTTTCGGACAGATAGGCCAAAGATGTATGATACTGTAGTATGACAGGAGCTTCGTCCCAGATCATAAGTGCTGAGTGTAAGGTTGGAACACCAGCAGGTGGCGTTTACCGGCTCTAGCGGGGGTCTAATTCTAATCCCATGTTCTGTATAGTTCCACCCATTGGCAGGTGGAGAGCGACGGAACCAACCCCTAAACATATTGTGCTGCGGTGTTACAATATCAAAAGTTCGAACGTCAGCATACTCAGTGTCATTTAGAGGAACAACACGCCAATTACCCGTCTCTCCCCCATGTTGGGGAGTCTGGGCACATATCCAACAGGCACCCGGACCTACCTCTCTAGCATAGGTGCGGCATAGAGACAATAAGGTGTTTGGGTGAGGGTCCCTTGGGCATACTCTGCGGAATATAACAAAGAACAATATCCTATACATAATGCAAGTTAAATCACTTAGTAACAGTTGCTATTCTGTCGCCAGACAATGTTTTTTACGGCGGGTGACATGGATCCAGTCTTCCTTCGCTTTAACCTTCAAAGCTGTCCGAGCTGTTGGCAACACGAGGTAGGGTCCTTTCCACCTAGGAGAAAGAGACTCTTTATTTAGATTTTTTACATACACTTGATCACCTGGCTGGAAGTTGTGTATAGGAGTATCTTCTGCGGTCACCTGACCCTTTCATGCAATTCAGCTGCAGTTTTGCATAGTGCTTAGGCGTAAGCCAAAGTCTGTTCATCGTTCCAAACTAAGGCTAATTTTTCGGCACATACAGGGGGCTGGGCTCTGGTAGTCATAGGATGTCCCATAAGAGCTTCATGGGGCGTTATTCCAGTGGCTCTATTTTTTCTATTTCACATAGCATAAAGCACTACTGGGAGTGCTTCTGGCCACGGGAGTTTATTATCCTGACAAACTTTAGACAGGGCGTTTTTTAATTCCCCATTTACCCTTTCTACCATCCCTGAGGACTTTGGCTGGTAGGGAATATGCAATCTCCACTGAAATCCCATAACCTGCGCTAAGTCTTTTACTATCTTTCCGGTAAAGTGAGTCCCTCAGTCACTATTTATTCCCATAGGTATTGCGTATCTAGGTATTATTTCTTTCCACAATATTTTCACTACCGTTCGAGCATCATCTTTTCGTGTGGGATAAGCTTCTACCCATCGGGTGAACATGTCTACTATCACTAGCATATACTTATATCCCAAGGCCGGGGGCATATGTACAAAATCAATCTGTAAATTTTCGAAGGGTATCTTGAGCATCGGGAGGTGATCATACTTGGCTGCTGGCCCTTTGTTATTCTGCTGGCAAATTGAACAAGAGAGAGTGATTTTTTGTATGGTTGGGGTTATGCCTGGCGCAAACCATTGTTGGTTAATCGCATGTTGCATCCCTCCTTTGCCCATGTGTGCCTATGCATGTACTAGGCGATACAGGGGCAAAAACAGACTTCGGGGACATACCACCTGCCCATCTGGATGAATCCAAACTCCTTCCTTAGGACTGCATTGTGCCCGTTCCCATGTCCGCTTTTCCTGTTGAGTAGAGTTTTGTTGCGCTGTCTGTAGTTCAAAAGACTCTAAAACAGGGATGGGAGGGTGGCTGGAGACACGGAGAGCTTGCAGGAGAGGTACTTGTGCGGCAGCTACTCCTTTGGCTGCCTGGTCAGTGCGGGAATTCCCTTGGGAAACATCATCAGTTAAATTAGTGTGTGCTTCACATTTAATAATTGCCAGGTGCTTGGGCAACTGAATTGCTTCGAGGAGGTTTAATACAAGTTGGGAATGCTTGATGGACTTTCCCGCTGATGTAATAAAACCCCGATTTTTCCATATCTGTCTGAAATCATGCACAACACCAAATGCATAGCGGGAATCGGTGTAAATATTGGCTGCCTGATCACCGGCCAGGTTGCAGGCTCGGGTGAGGGCAAAAAGTTCCGCTGCCTGCGCTGAAGTGCCAGGGGGCAATGCATAGGCTTCCACAGTGCAGTGCGCGTCCACGATGGCATAACCGGCGAGGAGTAAATAGTCTCTTGGTCGATGAGAAGAGCTGTCAGTGTAAAAGATAACATCCGGATCGAGCAGGGGGTCTATCCGCAGATCCACCCTGGGGGAAGTGGACTGTTCGACCACTGTGAGGCAGTCATGCTCTGCATCAGTTGAGGTCTCCGGCACAAAGGTGGCAGGATTATTGCAGGCGATCGGCGGTAAGTATAATAGGGGTGTGATAGCAAAATTACTTCGTATCCCGTACGTCGTGAGGCAGTAAAATGTTGTATAGCGGCGGAGTTTAAAAGTAACATGACAGCATGGGGTACTTGCACCTGACAAGGGTGGTCGAGGTCCAACGGTAAAGACTTTTCGACCATGGCAGCGGTGGCTGCTATGGCACGGAGACAAGCAGGCATTCCCAGTACTACAGCAGGGAGAGCCGTAGAGTAGTAAACAACTGACCTCCTTCCTCCTCCATGGTCCTGTTTAAGCACTCCCATGGAGATTCCTTCCTTCTCACAGACGTGCAACTGAAAAGGGCGCGTATAGTTAGGTAGCCCCAAAGCCGGGGCTGTTGTTACAGCTGTCTTGAGGGCTCGGAATGCTGACTCCCGTTCTGGAGTCCATTGAACGAGTGCGGGTGCTTCTTTCAGAGTAGCAGCACAGAGGACAGCATCAGGCAGGTGATAATCGGGTATCCATTGTCGACAATAGCCAACCATGCCTAGAAAAGAAAGGACTTCCTTTTTAGTCTTCGGAGGGGGTATTCGTAGGATAGCCTGTACTCGCTCAGGTCCTATTTGCCGAGTTCCAGCCTTCAAGGTGAATCCCAGGTACTGGACTTGTGACTGGCAGAACTGTAGTTTAGACCTCGATACCCTGTGGCCTCTTGTAGCTAAGAATTGGAGCAAAGTCACTGAGTCCTCTACACAGTCCAGCAGGGTAGGTGAGGCCACTAAAAGGTCATCTGCATATTGTATCAGGGTAGAGTTTCCATTCAGACAGCATTCTTCCAAATCACATTTCACAGCAGCTGCATACACAGCGGGGCTCTCTGTATACCCTTGGGGAAGCCGTGTCCAGGTATATTGTCGTCCTTTATATGTAAAAGCAAACAAATACTGGCTATCAGGGTGGAGAGGGATGGAAAAGAATGCAGAACACAAGTCAACTACAGTGTAAACCGCAGCTTCAGACGGGATAGAGGATAGAATCACATTTACATCGGGCACCACCGGGGCTATGGGAATTACAGCTCGCAAGTCCTGCACAAAACGCCATTCATCTGGCCGTCCAACTTTAGGTATAGGCAGTGTTGGTGTGTTACAGGTGCTGACAGTAGGCTTGAGAACCCCTTGTTGGAGCAGAGAGTCTATGACTGATGCGATGCCTGCCTCAGCTTCAGGGGTCAGTCGGTACTGTCGAACGCAGGGCAGCACAACATCCTTTCGTAGTATGACACGGTGGTCCGGGGCGGTGAGCACTCGGCCTACATGAGTATTGTGCAGGGCCCACAAATCGCTATTGATTATGTCCAAGGCTGGAGGGCCAATGAGGCTGGGCTGCTCAGGGGGCTGCTGCCGCTGAAATTCAGCAAGAGGGTCGATTAACTGACAGGAAATACCAGGGAGGTATATTCTACCCTCAGCAGGTCCAAACCACTCAAAAGATCCAATGCATTCAGAGGTAGAGGCCGACTGTAACCGCTTAATCATGGGACCTATGTGCTTTGCCAGGAAGAGGGGCCAAATAGCGAGTGTCAAGTGGGCATTGAATCAAGGTCCATACGGAACAGGGGCTGCTGCTCTGTGGTTAGGTGCACCGGGACCCCTATGCCCGCTTCCCCGAAATAAATGTAGCGGTCGGGGCTGACGGAGGTTAACTGTCCTGCAAGAGCATTGGCCTTTTGGCGATACCCAGGGTCATCTTTCATTGTAATCCATGCTGTACAGTGTAAGCGAGAGTAATATTGCACCACCTGTAACAGGCTTTTCAGAGTCCTAACAGGAGTTAAAAATGGCAGCTTATCAATTTCCTGCCACAAGCGGCCCATCTTTGCCGCATAAGGGTTACCCTCAAGTTGCCAGCAGTATAAGGTCGGTTCGGGCTCAGCTTCGGGGGTAAGGAGTAGGGACATTAGCTGAAGGGTCTGGGGCGAGGGTACCTCCATATACATGCCCTGAGGGGTACAGTAGATAGTGGCTCCTAATTTGCACAGGGTCTGGCGTCCTAGCAGGGGTAAGGGAGTGGTTGCTGATACTATCAGTGTCTCCTCTACACGGTTGTCTTTTAATGATAAAACAACCCGTTTTGATAGGGGCTCTGATAAAGGGACCCCAGACACTCCCACAGTCACTACCCTGTTCTGACTAAGGGGCAATCCCAGGGAGGGGGGTACAGAGGACAAGGTAGCGCCAGTGTCCACCAAGGCTCGTAAATGAGTATCTCCTATTCTAAGGGTTACCATAGGTTGTGCTTCCGAGTCTTGGGAAAGTGATATAACCGCTCCCTGTACCATAACCTCCCCTGGGCCCCGCTAATTTTGTGGAAAAGGGTTATTATAAGTAAAGGAGGGAACCGCGGTTATCGGCTGCCTGTGTGGCATAGCAGGCTCCTTGGGGGGAGTAGTTGGCCAGTCCCTGGCCCAGTGCCCTTTCTTCCCGCATTTACGGCAAATGTCTTGGGATTTGTCCTGTCTCAGACCCCTAGCCTGTCCCTTACATCTGCCCTGTTCCTGACGATAGAATTGGGTCTTTTGTTGTTTGGGGCCCTCCCGGGGGCTAGCAAACAGTCCCTCACGGTCCATATTGACCAAGGTAGTGGTAATTTCGGACCAGCACATAGTTTGCCAATTTAGATTTTGCATCTTAAAGGCCTGGGCTTGTTGGGTTCAACAGTTCAACAGCGTCTGAATAGCCAAGGGCCCGTTGCCCTCCAAGGGAACACCTGCATACTCTTCCCAGGTATTATGGAACCTGGCAATAAAATCAGGGGCGCCCTCATCTTTCTTCTGCAAACACCGAGTTACTTCCCTCAGGCCCCCATGTCTCTGTGCTGCCCCCATAATTGCAATACGTCCCCTCCCTCGTAACCAATGCTCTAAACTTTCATTTCCCTTGTCAGCTTGATCATCATCGGACCGCCAATCCCCATTTTCACCAGGTGGCACCGGAATGGTATCCCTCAGAGTGGCCCAGGAGCTGCCATAAGCAAATTTTAATAAGGCTTGTAAGTCGCCTGGAAGGGGTTGATAAATTGCACACGTTTGCTCCAACCAATTGAGGAAGGCTGCGGGACGCTTAATGGGGTTGGGTGCCTCGGCTACCATGGCGCGAGCCTCAGCTGGGGTCCAAGGTTTAAGTACGGCCATGTCTCCAATCATTATTTTAGGGGCCTGAAATGCATGAGAGGCAGATTCAGCTGCTATCTGTCTAGAAGGCTTCGCATGATGGCTCCATTTAGCTGAGTCACTTTCTTACTTTCACTATCAGATTCCGACCCCCTGAATCGGGAAGGGTGTTTACGCTGGTCGTCAGTTGGGACGGGATTTGATGGTCCCGGTCCCGCTTCTGCCTCTGCTCCAGCTTCCGCACCCGGTCTCGCTACTTTATTACACTGTCTCCAAGCCGCTACCATCTCTATTAGTTCTCCTGTCAGGGTATCAGGTAGAGGAGGCTGACAAGGGCTGTCAGAAACGGGCGACATGAGTCTGGGGAACTGGGGATAAGGCCCCAGTAGTCCGCAGTCAGTGGGATAAGGAGGAGGGGCAGAGGGGTTTTCAGGCTCTGGAGCGGGAGTTTTCTCCTTTAGGGTGGTATCAGGGTGGTATCAGAGACCCCTCGGTTGGTCGGGGTCTCATTATCAGAAGCCAAACCCTCCTCTTTACTCTTTTGTTTGGGGGGCTACCTCCATCCATTTTTCAAAACAACCCAGCATATAATTAAAATCCCAAGTAGGATCTCCGGCCCCATTCGCAACTCCATCCCACCAGGTCTGGATGAGGGGTATTTTCAAACTGCCGCCATACGGCCATTCCCCTTGTGTCCAGCCATATAAGTCACTACTAAAAGGCACCGCATACCTGTCCTCTCCCGTTTCTGTTATAACAACGTCGGCTGGCGACCCCGGAGGGACCAGCGGATCTCCTAACTTCTGCCGAGCCCTGGTTACCATTTTCATGTGTTCTTCCGTTCTCTTGCCCATCTTCAAAGTTCCTGATTTGGGTTCTGGCTTTGGTCTGTTTTTGAATTCCCGTGGAGCCGGAGATGCGGCAGATGCCTCTCTGCTGCCACGATTTCCCATTTTATCTGGAAAGGAAACACAATTAAACAACGCAGTGTGTTTTGTCTACCTATGCGTCCACCGGTATTTAAGAATTCCTCAACAATTCTTCCAAATCCTTGGATCTTTCAAATCTTTTCGGTCGGTAGCTACCCTTTTTCAAGCACTCCCCCTTTCAGCTAGGATGCTTGTTCATCCCCCTTTCACCTCTCCAACTTAAGAGGCCACCTCTCCAACTTAAGAGGTAGCTGGGACGCTATTTAACTGCACTCCCCCTTTCAGCTAGGATGCAGTTCGTATTCTCACCAATTTAGGAGAGTCTCTCCCTTTCTCCGCGAGGGTTCTTTTTCAAAGATCCGACGGTCCAGGTTTTCAAATACCACTCCAACTTAAGAGGCCACTGGACTTCACTCGGATCCCATCCTCGTCGCCATCTGTCGCAGAAAAATGGAGTGAACACTCAGAACCCAGAGGTTTGTCTAGGAAGTCTTTATTAAAGTCGTGATTTTTTTTTTTGCAACAATATACTTTATTCATAAAATATCTTCAACCACATTCCAAACCATTTCAAAAACACCATTACAAAGGTACAATCAGGTTCAACTTTTACAACATTTATCACCAGGTGCATCAGAACAAACAATATTACAATCATTTGCAGACATTCATTTTGAGCTGTACAGCCCGAGGGGATTTAAACAGTTCCCAGTCCCTCGGTGCGCTGTGGCAGAAAGTTGTTAGGCAGCGACCCTTCCCAATTGTGCCTTTGCGGCGGCTGCCCCAAGCTTTAGTGTGTCCCTCAGCACGTAGTCCTGGACTTTGGAATGTGCCAGTCTGCAACACTCGGTCGGGGACAACTCTTTGCGCTGGAAGACCAACAAGTTTCGGGCAGACCAAAGAGCGTCTTTCGCCGAATTGATGATCCTCCAGCTGCAGTTGATGTTTGTCTCGGTGTGTGTCCCTGGGAACAGCCCGTAGAGCACAGAGTCCTGTGTCACAGAACTGCTCGGGATGAACCTCGACAGCAACCACTGCATCTCTCTCCAGACCTTCTTTGCAAAGGCACAATCTACAAGGAGGTGAACAACGGTCTCTTCCCCACCACAGCCACCTCGAGGGCAACATGCCGAAGGGGTGAGACTCCTGGCGTGTAGGAAGGATCTGACGGGGAGGGCCTTTCTCACCACCAGCCAAGCCACGTCTTGGTGCTTGTTGGAAAGTTCTGGCGATGAGGCATTCTGCCAGATGACTTTGACAGTCTGCTCGGGGAACCATCCCACAGGATCCACCCTCTCCTTTTCCCTCAGGGCCTCTAAGACGTTACGTGCTGACCACTGCCAGATGGACTTGTGGTCAAAGGGGTTTTTCTGCATAAATTTTTCCACGAGGGACAGGTGGTACGGCACGGTCCAACTACTTGGAGCGTTCCGCGGCAGCGTGGCCAGACCCATCCTTCGCAACACCGGGGACAGGTAGAACCTCAGCACGTGGTGACACTTGGTGTTTGCGTACTGAGGGTCTACGCACCGCTTGATGCAGCCACACACAAAGGCTATCAGTATGAGGGCGATGTTGGGCACGTTTTTTCCCCCTTTATCTAGAGGCTTGTACATCGCGTCCCTGCGGACACGATCCATTTTTGACCTCCAGATAAAGCGGAAGATGGCTCGAGTGATCGCCACCATGCAGGAGTGTGGAATGGGCCAGACCTGCGCCACGTACAGCAACAGCGAGAGTGCTTCACACCTGATGACCAGGTTCTTACCCGCAATGGAGAGGGAGCGTCGCTCCCACATGCCCAGTTTCCTTTTCACCATAGACACTCGCTCCTTCCAGTTTCTAACGCATGCTCTGGTCCCTGCGAACCATATCCCCAGCACCTTCAGGCCGTCAGCCCTGACAGTGAAGGGGACAAACTCCGCCCAGTTCACAGCTCAACCTACCAGCTTGCAGCTTCCTGCACCTTGACCCCGCCCGGCCCAGGTGTGGGACAGTCTAAGGTGAGTCCTTCGTGTTACCATGATAGTGGGGGAGGGGTGACCTCCTGCCTGTGCTGTGTCCCAAATGGTTCCATCCTCCCCTCCCCCAGGGCCCACTAAACACTGCATGCAGACGGCTGATGGACCTTGGGGATCCTCACTGACCTGCACAGGTATATTATGCTGCTCCCCACCCCCGATACACTCTGTAAACAAGTTGCTTTTCTTTTTTTTTTCTGCTGTCCCTTCGCGGAAATATCTTGTTTCATACAAGTTTTGTTGAAGACTTGTTCAATCTTGTTTAATTGCAGGGCTATGGGGCAAAGGCAGGGACGCGGCATTAGGTAAATTGTCCCTTCAGGGGCCTAATACAGACACGACTGGCTGAATGGCCTCCTTCTTTTGCTGCAACTATTCTATGATTCTCTGACTTGTCTCTATCCCGCTGCTCCATTCAAAGTGATTCCCACCTTCTACTTTTGTCCCTGGATCCCTGTTTAACAAAGTAATTATCTCTGCCCTCATTTGTTCCTTATTTCTTTTGAGTCCTGGTTTTCCTTTGTTATTTCTCTCATTTTCTTCACATTGCATTCAGATTGTTGTTATCGTGCCATTCACACCTAATCTAGAAGCAGCTTTTGTGTTTTTAATAGTCCCATTACCACTCCCTTTGACCTTGCATTATGAAGCCTTTTGTCAGTTAATCTCTCTCGCCCTGCAGCCTTTCATAGACCTTCCCTTCTGTTCCTCTTCCACCTTTCAATGGCTCACAGACCTGAATCGTTAATTCTGTTTCTCTCTCTACAGATTCTTCCAGATCTGCTGAGTGTTTCCAGTTTTTAATCTTTTCATTTCATATTTTAAGCATTGCAGTAATTTTCGTTTCTCCATTCCAAGCACTCTACCTGACATTATTAATAATTCAATTCAGTTATTCATAAATTAATTTATCTGTATTTTATGTCTTGAAAACTGATTATTTATTGAGCTATTTATCAGTTATCAGTGTCTTTAAATGTTACAATTTCACAACTCCTCATGATTTCCCCACACTTCCTGGCACTAATATTAAATCCAAAGCAATCTTAAATCGAAGGGTCAGCCCAGCATTGACAGACCAGTCAGTTTAACCTCTTGTGTGGGAAAGCATTTAGAAGCGGCAATTCAGGTCAAAATTAGGTCACTTGTACAATTTGTTCAGGACAATCGTGTTGAACTAAATTTCTTGAGTTTTTGATAAGGCAACAGAGAATGTTGATGAGGGTAACACGGTTGATGTGCACATGAACTGCTAAACGGCATTTGATACAGTGCCAAGTAACAGGCATGTCAGCAGAGTTAAAATCCATGGGGCAGAGGCAGCATTGGCTGTGTGACAGGCAACAACACGCATGGTGAACGGTTGCTTTTTAAAATTGAGGAACAGTGTACAGTGGGATCACAAGGGGTCGGTTGTCAGAACACTGATTTCTTGACATATATTATCGATTTAGGCTTGTGTGTGCCGGGCTGCATTTCAAAATTTGCAAACGACACCAAATTTTCAAGTTGTGTTTACAGTGGGGAGGATGATGATTAACCTCAAGAGGACATAGACACGATGGTGGAATGGGCAGACAGGTGGCAGATAAAATTTCATTCAGAGAGGTGTGAAGTGATTCATTTCAGTAGGAAGGAAAGGCAATATAAGATAAAGGATACAAGTGTAAAAAGGTGCAGCAGTTTAATCTGGGGCTTTATGTGCACAAATCATTGAAGATGGCGAGGCAGGCTGAGAAAGCAGTGAATAAAGCAAGTGGAATCCTGGGCTTTATGAATACGGGAATAAAGTACAAAATCAACCAAGTTAGAATAAACCTGAATAAAAAACACCGCTTTGGACCCAACTGTAGTATTGTGTCCAATTCTGAGCTTTAGGAAGAATGTGAGATTTTGGAGGAAAGATTCACGAGAGATCGGAACTTCAATTAGGTTCAGTGAAGTTGGTTTGTTATCCTTGGAAGGGGAACCGTTTTCTTGCATCTTTTCTGGACCCTCTGTCTTCACTTCCTTCCGAAATTGTAGCCATTCAGTGGCGGTGATGTTAAAAACTTTCTTTCATGGAATGTGGGCCAGCATTTGTTGCCCTTGAAACAAGTGCTTGCCACAACATTTCAGAGGGTTATCAAGAGTAACCACATTTCGGTGTGGCTCTGGAGTCACATGTAAGACCAGGTAAGGACGGCAGATTTCCTTCCTGAAAGGACATTAGTGAACCAGGTGGGTTTTTATGACAATCGACAATGGCTTAATCGTCGCCCTTATTGAGACTCGCTTTCAATTCCAGATTTAATAATTGATTTTTAATCCCACCAGCTGCGGTGGTGGGATTTGAACCCCTGTCCCCAGAGCATTAAGCTGGTTTTCTGGATTATTAGTCCAGTGACATTCCCACTGTGGCACCGTCTCCCCCAATATATATTTTTATTTATTTGTAGCCAACAGTTGAGTATTTGTCAGTATTTTGTTCCATGTGGTTTCTATTCTGAGTTTCAGACAGTTTCTGTGCCAAGTGGACGAGATGTTTAAAGTTCATTCATTTGCCCCTTTTCCATCTCCAGGTCCGGGAAAGACACAGAGAATAATGTCCCCTCATTAAGTAACTATTGATGATACTGAGATGGACAATTCCCACTCCCCATCTTTCCGGTGGATAATGGATGTTTTGTTACATTCAGGTTTCTCTATAATTTGATCACTAATTTTATTGAGTTTTTATGTATTTTTTTCCCCGAGACCCAGACCCAGGGTAACGGCCGCCATCCTGTTTCAGCAGGAAGCAGGGCGCATGCGCGGCCTTCTTGTGGATGTAACAGTGAGTGAGTCCATGGGACATTTACATATTCAGGGTGAGAGTTGCTGATCCTCAACCTCTGATGATACTTCAGCCCCACAATCCTAATCTCTGGCTGCCCAGTGTAAAGGGGTGGGGGGTGGGGGGGGGGGGTGGGTTTGTTAAATCAGAGAATCTTCTCCTGTAACTGTTCATGGGCCTGTTTAACACAGGGATTTCTAGGATGGGTCTGGTCACATTGGCTGCCGACCTCTCTTCCATGGTCTTGTCCGTGTCCGGGTGTGCCTGGTGAGGGAACATGCAGTATCCACCGGGTCGCTTGATACCTCCCACAACCGGTGAGCACCTCAGGGTACAGAGTGTCTCATAGACACTGGAAACAACATCCTGGTTGAGTTAGGAAGGTTCCCTTTGCTTTTGCTGGGACTTTGTTGCTGATTTGAATTTCATTCAGTTTGATTGGACCACATGTTTGGGTGAAGAATGTACCAAAGAAACTCGAATTTTCTGCTTTGAATTTCTATCCTGTACTTAGATTGAATATTTTTTGTAAACTCCTTTTACGGGGTACAAGAGGGAGATGATTTGCTGATAGGAAACTCAAACCAAACATCACATCAAGGTCTGACAGAGTCACTCGATTCAGCAGGAAACATAGAAAATAGGAGCAGGAGCAGGCCATTCGGCCCTTCGAGCCTGCTCCACCATTCATTATGATCATGGCTGATCATCCAACTCAATAACCTGCTCCCGCTTTCACCCCAAGAGCTATATCTAACTCCTTCTTGAAAACATTCAAGGTTTTGGCCTCAACTACTTCCTGTGGTAGCGAATTTCACAGGCTCACTACTCTCTGGGTGAAGAAATTTCTCCTCATCTCAGTCCTAAATGGTCTACCCCCGTATCCTCAGACTGTGACCCCTGGTTCTGGACACCCCCACCATCGGGAACATCCTTCCTGCATCTCCTCTGCCTTGTCCTGTGAGAATTTTATAGATTTCTATGAGATCCCACCTCATTCTCCTGCACTCCAGCGAATTTAATCCTAACTAACTCCATCTCTCCTCTAATGTCAGTCCTGCCATCCCAGGAATCAGTCTGGTAAACCTTCGCTGCACTCTCTCTATAGCAAGAACATCCTACCTCAGATAAGGAGTCTAAAACTGCACACAATATTCCAGGTATGGTCTCACCAAGGCCCCGTATAATTGCAGCAAGACATCCCTGCTCCTGTGCTTGAATGCTTTCGCTATGAAGGCCAACATACCATTTGCCTCCTTTACCGCCTGCTGCACCTGTATGCTTACCTTCAGCAACTGGTGTACGAGGACACCCAGGTCTCGTTGCACATTTCCCTCTCTCAATTTATAGCCATTCAGATAATAATATTCCTTCTTGTTTTTCTACCAAAGTGGATAACCTCATATTTATCCAAATTATACTGCATCTGCCATGCATTTGCCTACTCACTCAGCTTGTCTAAATCACACTGAAGCATCTCTGCTCCCTCCTCACCTCTCACCTTCCCACCCAGCTTTGTGTCATCTGCAAATTTGGAGATATTACATTTAATTCCCTCATCTAAATCATTGATATATATTGTGAAAAACTGGGGTCCCAGTACCTATCCCTGCGCTACCCCACTAGTCACTGCCTGCCTGCCATTTGGAAAAAGACCCATTTATTCCTATTCTTTGTTTCCTGTCTGCCAACCAGTTTTCTATATCTCTCAATACACTACCTCCAATCCTATGTGCTCTAATTTTACATGCTGATCTATTATGTGGGACTTTGTCGAAAGCCTTCTGAAAGTCCAAATAATCCACATCCACTGGCTCCCCCTCATCAACTCTACTTGTTTCATCCTCGAAAAATTCCAGTAGATTTGTCAAGCATGATTTCCCTTTCATAAATCCACGTTGACTCTGTCCCATTCTGCCACTTTATTTTTCCAAGTACTAAGCTATTAAATCTTTTATAATGGACTCTAGAATTTCCCGCACGACTGACGTCAGGCTGACTGGTCTATAACTCCCGACGTTGGACCTGAATAACATTGATCTTTGACTGTGGAAGGAGAAATATTTGTCTCTTCTGTCTGTGGGAAAAGATTTCAAACGTCAGTGTGACTGGAAATGCACCGAGACACAGACACGCCCGAGTGAGAGTGTTCCAGTGAACTGACTGTGGAAAGAGCTTTAATCTGTTACACTACCTGAAAAAAACATCTCACCATTCACAGCGGGGAGAAACTGTGCAAGTCTTCTGTGTGTGGACAAGGATTCAACTGATCGTCCAATATGGAGAGACACGGGGACACTGACACCATGGAGAGACCGTGGAAATGTGGGGACTGTGGGTTAGGATTCAGATCCCCATCTGAGCTGGAAACTCATCAGCGCACTCACACTGGGGAGAGGCCTTTCATCTGCTCCGAGTGTGGGAAGGGATTCACTCTCCGAACCCACCTCACTTCACATCAACTTGTTTGCTCAGACATGAGACCTTTTGAATTTTGCGACTATGAGAAGAGCTTTAAAAGCAAAAGGAATCTGCTGATACACCAGCGAGTTCACACTGGGAAGAGGCCATTAACCTGCACTGACTGTGGGAAGGGATTCACTCAGATAAGTACCCTCACTTCACATCAACTTGTTCACTCTGACAAGAGACCTTTTAAATGTTCTGACTGTGAAAAGTGCTTCAAAAGCAGAAAGATTCTGCTGACACACCAGCAAGTTCACACTGGGCAGAAACCATTCAACTGCTCCAAGTGTGGGAAGAAATTCACTCAACTAACCCAGTTCACATCACATCAACGTGTTCACTCTGAAAAGAAACCTTTTAAACGTGCCGACTGTGTGAAAAGCTATAAAAGCAAAATGGGTTTGCTGACACACTAGCAAGTTCACACTGGAGAGAGGCCTTTCTCTTGCTCCGTGTGTGGGAAGGAACCCCTCCGGCTGACACACCAGCGAGTTCACCCTGGAGAAAGGCCATTCACCTGCTCCGTGTGTGGGAAGGGATTCAGTTATTAATCCACCCTGCAGACAGACCAATGTATTCACAAGTGACTCCCGGGGTTGGATTCCGCTGTTATTATTGCTGCAAATCACATCCAGGACTGAACCATGCTCTTTCCGACAGTTGGGGTTTGTTTCTGCTGATGTTAATAATCCCTGTCACTGGGCTGGAGTTTAATATCCTGTAGAAAGCTTAAATCAATCAGCTTTGTGTCAAGCATTGTCGACATATTAGTCGAGGCATTGAATGCAAGAGCAGGGATGTTATGATGGAGCAGTATAAAGCATTAGTTAGCCCACATTTGGAGTACTCTGTGCAGTTCTGTTTGCCACACTATAGGAAGGATGTGATTGCAATGGAGAGGGTGCAGAGGAGATTCACTCAGGATGTTGCCTGGGCTGGAGAGTTTCAGCTATGAAGAGAGACTAGATAGGCTGGGGTTCTTTTCCTTGGAGCAGAGAAGGCTGAGGGGGTACCTGATAGAGGTGTACAAAATTATGAGGGGCATAGATAGGGCGGATAGGAAGACATTTTTCTCTTTAGTGGAGAGTTAATACTCAGGGGGGCATAGATTTAAGTTAAGGGGCAGAAGGTTTAGAGGGGATTTGAGGATTTTCTTTTCACCCAGAGGGTGGGGTCTATCTGGAACCTGCCGGTGAAGCCTACATCCCGTGAATGAATTTTAAAAGAAAGACAACGCTTTCATCCCAGAAATCAACTGAGTGAACCTTCCCTGAAATGCTTCTAATACAACTCTATCCATCCTCAAGATTACCCATAACTATGTTATCATAAGGTGCGAATGGTATGAGCTGGAACTTGGTCTTTTTTATTTTTCAATCCATTTGCTAACAGAATCTGCCCCTCCCATCCCCAGATTCAGACAATGATTAACTGAGATTCAGTCTCTAATGGCGGCCTTAAAAGTGGACAAATCCCCAGGCCCAGGTGAAATGTGGAACTCAGTGCCTGAGGGAGTGGTAGAGGCAGGAACCCTCACAACAGTTAAGAAGTATTTAGATGAACACTTGAAACACCACAGCTTACAGGGCTACGGGTCAAGTGGTGGAAAATGGATGAGAGTAGATGGGCTTTGATGACGACCACTGCAGGAATTCACCAAGGCTCCTTCGACAGCACCATCCAAACCCATGATCGCTACCATCTAGAAGGATAAGGGCAGCAGATAGATGGGAACACCACCATCTGGAAATTCCCCTCCAAGTCACTCATCATCCTGAAATGGAAATATATTGCCATTCCTTCACTGTCGTTGGTTCAAAATCCTAGAAGTCCCTTCCTAACAGCATTGTGAGTGTAGCTACACCACATGGACTGCAGTGGTTCAAGAAGGCAGCTCATCACCACCTTCTCAAGTGGAACTAGCGGTGGGCAATAAATGCTGGCCCAGCCAGCGAAGCCCATATCCCATGAATGAAGAAGAAAAAACAGGGCATGAGTGATTATTGTGGCCAGTAGAATAAAACAATGTTTTAAATTATCAATACAGTAAGACCTATTCCAGATAAAAATTGTCTCTCAAACATTCAGGAAAGAATTAAACACCTTGAACATATCAAAGTGAGTATAATTAATTTGAAGAAGGAAATAGAATCTAGATTTAGAAAATATCCACGAAGAGGATGTAGGTTAACAGAGAGCTGAAGAATCTTTAAAGTCTGTGCATAAACTTTTGTTTGAACCAGATGTAATTACAACATGTCAATAATTTAGAATTGTGTGGGATGATCAGCAGATGGGGAGGATGAATCTAAGTCGATAGTTATCACATTTTAGCGGAAAAGTTTTGACATTTATTCTTGGTGGCAGCTCAAGTGTTTGTGTTGCTGATTCTGATCATTCTAGTAGCTTTAGTATGTTATCTACAGTTTGTTATCAAGAAATTAGGAAAACAAGCTCGTAGCTTAGAAATAGTGAGGTTAGTCAGAAATCAGTTGTGAGAAGTCAGTAAAGATATTCCCTTCTCAAGGTGGAGAGATCTGTGAGAAATAACTGTCTAATTAACTTTATAAAATCTTCAGAAATTTAATGAACATTACAGAAATAGTTCTCTCTCTCTCTCTTCCTTGTATAGGAAGAAAGATTCCTGGGTTGATAAACATAGGACAACGTACCCTTATGATAACTCATCAGGATGGTCTCAGTAGTTATGGGATGGAATTTGTAGTGGTGATTGAAGACAATGGCTTTTGTCTTCAATTTTTAATTGGAGGAAATTTCTGCTCATCCAGTACTGGATGTGGGATAAGCAGTTTGATAATTTAGTAACAGTGGAGGAATGGAGAGGGATGGTGGTGAGGTAGAGCTGGGGGTTGTCAGTGTACATGTGTAAAGTAACACGGTTCTTTTGGATGACGTCACCTAGTGGTAGCATGGAGATGGGAAATAGGAGGGGGCAAAGATAGATCCTGCTTTTAGGATGGGTCAGGATGGTGGATTAAAAGGTGAGAGGGACAGTACCAGAAGAGAGAGACAAATCTGTGAATAATATCAGCTAACATGGAGAAGTTGGGTGATCAGTAGATCAGTGAGAGTGGGGTCAGTACAGCAGAAAGTGAGTCTCATGGACAAGATGAGCACTGAGAGGGCATGAGGGGAGATGGGAGATAAACTGGAGAAAATGTGGGTTCAGGGTTCAGACAGTTTGTCCCGGTGGGCTAGTGGAAGGGAGGGAAGCAGCAGAGGCAGCTGATCGGATTTTCTCAATCTTAGTGACAAAGAAGCTCCATGGGCAGAATTTTGCCCTTGGCGTGCGGGCTCAGTGGGGCGAGTGGGGCAGTTGGGAAGCTGACCGCTGCCTGCAATCGGGCCCGGAAGGCAATTTCATACTGGGGGCCAATTAAGGCCTGCGCTGCGTGAAACGTGAGCAGCAGTGCTCAGCGCTGCCTGTGCAGGCGGGGGGTGGAGTGCGAGCTGGGCGAGTGTGACCTTTGTGCATGCACGCGAGAGCGAGCTACATAATCTCCCTGAGGCAGAGAGCTGTCTCAGGGAGATGGATTGACTTGAAAAAGAAATTAAAAATTTTATACAGGTTATGAAACATGTCCCCTCATGTCACTCTGTCACATGATCAGGGACATGTTTTTAATTAATAAAATAAAAGCAAAATACTGCAGGGCCGTACTTCTTCAAGGTCGGCATTCCTGGAAGAGAAGTGGCAGTGAATTAAATAAGATAAAAGCAAAAGACTGCAAAATACTTTTGCAAAAAAGCAAAACTCTGTTTGTCTCTCCAGAGACGCTGTCAGACCTGCTAAGTTTTTCCAGCATTTTCTGTTTTTGTTTCATGTTTTTAATTCAAGTGTAAAATTTGATTTGCTTCAGGTGACCTCGTCTCGCCCGTGGATGAGGTTTCCTGAAAAAGGTAAAGGCCGCTTGGCCTTTTCGCCCGCCCGCCAACCATTAGGTTCGATGGGCAGCGTAAATTTGAATTTAATTAACTTCTTAGTGGCCTTACAGGCTTCTTAATTGTTGGTGAAATATTGCGGGACTGCGCGATGACGTCGGGACGCTCGCCCACCCAGCGTAATTTTCTGCCCCAGGAGCTCCTCCCACTTGTTGTTGGAGGTGAGGATGGAGGAGACAGGGGTGAGGAAGAGCCCTTCAAAAGGAACTAACTTGTGTTTGAGAGATTAAAAACACTTGATACACGGTGAGTTTAACACAAAGCTGATTTATTTGACTTTTATCCAGGATATTGCTCCCGATATCTGACCTGGAGTTTATTAACATCAGCAGAAAGAGACTCCAATGAACATGGTTCAGTCCTGGATGTGATTTCACAACAACATCCAATCAGTGTAGTTACTTGTGAACTTGCTGGTGTCTCTGTAAATGGTATAAGCGAGTGAATCCCTTCCCACACCTGGAACAGGTGAACAGCCTCTCCCCAGTGTGAACTCGCTGGTGTCTCAGCAGATGGGATGACTGAGTGAATCCCTTCCCACACTCAGAGCAGGTGAATGGTCTCTCCCCAGTGTGAATTCGCTGGTGTACAGTGAGTTGAGATGATCGCCTGAACCCAGTCCCGCAGTGAGAGCACCTGAACGGTCTCTCGTCAGTGTGAACACGTTGATGGGACATCAGTTCCCCGGAACTTTTATAGCATTTCCCGCAGTCTGGGCATTTAAAGGGTCGCTTGTCAGTGTGAACTCGCTGATGTCTCAGCAGGTTGAATGAGGTGGTGAATCCCTTCCCACACTCAGAGCAGGTGAATGGTCTCTCCCCAGTGTGAAACCGCTGGTGTTCAGTGAGTTGAGATGCTCGCCTGAACCCAGCCCCACAGTGAGAGCACCTGAACGGTCTCTCATCAGTGTGAACATGCTGATGGGACATCAGTTCCCCGGAACATTTATAGCATTTTCCACACTCTGGGCATTGGAAAGGGCTCTCTCCAGTGTGCACTCGCTGGTGTATCAGTAGATTGGATGAGGTAATGAAGCCTTTCCCACACTGGGAGCAGGTGAACGGCCTCTCTCCAGTGTGAATTCGCTGGTGTACAGTGAGATGAGATGAACGTCTGAACCCAGTCTCACAGTGAGAGTACCTGAACGATCTCTCATCAGTGTGAACACGTTGATGGCACATTAGTTCCTCAGAACTTTCACAGCACTTCCCACAGTCTGAGCATTTAAAAGGCCTCTTATCAGTGTGAACTCGCTGGTGTGTCTTCAGGCTGGATGACTGACTGAATCCTTTCCCACACTGGGAGCAGATGAATGGCCTCTCCCCAGTGTGACTGCGGCGATGAGTTTCCAGCTCAGATGAGAATCTGAATCCCATTCCACAATCCCCACATTTCCACAGTTTCTCCCCACTCTGAGCGGTGCCTTTTCCTTCCATGTTCAAAATCCGATGATATTCATGTTACGGTAAATTGGGCGACACCGTCAGATGCTGATGTGATGTTAAGTTTCAGTTTCCCGACTGCAAATCCTCCTCTTCCAAAAACCTGTGAAACTGATTTAAAACAGAAAAAAGGGAATGAGAGAGAACCTACAAAAACACAAAGGCAGGTTGTGAAATTGAGCTGAATGAATCTGGGAATTTGTGGGGCCGGCACTAGGAAAAAATGACCATGAAAACTGCTGGATTGTCATAAAAACCCAACTGGTTCACTAATGTCCTTCAGGGAAGGGAACCTGCCACCCAGTCTGGGCCTACACAAGACTCTGGCCCACAAGGGAGGAGAGGGAGAGAGAGGTGGGAGAGGTAGCGGGTGAAGGAATACCTACAACACAACAAGAACTTTGACAAAGTCTCCAGAAACCTCAACCTCCACCACCGAAAGGACCAGGGTAGCAGGTTATTTGTGAACACCATCACCTCCAAGATCCCCTCAAAGTCACACACTATCCTGACTCGTCTGGATGAACAGAAATTTCCTCCATTTCAATATTGGGAAGACTGAAGCCATTGTCTTCAATCCCCACTACAAACTCCACTCCCTGACCACTGGCTCCATCCCTCGCCCTGACAACTGTCTGAGGCTGAATCAGACATTTATAGGGACATAGGAGCAGGAATAGGCCATTCAGACCGTTGAGCCTGCTCCAACATTCAATCTGATCAAAGTCCTTTTCCACACCCTCCATATATCCCTGTATGTAATTGCTCAACCTGTCATCCATTCCTTTGTTCCGTCTAGACTTAACTCTCCGAACACACACCCGGCCGGCTTCCCACATTCAGCCTCCCTGTAATACAAAACTCTGCTTACTCGCATCAAGCCTTGTTCACCCATCACACCTGTATTAACCGACTTACAAAGCCTCTGGGTTAAGGAGGACCTCAATTTGAAATTTCACATCCTCGTTTTCAAATCCCTCCATGGTCTCTCCCTCCCTACCTCTGTAATCTCCTCCAGCCTCACAGCCCTCCGAGATATCTACACTTCTCTAATTCCGACCTGCTCAGTGTTCCTGATTTTAACTGCTCCACCTTTTGTGTCTCCCCCAGCAGTTGCCAAGGCCACAAGCTCTGGAATTTCCCCCTTAAACCTCTCTACCTCACTTTCCTCCTTTAAGATAATCCATAAAACCTACCTCTTTCAGTGAATTTTTGTGCATCTGCCCTGATATCTCTTCAGGTGGCTCAGTGTCAAATGTTTCTTTCTAACACTCCTGTGAAACACCTTGGTACGTTCCATTACACAATAGAATTAATTCATTACCATTTTAGGGTGGGCAGAATCTGATGGTCAACATAGGCACTAAAGTGGAAGAGAGATGGACTATAGCGCAGGATAAACAACTCCTGAAAGATACTGTGGGAAGATAAAGCTGGGGAGCCAGCAGCACATGGTCAGGGGATGGGCAGCAGTGGAAACCTCATTTAGACACGTTTGGCAGAAGGAACATTAAAATCCTAAACATAGTTAAAATACATCCATTATTAGGGACAGAGAAAGTTAGACAATGGCAGAGAGGTGATCAGGGAGAGCAGAGGATGAAACAGAGCAATAGATGGACATGGATTCAGATCCACAGTAAAGGAGTCACGCCAGCCCCAGAGCCATGAAATCTCTCATAGATAACAGAGAACAGCACTAAAAGCCCTAAACTGTTGATGAATAATCAAAAATACTCAACTCTGAAATAATTACAGTTTTTAAATTTAAAATCTCCTGCTGGATCCCGCAGCTGGAAAGATATCAGAAGCACTGGAGTCAGAGAAAAATCTCCCAGTTGAGGAAATACCCGGGGAGCGGAGTGATGTCACAGTGTAATTGTCGGTGTGTGATGATGTCACAGTGTAATTGTCGGTGTGTGATGATGTCATAGACACGAACACAGAACATCCAGGTCTGTGCAAACCAGTGATCACCACACATTGTGAAAGATGTGAGGGTCCTTGAGAAAGTGCAGAGGAGATTTACCAGGGTCAGGGATGAGGGATTTTAGTTGTAAGGTTAGTTTGGAGAAACTGGGGTTGTTCTCCTTGGAGTAAATTGGATTGAGGGGAGATTTGACGGAGATGTATAAGTTTATGATAGGTTGAGATAAGAAACATGAAGATGTTCACGTTAGTTGATCATAAAAGGTTTACGGACACAGATTTAAGATTTGAGGCAAGATCTATAGGGAGGATGTGAGGAAAAAACTTTACACAGTGAGTGATTGAGTGATCCGGAACTCAGTGCTTACACTCAGAGGCCGATAATATTCAGGTCCTGATGAATCAAGTGACTCTGTCAGCTCTTGATGTGATGTTTGGTTTGAGTTTCCCGTCTACAAATCCTTCCCATTCAACATCCTGTAAAAAGGAGATTATAAAAAAACTCTGTCACTGTCAGTCTAGGATAGAAATTGCGAAGAGATAAATATTTCTCTTTGTTTGCGTTTGCTGTGTGTAAATCCTCCCCTTCTAACTGTAACAGGAGTTTCCAAAATCCATCCCTGTCAGTCCAGGATGCACAATATTCTCTCCTCCTGCTATCTGGACCAGGATGACCGCGCATGCGCCCTGCTGCACAACCGCTGCCCACGGGCCGAGCAGAGGGAGAGACCCAGCCATTGCCGGTCTGTTCACCGCAAACGCGGGACCGGTAGTTTTATATTAAGGCTCTGCGGCCTGCACCAAGTGTTTATGAAACCTCCCTGTCCACACCGCTGGCTCCATTCCTCCCGCAACACCTACTAACTCTGCTATTCTACTGCAGTCGCCATTTTCTTACCAGGTCGCCGGCTCCGGTCACGGGACAGCACTGCGCATGCTCAGGTAGGAGACTGCAATGCGCGGGTGCCAATTACTCTTCGCTGTGCGCATGCGCAAGGCCTTGGCGTTCTGGGTAGAACACCGTCTGTCCCGCTCTGAATGCTGGGTGATAGGTCCGCCATTGGAGACCGATATTCTTGCATGTAAAATTATGTTTCATGTTCCGATGATGATCGGACGCTTGGAGAGAAAATTTAAAATTATTAATTCGATTAATAGAACAGTCAAAGTACACGGGCCATAGTACAAAGTACCATAGTTCTGTCCTGGGTGTAATTAACAATGGAACAAACCCCAACAGTTAGAGGTGAATTCACTGGATTCTCAGCAGTCCGGGTGAAGAAGTGATTTTTCCTTCCATACGCCGAGCATTTAAACTCTGCTTTGTCATTCAGAACGTGACTGTTGCGAATTAAATCCTTTGAACTTTTAAAGCTGGATTGTTAACAGGTGGCCAAACTGAGAAAATCCCTTCACAGAGTTTTCTTCATCAGATGTGACTGCTGCTGTGTCAACTATTAAAGTGACACCTCAGTTAAACCTTATTTATTCTAATAATGCCACTGCGCAAAGCTAATGGAGTTTCCCCAGACAAGCGGTGGTCTAGCAAACGCAAACTGTTCACACTTGTGGTGAGCAAAATGAGTTGATTTCAGCGCATTGCACACTCTCGTCTGGAATTGAGTTTAACAGTTATAGTTTATTTTCCAAAATTATATTAGCAGATTGAAACATTATTTATCTGCTGGAATGTTGAAATGAGAAGGAAATGCTGATGGGATGGGAGTATGCTAATCCTCCCTCTGATACCTTGTGAAGTGAAATGATGCCCTGTCTACAAGGAGCACGTGTCCAAGCTTCCCAGAGGGTAGTTTAAACGGTTGTGTTAACCCATCTAACATAACTAATAGTAACACTACTTTGAACGTTATTTATAAATAATAATTTTAGGAAACTCTGGACACAGTAATGGCTCCTTGTGCATTATACCCAGTTCAGACTCAGTGAGGGGCAGTGGGAGCAGAGAGAAGAGAGTTTTCTGCTTCATGTTGACACATTGTACCCAGTTCAGACTCAGTGAGGAGGAGTGGGAGCAGAGAGAAGAGAGTTTTCTGCTTCATGTTGACACATTGTACCCAGTTCAGACTCAGTGACGGGAGTAAGAGCAGGGAGAAGAGAGTTTCCTGCTTCATGTTGACACATTGTACCCAGTTCAGACTCAGTGAGGAGGAGTGGGAGCAGAGAGAAGAGAGTTTCCTGCTTCATGTTGACACATTGTACCCAGTTCACACTCAGTGAGGGAGAGTGGGAGCAGGGAGGAGAGAGTTTTCTGCTTCATGTTGATATATTGTACCCAGTTCAGACTCAGTGAGGAGGAGTGGGAGCAGAGAGAAGAGAGTTTTCTGCTTCATGTTGACACATTGTACCCAGTTCAGACTCAGTGACGGGAGTAAGAGCAGGGAGAAGAGAGTTTCCTGCTTCATGTTGACACATTGTACCCAGTTCAGACTCAGTGAGGAGGAGTGGGAGCAGAGAGAAGAGAGTTTCCTGCTTCATGTTGACACATTGTACCCAGTTCACACTCAGTGAGGGAGAGTGGGAGCAGGGAGGAGAGAGTTTTCTGCTTCATGTTGATATATTGTACCCAGTTCAGGCTCAGTGAGGGGCAGTGGGAGCAGAGAGAAGAGAGTTTTCTGCTTCATGTTGACATATTGTACCCAGTTCAGGCTCAGTAAGGAGCAGTGGGAGCAGGGAGGAGAGAGTTTCCTGCTTCATGTTGATACATTGTTGGGAACTGGAGTTCTGAGCAGTTCTGATGAATCATGCACCCCCAGCTGCTGATTTTGCTGAGTGCTTCCAGCTTTGTTTTTTTACTTTTAAATTTCAAGATTCATCTTCTGCAATTATTATTTTTATAGATCTGTATTTCAATTGATCCCAGGCTTGTTTTCAATTTGTGATTAGTATTTTTTCTGTTTTGTGTATCCATGCACAGAATGTGAGACAGCATTTATTGCCAATCCCTACTTGCCCTTGAGAAGGTGGTAGTGAGCTGCCTTCTTGAACGGCTGTAGTCCTTGTGGTGTAGGTACACCCACAGTGTTGTAATTAGGATACAACCTTTCAGAGCCAATAATTAAACTTGGCTCAAATATATTAAGAGGAGAAATGAAAGCAAAATGTTACTTATAAGGTACTGAAACATGATATTTTTTCATGTGCTGATATAATACGCGTCTATTTCATTGATTTTTTAACCTGTGTGCGCTGCTCCACCTGTGTTTTCCAACCCATCTTTTGAAGACTCCAGTCGAGCAAAGAAAGCAATCAAAGTTAAATCAGCAAACTCGAACTTTATATTCACCCCCTTTCAGAATCAGGTGATTTTTTTTTTGTGCTAAGCAGACTTCATACAATCCAAAGGAAGACATTTTATTAAATGGAAGTGACTTCCATCCCATCTTAACTGGATAATCTTAATTATTGCGCACGTGTCCTCTGAAGTCTGTGGCACATTTGTAACATTTAACTGTTAAGATGGCTTCTGAGTTTAATATCACTGCTCTAAATGGAGAAATCCAACTAAGGTGATAGTTGTAACTGTTTGTAAATATCAGGCTCCAGGTCAGTAGCTGGAATTGTTTTTTTTAACACATGTGACATTTGTTGTGTGACGTTTGACGTGTAACTTATGGACACTGGCTCCAATGCTTTATGCATATTTGTAAAGGTAAATGCTGGTCTGTTTTATAATGATTGGTGCACTAACCACCTAGTGTTTGTTTTCTTATTTTGAATGCAAAGTTGGGGCTGTTTTCAGGATGAGCTGTCTTTCTAAAGCCGGGACATCCGTACGAGTAATCCAGAGGGTGGCTCATGCTCTGAGGACACAGGTTCAAATCCCATCACGGCAGCTGGTGGAATTTAAATTCAATTAATAAATCTGCAATCACAAGCAATGAGACTATCATCAGTTTTCGTAAAAACACATCTGATCACTCATGTCCTTTAGGGAAGGAAATTTGCCATCCTCACCTGATCTGGCCTACATGTGACTGATAAATAACAATAAATAAGCAAAATAAATTAAATAAGAATAAGAAAAAATGCGCTAAGTAACTGATTTCCTGGTGGTAATTTAACCTGGAATCACCATGGGTGATATTAATAATTAACACATTCCCATGACGTCTCAGTTTACCAAAGCCTGTCCCAATCCATGTGAATGATAAATTTCTCACAATAGTGGGAGGTTAATTTCTTAGTGAAGCTTCATCTATTGTACCCAATATTTCATGCTGCCATTTATCCATTGATGCGTTTTTGACATTCAAAAGTTTCAGAAATATTACCAAACAGAAACAGACTGTCACCTCCAACAAGTCGATGTTTAGATTCCCCAACAGAATTAGTCTTAATCTCACAGACCCGCTAATCTACCACGCTCTTTCTCCCCGTGTCTTCCCATCACCTTTTTAACATTTTCTTCTATGTTGCCCTAGTCTCTGCTTCAATCATTGACTCTGCTAATACATTTCATAGTCTCCATGGAGAAAACAACTCATCCAACTCAGGAATAGAGCCCAAATGTTCAAGTATCTCTCCCTCGCTGTACTTCCACACACGAGGCAGAATGCCACTGACTGAGCTGCATCCTTTCTGTCTCCTCAGCTCCAATCCCACCGTGTGGAGCTGAAAAACAACAATTTTCACTGATTGACATTTAATCCAATAAAACACTGCAAAGCACTTCACAGGAGCATTCCCAAAGTTTGATCGTGACCCACCCAGAAGGAGATATGAGGATGGGTGGCCAGGAACGTGGTAAAAAGGGTAAGTTTTAAGGAGCATATTAAAGGAGTGGAGAGAGAGTGGTCAGAGGTGGAGAGTTTGAGGGAGTGAATTCTATCACTTGGAGCCTCGGCAGCTGAAAGTGAATGAAGGATGAAAGTGAGATGAATTTTATGCCGAGAGCTTAATAGTGAATTGACTCTAACTTTCTGAAATGGTTTGATCCACTTTTCAGAAGTGAGTCAAATCGCGGAGTCATAGGAAAGCACAAGAGGAGATGGTTTGACCCACTGTGCCTACAAGGGCAGAGCAACCAGTCCCACATCCCCACCCTTTCCCCATACAGAAGGCGGTTTGACCCACTGTGTCTGCAAGGGCAGTGCAACCAGACCCACATCCGCACCCTTTCCCCACAATGCTGCAGATTTTCCTCCTTCTCGTCTTCCCTTTTCAAGGCTGAAATTCATTCTGTTTGCATCATCCCATTAGGCAGTGATTTCCAATAAATCAATTTCAATTTTAAATAAAACACCTTATTGCCTCTGGTACTTCCGATACTCACCTTAAATCGGTGCAATCTGGTAATCGACCCTTCATCCATTTGAAGCAGTTTCTCTTTAATTTCTCTATCTGAACCTTTCATGATTTTAATCAGTGCAATCACAATTCCTGTTTTTCCTTCTCGGCCTTCAGAAGAACAACCTTAGATTCTTCGGTCTATGAACTAAGCTGTACTTCCTCATTTCTGAATTTGAACGCGGGTTTGAATCGTCACAACCAAGTTTTCTCCATGTCCCATTTGGGGGGAAAAAACAAGGTATTTTTTAGCTGAAGAGTTAATGGATAACAGCAGCATTGGCAAATTTTAGGGAATATTTTCTGGCAGTTTATGTGTCATTAAAAACCTGGAACTGTGCAGCCTCAATATGCAAGGGTGTCAAAAGAGAACATAATATGGCTGTTCTCGATCTACCAACCTCTCATGCAATTCTTAAATGTAGTAACTAATTACACCACAGGAACATGTACCAAGGTGAGTTGCAAGATACCCTAAAGCTGGTATTAACAAGCCGAAGTTTCGGATTGTAGCCACAATAATTGCAGTTATCCTCATTCCGTTTCTGTTACTGATGGACAGTGATAGGTTGCAAGGCACAAGGAATAAACTGACTAAAGGGATGATGCTGCGAGACTAAATGTGGGTGGTAAAGGGATAAGTTTTTCTGCTTGATGTTCAAACCGGCAGAAATATCACTCCTGCTCAAACAATCGCAGCCACTATTTCAAAGCAGCACGCCAAACCGAGAAGTATAACATTCTATAATTTTATATTTCCCAACAGCACGGTTGTTTTTTCACGCTCATTCTGCCATTTTATAAACCAATCCAGCGAAATATATTTTTTTACCTTGTATCCTGTTCGTTTGAAGTCAAGACATAGAGCAAATTCAATGTGTTTTCTTGTCATTTCTCGAATGAGATTTTGGAACCAGGCTAGTTGAAGGACACTTTTATCGGTGCCAGTCCTTCACTGTCTCTCACTGTTTAAACAGGCACTGTTATCATCAGCCTGTTATGTACCTTACATACGAAAATAAGAACTAGGAGCAGGAGTAGGAAATTCAGCCCCTCGAGCCTGCCCCGCCATTAAATACGATCATGCCTGATCTCATTTAGGCCTCAACTCCAATTTCCCGCCCTCTCCCCATAACCTTTCAACCTGTTACTAATTAAAAATCTGTCTACCTCCTCAAATTTATTCAGCGTCCCGGCATCCATTGCACTCTGAGGTAGTGAATTCCACAGATTCACGGCCCTTTGAGAAAAGTAATTCCTCCTCATCTCTGAGTTAAATCTACCACCCCTTTGCCTAAAACTATGGCCTCTCGTTCTAGAATGCCCCAAAAGGAGAAACATCCACTCCACATCTAGTTTGTCTATCCCCTATAGCATCTTATATACCTCAATTAGATCTTCTCTCATCAGTGCTGAATTTCTGCTGTGTCACCTTGTCAGTTTCACAGGAGCTGCAGTGATGAGGTTGGTGGGTTTTGGAAATTGAAAGTTGTACATGAGCAGCTTGAACAGCGGGTCGAACAAGTACCAGCTCAGATTGACAGAATCAATATAAATTGCTGTGAGGAAAAAGGTGGGATAATGGAATTCGTTAAGTTGCCCTCCCACAGAGCTGGCACGGACACGATGGGCCCAATGTACTCCTTCTCTGCTGTAGGCATCTATGATTTTATACTAACAACATCATCCTGTGCATAGGGCCAGTGATCATGGCCGAGTGGTTAAGGCGATGGAGCCCAAATCCATTGGGGTTTCCCACTTCTCATTATTCCTGGTTTTAACTCTGTGTCTACAGAGTTAATTATCGGATACATTGAATCAAATTGATGCAAACGCTCGGGAGTTTTCCAATTTCTGTTCATTCACGAAATTTGCAGTTGGAAATGGAACAAATACGGAGCCAGGTTGGTGTGATGCTTGCTTTCTGGGTGTATGACTCTCCTTAGAGACAAACTCTTGTCCTCTGTCACTCTCTGTGTATATGTCTGTGTGTGTTCCTCTGTGTGTGTCAATGTGGTTCATCACCTCATTTTTACCATCCAAACATTATTCACCTTAGTTCTGCGGCTTCATATTAAGATGGTCCAGATGGAAAAAAAAGAGCAGTTTTCAAAGATGCAAGAGGATATTTCTTTCTGCTTATTTTTGAGCGGAGAGTGTTCACCTGCTAAATGCTGCATGTTACAAAGCGGAGGATGATTGAAGTTGTCACATGATCTTATTAAGTAGCTGAGAATGCTCGAGGGGCCGAATGGCCTATTGCTGATCATAGGTTTGTATATTCTAATTCAGTGCCAATGCCGGTCAAGGTGATGGTTGTTTCTGCTCTGACTGTGGTTGAGTGGCCGAATGGACTGAGGTGCTGGTCGAGGTTCCTGTGATTTGGGCTCTACTCCCGCGGTTGTTAAACTTTCCGGTGGTTTGTTTTTGAAACGCTTCTAAAAAATCCTCTGCGCGGCCAAGGAACGGCTGATCTGTGTTGCATTTTGGTTGGGAGAATGGGGAGAGTCAGTCTAAGTTGGGTTAATGGCAGGGACTGAAAGTCTTTTTTCTCTGTTACTCCCTGTATCCATTCTATTATTTTATACAAACAACATATCAATTTCACTAAGCAGTTGTTGCCAAATGATTTTAACTGACGGTCTGCAGAATTAATTATCGGTTAGTTGGAATAAAAACTATCCAAATACCCCCTGTTTCTTATTTATGTTATCAGCAAACATTCACTAAATTCGCAATTGGAAATGGAAGAGTAATTGACCACTCCTGATCAACCAATCACAACTGCTCTTTGACAGCAGCACGCCAGGCCGAATGGCCTCTTTCTTTCCTGTAACTTTATATAACTTTATGTTCCCCAATACCACGGATGCTCTTTCCCGGTTATTCTTCCATATTATAACCCATCTATCGAAATGTACTTTATTACCTTGTGTCCTGTCCTCCTGAAGTCAAGACCCGGAATGAATTCAGTGAGAAGTTTTCTTGTCATTTGCAGCAGGAGATTTGGAACCAGACCAGTTGAATGACAGTTTAAATGGTGCCAACCCTTCACTGCAGCTCATTGTGCTTTTGAGTGGAGATAATTTCTGTTTGTTACAAAGTGCAGGATGATCTGATTAACTAATGGAGCTGTCTCCAGATTCCGAATGGTCAATTCCTGCTCTGTTGCTTTTGTTCTATTTCAACACCAGTTAAGGAAATGATTAACAAACTTCAGCGATGTGGTAGCGTGGCCGAGTGGTCTAAGCCGCTGGATTAAGGCTCTAGTCTCACCGCTGCCAAATATTTAGCAGCCCCAGATAGACAAACAGATATCACGTCACGTTGAGTGTGCGGTGTTGTATTCTGACAGGAAGAACGAGGAGACGAAAGAAATATTGGTAAAGGCGGGATGTGGAATTATAGTTGCTGAGTTGCTCTTCCAGAGGGTCGGCAAGTGAATGACCGTCTAATGTATCCGTCTCTGACTTTATACAAATAGCAATGATGTCAGAATCGGTCCTGTGTTCACGGCGGAGTGGATAAGGGGATGGGGCTGGAATCCTGTGGAGTCTCCTCACAGAGGTACAAATCCTACCGGCTCCAGTTCTCATCATTACTGATTTTGATAATATGCCAGTGGAATTAATTATTGGATAAATGGCATCAAAAACAGACAAACACTCCAATGGTTTCTTCTTTCCGTTGGTCTATGTGTGTCAATGTGGTTCAGTACCCAAGGGAATGGACACATTTTTAACAGAACAAACTTTATTCACTTTAGTTGTGCAACTTCAGATCAAAAACTATCAGGGTGAAAGGTACAAGAGGAACTTTTCTCGTTCTCTGTGTGCCCCATTACAACAACAGCTTATATTTAGATAGCGCCTTCAATGAAACCTCCAAAGATGGTTCACAGGGTCATTATCTAACAGAGCCTGACACTGACACACATAAGGAGATGTTAGGCCAGATGACCAAAAGCTTGGTCAAAGAGGAAGGTTTTAAGAAGAGTCTTAAAGGAGGAAAGTGAGGTAGAGGCGGAGAGGTTTAGGGAGGGAATTCCAGAGCCTCGTTAAATGAAACCACGGTCACCAATGATGGAGCGATTCTGATTCAGAATGTACAAGAGGCCAGAATTAAAGGAGCACAGGCATCTCAGAGGCTTGTGGGGTTCGAGGAGATCACAGAGATAGTGAGGGGCGAGAGGAAGGAGGGAATTGAACACAAGGATAAGAAATTTTGAAGTAGATAAATTATTTGACCGGGAGCCAATGTCGGTCAGCGAGCAGAGGGGTGAGAGGGGAATGGGACTTCCTGTGAGTGAAGACACGGGCAGCAGTTTTGGATGACCTCAATTTACGGAGGGGAGAAAGTCCACTTACATTCCAGGACTGGCATTCTGCTGGATCAGCACTGCCCTGTTTCCAAGACCAATATTAATCCTTTTATAAGGTGCAGTTCCCAGAACTACACACAGTCCTCCAGGTGTGATCTAACCAGGGATTTGTATAGCTGCAGCAAAACTTTCCCTCTTTTCTATAACAGCCTCTGTCACAGGTTGTCTAGCACGGGGAGTTAGATTGTATATATTGACTGAGAAAAATGAGGAGATGCTTGGTCAGAATGAACTTCTTTCAAATATTCAATGTGATGTCAATTGCACAAATAAATATTTATTTTTATTTCGAAGACAACACATGAATCCCCAGTCCAACTCTCCGTGTCATTGAGTCAGGGAAGCTTTGTTAATTTTCACACACTGAGCATGGACACTGCAGAAGCTCCTGCACCTCCTTCAGCATTAGTTTTCTTAACTCAGAGTTTTCAAAAGGGGATTGGGTACTTATTTGAAATGGAAGAAAACCCTGCAGCTTTAAGAAGGAAGAGAATGATATTGGAACTAAGTGGATAGCTCTTTGAAGAAAGCACACACCCGATGGGTCGAATGGCCACCTGATGAGCTGTGTCAGTTTACAATTAGATCAATTTCTCTGCAGCATTCCAAAATGTCCCATCCCAGTTCTATTCCTGTAAAACAGGATTTTGCAGTGCAGCAGGTCTACACAGTTTGAAATTCAATACAAGTCCCTTTGACTTTTTCTCACAAATTGTTTCTGTGGTGTAGTGACCTAGCCAGCAATGCCCACATCCCATAAATGAATAAAGAAACAAATAGTAATTATCACATTCGCTTCACATGTGCAAGGTCGCCAGCTCGAAAACTGGCAAAAATATTATCAAAACTGGATCATCTAATTATGAGAAGCTGCACAATTCCCGCTTGTTGGCAAATAATAGCCAAATACATTATCTCACAGCCATGTGACATTGGCACTTCCCCAGGCTTTGAATAAATTTCTCCAAAAGGCACGTTTATGAGAAAGAGAAAATAAATGAGACGAATTGCAGTGAGATAGTTCACACATGTGTGAAGTGTTGAATGACCTGCTGATGTGCTCTGTCATTTTATGATTCTAATGTCAGGTCACTTTTTCTGCCGCATGGTTATGTTTTTCAGCCGAATTGTACTTCCACAAAACAGGGTTTGGAAGCGCAGTAAGACTGCACGGTTTGATATTCTAAGTCAGTCCCTGTGGTTCTGCCCATTGTTTCTGTAGTGCAGTGGTTATCTCAATGCAAGGGAAAAACATTATCTCCCAGTTGTGTGGAGAAGTTGTATCGCTCCCATTCCTGTTTGTTGTTGAATGTGAACTGAATGCTGGATCTTGCAGCCACATTAGATTCGCTCTTCACCATTTCTGAAGATAACATTCAGCAAAATAAGATGTTTCCACTGGCAGCGGGTGATTGGAGAGTGTGGGGCTGGAATATTGTTACTTTTTCCTGTCTCACTCACCGTGGAGCTAAGGAAGAGGCGATTAATTGATGTGTTTGTTTCAACCAATAGCCTCATAGATCTCTATTGATTTAGATGGGGGTACATTATCGTTCATATTCTTTGTTATATCTGAAATGAATATCCATAAACAGAGCTTGGTGTGGGAACTCAATGGGCGACAGCCGAGTTTTCAACGTGAGGCTGGGGGATTTTTTTGTGGTTTCAGGGCCCCAGAACAAAGCAGAGCGTTAATGAGTGATGATGGGGAGAAAACAGTGGCAGTTTCGTCCCTGGGTGGTCTCGAACCACCAACCTTTCAGTTAACAGCCGAACGCGCTGACCAATTGCGCCACAGAGACTTAATAAAAGTACCTGCGCTCTGTAAGGTATCCTAAAGCAATGGCTCAGCGAGTGAAAGCTTCAGATTGCTGAAAAGCAATGACAATTATTCCCTATCAGTTTTACTCTTCCCAAATAAAGGATGGGACATTCATTGTGAATACATGGAAACAGTCTGATCCCACCCACTGCAGACACATCCATGTCCCCAGGAACCAGCTCCCCTACAACTGTTGCCGTCTCCCTTCGAGCCTCTCGGTGTTTTTCTGTTACCAAGTATTATGATTGTCCCGAAGCCAATAATTCTAAAGGGGTTTCTCTGTTACACAGCGAGTGGTTAGGATCTGGAATGCACTACCTGAGAGTGTGGGGGAGGCAGATTCAATCACGGATTTCAAAGGAGAATTGGACAGAAAATGCAGGTCTCTGGGGAAAACGCGGGGAAATGCAGGTTAGTTAGTTTCCAGAAGAGTAAGAGATCTCCCTTTTCCGATGGAGTTAAGGAGATTTTTTTTCCTCAGTGGGTCATTAGCCTGTGGACTTATTTTCATCAGAGGTTTGGTCATTGAATTTACACAAGGCTGAATTAGACAGATTTTTTATAGACAAGGGGGTCGAAGGTTATGGGGGGCAGACAGGAAAGTGGAGTTGAGGCCACAACCAGATCAGCCATGACCTCAATGAATGGTGAAGCAGGGTCAAGGAGCTGAATGGCCTACTCCTGCCCCTGAGTCCTTTGTTCCTATGACCCGGGCTGAATGGCCTCCCCTTAGCTCTGATTCTCTGACACGATGAGGTGCTCGAGGTGCAAAATGGTCAATCCCTGCTCCTGTTTGTTATGTTCTAATTTGGAGCAGTTACCACCCAAGGCAATGGTTAGTTTACCTTTGATAGTGGGAGCGTGACCTGGAAACTCATCGACGCAGTCACACTGGGGAGAGACCGTTCACCTGCTCCGAGTGCGGGAAGGGATTTACTCAGTTATCCACCCTGCTGAGACAGCAGCGAGTTCACAACGGGGAGAGACCATTCACCTGCTCCGAGTGTGAGAAGGGATTCACTCAGTTACACCACCTCCTGACACATCAACGAATTCACCATGGGGAGAGACCGTTCACCTGCTCCGAGTGTGGGAAGTGCTTCACTCAGTTACACCACCTCCTGACACATCAGCGAATTCACACTGGGGAGAGGCCTTTCAACTGCTCTGAGTGTGGGAAGGGATTCATCAGTGTATCTAACCTGCTGAGACACCAACAAACTCACACTGGGGAAATACCCTTCACCTGCTCAGAGTGTGGGAAGAGATTCACTCAGTTATCCAGCCTGCAGAGACACCAGCGAATACAAACTGGGGAGAGACCATTCAGCTGCTCTGAGTGTGGTAAGGGATTCATCGATCCATCCATCCTGCTGAAACACCAGCGAGTTCACACTGGGGAGAAAACTTTTAAATGCCCAGACTGCGGGAAGTGCTTCAAAAGTTCCGGGAACCTGATGTCCCATCAACGTGTTCACACTGACGAGAGACCGTTCAGGTGCTCTCACTGTGGGACTGGGTTCAGATGGTCATCTGACCTTATGGTACACCAAAGAATTCACACTGGGGAGAGACCGTTCACCTGTATGGAGTGTGGGAAGGGATTGACTCGATCATCCAACCTGCTGAGGCACCAACACGTTCACAAGTAACTACAGTGATTGGGATTTGCTGATAATCACATCCAGGACTGAACTATATTCAATGGAGTCGGTTTCTATTGATCTTCATAAACTCCAGCCCAGTTATAGGGGGCCATTTGTATTTTTGAAGTGCTGTGTGTTAAATACAGTGTATTGAGTCTTTTTAGTACCTTTAACACAAGTTATTTCCTTTTGAAAGACTCTCCTTCTCCCCTGTCTCCTCCATCCACACCTCCAACAACAAGTGTGAGGAGCTCATGGAGCTTCTTTGTCACTAAGATTGAGACAATCTGATCAGCTGCCTCTGCTGCTTCCCTCCCTTCCACTAGCCCACTGGACCAAAGATCCATCCTCTTGGGACAGGGGTGAATTGCATAGAATTTGCATCAGGAAGTGAATAAAATAGGTGCATTTCAGGGGGAAATGGATAGCTCTATGAGAAAGAAGGGAATAGATGATTACATTGATAGATTTAGCTGAGAAAAAATGGGAGGAGGCTCGAGTGGAGCGTAAACACCAGCATGGACTGATTGGGCTGAATGGCCTGGTTCTCTGCTGTATATCCCGTGACCTCCTGTGCAATCTAGTCTAAATCCATGGTATTATCTGTCTGGAAGCAGCATGGCATTAAACTGAAAACTAAAATCAAACTTTACCAGGCCATTGTCCTGACCACCCTGCTATATGGAGCAGAATCCTGGGTCTGCTCTTGGAGCCACATCATTGCTCTGGAACACTTCCAGCAAAGACACCCGAGGTCCATCCTGAGAATTAGATGGCAGGACAAAAATCAGAAACGAGATTCTCCAACACGCTGGGTTCAACAGCTTGGAGACCACCCTCCAGAAAATTCAGCTCCGATGGCCAGGCCATGTTTCCCACATGGACAATCACAGAATTCCCAAGCTGATCTTCCATGGGGAACTGTCTCAGGGCAAACAACATCAAGGTGGTCAGTACAACCGATACAAGGACACCCTAGAAAAGAGCCTCACAAACTTCTGCATTTCAGACCGCCTCTCCTCAGAAAACACTGCAGTCGACCGGCCGAGTTCTGGTCACTACATTATAGGAAGGATGTGATAGCACTGGAGAGGGTGCAGAGGAGATTTACCAGGATACTGGCCGGGCTGGAGGGTCTGAGCTATGAGGAAATATTTGATAGGCTGGGGTTGTTTTCCCTAGAGCAGCGAAGGGGACCTCATAGTGGCGGATAAGATTATGAGGGGCATAGTTGGGTGGATAGGAAGGCACTTTTTCCATTAGTAGAGGGGTCAATAACCGGGGGCATACATTTAAGGTAAGAAGTAGAAGGCTAAGAGGGGAGTTCAGGAAAATTGTTTTTTCACCCAGAGGGTGGTGGGAGTCTAGAACTCACTGCCTGAAAGGGTGTAAATGATTTGGGTGGTTGAGTCAGAAACTCTTGTAATATTTAAGAAGTATTTAAATATTCACTTGCATTGCCTTAGCCTCCAGGGCTATGGGCCAAGCGCTGGATAATGGGATTAGTGTAGTCAGAACTTTGTGAGCAGCGTGGACACAATGGGCCGAACGGCCTTCTCCTGTGCTCTATGAGTGTATATGTGGAGGCAAGCACTGAAATTTGGTTCAGCGTGTTTCGAGGACCATCTACACCAAACTCAACATCCAACGTGCCCACAGGAAGGTCAGAGGTGACGCAGCTGCAGAAGTTAACCCAAGCACCACCAACAACAATATGAACGGTCAGTTCTGTGGACGTCCATGTCGAACCCACACCGAAATCTTCAGTCAGGAGAGGACCCACAGGAAATTATTAAATCATTTACAGTTTGGGGACTCGAACAATGAGAAGTCTACCCCAACTTTATCCCTGCTCTCTGGATCGGGGAACTATACCCTGTCTGTATTACTGTGGTGCTGTTAATAAAGTCAGCGTGAGACAGTCTGTTGTGAGCTTGATTATCTGGTGTCTGAATCCACAAGATTCACCATTTAGAGTCAACAAGATGAACAAGGAAACATATCACTGCCCAAAACTCCAGCTCGATATTCCCATGAGAAAGTCTGTTATCGAACACCTCGAATGGACAGAACAGAGAAAGATCCCAACTGTAAGAAACCCTTGAATCATTTGTAAAAATATTTCAAATGCTGACAGATTCCAGCTGTCAGTTTCCATCACATTGAAGTTAATGGAAGGTGAGAGCGTGGTTATTCTAGAACTATAAAAAAACACTAGTTAGAGCACAGCTGGAGTGCTGAGTCCAGTTGTAGTCAGCACATTACAGGAAGGATGTGATCACACTGGAGGGGGCGCAGAAGAGATTTACCTAGATGTTGGCAGGACTGGAGAATTTTAACTCCGAGGAAAGATTGGAGAGGCTGGGGTTGTTTTCTTTGGGACAGGGGAGGAAGAGGGGAGATTTAATTGAGGTGTAAAAATTATGAGGGTCCCAGATAGGAAGGACCCATTTCATTTACAGAGGTCAGAACCAAGAGGATAGAGATTTAAAGTAATTAGTGGAACGATTAGAGGGGAGTTCAATAACCCAGAGGGTGGTGGTCTTGGAACTCACTGACTGAAAGGGTGGTAGAGGCAGAAATACACAGATTTAAAAAGTGCTGGGATATACACTGGATGTGCTGTAACCTACAGGATTACGGACCAAGAGCTGGGAAATGGGATTAGACTGGATTGCTCATTTTCAGCCAGTACAGACATGATGGGCTGAATTGCCTCCTCTGTGCTACAATTTCTATGATTCTGTGGTGACAAGTGGTCCTCGTGTTTTTATCTGAGACAGGCCTCAGCCCTGTCATTTGCCCCGAGTGTCGATGTGATGGTTCAAGCCAAGAGATGCCGGGTACCGGGAGCAGCAGGAACAATAAATAAAACCGAGGTGCCAGTAAATATTGATATAGTTTATTTGTATCTAGTTCCATTTTTATAAATTCTGCTGAATGTTGCCCTCAACCAGTGTCAGGATATTGGATCAGAGCCACCATGGAAAATGAATTTGACACTGGTGAGATAGACAATATCAACTGGATCCTCAGTATCTCTGTAAACTCCTTCAGCCCCACAACCCTTCCTGTAAATACAAGGTGTTGTTCTTGGATTACACCCTGAGATAGACAATGTAATTATATTTTAACCTTTATTCTTCAAGTAAAGTATCTTCATTCAGGCTGTTCTCAAGGTTGTGCAAGATGAAACCAAACAGTGATTTATTTGTACTTCTTGCAGTTTAGTTACTGTATTCACTGCTCACGATGCGATCTGCTCTACACTGGGAAGACCAAACACAGATTGGGTGATCACTTTGTGGAACAACCTCCGTTCAGTCTGTCAGCTTGACCCTGAGCATCCGGTCACTTGTCATTTTAATTCTCCGCCCCACTCCCACTCTGACCTCTCTGTCCTTGGCCTCCTGCAATGTTTCAATGAAGCTCGTTGGGGGCTCGAGGAACAGCAGCTAATCTTTCAGTTCGGCACTTTACAACCTTCTGCACTCAACATCGAGTTCAGCAGTTTCTGCACCAACAGAGAGTTGTCAGGGTCTGGAACATTCTACCTGGGAAGGTGCTGGAACCTGATCCTATCAGGAATTTTAAAAGGGAGTTGACAGGGATTTGGGATTGAGGAACTTACAGGGTTACAAACAGAAAGTGGGCATGTGGGACTAAACACAACTGCTCTTTCAAAGAGACAGCACAAGCACAAAGGGTTGAATGGCCTCCTTCTGTGCTCTAAGTTTCGATGATTCTAGGAGTTGGCCATTTAGCCCCTCGAGTCTGTCCCACCATGCAATCAGATCACGGCTGATCTGTGACCCTTTGTCTCCTGTCCCTTGATTTATACCTTGTGTTAGGAAGGATCTATCAATGCCAGATTGAAACTGAACATTGATCAAGCATGAACTGCTAATTCAGGAAGAGAATTCCAAACTTCTCCCAACTTTATCTAAAGAAGATTTTCCTAATCTCACCCCTGAAAGTTCGGGCTCTAAGTTTTAGACTATATTCCTCAGTCCTGGATTCCCCAACCAATGGAAATTGTTCCCCTCTATCTACCACACCATGTCCAATTTATATCATGAAAACTTCGAGAAAATCCTCCTCAATCTTCTAAATTCCAGGGAATACAAACCTCACAGTGAGATGATGAATATTGGCAGAATGAATAGGGTACTCAATGGTACAGTCCTAAAGGGTGTGTAGGGACTGGGGGACCTGGGGGTTGATGTGCATACACATTTAAAAGGCGAAAGGACATATTGAGAGAGCAGATCTCAAAATATATGAGATCATGGGCTTCATAAGCAGATTTAATGTGTATAAACGCAGGGAAAATAAGCTGACCCGTCATAAAGCTCTGGTTAGGTCACAACAGGAGTATTGCATCCAGTTCTGGTCTCCACACTTTAGGAAAGGGGTGCGGGTCCTTCAGAGGATGCAGAGGAGATTTACCAGAATGGTTCCAGGAAAAAGGGAATTCGGTTACAAAGTGAGATTGGAGAAGCTGAAGTAGTTCTTCTTGGAGTTACAGAGTTGAGGGGAGATTGGATACAGGTGAACAAGATTGTGACAGGTTAAGACAAGGTGGACAAAGAAAATGTTGTTTCCATCTGGTGATGGTACAAGGATTAGGGGGACACATATTGAAGGTTATGGGCAATAGATACAGGGCAAATGCAGGGAGGAACATTTTACACAACAAGTGGTATTAACCCAGAACTCACTGCCTACAAGCAGGCTGGAAGCAGACATGATCAATGCTTTAAAATTAAATTGGACCAGCATTTAAGAGAAATAAACATGCAGGGGGTTGAAGACACAGGGGGGCAATGAGACAGACTGGTCAGCTCTACAGAGAGCTGGCATTGACTCAATGGGCTGAATGGCCTCTTTCTGTGCTGTAATTACTCTGATGCATTTGTTTGACCACTCCTCATAATTTAAACCTTGGAGTTCAGTTGTTATTCAGGTACATCTATTCCTGTCCTGATGAAAGGTCATGTTGACTCGAAACATTAACTCTCTTTCTCTCCACAGATGCTGCCAGGCCTGCTGAGCACTTCCAGCATTTTTTATTTTTATTACAGTGGTTCAGGTGCAGTCTAACCAGGATTTTGAAAATGTCGGTGCTTTTCCCACAAACAGAACAGATAAACCTTTTTCCTTCCACAATCAAAGTCCGATGATATTCAGGACCTGAGGAATCGAGTGACTCTGTTAGATCTTGATTGATGTTTGGTTTGAGTTTCCCCTTCTCCAAATCCGTCCCATTGAAAATCCTGTACAAAGGAGATTATAAAAAAACATCTGTCAGTCCAGGATAGAAATTAAGAGACAAACATTTCTCTGGGTTTGAGTTTGCTGTGTGTAAATACTCCCCTTCTAACCCCCTGTAAAAGGAGTTTCCAAACACTCGGTGTAAACTGGGCTCCGGGAGTTTGTAATCCGGGTTTGGAGTCCTACACCGGGTGTTTGTGAATCCTCCCAGTCCACCCACCCTCCGGCTCCATTTCTCTCCTGCACTCGGCCCTTTCTCACCCGCTGGACTTTCAACCCGACCGCCTTGATCCCGATCCCCACCCGCGTTGCGCATGCTCCAATTCAAGCCCAGCCACGCCCCTCATTCACTCCGAATGGCGGGAGGAACAGCCGCTCCCGCTGGTCCTCCAGTCCCGCCCCCTGTCCCTATTGGTCCATAGCTGCCGTCAATCATTGTGAGCTGAAGCATGCGTAAAGCGTGAAATCAGGCGAAAGGAGAGCTGGAGCGAGCGGATTTAAAATGCGGGATTTACAAAGACCGAGTGCGGACTGAGAGCTGGAAAAAAAACCCGTGAGCATAGATAGGGCTGGTGGGTGAGTTGGGAGGCTTTATGAATTCACGGCCTCTGTCCTAAACCCTCAATAAGGAACCATCCTTCCAACCACAGATTAGGCCATTTCTCCGGAAGTAGGCCCAGGTTACCGGCCGCCAACTTTATAGGGGGCAAGGAGCAGCAGAGCGCATGTGCGGTCACCATCTGTATAGGGGACAAGAAGCAGCAGAGCGCATATGCGGTCACCATCTTTATAGGGGGCAAGGAGCAGCAGAGTGCTTGTTCGGTCACCATCTTTATAGGGGGCAAGGAGCAGCAGAGCGCATGTGTGGTTACCGTCTTTATCGGGGGCAAGAAGCAGCAGAGCGCATGTGCGGTCACCATCTTTGTAAGTGGCAATATCCAACAGGGAGCATGCGTGGGCGCCATCTTTACAGAGGTTGCAGACCCGGATGAATGACCCGCAGGAAGGACAATAAATCAGAGATAGAGTTTGGTGTGAAATCAATGGGTTGTTGTAAAACAGGAGATCAGGGTAACAGTCAGAAACAACAACAACTTCTATTAACATCATACATCATCCCAGTGAGCTTCACAGGGAAATTATAAAATAAAGTATAACATTCAGACACAGAAGGAGGTGACCAAAATACTTAAATAGTCACTTGTTTGTACGGAATTTGATTATTAACGAAAAAAGAGACAAGCTGTCAAAGCTTTTCCTGTTGCACTCACCAGGACAGACACAAGAATCCCAAATTTCAAAGGGAACCACAATTTATACTGCACGAGAAAAGGGTGCTGATTGGTTGGCCCGTCGGCTCTGATTGGTTGTTGCCATGGACAATACAGCCAGGAGCTGTCATCCCCTCTGCTTTTGTTTAATTCCACAAAACACCCCTTGCCTGGACTTGTTCCTTCTGCCTGCAGAGGACAGGTCCCTGTGGATGAACATACGTAGCTTCTAGCAAGTGCAAGTGAGACACATTACTAGCCTGACTGATAATTTTTGAAATTTGGTATTCTTCCCTCTATCCTGATGAGTACAAGATAAAATGTTTTGAAAGAATGTCTTTTTTTATTAATACTCAGTTTTCTTAAAGGGGGAAAGTGGCTTAGACAGAGGGGGAAAGTGGCTTAGACAGAGGGAGAGGATCTCAGAGCTTGGGGTCGAGGGAACTGAAGGCACGGACACTAATGTTGGAGCAATTAAAACAAGGAATGCTAGAATTAGAGTAGTGCAGATATCATAGAGGGGTCTGTGGGAGCCACACAGAGAAGAGAGGACGCCATTGGGGGATTTGAAAACAAGGATGAGAATTTTAAAATCGAGTTGCTCCTTGAACGGGAGCCAAAAAAGGTCAGGGAACGGGTCTAGCTGTGAATGAAGACACAGACAGCAAAAATATGGATGTCTTCAAGGTTACGGAGGGTAGAATGTGGGAGACCAGCCAGGAGTGTGTTGGAATGGTCGAGTCTGGAGGTAAAAATGGCAGTGATGAGGGTTTCAGCAGCAGATGAGACACTCCTGAGACAGGGGTGAGGTCGGGTGATGTTACGGAGGTGGAAACAGGCGATCTTAGTGATGGCACAGACATGAGGTCAGCAGCTTTTTCGGTATCAAATGTGACACCGAGGTTGTGAACAGACTGGTTTAATCTCAGACTGTTCCCAGGGAGAGGGATGGAGTTGGTATCTGGGAAATGGAGATTGGAGCAGGGACTGAAAACAGTGTCTTCAGTCTTCTCAGTATTTAATTGGAGTTAATTAGTCATCAGGACGAGAAGCAGGAACCAAAATGGGCCATGTGACTGATCCCAGGTTTAACTCAGTTAGAGAGGGAGAGAAGGAAGGAAGGAAACTCTGGGATATTGGGAGAAACCATCTTCACAATCGCTCATTAAATCTCCACAAAGTAAGTTTTGGACACAAGGTTAACATCTGCTATTCTGTATGATCAGTCAGGGGGTTTCAGATTAATGTTTTGTCATGAGTAATCACTGAAGTGAATGATCAGACATATTGTCAACTCCAGTTGTAAAAATTTGTTAAAAAGATACAGAAAGAATTGTCCAAAACTCTGTTTGGATTTCAGCACAGGGAGGAGGGAGAGTGTGTGGGACGGGGATTTGCAGCTTTTGGGGAACAAGAGAGGAAAAAATGTTCCATAGAATTGTCTGTTCTGAATTTCTATCCTGTTCTTACAGTGATGGCTATTGTAAACTCCTTTTACAGATAATTAGAAGGGGAGGATTTTCAGGCAGGAAACTCAAACCAAACTTCACATCAAGATCTGACACAGTCACTCGATTCATCGGGACCTGAATATCATCACCTTTGAATGTGGACGGAGAAACATTTGTCTGTTCTGTCTGTAGGGAAAGATTTCAAACATCAGTGTGACTGGAAAAGCACCGAGACACACACACCTGAGTGAGAGTGTTCCAGTGAATTGACTGTGGAAAGAGCTTTAACTAGTTACACAGTCTGAAATAACATCACACCATTCACATTGGGGAGAAACTGTACACGTGTTCTCAGTGTGGACGAGGCTTCAACTGATCATCAAACTTAGAGAGACACAGGGACACCTGGACCATGGAGAAACCGTGGAAATGTAAGGACTGTGGGAAAGGATTCAATTGTCCATCCAAACTGGAAATCCATCGACGCAGTCACACTGGGGAGCGGCCGTTCACCTGCTCTGAGTGTGGGAAGGAATTCACTCAGTTATCCCACTTGCTGACACACCAGCGAGTTCACACTGGAGAGGGAGCATTCACCTGCTCCGAGTGTGGGAAGGGATTCACTTGGTCATCAAGCCTGCTGACACACCAGCGAGTTCACACTGGAGAGAGACCATTCAACTGCACGCTATGTGGGAAAGGATTCACTGGGTCCTCTAACCTGCGTAAGCACCAGCGAATTCACACTGAGGAGAGGCCATTCAGTTGTACTTCCTGTGGAAAGAGATTCAGGACTTCATTGAACCTCAAATTACACCAGCGAATTCACACTGGAGAGAGGCCTTTCACCTGCTCCGAGTGTGGGAAGGGATTCACTCTGTTATCCCACCTGCTGAGACACCAGCGAATTCACACTGGAGAGAGACCATTCACCTGCTCCCAGTGTGGGACGGAATTCACTCAGTCATCAAACCTGCTGACACACCAGCGAATTCACACAGGGGAAAGACCATTCACCTGCTCCGAGTGTGGGAAGGGATTCACTTGGTCATCAAGCCTGCTGACACACCAGCGAGTTCACACTGGAGAGAGACCATTCACCTGCACGGTATGTGGGAAAGGATTCACTGGGTCCTCTAACCTGCTGAAGCACCAGCGAATTCACACTGAGGACAGGCCATTCAGTTGTACTTCCTGTGGAAAGAGATTCGGGACTTCATCGAACCTCAAAGTGCACCAGCGAATTCACACTGGAGAGAGGCCTTTCACCTGCTCCGAGTGTGGGAAGGGATTCGCTAAGTCATCCAACCTGCTGACACACCAGCGAGTTCACACTGGGGAGAGACCATTCACCTGCTCCCAGTGTGGGAAGGGATTCACTCAGTTATCCCACCTGCTAAGACACCAGCGAGTTCACACTGGGGAGAGACCATTCACCTGCTCCCAGTGTGGGAAGGGATTCACTCAGTTATCCACCCTGCTGAAACACCAGCGAATTTACACAAGGAGAGGCCATTCCGCTGTACTTCCTGTGTAAAGAGATTCAGCCTTCATTCCACCTCAGTGTACGCCAGTGAATTCACATTGGAGAGAAAGTGTTCACCTGCTCCGAGTGTGGAAAGGGATTCACTCATTTATCCAACCTGTTGAGACACTAGCGAGTTCACACTGGGGAGATGCTGTTCACCTTCTCCGAATGTGGGTAGGGATTCACTTGGTCATCCCACCTGCTCAGACAGCAATGAGTTCACAAGTGACAGCAGGGGTTGGATTCTGTTGTTATTGCTGCTGTTAATCACATCCAGAACTGAACCATGTTCATTCTGACAGTTTTGGTTTGTTTCTATTGATGTTAACAATCCCTGTAACTGGGCTGAAGTTTAATATCTTGATGTCTGTTCAATAAATCAGTTTTGTTTCAAACTCTCAGAATGTCGAGTCCTTGATTTCTCCAGAATAAGAGGAGACTGATTGATGTTTTGTTCCCAACTGCTCCATTTTTGGATCTTGTCTCCTTTCTAACCCTAGATTTTTTCAGTTCTCAGACCTTTGGTTACTCTCATGTATAAGTCCCAACTCCCCACACCTCCCAGAGAGCCTTGGGATCCAGGGAAGTATCAGTGTTAAAAACAGAAAATGCTGGAACTAACCAATACTTTTCCAAATGCCAATTGATTTTGTCCTGGATTATTGGCTCCAGCTTTTCCCCACCACTGACGGGAAGCTGAGTGTCCTGTAATTGCTGTGTTTTTGAACAGGGGTCTAACATTTACAATCTGTCATTCCTCTGACACCACTACTATATAAGGAGGATTGGAAGATTGTGACCAGAGCCTCCACAAGTTCCATGTGAAGGATGCTGTCTCTGACAGTGCAGCAGTCCCTCAGTGTCACCCTGGAGTGTCAGCCTAGATAATGTGCTCAGGTTTATTAATATTTCCTCTTGTTATTGATGTGGGTCATTAAGAAACAATGGACTCTTATGATGTCATCCAGTCCCAGTGCGATGATGTCATCCAGTCCCAGTGTGATGATGTAATGAAGACTATTAAATACCAGCGGAGCCTTAGTGGTGAAAACAGTTTTGTTCGAGATGGCAGCAAGTCCATTACTGATAGATCAGCAAATGGAATTATTGGGAAAGAAAGTGAGGCAGCTCATGAACATCAGGACTAGTGTTGTGAATTATGAAGATGAGAAACATGTCCAGTATATGTCCCATCTCCCGACACTCTGCCCCCATCTCCCGACACTCTGCCCCATCTCCCGACACTCTGCCCCATCTCCCGACACTCTGCCCTCATCTCCCGACACTCTGCCCCCATCTCCCGACACTCTACCCCATCTCCCGACACTCTACCCCATCTCCCGACACTCTGCCCCCATCTCCCGACACTCTGCCCTCATCTCCCGACACTCTGCCCTCATTTCCCGACACTCTGCCCCATCTCCCGACACTCTGCCCCATCTCCTGACACACTGCCCCCATCACCCGACATTCTGCCCCCATCTCCCGACACTCTGCCACATCTCCCGACACTCTGCCCCCATCTCCTGTCACTCTGTCCCCGTCTCCCGACACCCTGCCCCCGTCTCCCGACACTCTGCCCCCATCTCCCGACACTCTGCCCCATCTCCCGACACACTGTCCCATCTCCCGACACACTGCCCCCATCTCCCAAGCAGCCTGTCTCTACCTCTGCTGAACCCACACAGGATGCACCATGTTGAAGCCAGAGGAAAGGACTGGGTGAGAAATTTTAATTCACCAAGGGTGTGCACATGGGGGTTTTACAAAATATTAAGTTTACCGTTTTTAACAATGAAACTTAAAACGCATTGATTGGAACCACTTCCAGCTCTTGTCCATTCTGACATCCCATGGGCCAGCTCACCCTCTCACTGGGTTCATGCTGAATGTCAATCCAGGCTGGGAGCCATTGGGTGGATGTGCAATGGGTGGATGAGTGGCTGAAGGAATGTTCAGTTCACAGGGAGGGGGATGGGGGAGTGGGGTTGGTGCTGGTGGTGGGAAGTGTTCACTCTGAAAGAGTCCCACCTGAAACAGTGACCACTAACTTATCACTTTCTAATGATGTTTGACCTGCTGTGTTTTTCTCTGAGACCAGGGATGGTCAAACTATGTCCCAAAGTTCAGATTTGGGCCTTGAGCCTGGGCTATGGGGCCCACATACACGGATCACAATTACCGGATGTCCTTCATCCCCGATTTTAATCACTCCACCATTGGTGGCCGGGCCTTCAGCTGACTGGGCCCTAAGCTGTGGAATTTCCACCCTAAACCTCTCCACCTTCCTCATTCACTTTCCTCCTTACAGACACTCCTTATAACCGACCTCTTTGGCCAAGCTTTTGGTCATCTGACTTAATATATCCCTCTGCCCCTGTGAAACTCCTTGGGACAATTTATTATGTTAGAAGCTCGATATAAATTTAAGTTGTTGTAGTTGTTGTTGTAGTTCAGTGAGAACTGTTCACTTACTGAGTGAGTGAGTCTGTATAAATATAACTCGGATAGACACAGCTTGTGTCATAGTTCAGTGAGATCTGATCACTTACTGAGTGATTGAGTCTGTTTCAATGTAACTCAGATAGACACAGCTTGTGTCATAGTTCAGTGAGATCTGATCACTTACTGAGTGATTGAGTCTGTGTCAATGTAACTCAGATAGACACAGCTTGTGTCATAGTTCAGTGAGATCTGATCACTTACTGAGTGAATGAGTCTATTTAATGTAACTCAGGCACAGCTTGTGTCACAGTTGAGAAAAGGTGATTCTTTCCAAACATTCAAAATTACCACAAAGCCATTAAAGAACATCTGTTGTGAGCTGAATTATTTGGTAGAATTAGAGTGAAGGAGTGGGATTGACCCACAGCCTGAGCCACCACTTTAAGGACAGGAAGAGGGGGAATCCGGAGAGGAGAAAAGAATTAGTAGGAGACCAGGCACTGAATCTGTAACAATGAGCAGAGAGGGGGAGGAGTGTGTGGGACAGGGATTTATAGATTTGGGGGAATGAAAGGAGAAAGAATGTCCCTTGGAACTAGAATTGTCTGTTCTGAATTTCTATCCTGTACTGACAGCAATGGCTTTTGTCAACTCTGTTTACAGGGTATTAGAGGGAAAGGATTTTCAAATGAAAAACTCAAAGCAAAAATCTCAAGATCTTATAGAATCACTGAATTCATACATGATCAGCCTCTGATTATGGAAGGAGAAATGTTTGTCTGTTCTGTCTGTGGGGAAAAAAAATCATCAGTGTGACTGGAAAATCACCGGGCCACACACACCTGAGTCTGAATCACATCTCGGGGTCAAACCTGACATCACGTGTGCAAAAACTCTGGTTTACATTCAGACAGTTGCCAGGGAGAGAAATGGAGTTGGTAGCTCGGGAATGAAAACAATGGTTTCAGTCTTCCCAATATTCAATTGGAGGACATTTTTGCACATCCACCACTGGATATTAGACAAACAGTCTGATAATTTAACAAAAGTGGAAAGAGGTGGTGGTGAGGTAGAGCTGGGCACTGTCAGTGTACATGTGATAACTGACACTGTGTTTTCAGATGATGTCATTGTGGGGAGAATGTTGATGAGAAATAAGAGGAGGCCAAGGCTGGATCCTTTGGGGCACCAGAGGTAACTGTGGGAGTGGGAAGGGAAGTCATTACAAGTGATTCTCTGGCTATGATTAGATAGAGAAGAATGGAACCAGGAGAGAGCAGCCTCAACCAGCTGGACGACAGTGGAGAGGTGTTGGAGCAGAATGGTGTGGTCAACCTTGTCAAAGGCTGCAGACACATCAAGAAGGACAAGAAGGGATAGTTTACCTTTGTCACAGTCCCATAGGATGTCATTGGTGCTTTGATCAGAGCTGTTTCAGTACAGTGGCAGGGCAGAACCCTGATTGGAGGGATTCAAACAGAGAGCTCTGGGAAAGATGGGCATGGATTTGAGAAGTGACAACATTTTCAAGGACTTTGGAAAGGAAAGAGAGGTTGGAAATGGTGTAGTCGTTTTCAACGATGGTGGGGTCAAGGATTTGTTTATTGAGGAAGGGAATGATGATTAGAAGGAGAGGGGGGCAATAGCTGAAGAGAGAGAACTGTTAACAATATCAGTAAACATGGGGAAGTTGGGAGATCAGCAGTTTATTGGGAATAGGGTCGATAGCAGGAGGTGGGTCTCATGGACAAGATGAGCACTGAGAGGCCATGTGGGGAGATGGGAGAGAAACTAAAGAAAGATGTGACTTCAGGCTTGAACAAGGGGAACTTTGGAGACAGTTTGTCCCGGTGGGCTAGTGGAAGGGAGGGAAGCAGCAGAGGCAGCTGATCGGATTGTCTCAATCTTAGGGACAAAGAAGCTCCATGAGCTCCTCACACTTGTTCTTGGAGGTGAGGATGGAGGTGACAGGGGAAAGGGGAGCATTTCAAAATAAACTAACTTGTCTTCAAGATATTAAAACAGGGCTTCCCAAATTGTGGCTCGTGATCCCCAGTGATGAGATTTTGGGCTTGTGAGCTCTGAGGCATCCATGGCTGCCAGGGAGCTTGGACTGTCCCCTGACAGCTACGAGGGCCCCTTAAATCCTCACCTTTCCCTATTGGTGGACCAGCTGTAATGGCTGCTATCTGAGGCTTGATTGCTGCATAAAACGCCCGTGAAAAGGTAGGTGTTTGTTTTCTATTCATCAACTCCCCCAATTCATTCGTCATTACCAAACTAAGACAAACACATATCCTGGGGATTAAGATAGATGCAAAAAAGCTTTCTACATCTTCTGTCATTTCAGCAGACGAAAGGAGGATCAGTCTGAATTTGAGGGATGTCCATTCACCGTTTTGAAAAGTATATTTTTAGGATTACTAAAAGTTTTATGAGCCATTAAATATTTGTAGAGGAGAAAGCACCTTTCTGACTGTATATCACGCTAATAGCTTCTGTTGTATATAACTAAAACCCTATTGTAGTGATTATGATAAAAGCTGTATCTGTGTGTAATTGAAAGTCATTTATATGAAATATCCTGCACACGCAGAATTGGAATTTCAAGATTTTACTTAGTGAAGAATTATAGAGTTAAGAGAATTATTGAGTTAATTATACATGAGTCCAATTTACAATGTAGACTTTACAATATGCTAATTTTTCGTTGAGCAATTGCAAACATTTAGCTGCTTGAAGTACTTTCTGCAGAATAACAATTGTCCAAACTTTGCCTGAAGCCTCTTTCCCGCTCAACATCTCCTGTAATCCCCAGATTTTCACTCTAGGGTCACACCAAGTCTGAGACATTAAAATGGGGTCTCACTGGGAAAGGTTTGGGAAGCGCTGGATTAATAGACTCAGCACTTTGTGTTTAACACAAAGCTGTTTTATTTGAATTTTATCTGGAGTTTATAACCATCAGCAGAACCAGATCTCAATGAACCTGGTTCAGTCCTGGATGTGATTAACAGCAAAATCCAAACACTGTCATGACTCATGAACTCGCTGGTGTCTCAGCAGGTGGGATGAGGTAGTGAATCCCTTCCCACACTCAGAGCAGGTGAACGGTCTCTCCCCAGTGTGAACTCGCTGGTGTCTCAGCAGGTGGGATGAGGTTGTGAATCCCTTCCCACACTCAGAGCAGATGAATGGTCTCTCCCCAGTGTGAACTCGCTGGTGCATCAGCAGGTTGGATGCTTGAGTGAATCTCTTCCGAATCTCTTCCCACACTGGGAGCAGGTGAATGGTCTCTCCCCTGTGTGATCTCGCTGGTGTGTTTGCAGGCTGGATGCATGAGTGAATCCCTTCCCACACATGGCACAGGTGAATGGTCTCTCTCCAGTGTGAGTGCGCCGATGAGTTTCCAGCTGAGATGGGTAGTTAAATTCCTTCCTACAATCCCCACATTTCCACACCTTCTCCCCAGTGTGAACGGTGCTTTTTCCTTCCATGTTCGAAATCCGATGACCTTCAGCTTACGACAGACTGGGAAATTCTGTCAGATCCTGATGTGATGCTGAGTTTCAGTTTCCCGACTGCAAATCCTCCCCTTCTAATACCCTGTGAAATTGATTTAAAACAGAAAAAAGGGAGTGAGAGAGAACCCACAAAAACACAATTGAGCTGAATGAATCTGGGAATTTGTGGGGCCGGCACAAGGAAAAAGTGACCATGAAAACTGCAGGATTGTCATAAAAACCCAACTGATTCACTAATGTCCTTCAGGGAAGGGAACCTGCCACCCGGTCTGGGCCCACACAAGACTCTGGCCTCGATTGGAGGATAGAGAGAGAGAGAAAGGTGGGAGTGGGTGAGAGCGAAATGAGAGAGAGAGAGAAAGGCAGGGGGTGAAGGAGAGGGATAAAAACAAAGTGCTGGAAAATCTCTGCAGATCTTGCAGCATCTGTGGAGAGAGAAACAGAGTTAAAGTTTCGAGATTGTATTACACTTCTTTGGAATTGGTGAAGCAGAGGGGATTTATATTTCTACAACTCAACCAGAACTTGGACAGAACCTCCCAAACTCTCAACATCCACCACCCAGAAGGACCAGGGTAGCAGGTGTGTGTGAACATCATCACCTCGAAGTTCCCCTCCAAGTCACACGCTCTCCTGACTTGTCTGACACCCGGTACTGGATGTACAAAAATTTCCTCCATTTAAATATTGAGAAGACTTAAGCCATTGTCTTCAGTCCCCACTGCAAACTCCACTCCCTGATCACCGACTCCATCTCACTCCCTGGCAACTGTCTGAGGCTGAACCATACTGTTCACAACCATGGTGAAATATTTCACCCCAAGATGAGCTTCCAACCACATATCCACATCATCACCAAGACCATAAAAACAAAAAACTACTGCAGATGCTGGAAATCCAAAACAAAAACAGAATTACCTGGAAAAACTCAGCAGGTCTGGCAGCATTGGCGGAGAAGAAAAGAGTTGACGTTTTGAGTCCTCACGACCCTTCAACAGAGCCAGTTCTGTTGAAGGGTCGTGAGGACTCGAACATCAACTCTTTACTTCTCCGCCGATGCTGCCAGACCTGCTGAGTTTTTCCAGGTAATTCTGTTTTTGTTCTTCATCACCAAGACTGCCTATTTCTACCTCAGTAACATCACTCGACTCCGCCCCAGTCTCAGCTCATCTGCTGCTGAAACTCTCCATTCCTTTGTTCCCTCTAGACTTAACTATCCTAACGCACTCCCGGCCGGCCTCCCACATTCAACCTCCCTGTAATCTTGAGGTCATCCAAAACTTTGCTGCCGTGTACTTACTCGTGCCAAGTCTGTTCACCCATCACCCCTGTGCTCACCAACCTACAAAGTTTCCAGGTTAAGAAACACCAAAATGTTCAATTTCTTATCCTTACTTTCACATTTTTCCATGGCTGCTCCCGAACTCAAAAGTCTCCATCAGTATCACACCCCTCCGAGATATCTGTACTGCTCTGATTCCAGCCTCCTGAGCATTCCTGATTTTAATCACTCCACCACTGGCAGCCATTTGTCAGTTTCCAAGGCCCCAATCTCTTGAATTTCCTCCCTAAACCTCTCTACCTTCGGAAGTCCCTGGAAACACAGATGCCAGTCCTCAGCTAATTCCATTCACTCCACGTGATATCAAGAAACGGCTGAAGACACTGGACACTGCAAAGGCTATGGGCCCTGACAATATTTGGCCAATAGTACTGAAGGCTTGTGCTCCGGAACTTGCCGCACCCCTAGCCAAGCTGGCCCAGGACAGCTACAACACTGGCATCTACCCGGCAAGTGGAAAATTGCCCAGGTATGTCCTGTACACAAAAAGCAGGACAAATCTAACCTGGCCAATTACCGCCGCATCAGCCTATTCTCCATTATCAGTAAAGTAATGGAAGGGGTCATTAACAGTGCTATCAAGTGGCACTTGCTTAGCAGTAACCTGCTCACTGACACACAGTTTGGGTTCCGCCAGGGCCACTCAGCTCCTGACCTCATTGCAGCCTTGGTTCAAGCATGCACAAAAGAGTTGAACTCCCGAGGTGAGGTGAGAGTTACTGGCCTTGACATCAATGCTGCATAAGACCGAGTGTGGCATCAGGGGGCCCTAGCAAAACTGGAGTTGGTAGGAATCGGGGGGAAAATTCTCCGCTGGTTGGAGTCATACCTAGCACAAAGGAAGATGGTTGTGGTTGTTGGAGGTCAGTCATCTCAGTTCCAGGATATCACTGCAGGAGTTCCTCAGGCTAGTGTCCTCAGCCCAACCATCTTCAGCTGCTTTATCAATGACCTTCCTTCCACTATAAGGTCAGAAGTGGGGGCATTTTCTGATCATTGCACAATGTTCAGCACCATTCATGACTCCTCAGATCCTGAATAACTCCATCTTCAAATGCAGCAAGATCTGGGTGACATCCAGGCTTGGGCTGACAAGTGGCAAGTAACATTCACCCCACACAAGTGCCAGGCTATGACCATCTCCAACAAGAGAGAATCTAACTATCGTCCCTTGACATTCAATGGCATTACCATCGCTGAATCCCCCACTATCAACATCCTGGGGGTTACCATTGACCTGAAACTCAGCTGGACCAGCCTTATAAATACTGTGGCTACAAGACCAGGTCAGAGGCTAGGAATCCTGTGGTGAGTAACTCACCTCCTGACTCCCCAAAACCTTTCCACCATCTACAAGATGCATTGTAGGAATTCACCAAGGGTCCTTAGAGAGTGTCTTACAAACCTACGACCACTAGCATCTAGAAGGACAAGGGCAGCAGACACATGGGAACACCATCACCTGGAAGCTCCCCTCCAAGCCACTCGCCATCCTGACTTGGAAATATATCGGCTGTTCCTTCACTGTCATTGGGTCAAAATGCTGGGATTCCTTCCCTAACAGCACTGTGGGTATACCTACACCACGTGAACTCCAGTGGTTCAAGAAGGCAGCTCACCACCACCTTCTCAAGGGCAATTAGGGATGGTCAGTAATGTTGGCCCAGCCAGCGAAGTCCACATCCCTTGGAAGAATTAAGAAGATTCCCTTTAAGAGTGACCTCTTTGACCAAGCTTTTGGTCACCTGCCCTAATATCTCTTCATGTGGCTCAGTGTCAAATGTTACTTTGTGACATGTCTGTGAAACATCTTGGAGCATTATATCACATTAAAAGTGTGATGAAACAAATTGTTGTTGTTGATTTGGACATATATCACTGTTCCTTCATCATCACTGGGTGAATAACCTGTGACTCCTTACCTAACAGCATTGTGGGAGCACCTTCACCACACAGACTGCAGCGGTTCAAGAAGGTCAAACATCATCTTCCCCACAGGCAACTGGGGATTGGCAAAATATGCTCCTATCTGTGGAGAGGAAAACAGAGTAAACATTTCAGGGTGTGCAGAACGAATTAAAAGGACTAAAAATGTTGCAGAATTTGATGGTCAACATAAGCTCAGAGGTGGAAGAGAAATGGACTATTGCGCAGGAAAAACAATTCCTGACTACGAAAGGTACTGTGGGAAGATAAAGCTGGGAAGACAGCAGCACATGGTCAGGGGATGGGCAGCGGAGGTAACCTCATTGAGACACAGTCAGCAAAAGTAACAATTAAATACTAAACGTACCTAAAATACACCCAGTATTAGAGGCAGAGGAATTGGACAATAGCAGCGGACAGAGCTGAAAGAGAGCAATGGATTGTGTTATAAATTCAATTCATCCTGGGTCCCTGCTAAATTAGCAACCTGTGGAGATTATAACATTTAAGGTACAGGATGTTCCAATGCTTGTTACATTGGTTCCTGTCTAGTAACAAGGGTGGGATCCTCTGGGAGTATTTTGATAGGTCACGAGATCAGTTCTCGGGTCAGTGAACAGCTCTTCTTGAGGCAGTTATTTCCGGGAGTTGCCAGGCAATAGGTGCCACAGGAACAGGTAGAGGTCCCAGTTAAGCTGAGTTAAAAATTTACAGAAATGGCTGCAGGGAGCAGACTTTAACTAAAGAGGGCTGTTGAAGCAAAGGTACCCCTTTGGAGCAATGGTGTTCTGCTTGGCATGGCCATAAATCTCAGCTAGTGCAAGCTAGTGTTTGATTGTACTTGGGAATCCAGGGAGATGGAATCTTGGAAAGCGAGACTGAAACTCTGCGAGGTGGGCCATTGTTAAAGCCGTCTGAGTGGGAGTGACTTTTGGAGAGAATTCCAGGTGAGATCTTCGAAGCTGGAGATCGGAAACCCTCTTGAGAAAGACTAAGTTTCAGTGAGATTGGTTGACTCACAGTGGGACTAATGTCTGGGTGATTGTTGTGAAATCCATGGAATCTCTTTTGGTTGCATCTGTCATTTACTCTGTAATGTGGTGTGTCTCATCACAGTTCATCTGTTAATTCACATGTACCTCATACTTACCTTGAATGTTCGAGTATCAGGTACATATTGTAAATTGTTTTATCTTTCTGAACTTGTACGGTAAATTTTGTTTTATTGTTGTTCAAAACCCATGGAAACTTGTGGCCTTATTCCAAAAGTAGGTGTCTTAAATCTCAACCTTCATCTACTTTAAACAAAATGCTATTGATCCCTCACCCGATCGCATCTGTGTCTGGCTAAGACTCATAACAATATACATGGGATTCAGATCCACAGGAAAGAAGCCACACCAGCCGTTAACAGGATCCACACCAATTGGTGAAGTCAAAACTAAGACACAGGGCCTTTTCTTGCTGAGATAGTTTGTTGACTTGCCTCACTGTCAACACTGCTCACCCACACCCAGTGTCCCAGCTATCCCCTACTTCATTGTGTTCAAATACCCATCACCTGTTTACCTTAACAATCTCATTGACATTAACAAACCTTAACAATGTAACTGAGAAGGCATTCACACCAACCTCAGAGCCATGGAACTTTGCATAGATAACAGAGCATAGGCAACAGAGCATAAAACCAAAATCTTTAAATTGTAGATGAATAGTCAAAAATACTCACCTGTGAAACAATTTCAAGGTTCAACTTTAAACTCTCCTGCTGGAGCCTGCAGCTGGAAAGATATCAGAAGCACTGGAGTCAGAGAAAAATCTCCCAGTTGAGGAAATACCCGGGGAGCAGGGTGATGTCACCGTGTAATTGTCGATGTGTGATGATGTCACAGTGTAATTGTCGATGTGTGATGATGTCACACACACAGACACAGAACATCTGGGTCTGTGCAAACCAGTGATCACCACACATTATGAAGGATGTGAGGGTCCTTGAGAGGGGACAGAGGAGATTTACCAGAATGGGTCGAGGGAAGTGGGATATGAGCTAGAAGGTTTTGTTCTCCTTCAAGCAAAGGAGATTGAGGGAATTTAATAAAGGTGTACAAGATTATGATAGGTTTAGATAAGGTAGATCACACAGAATCACACAGTGCAGAAGAGGCCCTTTGGCCCATCGAGTCTGCACCAACACGTGAGAAACACCTGATCTACCTACCTAATCCCATTTACCAGCACTTGGCCCATAGCCTTGAATGTTATGACGTGTCAAGTGCTCATCCAAGTACTTTTCAAGAGGATGTGAGGCAGCCTGCCTCCACCACCCTCTCAGGCAATGCATTCCAGACCGTCACAACCCTCTAGGTAAAAAAGTTTTTCCTCACATCCCCCAAAACCTCCTGCCCCTCACCTTGAACTTGTGTCCCCTCGTGACTGACCCTTCAACTAAGGGGAACGGCTGCTCCCTATCCACCTGTCGATGCCCCTCATAATCTTGTACACCTCAATCAGGTCGCCCCTCAGTCTTCTCTGCTCCAACGAAAACAACCCAAGTCTATCTGACCTCTCTTCATAACTTAAATGTTTCATCCCAGGCAACATCCTGGTGAATCTCCTCTGCACACCATCCAGTGCAATCACATCCTACCTACAATGTGGTGACCAGAAATGCACACAGTACTCCAGCTGTGGCCTCACCAAGGTTCTATACAACTCCAACATGACCTCCCAACTTTTTTATTCTATGCCTCGATTGATGAAGGCAAGTGTCCCATATGTCTTTTTCACCACCCCACTAAGATGTCCCTCCGCCTTCAGAGATCTATGGACACATACGCCAAGGTCCCTTTGTTCCTCAGAACTTCTTGCTGTCATGCCATTCATTGAATACTTCCTTGTCAAATTACTCCTTAAAAAGTGTATTGCCTCACACTTTTCAGGGTTAAATTCCATCTGCCACTTATCTTCCTGTAGCCCAAGACACTCAACCTCAGTTAACCACCCGGCCAATCTTTGTGTCATCCGCAAATTTACTAATCTTAATCCCCACATGTCGTTTATATAAATGACGAATAATAGGGGACCAAGCACACGTCCCTGTGGTACGCCACTGGCTTCCAGCCACTAAAGCAGCCTTCTGTCATCACCCTCTGTCTCCTACAACTAAGCCAATTTTGAATCCAACTTATCAGATTACCCTGTCTCCCATGTGCATTTGCCTTCTTTATAAGTCTCCCATGTGGGACCTTGTCAAAGGCTTTTTTGAAATCCATATAAACTACATCAACCTCACTATCCTCGTCTACACACCTGGTCACCTCCTCAAAAAATTCAAACAAATTTGTTAGGCATGACCTCCCTCTGACAAAGCTATGCTGACTTTCCCTGATCAAACCTTGCCTCTCCAAGTGGAGATAGATTCTCTCCTCCAGAATTTTCTCCAATATTTTCCCTGCCACTGACGTGTGACTCACTGGACTGTAGTTCCCTGGCTTATCTCTACAACCCTTCTTAAATAGCGGAACCATATTAACTGTTCTCCAGTCCTCTGGCACCTCCCCCAGAGGGGAATTAAAATTTTGGGTCAGAGCCTCTGTGATCTCCTCCCTTGGCTCCCTCAGCAGTCTGGGATACAAATCATCCGGACCTAGAGATTTGTCTACTTTTGAGCCTGCCAACACCTCCAATACCTTGTCACTCCCTATATCAATTTGCTCAAGAACCTCACAGTCTCTCTCCCTGAGTTCCATACCTTCATCCTCATTCTCCTGGGTGAAGACAGATGTGAAGTATTCGTTCAACACTCTAGCAATGTCCTCTGGCTCCACCCATAGATTGCCCTCTTGGTCCCTAATGATAACGATAGTTAACGAAAAGCTGTTCCAATTAACTGATTGTAAAATGATTATGGGACACAGATTAAAGATTTTGGGCAAGATCTGTAGGAGGAGTGAGGAAGAAATTTTACATAGTAAGTGGTAATGACCTGAAAGTCAATGATTGCACTCAGAGGCCAATAATATCCAGGTCCTGAATTTCTATCCTGGACTGACAGTGACATGTTCGGGAAATGGTATATACAGAGCACTATAAAAGGATGATCCAGGTCCTGATGAATCGAGTGACTCTATCATATCTAAATGTGATGTTGGTCTTGACATTCCAGTCTGTAAATCCTCCCCTTCTGGCCCCCTGTAAAAGAAGTTTCCAAAATCCATCCCTGTCAGTCCTGGATAGAAATACACAACATTCTCTCCTCCTGCTATTTGGACCAGGATGACTGCGCATGCGCCCTGCTGCACATTGCCCCCTATAAAGATGGCGGCCGTTACCCCGGGCCTGGCGAAGGGAGAAATCCAGACTTTTTCGGTCAGTTCTCTGCAAATACAAAACCCGTACCTTGTTATTTGGGCGCTCCGGCCTGCACTTTGTCTTTATGAAGCCTCCCTGCCCACTCCGCTGGCTCCATTCCTCCTCACACACCCACTAACTCTGTTAGTTTGCTCCATTCGTCATTCTCTCACCCGTTCTGAGCTGCTTCAGTCCAGTACTGCGCATGCTCATGAAACATACCGCAATGCGCATGCCCCAGCATACACCGTAATACGCATGTGCAGGGAGCTCCTGTTGTGAGGATAGGACACATTCTGCTCCCCTTTGAATGCTGGGTAGCCCCGCTGCCATTGAACGTCCTTATTTCTGAATAGGAAATTATTATTTGTGATCCAGTGACGATTGAAGCCACAGGACCAAGATATAACAATGTTTTTTGATATCAATTGACTTAATAAAGTGCACTGGTCTTCCGCCATAGTTCTGTGCCAGGTGTAATTAACAGCAGAACAAATCCCTCGTTAAATGTGAACTCACTGGAATCTCAGGAGGCCATGTGAACAAGTGATTTTTCATTCCATACACAGAACATTTAAATTCTGTCATCAGTAAGAATGTAACCACTCAGCTGGTGAACGATCATTTCACGGTGTGATTTTACCCATAAGTTTCCAGCTCACACGGGGATCTCAAACCCATTGGATAATGAGTTCCACATTCTAAAAAATCTACAGTTATCAAATAGCGGGTGCTGTAAATCTGAAATTGAAATGGAAAATGCTGAAATTTTTAGCAGATCTGGTAGTACCGGTACAGTGAGGAATATAGCATCAGTGAACAGTCCTGAAAACTTAATTCTTCTCAATGCAGATGCTCCTAGATGTGCTGAGTGTTTCTGGCACATTCTGCATTATCTCTGGTGAATGAAAATTGATCATGATTTACACATTAGATTTATTAGTGACTAACTTATATTTATTTCCATTCATTCACTAGTGGAAACATCTTCCACGTGTCCATCCTGTCAAACCCTTTCACTATCCTAAAGTTCTCGGTCAGGTCATCTCTCACTCTCTTCTCCAAACAAAATCTTTGCAAACTGTTGAATCTTTGTTGATTGATATAACTTTCCAATTCTGGCATCATTCCAGTAAATCTGTTTTGCACCTTCCCCAGTGCTTCTCGATCCAATTCAACATACGGAGACAGGGCTAATCTGAGCATCAACATCACTATTGCCCCAAATTCCTGTATGTTGGAAGGATTGGTATGGCAGTGGGAGAGAGGACTGTGGTCTCGAGATGACTGTTATTCATCATCCTCTATTTGAGAGATTATCGCACTAGAATATTTGGACACTAAGGGAATCAATGGATATGGGAATGGGGCGGGAAAGTGGAGTTGAGCGGAAAGATCATTTAATGGTGGAACAGGCTCAAAGAGCCATACGGTCTACCCCAGCTCCTATTTCTTGTTTTCTTATGAACATCGCTGTGAATCATTTCCATACAAACACAGCAGATGCAGGGCCCGCTCTTCACCTCTTCCCTTCCCACATTCCAGGTCCCCAAACACACTTTCCAGGTGACACAATGAAAAAGGTCAGCGACCTAAAACATTCCGTCCGCTTGGTCAACATGAAACTAAACTCATGATTAATTCCTCCTCAATAACAGGGAGTAGATCAATAGCACTACTACTGACCGAGCTGGTCGATTCCTAAAAGAAATAGCTGCTAGACTGGGTCTGTGACAAGTCGTGAGAGACTTTTCAAGAGGGAAAAATATACTTGACCTCATCCTCATCACTCCGTCTGCTGCAGACGCACCTTTCCATGATAGCGTCAGTAGGAGTCACCTCCTACGAAGTCGTTGTGGAGACGAAGTCCCATCTTCACATTGAGGACGCCCTCCATCATATGGTGCGGCATTACCATCGTGCTAAATAACATAGGTTTCGAACAGATCTAGAAACTCAAGGCTGGGCATCCTTGGGGCGCTGTGGACCAACGGCAGCAGCAGAATTGCACTCAACTGTAATCTGTAACCTTATGGCCTGGCAAACCCCCCCAACTCTACCAGTACCATTAAGCCAGGGGATCAACCCTGGTTCAATTAAGAGTGCAGGAGGGCATGCCAGGAGCAGCATCTGGCATACACAAAAATGAGATGTCAACCTGGTGAAGCTGCAACATAGGACTACTTGCAGACCAAACAGTGTAAATGATATGTGACAGACAGATCTAAGCGATTCCACAACCAATGAATCAGATCTAAGCTCTGCAGTCCTGCCACACTCAGTCGTGAATGGCGGTGGACAATTTAACAACTCACTAGAGGAGGAGGCTCTACAAATATCCCCATTAGTACTGAAAACCTGGACTCCAGAACTCGCTGCACCCATAGCCAAGCTGTTCCAGTACAGCCATAACACTCGCATGTCCCCAGCAATGTGGAAAATGGCCTGGGTGTGTCCTGTACACAAGGCATGATAAACCCAATCGGACCAATTACTGCTCTATCATTCTATTCTCGATCATCAACAATGTAATGAAAGGGGTCATCAACAGTGCAATCAAGTTGAACTTGCTTAGCAATAATCAGGTCACTGGTGCTCAATTTGGGTTTTGCCAGGATCACTCAGCTCCTGACCTCATTACAGCCTTCATTCAAACATGGACAAAACAGTTGAACTCCGGACGTAAGGTCAGCGTAACTGCCCTTGACATCAAGGCAGCACGTGACCGATTGTGGCATCAAAGAGCCCTAGCAAAACGGGAGTCAATGGAAATGAGGGGGGAAACTCTCCACTGGTTTGAGTCCTGGGTTGTGGTTGTTGGAGGTCAATCATCTCAACTCAGGACATCGTTGCAAGAGTTCCTCAGGATAGTGTCCTCGGCCCAACCATCTTTAGCTGCTTCATCAATGGCCTTCCTTCCATCATAAGGTCAGAAGTGGGGATGTTCTCTGATGATTGCACAATGTTCAGCACCATTCGTGACTCCTCAGGTCCTGAAATAATCCATGTCCAAATGTTCCAAGACCTGGAAAAACTTGGCAGATGGAATATAATTAGGGAATATGTGATAGTATGCTATTTGACGGGAAGGATAGAGGAGCTGAATATTATTTAAGTGGAGAAAGACTGCAGAAGGCTGCAGCACAGAAGGATTTGGGAGTCCTTGTGCATGAATCCCAAAAAGCTAACATAAACGTTCAGCAGGTAATAGGGAAGGGAAATAGAATGTTGGTCTTAATTTCAAAGGGAATGGAGTATAAAAAAAGGGAAGTCTTGCCAAAACTATACAAGGCAGCAGTTAGACCGCCCCGAGAATACTGTGAACAATTTTGGTCCCCTTATCTAAGGAAAGATATTCTGGCACTGGAGGCAGCCCGGAGAAGATTCATTCTGTTGATCCCAGGTATGGAGGGATTTTCTTTTGAGGAGAGGTTGAGTAGGTTGGGCCTGTACTCATTGGAGTTTAGAAGAATGAGGGGCGACCTTATTGAAACATATAAGATTCTTCGAGGGCTTGACAGTGTAGATGCTGAGAGGTTGTTTCTCTTTGTGAGAGAGTCCAGGACTAGAGGGCATAATCTCAGAGTTAGGGGGTGCCCATTTAAAAAATAGATGAGGCAGAATTTCTTCTCTCAGAGGGTAGTGAATCTGTGGAATTCTTTACCACAGAGGGCTGTAGAGGCTGGGTCATTAAGTATATTCAAGGCTGAGATAGACAGATTTTTAATCAGTAAGGAAATCAAGGTTATGGGGACAAGGCAGGTAAGTGGAGTTGAGGATTATCAGATGAATGGCAGAGCAGACTCGATGGGCCAAATGGCCAGCTTCTGCTCCTAAATCTTATGGTCTTATGGACAATACCCAGGCTTGGTCTGGCAAGTGGTAAGTAACATTCATGCCACATAAGTGCCAGGCTATGACTATCTCCAACAAGAGAGAAGCTAAGCAACTCCCCTTGACATTCAAATGCATTACTACCATTTAATCTCCCATTATCAACATCCTGGGGTTACCATTTACCAGAAACTTAATTGGACCAGCCATATACATAGTCCGGCTACAAGATCCAGTCAGAGGCGAGGATTCCTGCGGCGAATATCTCACCTCCTGACTCCCCAAAGCCTGTCCACAATCTACAAGGCACAAGTCAGGAGTGCGATGGAACACTCTCTACTTGCCAGGATGAGTGCAGCTCCAAAAACACTCAAGAGCTCAACACCATCCAGGACAAAGCAATGCACTGGATTGGCACCACATCCACAAACATTTATTCTACCCACCACCAACGCACAGTCGCAGCAGTATCTACCATCTCCAAGATGCACTGCAGAAACTCACCAAGGTTCCTTAGGCAGCACCTTCCAAACCCACGACCACTACCATCTAGAAGGACAAGGGCAGCAAACACACGGGAACACCACCACCTGGAAGTTCTCCTCCAAGTCACTCACCATCCTGGCTTGGAAATATCGCCGTTCCTTCACTGTCACTGGGTCAAAATCCTTGAACTTCCCCCTAACATCTCACAAATGAATTTTAAAAATTCAATTGTAAACACAAAGCTTCCAGCCGGGATTGAACCGGGGACTTTCTCATGTAAAGTAAAGGTGATAATCAGTGCACTAGGGAAATGAGTGTGAATCCCCCCCGGACAGAGGGGAACTGACCATCCATCTCTAGCTCTAATTCCCAAACAGAAAATGCTGCCAAGAATCACCAAGTCAGGCTGAGTCTTTGGCCGCTCTCACTATTTGCTACCGTCACAATGCCCGGCTGATTGACGGCCGCTCTGGACCAATAGGAAGAGGGGGCGGGACTGGAGAACCGAGCTGGTGCGGCTGGTCCTCCAACCAATCGGAGTGAATGAGGGAGGGGCCGGGATGGGAGTGAAGCATGCGCAGTGTGAGTAATGGTGACTGAGAGACGCTACTTTCTCGGATTCGGAATCGGTGAGTGTGTGAATGGCGGGGCGGAGGGAGCGATGGATCTGGCGGGTGGGCGGGGAGGCTTCGTAAACATGTTATGTAAACAGCAATCCCTGAAAAATAACTTTCCGGTCCCCGGGGTAAGCGTTTCCCCATTTGCACCGAGCGAGGCCGCAGCTTTCTCCAGTTACAGACCCGGGGGTAACGGCCGCCATCTTTATTGGGGGAAAAGTGCATCAGGGCGCACGCGCCGCCGCCATCTTTATTGGGGGCAAAAGATCAAAATGTTGCAAAAGCTCAGCATGTCTGACAGCATCTGTGGAGAGAGAGACAGAGTTCACGTCTCGAGTCCGTATGACTCTTCTCCAGAGCTAAGGAGAAGTAGAAATATCATGGACTTCACACTGTTTATGAGGGGTGAAGCAGGTGGAACAATGATATTCAGGACCTGTTGAATCGAGTGAATCTGTCCAATCTTGGTGTGATGTTTGGTTTGAATTTCCCGTCTGCAAATCCTCACCAAGGCTCCTTAGGCAGCAGCTTCCAAACCCACGACCACTACCATCTAGAAGGACAAGGGCAGCAGATACATGGGAACACCATCACTTGTAAATTCCCCTCCAAGTCACTCACCATCCTGACTTGGAAATATATCTCCGTTCCATCAATGTCGCTGGGTCAAATTCCTGGAACGCCCTTCCCAACAGCACTGTGGGTGTACCTACACCACATGGAGTGCAGCGTTTCAAGAAGGCAGCTCCCCACCACCTTCTCAAGGGCAATGAGGCATAGGCAAGAAATGCTGGCGCAGCCAGCGATGCTCGCATCCCATGAATGAATTAAAATAAAATGCTGTAAAAAGGAGATTCCAAAAATTCCATCACTATCCAAGGGTTGGTGCAGGAGGGAGGGCTTTAGATTCCTGGATCAATGGGCCCATTTCTGGGGAAGTTTGGGCCAATACAAGTCTGACAGGTTGCACCTGGGCTGGAACAGGACCAACATCCTTGCGAGGGGGTTGCTAATGCTGTGGGTGGGGTGTTAAACTAACTTAGCAGTGGGATGGGTTACAGAGTGGAGGTATACTAGGCGTTATGCACAGACAAGGAAAGAAGGAAAAAATCAAGTCCATCTGGAAGGCAGAGCATATATTGTCAAGTTAAGGCACAAGGCAGCATGGCAAGGCTGGATGGCAACTATTTTAATGCAATGAGTCTTGTGAGTAAGGCCGATGAGTTGAGGGTGTTGATGAACACATGGGGATATGATATCATTGCTATAACGGAGACATGGTTGAGGGAGGGGCAGGACTCGCAGCTCAATACCCTAGTGTATGGAATCTTTGGGTGAGATGGGGGTGGGGGTGTAAAAGAGGAGGTGGGGTCACAATATTGATCAAGGAGTCAATTACAGCAATAAGGAGGGATGATATCTTAGAAGGTTCCTCAAATGAGGCCATATAGGAAGAACCTAAAAACAAAAAGGGGAAAATCACATTGCTGGGAGTCTACTATAGAACCCCAAACAGACAGTGAGAGATAGAAGGGCAGATATGTAGGCAAATCTCAGAGAAGTGTAAAAATGATAGGGTGCTAATAGAAGGGGATTTCAACTTCCCCAATATTAACTGGGATCGACAAAGTGTGAAAGGTTTAGAGGGGGCTGAGTTCTTAAAATGTACCCAAGAGAGCTTTTTAAGCCAGCACGTAGGAAGTCCTACGAGTGAGGCAGCAGTCCGAAGCCGGACAAGTGGTAGGAGTGTCTGTGGGGGATCATTTCGGTGATAGTGACCATAATTGAGTAAGATTTAAGGTAGTTATGGAAAAGGCCAAAGATGATCTGGAAATAAAGATTCTGAATTGGGTGAAGGCTGATTTTAATATGATAAGACAAGATCTGGACAAAGTTTACTGGGAGCAGTTACTTGTAGGAAAATCTACATCAGAGCGGTGGGAGTTGGTCAAAAAGGAAATAGTGAGAGTGCAGGGCCGAAAATAAACTAAATTTCATAGGGAACAACAGTTTATACTGCATGAGAAAAGGGTGCTGATTGGTTGGCCAGTCAGTTCTGATTGGTCATTGCTATGGAGAATGTTCCAGGTAGTTATCATCATGTGCTTTTGTTTAATTCAACAAAAGGTGCCATGCCTGGACTTGTTCCTTCTGCCTGCAGAGGACAGGTCCCTGTGTATGAATATATGTAGCTTCTAGCAAATGTAAGTGAGACACTTTACGAGCCTGACTGATAATCTTTGAAATTTGATGTTCTTGTGTCTGTCCTGATGAGTACAGGATTAAATGTTTTGACAGAATGTCTCTTTTTTTTAACAATACTCAAGTGCATTAAAGGGGGAAAGTGTGGTAGACAGAGGGAGAGGTGTCGTGAGAGAATCTCAGAGCTTGGGGACAAGGGAACTGAAGGCATGGTCACTAATGGTGGAGCGATTAAAATAGGGAATGTACAAGGCGAGAATTAGAGCAGTGCAGATATCTCAGAGGGTTGTGGGTGCTGGAGGGGATTACAGAGATAGGGAGGGGCGAGGCCATGGAGGGATTTGAAAATAAGGATGAGAATTTTAGAATGAAGTTGTTGCTTGACTGGGAGCCAAGGCAGGTCAGGAAGCAGAGGGAGGTGAGGGGAATGGGCCTCACTGTGAGTGAAGACATGGACAGGAGACTTTTGGATGGTGTTAAGTTTGCAGAGGGTAATGTGAGCGACCAGCCAGGAGTGTGTTGGAATAATCGAGTCTGGAGGTAACAATGGCAGCGATGAGGGTTTCAACAGCAGATTCACTGAGACAGGGTGAGGTTGGATGATGTTACAGAGGTGGAAACAGGCGATCTTAGTAATGGCACAGATATGAGGTCAGAAACTCATCTCGAAATCAATTTTAACACCGTGGTTGTGAACAGACAGGTTTAATCTCAGACCGTTCCCAGGGTGAGGGATGGAGTTGGTATCTAGGAAATGGAGATTGGAGAATGGAGAATGAAAACAGTGTCTTCAGTCTTCTCAGTGTTTAACTGGAGTTAATTAGTCATCAGGAAGAGAAGCAGTAACCAGAATGGGCCATGAGACTGATCCCAGGTTTAACTTAGTTAGAGAGAGAGAGGAAGGAAGGAAACCCAGGGAGGTTTGAAGAAACCACCTTCACAATCGCTCATTAAATCTCCACACTGTGAGTTTTGGACACAAGGTTAACATCTGCTATTCTGTGTGGTCGGTCAGCAGGTTTCAGATTAATGTTTTGTCATGAGTAATGACTGAAGTGAATGATCAAACATATTGTTATCTCCAGTTGTACAAATTTGTTAAAAAGATACAGAAAGAATTGTCCAAAACTCTGGATTTCAGCACAGGGAGGGGGGAGATTGTGTGGGACAGGGATTTGCAGCTTTGGGGGAACAAGAGAGGAAATAATGTTCCACAGGAACTAGAATTGTCTGTTCTGAATTTCTATCCTGTTCTTACAGTGATGACTTTTATAAACTCCTTTTACAGAGAATTAGAAGGGGATAATTTGCAGATGGGAAACTCAAACCAAACATCACTTCAAGATCTGACAGTCACTCGATTCATCAGGACCTGAGTATCATTGGAATTTGAATGTGAAGGGAGAAATGTTTGTCAGTTCTGTCTGTGGGAGAAGATTTCAAACATCAGTGTGAGTGGAAAAGCACCGACACACACACTCGAGTGAGAGTGTTCCACTGCACTGACTGGAAAGAGCTTTAACCAGTTATAAAGCCTGAAATAACATCACACCATTCACAGCGGGGAGAAACCATACCGCGTTCTCTGTGTGGATGAGGCTTCAACTGATTATCAAACCTGGAGAGACACAGGGATACCTACACCATGGAGAAACCGTGGAAATGTGAGGACTGTGGGAAGGGATTCAGTTACCCATCTTCGCTGGAAATCCACCGACGTACTCACACTGGAGAGAGACCGTTCACCTGCTCCAAGTGTGGGAAGGGATTCACTTGGTCATCCAGCCTGCTGAGACACCAGAGAGTTCACACTGGGGAGAGGCCATTCACCTGCTCTGAGTGTGGGAAGGGATTCACTCAGTCATCCTACCTGCTAATTCACCAGCGGCTTCACACTGGGGAGAAGCCGTTCACCTGCCTTGTATGTGGGAAAGGCTTCACTGGGTCCTCTGACCTGCTGAACCACCAGCGAATTCACACTGAGGAGAGGCCATTCCCCTGTTCTTCCTGTGGAAAGAGATTCAGGTCTTGGTCCAACCTCAAAGTACACCAGCGAGTTCACACCGGAGAGAGACCATTCACCTGCTCCGAGTGTGGGAAAGGATTCACTCAGTCATTCAACCTGCTGATACACCAGCGGGTTCACACTGGAGAGAAGCCATTTGCCTGCTCCAAGTGTGGGAAGGGATTCACTCAGTCATCCAACTTGCTGAAACACCAGCGAGTTCACACTGGAGAGAGACCATTCACCTGCTCCGAGTGTGGGAAGGGATTCACTCAGTCATCCAACCTGCTGAAACACCAGCGAGTTCACAACTGACTGCAGGAGTCCGATTTTGCTGTTATTGCTGCTGTGAATCACATCCAGGACTGAACCATGTTCATTCTGACAGTTGGGGTTTAAAGCCAGCTAGTCTGGGTGTTTTGATGTCTTGTACTTTTGAGATGTTAATTAGATAAACATAAGGAAGTTAAGAGGTAAAGTGTAAATTTGCATTTGTTCAATACAGCATTCAAGAGTGGGAGTAAAACCTTGCACCTAGCTGGGAGACGCCAAGCAATGTGTTTAAATAACTAATAAAATTAGTGGGATGAAAATGTTATTGTTCGAAGATGTGACATTAAAAACCTAGGATGCAATGGAAAATTTACATTGAAATGGGAAGCTAGGTATAAACAGAAAGGAATTTGTGTGTGTAGGGCAGAGGCATTTAAGATCTAACCAGCCTGTAAGCCTACAACTGTGTCTGCAAAGGAACCAAATTGAAAGGAACCTCATATTTAATTTGTAAGGTCAAATGTGCTTTGCCTGGTGTCCGTTTAAAGTCTATAGGTTACTGATGCCTTGGTGAAGATTTACCTGGAGCGATTAATTTGGGGATTTGTTTAAAAGTTATTATGGTAGTAATTTGTAGACATGTGTATGTGTTTAACTTGTTAAATTAATAAATGATTAATTTAGTTTTATATATAAAAAAATCTTTTGAGGCTCGGTGGTCTTATTCCTGAATTCAGAGCTGCATCTCAAACATACCAATTAAAAATATAGGTTATGACAGTTGCTCAAGTTTCCCTCTCGGATTTAAACAACTCAGCCTTTACCAACTGCTGTGTTATAACACCCAGTGACAGAGAAGGAACAGTGATATATTTCCAAGTCAGGATGGTGAGTGGCTTGGAGGGGAATTTCCAGGTGGTGGTGCTCCCATGTGTCTGCTGCCTTTGCCTTTCTAGATGGTAGTAGTCTTGGTTTTGGAAGGTACTGTCTAAAAAGACTTGGTGAGCACCTTCTAAACCCAAAAATTAGGGTGTGAACAATTGGAAAAACGAGGAGATGCCCTCGCTCACATGAAATATTGGGGTGGTCTCTCTCCAGTGTGACTCTGTTGCTCTGTCAGTAAATGGGATAACCGACTTCATCTCTTCCCACATCCAGCTGCTGAGTGATCAGTCTGCAGTGTGAGTGATCCACGACTTTCCAGCTCAGACTGGAATTCGGTCCCTTCCCACATTCAACAACTTGCATTGACATAGCACCTTAACAGTAGTAAAAATGCCCCAAACTGCTTCACAGGAGTGGTAACAGTCCCCACATTAACATGATGGTTTCTTGACAACTCGGTGCTCATGTCGCCAATTGAATCTCTAAAAGACTGCTGTAATTTCCATACAAAAAACAGGAATGCACAGATTTTACTGACATAAACCAGTGGCTCTGAGAAATGTTCTATAACATTGTGTAACAACCTTACAGTTGGAAAACCACAGATCCTCTGACTCAGTATGATCCATGCCTTGGTTGACCTGCTAGGAATATAAAATAAACAGCAATTGTTTGTCTATTTCATGTCAGTGACATCACATACATTTATTTTAGTCCAATGTCTCAGAGCTGATTGTCTCCCAGACAAATTTCTTCCAACAATCTTAATAACGAGTCTTACCTGTCTCCCAGTTTGTTTCTATTGCTCCTGCATTCAGCCGATCCCATTCTCATTTCCATGGATACTTCTCACTGGTATTGTCACTATTATTTTCTTCACTTTACTGTTTCTAAATCTGTTTCCTATCTGCTTTATGTCTCTCCATTCTGACTATTCAGGCATTGTTCCCAAAGTTGATAAGGATGTAAAATGTGTCAAGCAGCATGGTATATATACTGTATCCGCTGTGTGCCTGCCATTTTCACCAGTCCCTCTATGTCCTCCTGACATTTGTTACTATCTTCCTCACTGTTTCCTGTATTTCCCAGTTTTGTGTCATGTGCAAATTTGAAATTCTGCCCATATCTCCATGTCCAGGTCAGTAACATATATCAAAGAGATCAGCAGTGCCAACACTAGACCCTGGGGTCACACTGCTGTAAACTCCCATCCATTCTGAAAAACAAACTTTTCTGCTTCCTGTCCCTGAGCCAGTTTTATACCCAGGCTGAAACTCATGGGTTTCAGCTTTGCTGACAAGGCTATTGTGTGGTACCATATTAAACATCATTTGAATGCCCATGTAAAAGGTATCAACCCCATTCCCCTCACACACCCTCCCATTACTTCATCAAGTTGGTCAAAAATTATTTGTCTTTAACAAATCCATGGATTTTTTTCATTTATTAATCCATGCTTTTCCAAGTGCCAATTGATTTTCTCCCGGATTGTTGTCTCCAACCTTTCCCCACCACTGATGTGAAGCTGATTGTCCTGGAATAGCTGTGTTTTTGAACAGGAATGTAACATTTACAATCTGTCAGTCCTTTGACACCACTACTATATAAGGAGGATTGGAAGATTGTGACCAGAGCCTCGACAAGTTCCATGTGAAGGATGCTGTCTCTGACAGTGCAGCAGTCCCTCAGTGTCACCCTGGAGTGTCAGCCTAGATAATGTGCTCAGGTTTATTAATATTTCCTCTTGTTATTGATGTGGGTCATTAAGAAACAATGGACTCTTATGATGCCATCCAGTCCCAGTGCGATGATGTCATCCAGTCCCAGTGCGATGATGTCATGAAGACTATTCAATACCAGCGGAGCCTTAGTGGTGAAAATAGTTTTGTTTGAGATGGCAGCAAGTCCATTACTGATAGATCAGCAAATGGAATTAATGGGAAAGAAAGTGAGGCAGCTCAGGAACATCAGGAATAGTGTTGTAAATTATGAAGATGAACAATATGTCGAGTATACATGTCCTATCTCCCGGCACACTGCCCCTGTCTCCTGACACATTGTCCCCGTTTCTAAATTTTTCCAGTTTGGATAAAAGGTTAGTGACCTGAAACATTCACTGTTTCCATCTCCACAGAAGCTGTTTGACCTGCTGTGAGTTTCCAACATTTTCTGTTTTGAGGTCGGATTTCCAGCATCTGCAGTATCTTGTTTCAGGATCACAGTGGATCAGTTTTCCCTGAATTATCGTTCCCTGTTTAAAGGTGAAGAAGGAGCTTTTAAAGAATGAGACAATAACTGTCCCCCTGTTCGACATGAAACTAAACTCACTGTTAATTCCTCCTCAGTAACAATTGTAAACACAAAGCTTCCAGCCGGGATTGAACCGGGGACTTTCTCATGTAAAGTAAAGGTGATAATCAGTGCACTGGGGAAATGAGTGTGAATCCCCCCCGGACAGAGGGGAACTGACCATCCATCTCTAGCTCTAATTCCCAAACAGAAAATGCTGCCAAGAATCAGCAAGTCAGGCTGAGTCTGCGGCTGCCCTCACCATCTGAAACCGTCACAATGCCCGGCTGATTGACGGCAGCTGCGGACCAATAGGAAGAAAGGGGCGGGACTGGAGGACCGAGTGGGCGCGCCTGGTCCTCCAATCAATCAGAGAGAACAAGGGGCGGGGCCCGTGAGGTGACGCGGCGCGCAGGCGCAGTGTCGTTATACCTGAAGCCCGTGGAGTGCGGGAGCTGAAGGAGGAAGGAGGCGGGAAATGGTGAGTAACAGCCGAGTGCAGGAGAGAAATGGAGTCAGTGTGGACTCGGAAGCTTTATAAACACCCGGTGCAGGCCTCCGGACCCGAATTAGAAACTTTCGGTCCAGCGTTTGCGCCAAAACGACAACTGAGACTCTTCAGGTCTCAGGCCCGGGTAACGGCCGCCATCTTTATTGGGGGCAATATGCAGCAGGGCGCATGCGCACTTATCCTAGTCCAGATGGCAGGAGGAGAGAATGTTGTTCATCTCTATCCTGGACTGACAGGGATGGATTTTGGAAACTCCTTTTACAGGGGCTTAGAAGGGGGGGACTTACATACAGCAAACTCAAACCAGGAGTAATGTTTGTTTCTTCTGAATATTTAATCCTGAACCTGCAGTGATGATTTTTTTTTACAGGATTTTTGAAGATCTGGAATTTGAGGCAGGAAACACCAACCAAATCTGACAGAGTCACTTTGTTCATCAGATTCAGAACATCAATGGATTTTGAACATGGAAGGAAAAAGCAGTGTTCACAGTGAGGAGAAACCGTACACGCGTTCTGTGTGTGGACAAGGCTTCAGTGAATCTTCTGGCCAGTTGAGGCATAAGCACAGTCACAACAGGGGGAAACCGTGGAAATGTGGGGACTGTGGGAAGGGATTCAGAACCCCTTCGGAGCTGGAAACTCATCAGCGCAGTCACACCGGGGAGAGGCCGTTCACCTGCTCTGAGTGTGGGAAGGGATTCATTCACTCATCTACCCTGCTGACACACCAGCGAGTTCACACTGGGGAGAGGCTGTTCACCTGCTCCCAAGTGTGGGAAAGGATTCACCCGATCATCCAACCTGCTGAGACACCAGCAAATTCACACAGGGGAGACACCATTCACCTGCTCCAAATGTGGGAAGAGATTCACTCGGTCATCCACCCTCCTGCAACACCAGCGAGTTCACGCTGGGGAGAGGCCATTTACCTGCCCTGAGTGCGGAAAGGGATTCACGACCTCATCTATCTTGTCGAAACACCAGCGAGTTCACACTGGAGAGTTCGCCTGCCCTGAGTGTGGGAATGCATTCACTGATTCATCCACCCTACAGAAACACCAGCGAGTTCACACTGGGGAGAGACCTTTTCAATGTCCAGACTGCGAAATGTGTTTTAAGAGTTCCGGAGAGCTGATATCTCATCAACGTGTTCACACTGATGAGAGACCGTTCAGGTGCTCTCTGTGTGGAACTGGGTTCAGGTGGTCATCTCAACTCACTGTGTACCAGCGAACTCACACTGGGGAGAGACCATTCTCCTGCTCCGAGTGTGGGAAAGGATTCACACAGTCATTTAACCTGCTGAGACACCAGCATGTTCATACTGCTGAGAGACCTTTTAAATGCCCAGACTGCGGAAATTGCTTTAAAAGTCCCAGGGAATTGATATCCCATCGACGTGTTCACACTGACGAGAGACCATTCAAGTGCTCTCAGTGTGGGGCTGGTTTCAGGCATTCATCTCACCTCACTGTACATCTGCGTACTCACACTGGGGAGAGACCATTCACCTGCTCCAAGTGTGGGAAGGGATTCATTCAGTCATCTCACCTGCTGACACACCAGCGAGTTCACAAGCAACAACAATAATTGGATTTTGCACTTACTCACTACCAGGACTGAACCTCATGTTCATTGGGGTCTGCTTCGGCTGATGTTAATAAACTCCAGCACAATTATAGGTGTTAATATTATGAATAAAAGTGAAATAAGTAAGTTTTGTGTTCAACAGACAGTGTTGAGCCTCTTTAATATCTCTAACACAAGTTAGTTCCTTTTGAAGGGCTCTCCCTCTCGCCTGTCTCCTCCACCCTCAACAACAAGTGTGAGGAGCTCATGGAGCTTCTTTGTCACTAAGATTGAGACAATCCGATCAGCTGCCTCTGCTGCTTCCCTCCCTTCCACTAGCCCACCGAGACAAACTGTCTCTTAACTCCCCCCTTGTCTGAGCCCGAACTCACATCTTTCTCCATCCAGCCTCCACATGCTCAGCAAGTTCAGACGGTAGAGAGAGGGTTAAATGCTTAGATGTATCAAGAGCTTTAAAAACCCACATTCACTGATGTTTCACCGGTGCATTCTCTCCGCTTCCACTCCATTCACCTGCTCTCACTGCGGGTAGAGGTTCAGGTGATTGTCCATCCTGCTGCAACACCAGTGAGTTCACACTGGGGAGAGGTCATTCACCTGCTCCATGTGTGGGGAGGGATTCACTGATTCATCTAACCTGTTGGCACATCCGTGAGTTCACACTCACCAAAGATCTTTTAAACATCTGGATTGTGGGAAGTGTTTTAAAGGTTCTCTGGAGCTGACGTGCTATCAACATGTTCACATTGACAAGAGACTGTTCAGGTGCTCTCGCTGTGGGACTGGGTTTAGGTGATCATGTGAACTCAGTATCTACCAGTGCACTCACACTAGGGAGAGACTGTTCACCTGTTCTGTGTGTGGGAGAGATTCACTCAGTCATCCCACTTGACTACACATCAACCTGTTCATTCTGATAAGAAACCGTTTCAAAGTTCTGCCTGTGAAAGAGATTTTAAACCAAAGTAGATGCTCTGAAACACAAGCACATTCTAACTCCCCATCACCATCCCTGGGTATGTCCTGTCTCAGCGGCAGGACAAACCCAGTAGAGGTGGTGGCACAGTGACATACAGTCGGGAGGGAGTTGCCCTGGGAGTCCACGCCGGACCCCATGAAGTCACGTGGCATCAGGTCAAACATGACCAAGGAGACTTCCTGCTGATTCCCATGTACCGCACTCCCTCAGCTGATGAATCAGTGCTCCTCCATGTTGAACACCACTTGGAGGAAGCGCTGAGGGTGGCAAGGGCACAGAATGTACTCTGGGTGGGGGACTTCAATGTCTATCACCAAGAGTGGCTCGGTAGCCCCACTACACACTGAGCTGGGTGAGTCTGAAAGGACATAGCTGCTAGACTGGCTCTGCAGCTGGTGCTGAGTGAACCAACAAGAGGGAAAAGCATACATTGTCACCAACCTGCTCGCCGCAGAGGCATCTGTCCATGACAGTACTGGTAGGAGTGACCACCACACAGCCCTTGTAGAGATGAAGTCCCATCTTCACATTGAGGATACCCTCCATCATGCTGTGTGGCACTGTCGCCATGCTAAATAGAATAGATTTCAAACAGACTGGGCAGCCATGAAGTGCTGTGGGCCATCAGCAGCAGCAGCAATGTACTGAATCACAATCTGTAACCTCATGTCCTGGCATAACCCCCTCTCTAACATTGTCATAGAGCCAGGGAATCAACCCTGGTTCAATGAAGAGTGCAGGAGGGCATGCCAGGAGCAGCACCAAACATACCTAAAAATGAGGTGTCAAGCTGGTGAAATTATAACACAGGACTACTTGCATGCCAAACAGCATAAGCAGCAAGTGATAAACAAAGCTAGGCATCCCACGATCAATGGATCAGATCAAAGCTTTGCAGTCCTATCACATCCAGAAAGGGGGCATCAATAGTGCTATCAAGTGGCACTTGCTTAGCAATAACCTGCTCATTGACGCTCAGTTTGGGTTCCGCCAGGGCCACTCAGCTCCTGTCCTCATTACAGCCTTGAGTCAAATGTGGAGAAAAGAGCTGAACTCCTGAGATGAGGTGAGAGTGACTGCCCTTGACATCAATGCAGCATTTGACCGAGTGTGGCATCAAGGAGCCCTAGCAAAACTGGATTCAATGGTTTCAGGGGGAAAACTCTCCGCTGGTTGGAGTCATACCTAGCACAAAGGAAGATGTTGTAGTTGTTGGAGGTCAGTCATCTCAGCTCCAGGACATCACTGCAAGAGGTCCTCAGGGTAGTGTCCTCAGCCCAACCATCTTCAGCTGCTTCATCAATGACCTTCCATCCATCATAAGGTCAGAAGTGGGTATGTTCGCTGATGATTGCACAATGTTCAGCACCATTCGTGACTCCTCAGATAATGAAGCAGTCCACGTCCAGATGCAACAAGACCTGGACAATATCCAGGCTTGGGGTGACAAGTGGCAAGTAACATTCGTGCCAGACAAGTGCTAGGCAATGACCATCTCCAACAAGAGAGAATCCAACCATCGCCCCTTGATGTTCAATGGCATTACCATCACTGAATCCATCACTATCAATATTCTGGGGGTTACCATTGACCAGAGACCGATCTGGAATAGCCAAATAAATACTGTGGCTACAAGTCCAGGTCAGAGGCTAGGAATCCTGCTACAAGTAACTCACCAGTGAGTTCACACTGAGTTCATTCAGCCATTCAGCTGCACTTCCTGTAAACAGAGGCTCAGGTATTCAGGCAACCTCAAAGCCCACCAGCGAGTTCACATTGGAGAGAAGCTATTCGCTTGCACTGTGTGTGAGAAGGGATTCCATTGGTAATCCAGCTGCCGAGAGTCCAGCAAGTTCACAAGTGACTGTAGGAGTTAGATTCTGCTGTTATTGCTGGTCTTAATCACATGCAGGACTGATAGTCTGACTGTATTTGGTCCGTTTGTGTTGATGTTAGCAACCCTATAACTGGTTGGAGTTTAATACTCTGGGTATGTCATTGATTTTCAGGACTGCATTTTGTCCTTTTTTGAAAGCACCATCTGTGACCTCTCCCCTTAATTCAGGAATTCTCAACAGGAACTCAATTTCAATAAAATTATGGACTTGTAATTCAATCTTAAATTGATCTTTGGTGCAAACTCTACAATTTAGTGTCTGAGAGGTTCCACTGATTAACATCTCCAATTAGAAAGTGCTGATTAATCCTTGCTGACAATTCTTACTGACTTGCACATTACTCACCGTGACATCTCCATTATAGAGACATATAGGAACAAAAGACTTAGGAGCAGGAGGAGGCCATTCAGCCCTTCGGGTTTGTTTCAGCATTCAATTAGATCATGGCTGATCTGGTTGTGGTATCAACTCCACTTTCCTGTCTGTCCCCCATAACCCTTGACTCTGTTGTTTATCAATAATCTGTCTAACTCAGCTCTGAATACATTCAATGACCCAGCCCCCACTGCTTTCTGTAGAAAATAATTCTACATAACAATGAGCCCTTGAGAGAACAACATTTCTTATCAACTCCGTCTTAAATGGTAGACCACATATTCTTAAACTGTGTCCGCTCGTTCTGTCTCTCACAAGTGGAATCATCCTCCTGCTACATACCCTATCAAATCCCCTCAGGATTTGAAGAAGAGTCATACGGAGTCGAAACGTTAACTGTGTCTTTATCTCCACAGATGCTGTCAGACCTGCTGAGATTTGGCAGCATTTTTTGTTTTGTCCCCTTAGGATCTTATCTGTTTCATTATGATCACCTCTCATTTTTCTAAACTCCAATGGGTGAAGGTCAAATTTTCTTCAGAAGATAAGCCCCTCATCCCAGGGATGAGTTGAGTGAACCTTCTCTGAACTGTTTCAATGCAATTATATCTGTTTCTAATAAAGATACCACAGCTGTACACAATATTCCAGATGTGGTCTCACCAAGGCCCTGTACAGCTGCAGTAAAACTTCCCTACTGCTATATTGCATTTTATATTGGTGAATTTAATTATCAAGGAACATAAACAAAATAGTCAAGTGTTATATAGGCTCATCAATGGAAGCTTCATCAGTCAATATTGATATTGCTGAATCTTGGAAGGTGCTGAGTTCAATCATTTCTGACACAGCAGCAACAACATTTGGGAAAGGTGGAACCCACAACAAAGACTGGTTTGAGACCTACTTAGCAGAGATGAATCTGTCATTGAAGCAAAAAGCAAAGCCTACCCGATTACAACATAAACCCAACAGCTAGAACACTGTGTAACTTGAAATTAGTTGACACAGTTGTTTAAAACACAGGAAGATACTGTGCGAATAAACACTGGATCAGCCCAGATCATGAAATCCAAACTGCCTGTGACAATGGAAATCTACGTGCTGTGTGTGATGGGATCAGGAGGGCGCTTGGTCCGACCATCACCAAAGTTGTCCCCCTGAAATCAGTAGATGTTGAAGTTCTCACCCACAGAATTAAACCGATGTCCCGCTGGGGTGAACACGACTGTGAGCTGTACACCTGTCGGACAGACATCTCCCAGTCTCCGTTTGACTCTCTCCTGCAGCTTCCTTTCATGGTTGAGTTGGACTCAAAAGCTCGAAAAGGCCATTGATTCCTTTGCAAGCGGAAAGACACCCGGCAAGGATGGAATTCCAGCTGAACTGCTCAAACCCAGAAAGTCCCATCCGCTGTCGCACCTTCGTGACCTCCTCCTCCTCCTCTACTGAAATTTCTTTCTCTTTTGAAGCTGATTTAAAGTTGCAGATTTTGCTCCAAAGATTAAGTTGGGATTGATATTCAAAGTTAACTATTTTACTGCAGAAACAACTACAGCTGGGAGTCAGTGAATTAAGAGGAAAGATCCCAGACAGCGGTTCTTCAAGGTACACTGCAGGCCCGACAGCTCAATCAGCTCCACTCTCAGCTCAGGAGAGCTCAACAACTCCACATCCTGTCCACAGGGGAGTTCTCCTGGTGCAGTGGGACCAAGATTCGTGCTTTAACTAACACCACCAAAAAAAGCCTGGATTAATCAGTTAGTCTGATTACTGTTTGTGGAATCTTACTGTGCACAAACTGGCTGTGGTGAAACAGAAACAACTTGTAATATATAATATAAATATAGGTATATAATACCTTTTATGTAACAAAACGTGCCAAGGTGCTTCACAGGACTTTCATAAAGAAACATTTGACATTGAGTCACATGGGTCGATATTTGGTCAATGGACAGAACCTTGATTGGAGAGGCAGATATTAACAAGTCTCTTTAATCAGGAGAGAGAGGTGGAGAGGTTTAGGGAGGAAATTCTGGAACTTGGCACCTAGACACGGCCACCGATGGAGTAATTAAAATCAGGGATGCTAAAGAGTACAGAATGAGATAGCACAGATATCTCAGAGGGTTGTGTGTAACTGGAGGTTACAGAGATAGGGAATGACGAGACCATGGAGGGATTTGAAACAAGATTCCGAATTTTAAAATGGAGGCACTGCTGGACCAGGAGCCAATGTAGATCGGTGAGCACAGGGATGATGGGTGAACAGGACTTGGCGAGAGAAAACTCAAGGGCAGCAGAGTTTTGGATGATCTCACATTTTCGTGTGGGTGTTGGGTGAATGTGAGGGGCCGGCCAGGAATGTATTGGAATTGTCAAGTCTAAAGGTAACACGGACATGGATGAGGGTTTGAGCAGCAGATGAGCTGGGGGTGGGGTGGAGACAGGCAACATTATGGAGATTGAAATATCTGGTGTTAGTGATGGTGCGGATATGTGGTCAGAAACTCATCTTGGGGTCAAATAAGATATCGAGATTGTGAACAGTGTGGTTCAGCCTCAAACAGTTCCCAGGGAGAGGGATGGACTCGGTAGTTAGGGAATGGAATTTGTAGTGGTGACCGAAGACAATAGCTTTGGTCTTCCCAATTTTTAATTGGAGGAAATTTCTGCTCATCCAGTACTGGATGTGGGATAAGCAGTTTGATAATTTAGTAACAGTGGAGGAATGGAGAGGGATGGTGGTGAGGTAGAGCTGGGTGTTACTGTACATGTGAAAACCAACATGGTGCTTTTGGATGATGTCACCGAGTGGCAGCATGTAGATGAGAAATAGGAGGGGCCAAGGATAGATCCTTGGGGACACCAAGTACAAGGACTTTGGAGAGGAAAGGGAGGTTGGAGATGGGGCGGTAGTTTGAAAAGATGGTCAGGTCAAAAGTTTATTTTTAGGATGGGTGATGATGATAGATTTGATGATGAGAGGGACATTACCAGAAGAGAGAGAGAGACATTAACGCTATCAGTTAATATGGGGAAATTGCATAATCAGCAGTTTAGTGAGATTAAGATCAAGGGAGCAGAAGGAGGGCCTCATGGACAAGATGAGCACTGAGAGGATATGAGGGGAGATGGGAGAGAAACTGGAGAAAGATGTGAGTTCAGGGTTCAGCCAAGAAGGAACCTTAGAGACAGTTTGTCCCGATGGGCTAGTGGGAGAGAGGGAAGCAGCAGAGTATTGGAGATATTAAAAAGATTCAACACACCTTGTATTTCACACCAAGTTGATTGAATTGATTTGTATCAACAATATTAGCCTCCATAATGGGGCTGGAGTTTATTAACATCAGCAGAAACAGAACCCAATGAACATGGTTCCATCCAGGATGTGATTAACTACAGTAATTGGATTTTGCTGTTACTTGTCAACTCGCTGGTGTCTCAGCAGCACAAATGACTGAGTGAATCCCCTTCCACACACAGACCAGCTGACTGGTCTCTCCCCAGTGTGAACTCGGTGGTGTTTCAGTGGGTAGGTTCAATTAATGAATCCCTTCCTACAGTCAGGGCAAGTGAGCAGCCCCTTCTCCAGTGTGAACTCGCTGGTGTCTCAGCAGGTTGGATGACTGAGTGAATCCCTTCCCACACATGGAACAGATGAACGGCCTCTCCCTGGTGTGACTGCGCTGATGTACAATGAGGTCAGATGATGGCCTGAACCCAGTCCTGCAGTGAGGGCACCTGAACGGTCTCTCATCAGTGTGAACACGTTGATGCAAGATCAGGTCCTGGTAACTTTTATAGCACTTCCCGCAGACTGAGCGTGTAAACTGTCTCTGGTCTGAATGAACCAGCTGATGTCTCAGTAGGTGGGATGACCTAGTGAATCCCTTCCTACACTCAGAGCAGGTGTACGGTCTCTCCCCAGTGTGAACTTGCTGGTGTGTCAGCAGGTTGAATGATCGAGTGAATCCCTTGCCACATTTTGAGCAGGTGAATGGTCTCTCCCCTGTGTGAACTCTCTGGTGTGTCTGCAGGTTGGTTGAACTAATAAATCCCTTCCCACACTCGGAGCAGGTGAACGGTCTCTCCCCAGTGTGAGTGCGTCGATGAGTTTCCAGGTCAGACGGGTAACTAAATCCCTTCCCACAGTCCCCGCACTTACATGGTTTCTCCCCAGCATGAGCAGCGCTTTCTGCTTCCATGTTCAAAGGCTCAAAATATTCAGGTCCTGATGAATCAAGTGACTCTCTCAGGTATTGGTGTGAGTTTCCCGACAGCAAACCTTCCCCTTCTATTAGTCTGTGAAATTGATTTAAAACAGAAAAAAGGGAGTGAGAGAGAACCCACAAAAACACAAAGGCAGGTTGTGAAATTGAGCTGAATGAATCTGGGAATTTGAGGGGCCGGCACGAGGAAAAAGTGACCATGAAAACTGCGGGATTGTCATAAAAACCCAACTGGTTCACCAATGTCCTTCAGGGAAGGGAACCTGCCACTCGATCTGGGCCTATACAAGATTCAGGCTTCTAGGGGAGTAGGGAGATAGAGCGAGAGAGAAGTGAGAGATGCAGGAGAACCCTGACAGAATCTCCCAAACCCTCAACCTCCACCCCCTAGAAGGACCAGGGTAGCAGGTGTATGTGAACACCATCACCTCCAAGTTCCCCTCCAAGTCACACACCGTCCTGATTTGTCTGACATCCAGTACTGGATGAGCATAAAATTACTCCATTTAAATATTGGGAAGATTGAAGCCATTGTCTTCAGTCCCCACTACAAACTCCACTCCCCACTACAAATCCACTCCCCAGACACTGACTCTGCACCTCTCGCTGACAACTGTCTGAGGCTGAACCAGACTGTTCACAACCATGGTGAAATATTTCACCCCAAGATGAGCTTCCAACCACATATCCACATCATCACCAAGACCGCCTATTTCCACCTCAGTAACATCGCCCGACTCCACCCCAGTCTCAACTCATCTGCTGCTGAAACTCTCATCCATTCCTTTGTTACCTCTAGACTTAACTATCCTTACACACTCCCAGCCGGCCTCCCTCCCTGTAATCTTAAGGTCATCCGAAGCTCTGCTGCCTGTGTGCTTACTTGCACCAAGTTTTGTTCACCCATCACCCCTGTGCTCACTGACCTGCAGTCTCTGGGTTAAGGAGAACATAAATTATAAAATTCTCATCCTTATTTTAAAGGCCGTGTTTGCTGCCGTTGTGCAAGCGCAGTTGTGCTGTTTTACTCTGTCTTCATAGGGTTAATCTCTTGTCCTCCTCAGACTCAAGTCACCACTGCAGACTCACCACGAGGAAACGCAGACTGACCTGGTTACAGTGTCCATCAACCAGCCAATTCAGAACTCAGTCAACAGCAGAGAGCTTTGACTGTACATTCCTAATCTCTAATGCTTTTTCTTTTAAACACTTTGAAATGTCTTGGAAAGTTTTATTACCTTAAAGGCACTATATAAACACAAATTCTTGCTGTTGCTTTGGACACATGTCACTGTTCCCCCATCATTACTGGGTGAATAACCTGTAACTCCTTACCTAACAGCATTGTGGGAATACCTTCACCACACGGACTGCAGCGGTTCAAGAAGGCCAAACATCATCTTCTCCACAGGCAACTGGGGATTGGCAATATTTGCTGGTCTTGTTAGGGAAAGGGCAGGGGAGTGGAACTAAGTGATATGCTCTTGCAGAGAGCTAGTATGGGCACAATGAGCTGAATAGCCTCAGTCTGTATTGTAATCATTCAATGATTCTATGACTTGATGAAAAAGAACGTACACTGGAGGCCAGGGACCAACTTCTGTAACCAACAGCCACCCTGATACAAACCGGCTCTTAATTGGTCCGTCTGTGTTTCTAGACTCGGTTCTGTGAGCAACGCCTACAATAAAATAATAGCAAAATACTGCAGCTGCTGGAAATCTGAAATAAAAAGAGAAAATGCTGGAAATACTCAGCTGGTCAGGCAGTATCTGTGGAGAAGGGAACAGAGTTAACATTTCAGGGTATGCAGAATGCATGATGGGGAATAAAAATCGTGCAGAATTGGATGGTCAATATAAGCTCAGAAGTAGAAGAGAAATGGACTATAGTGCAGGAAAAAGAATTCCTGACTATGAAAGATACTGTGGGAAGATAAAGCTGGTAAGATAGCAGCACATGGTCTAGGGATGGCCAGCAGTGGAAACCTTATTTAGACACAATCAGCAGAAGTAATAGTTAGATGCCAAACAGAGCTAAAATACACTCATTATGAGAGACAGAAGGAGACAGACAATGTCAGGGAGATGATCAGGGAGGGCAGAGGTGAAACAGAGCGATAGATGGACATGGATTCAAATCCACAGTGAAGGAGCCACACTAGCCCTAGAGCGATGGAACCTCTCACAGATACAGAGCACAGAACTAAAAGCTCTAAATTGTAGGTGAATGGTCAAAAATACTCAACTCTGAAACAGTTTCAGTTTTCAAATTTAAAATCTCCTGCTGAACCCTGCAGCTGGAAAGATATCAGAAGCACTGGAGTCAGAGAAAAATTTCCCAGTTGAGGAAATACCCGGTGAGCGGGATGATGTCACCGTGTAATTGTCGATGTGTGATGATGTCACCGTGTAATTGTCGATGTGTGATGATGTCACAGACACGAACACAGAACATCTGGGTCTGTGCAAATAGTGATCATCACACATTGTGAAGGATGTGAGGGTCCTTGAGGTGGTGGAGAGGGGATTTACTAGAATGGGTTGGGGGAAAAGGGATTTTAGTTGCAAGATTAGGTTGGAGAAACTGGGACTGTTCTCCTTGGAGCAAAGTAGATTGAGGGGAGATTCAACAAAAGGTGCACAAAATTATGATAGGTTTACATAAAGTAGTTAAAGAAAAGCTGTTTGCAGTAGCAGATCGTGAAAGGATTATGGGATACAGAGTTAAGATTTTGGGCAAGATGTGAGGGATGTGAGAAAGAAATGTTTACACAGTGAATGGTCATAACCTGGAACTCAATGCTTACACTCAGAGGCCGATAAAATCCAGGTCCTGAATTTCTATCCTGGACTGAGTATGACAGGTTTGGGAAACGGTTCATAAAGAACATTACAAAAGGAGGAACCAGGTCCTGATGAATTGAGCGACTCTGTCAGATCTCACCCGTCTGTAAATGTTCCCCTTCTAACCCCCTGTAAAAGGAGTTTCCAAAATCCATCCCTGTCAGTCCAGGATAGAAATTCACAACATTCTCTCCTCCTGCTACCTGGACCAGGATGACCGCGCATGCGCCCTGCTGCACTTTGCCCCCTATAAAGATGGCGGCCGTTACCCCGGGCCTGGCGAAGGGAGAAATCCAGAACTTTACGTTTTCTGTAAACACAAGACCGGTACCTTGTTATTTGGGGTCTGAGGCCTGCACTGTGTCTTTATGAAGCCTCCCTGCCCACTCCGCTGGCTCCATTCCTCCTCACACACCCACTAACTCTGTTAGTTTGCTCCGCTAGACATTCTATCACCCGCTCTGAGCAGCTTCAGTCACAGACCAGCACTGCGCATGCTCATGAAACGGGCCGCAATGCGCATGCTCCAATACGCATGTGTAGGGAGCTCCTGTTGTGAGGATAGGGCACATTCTGGCCCCTGTTGAAGGCTGGGTAACCAGGCTGCCATTGAGAGGTCGTTTGTTTGAAAATTATGTTTTGTGATCCGAAGACGAACGAAGCCCAAGACCAATATATAAAATTATTCAGTCAATTGGTATGACAAACGAAGTGCATGGGTCCTCTGCCATAATACTGTCCCAGGTGTAAATAACTGCAGTAAAACTACCTACATTTAGATGTGAACTCACTGGAGTCTCAGTCAGCGGTGTGAACAATTATTTTTTCTTCCCTTACACAGAACATTTAAACTCCGTCTTGTCAGTAAGAACGTCACAATTCAGCCGGTGAACAATCCTTTCACAATGTCATTTTACCCCTAAGTTCCAGGACCATTGTGCGTGGATTTGGGAGATAAGCATGAATTTGGGGACGGAAGAGTGGTCGGAGATTGGATGCGAATTGCAAGGATGTTGGGGTCAAGGATGTACTCGTGGGAGGGAGAGAAGCAGGAGAGGCAGCTGATCTCAATTGTCTCAAGAATGTCTCAATCTTAGTGACAAAGAAGCTCCATGAGCTCCTCACACTTGTTGGAGGTGTGGGTGCAGGAGACAGGGGAGAGGGAGAGTCCGAAACAAGGACTAACTTGTGTTAGAGATGTTTTTAAAAATTCAACATCCTCTGTGTTTGACAGAATGTTGATTTATTTGACCTTTATCCAGAATATTAATCTTATAACTGGGCTGGAGTTTATTAACATCAGCTGAAACAGACCCCAATGGGTATAGTTCATTCTTGTACATTATTAACAGCAAAATCCAATCACTGTAGTTCGCTGTGAACTCATTGGTTTCTCAGCAGGTGGGATGACTGAATGCGTATCTTCCCACACTCGGTGCAGGTGTACATCCTCTCCCCAGTGTGAGAGCGCTTGTGTAGAGAGAGTTGGGATGATTGCCTGAATCCAGTCCCATAAAGAAGGCATCTGAACGGTCTCATCAGTATGAATACTTTGCTGGTGGATCAGTTCCTGAGAACTTGTTAAGCACTTCCCACAGTCTTGAAATGTAAAAGCTCTCTTTGATGTGCAATCAGGTTGGATAAATTAATGAATCTCTTTCCACACAGCACAGATGAATGGCGTCTTCCCAGTGAGAACTCGCTGGTGTGTCTGCAGGTGGGATAACGGAGTGAATCCCTTCTGACACTTTAAGCAGGTCAATGGCCTCTCCCCAGTGTGAACGCTCCGATGAGTTACCAATTTCGATGGGTAAATGAATCCCTTCCCATTGTCAACATTTGCACAACTGCTTTCAGTTGTGACTGCATTAATGTTTTGACCAGGCCAGATGATCGGCTGAAACCTCATCCACATGCAGAACACTATGAACGGTGCTTTCTTCTCCCATTTTCAAAATCCCACAATTCTCTGCGGCCCAGAAACCACTCTGTCCAATAGAGACGCCCTCTGAAGAAGGCTCGAAACTGCTGTCAGGCGTCGCAAGGGCCAGGGACATAAAAGTTCATTCACAAATGTTCCAAAAACAGATACATTATAATCGCCAGGAAAGGCTAAACAGCCTGAAGCTCTGTTCTCGAGAAAAGAGAAGGCTGAGAGGTGACCTGATAGAAATAGGATAAAGAATGGAGTTGGTAGCTCAGGAATGAAAACAATGGCTTCAATCTTCCCAAAATTTAATTGGAGAAAATTTCTGCACATCCACAAACAGTCTGATAATTTAACAAAAGTGGAGAAGTGGAGAGAGGTGGTGGTGAGGTAGAGCTGGGCACTGTCAGTGTACACGTGATAACTGACACTGTATTTTCAGATGATGTCGCTGTGGGGAGAATGTTGATGAGAAATAAAAGGAAGTCAAGGCTGGATCCTCTGGGGACACCAGAGGTAACTGTGGGAGTGGGAAAGGAAGACATTCCAAGCGATTCTTTGACTATGATTAGATAGAGAAGAATGGAACCAGGAGAGAGCAGTCCCACCCAGCTGGACGACAGTGGAGAAGTGTTGGAGCAGAATGTTATGGTCAACATTGTCAAAGGCTGCAGGCAGGTCGAGAAGGGATAGTTTACCTTTATCACAGTCACATAGGATGTCATTGGTGGCTTTGATCTGAGCTGTTTCAGTGCAGTGGCGGGGCAGAAAGCTGATTTGAGGGATTCAGACAGGGAGTTCTGGGAAAGATGGAGACTGATTTGGGAGGTGTGAACACTTTTCAAGAGTTCAGAGAGGAACTGGGGATTGAACATGGGTCAATACTTTGCAAGGACAGTAAAAGTTAAGTAATTGGTTTTTGAGGAAAGTGTGATGATTTGAAGGAGAGAGGGATAGTACCAGAAGAGAGAGAACTGTGAACAATATCAGTGAACATGGGGAAGTTGGGGGATCAGCAGTTTAGTGGGAATACGGTCGATGGAGCAGGAGGTGGGTCTCATGGACAAGATGAGCACTGAGAGGGCAGGAAGGGGGATGGGAGAGAAGCTAATGAAAGATGTGGGTTCACGGCTTGGACAAGGTGGAACATTATAGAGGCAGTTTGTCCCAGTGGGCTAGTGGAAGGGAGGGAAGCAGCAGAAGCAGCTGATCGGATTGTCTCAATCTTAGTGACAAAGAAGCTCCATGAGCTCCTAACACTTGTTGTTAGAGGTGAGGATGGAGGAGAGAGGTGAGAGGGAGAGCCCTTCCATAGAAACTAACTTGTGTTAGAGATATTAACAAGACTCAATATGCTATATTTAACACAAATATATTTTATTTGTCCTTATCCAGAATATTAGCCCCAATAACTGGGCTAGAGTTTATTAACATCAGCAGAAACAGACTACAATGAACAAGGTTCAGTCCTGGATGTGATTAACAGCAACATCCTGTTCATTATTTATGAACTCGCTGGTGTCTCATCAGTTGGGATGACCAGGTGAATCCCTTCCCACACTTGGAGCAGCTGAACGGCCTCTCCACAGTGTGAATTCGCTGGTGCTTCAGGAGGTCAGAGGACACAGTGAATCCCTTCCCACATACAGGACAGATGAACGGCCTCTCTCCAGTATGAATTCGCTGATGTCTCAGCAAGTGGGATGACTGTGTGAAGCCCTTCCCACAGTGGGAGCAGGTGAACTGTCTCTCCCCAGTGTGAATTCGCTGGTGTCTCAACAGATCGGATAAATTAACGAATCCCTTCCCACACTCGGAGCAGGGAAATGGTCTCTCCCCAGTGTGAACTCGCAGGTGTGTCAGCAGGTTGGATAACTGAGTGAATCGCTTCCCACACTCGGAGCAGGTGAACGGCCTCTCCCCAGAGTGAACTCTCTGGTGTATCAGCAGGTTAGATGACCGAGTGAATCTCTTCCCACACTCAGAGCAGGTGAACGGTCTCTCCCCTGAGTGAACTCTCTGGTGTCTCAGCAGGTGGGATGAATGACTGAATCCCTTCCCACACTCGGAGCAGGTAAATGGCCTTTCACCAGTGTGAACTCGTTGGTGTGTCAGCAGGTTGGATAACTGAGTGAATGCCTTCCCACACTCGGAGCAGGTAAATGGCCTCTCCCCAGTGTGAACTCTCTGGTGTGTCAGCAGGTGGGATAACTGAATGAATCCCTTCCCACACTCGGAGCAGGTGAATGGTCTCCCCCCAGAGTGAATTCGCTGGTGCCTCAGCAGGTTGGATGCCCGAGTGAATCCCTTTCCACACTCGGAGCAGGTGAACGGCCTCTCTTCAGTGTGAGTGAGCTGGTGTCTCAGGAGGGTGGATGAATCAACAAATCCTTTCTCACATACAGAACAAGTGAAAGGCCTCTCCCCAGTGTGAGTGCGCTGGTGAGTATCCAGCCTGGATGGATAATTAAATCCTTTCCCACAGTCCCCACATTTCCATCGTTTCTCTCCAGTATGACTGTGCTTGTGTTTCGACAGGTCGGATAATCGGCTGAAACCTCGTTCACACACAGAACACGTGTACGGTTTCTCCCCACGGTGAAAAGCACTTTTATCTTTCATGCTTAAAATCCGATGAAATTCAGGTTTTGACTAATTGTGCGACACCGTCAGATTCTGATGAAATGCTGGGTTTCCCGATTGAAAATCCTGGGGAAATAGTTTAAACAGACAAAAGTGAATGAGAGAGAACCCACAATAACACAAAAACAGGTTGTGAAATTGAAGTGAATGAATCTGGGAATTTGTGGGGCCGGTACCAGGAAAAAGTGACATGAAAACAGCTGGATTGTAATATAAACCCAACTGGTTCACTAATGTCCTTCAGGGAAGGGAACCTGCCAACTGGTCAGGGACTATACAAAATACCAGCATCTACTGGGGGAAATAGAGAGGGAGATGGGAGAGGCAGGGGGTGAAGGAAAGGGATTTTATGCATCTACAATTCTACCAACATCTCCCAAACCCTCATCTTCCACCCCCTAAAAGGACCAGGGTAGCAGGTGTATGTGAACACCATCACCTCCAAGTTCCCCTCCAAGTCACACACCATCCTGACTTGTCTGACATCCAGCACTGGATGAACAGAAATTTCCTCCATTTAAATATCGGGAAGATTGAAGCCATTGACTTCAGTACCCTCTATAAACTCCACTCTCTGAGCATCAATGCCGTCCATCTCGTTGACAACTCTGAGGCTGAACCACTGTTCACAATCTTGGTGTCATGTTTCACCCTAAGCTGAGCTTCTGACTATATATCACTAAGACCGTCCATTTCCACCTCAGTCATTTTGTGTAACTTCATCTGCTGCTGAATCTCACCCATTCCTTTGTTCCCTCTAAACTGGACTATTCCTAGCCGCCCACATAAAGATGAGGTCATTAAAAACTCTGCTTCCCATGTCCTAGCTCTGCACGGCTGGATCTGAAATTTAAAAGATAAAACACTGAAAATATTGAACAGGTCAGGCCGCATCAATCGAGTGAGAAACAGAGCTTGGCCGTGAGACTGTCAGAAAAATCTCAGCGACAGTCGCTGACTAATGGTTGCCATAGTTCCCACAATTCTATGCGTCCAAGGGATTGCTCTATCTAAAAGTTGTTCATCATTTGCAAATTGAATGTCGGTTGTCGGAATCTGCAGATGATAACAATCCTATAATTCCAGCTAAGAAGGTGAAGAACTGCAGCAAAATACAGGAAGACATAAACAGACTGGCTGATTGCACGGATTAATGGAAAATTAAATTCAAAATAGTAGAATGAGGGCGGACTGGGCTCCTGTATTTGAGACAGACCATATTCTACCTCAGAGCATTCTGGGTAGCATCATCCACCATTACAGCAGAACAATAAGCCTTCCTTCACCGCTTGTGCACCCACACTAGGGCCGAGACTAACAACCATCCCGCATCCAGAATCACCGCAACCTGCAGCCTGGAACTGGGAGTGGGAGAAGCGGGAAGAATAAGGAGAAACAATATAATCTAACACTCACAACAACCTCCGATCCACCTCCATTCCCGGGTTAGTGAGACAGAGTTTAGAAACACTCACCAACACGACTCCAGTGAAACTTCCACGAGGAAAGGGGGAGCAGTGACTGTGCCTGCTCTGATATCGCCCCAGACCTGTCACTCAAAGCCCCAACTCCGCCCAGTTCACAGCTCAACCTACCAGCTTGCAGCTTCCTGCACCTTGACCCCGCCCGGCCCAGGTGTGGGACAGTCCAAGGTGATTCCTTCGTGTTACCAGGACAGTGGTGGAGGGGTGACCTCCTGCCCTTTGTTTGTCCCAAATGGTTCCATTCTACCCTCCCCCAGGGCCCACTACACACTGCATGCAAACGGCTGATGGACCTTGGGGATCCTCACTGACCTGTACAGGTACATTATCCTGTACCCCACTCATGAATCACTCTGTGAACAAGTTGCTTTAGTTTTTTTTTCTGCTACCCCTTCGCGTAAACATCTTGTTACATACAAATCTTGTTCAATCTTGGTTAATCACAGGCTCTGGGAAAAGGGAGGGAGGTGGCACCAGGTAAATTGTTCCTTCAGTGGGCCAACACAGACATGACCCACCTAGCGGTCTCCTCTGTGCTGTAACCATTCTATGATTCTCTAATGTGTCTATTCCACTGTTCCATTCCCAGTGATTCCCGTCTTCTGCTATTGTCCCTGGCTTCTTGTTTAACCAAATAATTCCTCCCCTTTCCCCTGCTCACCCTGTGCAGTGTGTGTCAGATTTCCTCCGGACACCTCCCCCAACAACCACCCCGGCCCCTTTAACCATCAGCAGCTTCCTGCTTGTCTGGTTTTAGTTTAAATTTACAGAATTGCTGGATTAAGCTTCAAACTCGCCTTCACTGACTGCAGCAAATCTGAAACTGTTTGTCCCACAGACAAGGATAGTTTATTTTGTTAAAAACCAGACCCCAATGTGCAGTTACTGTTCTCCAGCTTCTCCTTCTGATGCACACAAGACCCGAATATAAAACAGTGAACACTATCCCCCAGACCCGAATATAAAACAGGGAACATTATCCCCCAGACCCGAATATAAAACAGTGAACATTATCCCCAGACCCGAATATAAAACAGTGAACATTATCCCCCAGACCCCAATATAAAACAGTGAACATTATCCCCCAGACCCGAATATAAAACAGTGAACATTATCCCCAGACCCGAATATAAAACAGTGAACATTATCCCCCAAACCCCAATATAAAACAGGGAACATTATCCCCCAGACCCGAATATAAAACAGGGAACATTATCCCCCAGACCCGAATATAAAACAGTGAACATTATCCCCCAGACCCGAATATAAAACAGTGAACATTATCCCCCAGACCCCAATATAAAACAGTGAACATTATCCCCCAGACCCGAATATAAAACAGTGAACATTATCCCCCAGACCCGAATATAAAACAGTGAACATTATCCCCCAGACCCGAATATAAAACAGTGAACATTATCCCCCAGACCCGAATATAAAACAGTGAACTTTATCCCCCAGACCCGAATATAAAACAGTGAACATTATCCCCCAGACCCGAATATAAAACAGTGGACATTATCCCCCAGACCCGAATATAAAACAGTGAACATTATCCCCCAGTCTCAAATATAAAACAGTGAACATTATCCCCCAGTCCCAAAGAGAAAACAGTGAAATTAATGCCCTCAGCAGGTCAGGCCTGCATCTGTGGAGAGAGGAACAGAGTTAATGTGACAGCTCTGTGACCTTTCACCTGAACTGAGAGTAGATAGAAATGTAATAATTTATTACGAAGTGAAAAATGGGGCACTCTTACAGCCTTCAGCAATTGAGCTCATCTATTTAATATCATAATCTCTGCCCCTGATTTGCTTTGTGTTTCTTTGTGTCTTTGTTTTCCTCCCTCGTTTCTCTCTTATTTCCTTCACTTTGCATTCAGAATGTTGCTTTTGTACCATTCACACCTCATCTAGACATATTTTCTGTGTTTTTACTTGTCTGTTTCCCACTCCCTTTCACCTTGGGGAGCTGGTGGCACAGTGCTATTCTCACTAGACAATTCCAGAGACCCACTGTAATGATCTGTGGACCCGCGTTTGGATAGTGAAATTTGAGTTCAATGAAAATCTGGAATTAAAAGTCTAATGATGACTACAAAACCATTGCCGATTGTCGTAAAAACCCATCTGGTTCACTAACATCCTTTAGGGAAGCAAATCTGCTGTTCTTACCTGGACTGGCCTACATGATCAGATCCACATTAAAGTGGTTGACCCTTAAATGCCCAGAGGACAAGGGGAATTAGGAATGGGCAATAAATGCTGGCCTAGCCAGCGACACTCACATCCCATGAACGAATAAAAAAAACCCTTTTGTCAGTTAACCTCTCCCGACCTGCAGCCTTTCACAGACCTTTCCTTCTGTTCTTCCCACCTCCCCTCTTTCACTTGCTCACAGACCTGAAATGTTAATTCTGTTTCTATCTCCATGGATTCTTCCAGATCTGCTGAGATTTTCCAGTTTTTACTGTTTTTATTTCAGATTTTAGTAATCCACAGATTTATAATAATTGACACTACCCCTCTCAGTGGCAATTGTCTGAGACTGAACCAGACTGTTCACAACCATGGTGAAATATTTCATCCCAAGATGAGCTACCAGCCACATATCCACATCATTACCAAGACCGCCTATTTCCACCTCAGTAACAGCGCCCGACTCCACCCCAGTCTCAGCTCATCTGCTGCTGAAACTCTCCTCCATTCCTTTATTAAGAATTAACTATCCTAACGCACTCCCGGCCGGCCTCCTACATTCAACCTCACTGTAATATTGAGCTCATCCAAAACTCTGCTGCCCGTGTGCTTACTCTCACCAAGTCTTGTTCACCCATCACCTTTGTGCTCACTGACCTACAAAGGCTCCTGATTTATAACACATCTGTGAAACTCGTTGGAAAGGTCTTGTACACAAACTCATTCCATACAAATGCAAATTGTTGTTGTTGATTTGGACATATATCACAGTTCCTCCATCATTTCTGGGGGAATAACCTGTATCTCCTTACCTAACAGCATTGTGGGAGCACGTTCATCATACCACATGGACTGCAGCGGTTCAAGAAGGTCAAACATCACCTTCACAAGCAACTGGGGATTGGCAACATTTGCTGGTCTTGTTAATGAAAGGGCGAGGGAGAGGCTAACTGATTTGGTCTTGCAGAGAGCTAACAGGGGCACAACAGACTGAATGGCCTCTGTCTGTATTGTAATCATTCAATGATTCTATGACTTGATGAGAAAGGACCTACACTGGAAGCCAGGGTCCAACTTCTGTAACCAACACCCACCCTGTTACAAACCGGGTCTTAATTGGTCCGTCTGTGTTTCTAGACTCGGTTCTGTCAGCAACGCCTGCAATAAAATAATAGCAAAATACTGCAGCTGCTGGAAATCTGAAATAAAAAGAGAAAATGCTGGAAATACTCAGCAGGTCAGGCAGTATCTGTGAAGAGAGAAACAGAGTTAACATTTCAGGGGGCGAGAATGAACTACCGGGAATAAAAATGATGCAGAATCTAATGATCAATATAAGCTCAGAGGTGGAAGAGAGATGGGCTATTACGAAGGAAAAACAATTCCTGACTATGAAAGATATGGTGGGAAGCTAGAGCTGGTAAGCCAGCAGCACATGGTCAGGGCAGCAGTTGGCAGAAGTAACAGGAAAATACTAAACAGAACTAAAATACACCCACTATTAGAGACAGAGGAAGTTAGACAACAGCAGAGAGGTGATCAGGAAGGGCAGAGGTGGAACAGCGCATTGGATAGACACAGAATCAGATCCACAGTAAAGGAGTCACACCAGCCACAGAGCTTCGGACCTCACACAGATAACAGAGGAGTAAAAGCTCCAAATTGTAGATGAATGGTCAAAACTACTCACCTCTGAAACAATTTAACTCTTTTCAGCTTTGGAAATTCCTGCTGGAGCCTGCAGCTGGAAAGGTATCAGAAACACTGGAGTCAGAGAAAAATCTCCCAGCTGGGGAAATACCCGGGGAGCGGGGTGATGTCACCGTGTAATTGTTGATGTGTGATGATGTCACAGTGTAATTATCAATGTGTGATGATGTCACAGTGTAATTGTCGATGTGTGATGATGTCACAGTGTAATTATCGATGTGTGATGATGTCACACACACGAACACAGAACATCTGGGTCTGTGCAAACCAGTGATCACCACACATGATGAAGGATGTGACGGACCTTGAGAGGGTGCGGAGGAGACTTACCAGAATGGTTCAAGGGATGAAGGATTTTAGATTAGTTTGGAAAAACTGGTGTTGTTCTCCTTGGAGCAAAGTAGATTGAGGGGAAATTTGATAGAAGTGTACAAGTTTATGATTGGTTTATATGAGGTCGTTAAAGAAAAGCTGTTCACATTATCTGATCATAAAAGGGTTATGGGACACAGATCTAAGATATGAGGCAAGATTTACGGGGGTTGTGAGGAAGAAATTTTACACAGTGAGTGATAATGACCTGAAACTCATTACTTACTCTCAAAGGCCGATAATATCCAGGTCCTGATCAATCAAGTGAGTCTGTCAGATCTTGATCTGATGTTTGGTTTGAGTTTCCCGTCTGCAAATCCTTCCCATTTAATATCCTATGAAAAGATTACAAAACTATCAGTCCAGGACAGAAATTGATAAGAGAGAAAAATTTCTCGTGGTTTGAATTTGCAGTGTGTAATCCTCCCCTTCATATCCCCTGTAAAAAGGAGTTTCCAAAATCCATCCCTGTCAGTCCAGGGTAGAAATTCACAACATTCTGTGGAGGCCAGGTCATTGAGTATATTTAAGACCGAGATAGATAGGTTCTTGATTGGTAAGGGGATCAAAGGTTACAGGGAGAAGGCGGGAAAATGGGGTTGAGAAACTTATCAGCCATGATTGAATGGCGGAGCAGACTCGATGGGTCGAATGGCCTAATTTCTGCTCCTATGTCTTATGGTCTTATTCTCTCCTCCTGCTACCTGACCAGGATGATCGCGCATGCGCCCTGCTGCACAGCCGCTCCCCCGGGCCGAGCAGAGGGAGAGATCCAGCCATTGCCGGTCTGTTCGCTGCAAACGCGGGGCCGGTAGTTTCTTATTAAGGCTCTGCGGCCTGCACCAAGTGTTTATGAAGCCTCCCTGTCCACTCCGTTGGCTCCATTCCTCCCGTCCACCCAATAACTCTGTTATTCTGCTGCAGTCGCCATTTTCTCACCCTCTCTGCGGCTCCAGACACAGACAGCTCTGCGCATGCTCAGACAGGAGACCGCAATGCGCAGGTGCGAATCAGATTCCGCAATGCGCATGCGTAAGGCCCTGGCGCTCTGGGAGGATGTAATTGCATATACAATAAATTTTTATGAGCCGATGGTAATTGCAGCTTTAAGGTCAAGGTATAAAATTATACAATCAATTGATATAATAAATTGCATCGGCCTCTACCATACTTCTGTTCTAGGTGTCATTAACAGAACAAACACCTACAGTTAGATGTGAATTCACTGGATTCTTCGCAGGTGAGGTGAAGAAGTGATTTCTCCTTCCATACACCAAACATTTAAACTCCGTCTTGTCAGTCAGAATGTGCCTATTGTGGAGCAAATCCTTTGAACTTTTATAGCTGGATTGTTCACTGGAGGCCAAACTGAGTAAATGCCTTCGGACACATGAAATCTCTGAATTTTCACCATCAGATGTGACTGCTGCTGTGTCAACTAATCAGATGATCGAGTAAACCTTTTTTTCCATAATTAGCCGCTGAATGATGTTTTCACAGTGTGACTTTACCTAGGCGTGTCCAACACAGACTTGGATCTCTAATCCTCCTGGCAATGGGCTCTACATTATCTTCTGAAGAAAAAAGGAAAGCGATGCTCTAAATCTGAAATAAAAACAGAACATTTTCGAATTCTAAACAGGTCTGGTAGTGTCTGTGGAGAGAGAGACATAGTTTTCATTTCAGGTCTGTGACTGGTCAGCGGAACTGTACTGAATCAGTGCACAGACCTGAAAATATAACTCTGGTTCTCACTCCACAGAAATTCCCAGATTTGCTGAGTATCTCCATTATTTTCTGCTTTTATCTCTGGTTAAAGACGTTGCTTCTGAATTGGACATTGGATTTCCTGTTAACCAACTTTTATTTATTCTTGTCTATCCGCAAGTAGAAACATCTTCCAAACCCTTTTGGAATATTAAAGGCTTCGATCACCCTGTTTTCTAGAGAAAACCAGTTTAATCAGTTCAATCGTTGTTGAATGTTAAAAGTTTTCAGTTTTAACATCACTCCAGTAAATCTTTCTTGTACCTTCTCCGGTGCTTCTAGATCCATCTCATAATATGGAGACGGAGCTAATCTGAGTATCAAACTGATAATTGCTCCCAAATGCCTGTAAATTGGAAGGATCAGCATTGCAGTGGGAGAGAGGAACATGGTTACAAGCTGTTATTCACCAACCTCTATTTTGGCCATTTTCCCATCTGCAGAACTTAAAATGAAATGAACACATTCAATAAAAAGATTTAGAAAGTTGGTGTTAGTTTTGTTTGTGTCTCATTCACTTGGGTATTCAGTAAATGCTGCTCGGAGGTTAGGGACTGGGATATAATACATTTGCATTTCCTGAGCCTATGTTCGGTGAATTGGGAAGTATGGCCCGGGTTGGAGTGACTTGTGTCCCAGGAACGGGCAGTAACCCACTGATTGAAGCTGCAGTCGCCGCTTTCTGCTGGCAGCGGGTGACTGGAGAGTGCAGGGCTGGAATATTACTGCTTTTCTGCTTTTCCCTATCTCACTCACTGTGGAGCTAAGGAAGAACGAATACCTGATGGGTTTGTTTGAATCCAACAATTCTATAGATTTCGAAAGCGCTCGATGTAGGCCTAAATGTTTTTTTCATTATGTTGCAGATTCGTGAACATTGACCAGGACACATGGCTGTGAGATCAAGCACCTCCTCATTTTCCTCAGTCGAAATATACAATCTAATTCCCCTTGCTGTACAACCTGTTACAGAGATTGTTATAGAAAAGAGGGAAAGGTTACAGCAATACAAAGCCCTGGTTAGATCACACCTGGAGGACTGTGTATAGTTCTAGGAGCGGCACCTTATTAAGGAACAATATTTACCTTGAAAGTTTCAGAGGAGCCGCATTGATGAGGTTGGTGGGTTTTGGAAATTGGAAGTTGTACATCCGCAGCTTGTGGCACTGTCTCACCTCACTGTTCATTTCATGTTCACGTCTAACACACTCGATGCTGTTATTGGCTGAACGAGTCTTCTCTGTTTTGACTAAACATGCTATTATTTTGTAGGAGGAACGAGGAGAGACAGTATAAATTGCAGGGTTCTGGAGAAAAGGTCGGATAATGGCAGCGACAGGACGGGCAGAAGGCCCACTTTCCCTGCTGTAACCATTCTATGATTTTAAACAAATAATATTAATATGTTAGCAAGTTCTGTAGTTGTGGCCCAGTCTTTAAGGTGAATGGGTTTAAAATCCATTGGGGCCTCCTGACGTAGGTTCCAATCTTGCTGACTGTGTTTCTCGTTATTTCTGCTTGACTGTAGAATTAATTCTCATTCAAATGGAAGAAAAGCCATCCAAACAAATCCATTTCTGTGTCAGTCTTCTGCAAGTCTCCAGTCGGATATGAAACAAAAACTGAGCCAAGTTGGTGACATCTTGTTTTCTGGGCGTTTGTCTCTCCTTAGGACTCTGTCACTCTCGGTGGATATGTCTGTGTGTGTTCCTCTGTATGTGCCAATGTGCTTCAGTTCCCCGAAGGGTTGAACACATTTTACCAGCGCAAACTTTATTTACTTTCATTGTGCAACTTCATATTAAAATGTTACAAGGAAAGACTCTCAGGGTAAAAGATGCACGAGGAGTTTGTCTATTTCTCTGTATGTTAAACTACAACAACAATTTATATTTATAAAGCACCTTTAACCGAATGAAACGTCACAAGGTGTTCCCTAGGATCATTATATAACAAAGTGTGACACCGAGTCACATATTCGGTCAGATGACTAAAAGCTCGGTCAAAGGTGAAGAACTGTCTTAAAGGAGGAAACTAACGATTTCATGTTCCAGATAACAGCAATGGTTCTTCTCATTGGCTCATTGTGTTCAAACTGAACAGGCCATTTGGTCGGAGAAATTTATGTCTGGTGAATGGGATCGGGAATGAAAACCTGCCAAAATCAGCCTCCATGAGCCAAATTTCCAGCCTTGTTCGCAGCTTCCCTAATGGCCGACTGGTTATAGTTCAGCACTTACACTGCATCGCCCCAGGTTTGACTCCCTGTCAGGGAATTGGGATTTACTTCCCTTAGGCGAACTGTTAAAACCAATGTTATTGTCTTCCTGGTTGAAAGCAACACGAAACAGCTCTGTTAGAGTCAGTGGAGTGAGAGTTAAAGTTTCACATCAGAGCTGGAAATGTCACACGTGCAACATGTCGAGAATAAATCCAGAGTCGGAGTGAGGGAGTGAAAATAAAAGAGTAGGGCTGTGATAGCACTGACTATAGAGCTGGTGGTGCACGGCAGAATATTATTCCTGTATTACCCATGTTACTTGCAGCTCTAATTTCCTGATTTATTACAGTGCCCAACATTACCACTACAGTTTGGTGACCTATAAACAACTCCCACCAATGGTTGCTGCCTCTTGCTGTTTCTTAGCTCCACCAAAATTGATTCTACACCTTGATCCTTCAATCTAAGACCCTCTCTCACTAATGTACTGATCTTGTCGTTATTAACTGCGCGACCCCGCCTCCTTTCCCTTTTTGCCCATCCTTCCTAAATGATGAATACCCTTGAATATTCAGATCAATCACACTGCTCTTTGAAAGCAGCACAGAGGGCCGAATGGCCTCTTTATTTGCTGTAACTTTCTTTCATTTTGTGTTTCCTAACACCCCGGTTGCATCTCTCTAAGTTATTCTGGCATTTCGTAACTCAATCTAGCAAGATGTACATCCTGCCCTTCGATCCGACACTTTGAATTCCAGAGACTAAACAGGTTCAGCAAATTTTCTTCTCATTTCCAGCACTGAATTTGAAACCAGACTAGTACAATTGCAGAAATGATCTGAATCATTCACTTGAGTTTCAAACACGCAGTATTTGCACATGAGCATGTACCTTCTTGCATGAACAACATAAGCTCATTCCGCTTCTTCACATTGAAAATCAGTTGAAAATAATTTCAAAGTTTAACAACATACACAGGACTGTGGAAAATTGATACTGTGCACATTCCTATAATCAGCGTCTGGGACAATCAGCTCCTTGAACCCTTCTCGTGTCTGACATTCCCATTCCTTGCTTTCCAGGGAAAGATTTGGTTCCTAAACTGGATGGGTGGGCAGTCCCTGGCTAGGTCAGCCCTCTTCCAGAGATAATTTAAGAGTGAAAGAGATTTTCGTTCCGACTGTCATCAGTGATGACCACAAGATTTTTATTGAAAACTAATTTCACCATTTGCCATGGTGAGATTCGATCCCCAGAATCCAAAACCAGTGAAAGTACCACTGTGCCACAGCCTCCTACCAAGGTAAACGCGTTTAGAATTTGATGTGTGTCAGTTACTTTCAGTGATGAATTTCTGCCGTGTGTTCCCTTGTCAGTTTCACAGGAGCCGCAGTGATGAGGTTGGTGGGTTTTGGAAATTGAAAGTTCTACATGAGCAGCTTGAACAGCAGATCGAACAAGTGCCAGCTCAAATCGAATTGTACGGTTTGTGTGCGGTGTTTCATTTTAACAGGAAGGACGAGGAGAGACAGATTCAAGATAAATTGCTGCGAGGAAAAAGACGAGGGTTATGGAATGAGTTAAACTGCTCTTCCAGAGAGCCGGCACGGACAAGAATGTTCTCCTTCTCTGCTGTAGCCACCCATGATTTTATACTAACAACATCACCCTGTGCATTGAGTCAGTCGTGGTGACGGAGTGGTGAAGGCGATGGAGTCCAAATCCATTGGGGTTTCCCGCTTCTCAGTGGTTTTAACTCTGTGTTTACAGAGTTAATTACCGGTTACATTGAATCAAGTCCAGCCAAACACTCGGGCGTTTTCCTATTTCTGTTCATTCACGAAAATATTCACGAAACTTCTAGTCGGAAATGGAACAAAAACGGAGCCAGGTTGGTGTCAGGTTTGCTTTCTGGGTGTTTGTCTCTCCTTAGAAACAGTCCTTTGTCCTCTGTCATTCTCGGTGTATGTGTCTGTGTGTGTTCCTCTGTGTGTGTCAATGTGGTTCAGTTCATCATTTTTACCACCCAAACATTATTTACGATAGTTTTGTGGCTTCAGATTAAGATGGTCCAGAGAAAACAAAAGCGCTGTTTTAAAAGATGCAAGAGGACATTTCTTACTGTTTCTTTTTGGGTGGAGGCTGTTCAGCTACTAAATGTCCGGATGTTACAAAGCGGAGGGTGATTGAAGTTTTCACATGATCTAATGAAGTAGCTGAGAATGCCTGAGGGGCCGAATGGCCTATTCCTGTTCATATTTTTCCCACACTCTAATTCAGAACCGATGCCGGTCCAGGCAATGGTTGTTTCTGCTCTAAATGTGGTACTGAGTCGCCGAGTGGGCTAAGATGCTGGCCGAGGATTTCCTGCTTTGGGCTCCAGTCCTGCGGCTGTTAAACTTTGTTGTTTGAGACAAGAAAATCCTCCATGAGGCTAGGGGACGGCTGATCTGTGCAGTGTTGCATTTTGGTTGGGAGAATGGGGAGAGTTGGTTGGGGCAATGGCACAGACTGAAAATCTTTTTTCTCTGTTACTCCCTGTCTCCATTCTATTATTTTATACAAACAATAGCGAACTTTCACTAAGTATTGTGGCGAATTAGTTAAACTGATGGACTGGAAATCGGCAGGAGTTTTCTCATGCAGGTTTGACCCCGGTCGTTTATGCTTCCTATCATTCCTGATTTTAATTGACGGTCTGTAGAATTAGTTATGGGTTAAATTGAATATAAAACATCCAAATACCCCGTGATTCTTATTTCTGTTCATTTGCAAACATTCACTAAATTCGGAGTCGGAAATGGAAGAGTAATTGACCACTCCTGATCAACCAATCACAACTGCTCTTTGACAGCAGCAGACCAGGCCGAATGGCCTCTTTCTTTGCTGTAACTTTCTATAATTTTATGTTTTCCAACACCACAGATGCTCTTTCCCAGTCATTCTGCCATTTTATAACGCATTTTATCGAAATGTACTTTGTTACCTTGTGTCCTGTCCTTCTGAAATCAAGACCCGGAGTGAATTCAGTGAGTTTTCTTGTCATTTCCAGCAGGAGATTTGGAACCAGACCAGTTCATTGAGTTCAAATGGTCCCGACCCTTCACTGCAGCTCATTGTGTTTTTGAGTGGAGATGATTTCTGTTTGTTACGAGGTGCAGGATGATCTGATTAACTGACGGAATAGGTTTGAGGTTCCGAATGATCTATTCCTACTCTGAAACAAAAACAAAACTTGCTGGAAAAACTCAGCAGGTTTGACAGCATCTGTGGATAGAAAGACAGAGTTAATGTTTCGAGTCCACATGACTCTTCTTCAGAACTAAAGGGAAGTAGGACTTCATATTTCTACTTCCCTTTAGCTCTGAAGAAGTCATACGGACTCGAAACATTAATTCTGTCTTTCTCTCCACAGATGCTGTCAGACCTGCTGAGTTTTTCTAGCATTTTTTGCTTTTGTTTAAGATTTCCAGCATCCGCAGTAGTTTGCCTATTCCTAATCTATAGCTTTTGTTCTATTTCAGTGCCGAAACTTGTGCAGGAAACGTTTCATAAATTTCGCCCAGCGTGGCTGAGCGAGCTAAGCCGTTGGCTTAAAGTATGTACGAAGTCGTGAGTTTGCGTCCCACCGGTGCTCAACATTTAGCAGCCCCATTAGCACAAGCAAGATGCCACCTCATATTGACAGGGAGAACTAGGAAAGTTGCTGTGGGGAAAAGGTGGGGTGTGGAATTACAGTAGTTGAGTTGCTCTTCCAGAGAGACAACATGCTGAATGACCGTCTGATGGAGCCGTCTATGATTTTATACAAAGAGCAGTGATGTCAGTGTCAGTCACGGTGGAGTGGATAAGGGGATGGAGTTGGAATCCTGTGGGGTCTCCTCACAGAGGTACAAATCCTACCGTCTCCAGTTCTCATCATTCCTGATTTTAATCAGGTGCCCATGGAATTAATTATTGGATAAACGGAATCAATACCACGCAAACACTCCCGTGGTTTCTTCTTTGTCTTGGTCTGTGTGAGTGTTAATGTGGTTCAGTTCCCCAAGGGAATGGACACATTTTTAACAGAACAAACTTTATTTACATTAGTTGTGCAACTTCAGATCAAAAAAATATCAGGGTGAAAGTTGGAAGAGGAGCTTGTCTCCTTCTCTGTATGCCCCATTACAACAAAGCTTACATTTAGATAGCGTCTTTAACGTAATTAAACCTCCAAAGATGGTTGACAGGATCTTTATGTAACAGAGTCTGACACTGACACACATATTGAGATGTTGGGCCAGGTGAACAAAAGCTTGGTCAAAGAGATAGGTTTTATGGAGCGTCTTAAAGGAGGAAAGAGTGGTCGAGGTGGAGGGAGGGAATTCCAGAGTTTGGGGCCTCGGTAACTGAAACCTCGGTCACCAATGGTGGAACGATTCTGATTGGGAACATACAACAGGCCAGGATTAGAGGGGCACAGATATCTCAGAGACGTGTGGGGTTCGAGGAGATCTCAGAGATAGGGAGGGGCGAGAACAACGGGAGATTTGAACATAAGGATAAGAAAGTTTGAAGTAAATGCATTCTTTGACCGGGAACCAATGTAGGTCAACGAGTAGAGGGTGATGGGGAATGGGACTTGCTGTGAGTGAAGACACGGACAGCAGTTTTGGATGACCTCAATTTACGGAGGGGAGAATGTCCACTTACATTCCAGAACTGACATTCTGCCGGATCAGCACTGCCCTGTTTCCAGGACCAATATTGATCCTTTATAAGGTGCCGTTCCCAGAACTATACACAGTCCTCCAGGTGAGATCTAACCAGGGCTTTGTTTAGCTGTAGCAAACCTTTCCCTCTTTTCTATAACAGCCTCTGTAACAGGCTGTACAATAAGGGGAATTACATTGTATATATCGACTGAGATGCTTGGTCAGAATAAACTTCATTTAAATATTCAATAGGAAATCAATTGCATAAATAAACATTCCTCGTCATTTCGAAGACAACATATGAATCCCCAGTCCAACTCTCCGTGTGATTGGGACAGGGAAACTTTGTTAATTTTCACACACTGAGCATGGACACTGCAGAAGCTCCTGCACCTCTTTCAATATTGTTTTTCTTAACTCAGAGTTTTCAAAAAGGAATTCATAATTATTTGAAATGGAAAAAAAACCTGCAGGATTATGAAGGAAGAGAATGATATTGGAACTAAGTGGTTAGCTCTTTGAAGAAAGCACAAATCCGATGGGTCGAATGGCCTCCTAATGGGCGGTGTCAGTTTACAATTAGATCAATTTCTCTGCAGCATTCCAAAATGTCCCATCCCAATCTTATTCCAGTAGGACAGGATCTTGCAGTGCAGCAGGTCTACACAGTTTGAAATTCTATACAAGTCCCTTTGGCATTTTCTCGCGAATTGTTTCTGTGGTGCATCGCCAGTGATGCCAACGTCCCATAAATGAATAAAAATACAAATAGTGGCTATCACATTCACTTCACATACGCAAGGTCACTGGTTCAAAAGCTGGCAGAGACATTATCAAAACTGAATCATCTAATTGCGAGAAGTTGCACAATTCCCATTTGTTGCTAAACAATAACTGAATATATTATCTCACAGCCATGTGTCATTGGCACTTCTCCAGGCTTTGAATGATTTTCTCCAAAAGGCACGGTTATGAGAAAGAGACAAAAATGAGACGAATTACAGTGAGATAGTTCGCACATGTGTGAAGTGTTGAATGACCTGCTGATGTGCTGTGACATTTTATGATTCTAATTTCAGATCAATTTCTCTGCCGCATGGCTATGTTTTTCAGCCAAACTGGACTTCCACAAACCAGGGTTCGGGCGTGCAGTAAGACTGCAGGGTTTGATATACTAAGTCACTCTCTGTGGTTCTGTCCATTGTTTCTGTAGTGTAGTGGTTATCAAGTACATGCAAAAAGTCCCCTGTCTGGAAATGGGTAGAAACATTATCGAGATTTACACATCTAAGTGTGAGGGAAAGTTCCATAATTCATGTTTGTTGCTGAATATTAACTGAATATAGTTCCTTGCCACCATTTTAAATTTGCCCTTCGCCAACTTCAAAAAGCATTCTCAAATTCAGGAGGGATGAAACTGACTAGGTACAAAAGAAATACCAGTTTCTTTAGTCAACAACAGGAATTAATAAGTTTACAAATGCAAATTCACAGTTACCTATTGACTGAAAGATGACTACTCTTGTGATCCAAAGACTAGCATTACCCTAAAGATAGGCGCAACTGATACTGTGATTGAACACAAGGGAATGGGAGAGATGGTACAAAATCACTTTTCATCGCTCCTCATCATGGATCTTCATTCTATCATGGGCATCACTGGCCAGCATTTGTTGCCCATCCAGAATTGTCCTTGAGCTGTGTAACTTGTTAAACCATTTCGGAGGGCCGTTAAGAATCAATCACATCACTGTTGGTCTGGAGTCACAGGCGGGTCAGACCAGGTAAGGACGACCGATTGAATTCCCTAAAGGACTGGTGAATGGGTTTGTACAGCAATCAGTGATAGTTTCATGTTCATCATGACTGAGAAAATACTGAGGACATGTCCGATCAGAATAAACGTCTTTTGTAAATTCAATATGAAATTAATTGCACAAATAACTAATGTTTATATCAAAAACTTCAGAAAGAACCATAGTCCAACTCTTCATTTCATTGGGTAAGGGAAATATTCATTAAGGCAAACTGCATGGATTCTGCAGAAACTCCTTCTTCAAAAGGGAATTTGGAAATGGTTGAAAGGGAGAAATTTCTGATTCATGGAAAGGGAGAGGAAACTGGGACTAATAGGCAAGATCTTTGTAAAAGGCAGGTTACAAATAGAATGGGTGTAAGGTTCTCTTACTGCGCTGTGCCATTTGATGTTGACATTGCTGATCAGTCTGTCTCCAGCATTCCTAATGAGAACAGCCGAATTCCATTTCTTCAAAACAAAGACCCAAAGTGCTGCTGCATGACGTCACCGATTAACATTCCAGACAGCTCCATTGGGATCCAGGCAGGGAAATGTTCCTGTAGCGTTGTGGTTACACCACTCAGTTCGCTTCTGCAAGTTACTCCATTCGATGCTCGGGGAAAACATTATCACCCAGCTGTGTGGAAAAGTTGTATCGCTCCCATTCCTGTTTGTTGTTGAATGTGAACTGAATGCTGGATCTTGCAGCCACATTAGATTCGCTTTTCGCCATTTCTGAAGATAACATTCAGCAAAATAAGAAGATGTTTCTGCTGGCAGCGGGTGATTGGAGAGTGCGGGGCTGGAATATTGTTACTTGTTCCTGTCTCACTCACTGTGGAGCTGAGCAAGAGCGACGAATTGATGGGCTTGTTTCAATCCAATAGCCTCATAGATCTCTATTGATTTAGATGGGGGTTCACGAACGTTCATATTCTTTGTTATGTCTGAAATGAATATCCATAAACAGAGCTTGGTGTGGGAACTCAGTGGGTGACAGCCGAGTTTTCAACGTGGGGTGGGGGATGGATTTTCTTGTTGTTTCAGGGCCCTGAAACAAATCAGAGCGTTAATGAGTAATGATGGGGAGAAAAATGTGCCAGCTTCGTCCCTGGGTGGTCTCGAACCACCAACCTTTCGGTTAACAGCCGAACGCGCTGACCAATTGCGCCACAGAGACTAGAAGGAGGGGCTGGTACTCTGTAAGATATCCTAAACCAATGGCTCAGCGAGGGAAAGCTTCAGATTGCCGTGACTGCAATGACAATTATTCCCTCTCAGTTTTACTCTTCCCAAATAAAGGGTGGGACATTCATTGTGGGCACATGGAAAAAGTCTGATCCCACCCACTGCAGACACATCCAGGTCACTGGGAACCAGCTCTCCGACAACCGGTGCCGTTTCCCTTCGAGCCTTTCGGTGTTTTGTCTGTTACTGAGTATTCTGATTGTCCCAAAACCGGTAATTCTAAAGGGGTTTCTCTGTTACACAGTGAGTGGTTAGGATCTGGAATGCACCACCTGAACATGTGGGGGAGGCAGATTTCAAAAGAGAATTGGACAGAAAATGCAGGTCTCCGGGGAAAAGGCGGGGTAAAGGGACCAGGTGAGTTAGTTTCCAGAAGAGTAAGACTCAGAAACCAGCGGCTGTGATATTAACAAAGCGGGATGGAGAAAGACTCAGTTTGAGCGGTGACACTGCTGGAGGGATGGGGAGTTGGGGATCACCCATCAAAGCTTTAAAAAAACTGCGGCGCCCAGCATGGGACTCGAACCCACGATGCTGAGATTAAGAGTCTCAGGCTTTACCGGGTAAGCTAGCCGGGAATGCACAGTCATCGTTCCCTATGCAAAAATTCAGGGAGATCAATGTTGCTTCCTCCCTGGAGCCTCAGCTTGTTCTGAATTTCAAAGTGTGGAAGGTAATCGGCCTACAAAAGCCCCAAGGTTACAATACATTCCTCTCAATCACCAATAACATCATTCACATCTTCCACTTCTTAGCTGCACCTCCTTCCAAACATTGCAAACTCCTCTTGCATCGTTCATCCTGATATTTTTCTCTTTGACATTTTAATATGAAGCTGCACAATTAATGTGAGTCAAGTTTATGAAGTGAATATGTGTCCATCCCCTCGGGGAACTGAACCACATTGACACACACAGAGGAACACACACAGACACATACACCGAGAGTGACAGAGGCCTCAGGAGAGACAAACACCCAGAAAGCAAGGATGTCACTAACTTGGTCAATTATTGTTCCATTTCAGGGGCCAAATGTAGTGAATGTTTGCAGATGAACAAAAGTAACATACACGGGGGTGTTTGGCTGGTTTTCTTTTTCATTTGACGGATAATTTATTCTGCAGACAGTTTGTGTCAGTCAGGAATGAGAAGAAGGGGAGTTGGCAGGATTCGAACCATGTGGAAAAACGCCTGAACCACTCGGCCAGGACAACTGGGTAAAGGCTGCATGTTGTTTGTTTAAAATAATAGAATGAATACAAGGAGTTCCAGTGAAAGAAGGTCTTCCAGTCCGTGCCATTGTCCCACCTTTTCCCAGTCACCCTGGGATTTACACTGTCTCTCCTCAATCTTCCAAATGAAATACAACACGGCACAGCTCAGCTGCCCCTTCACCGCACAGAGAATTTTTGGAAAGCGCCTCAAATAACAAACCACCAGAAAGTTTGGCAGCGGTGGGAGTGAAGCCCAAATCACCAGAGAGATCGAAACCTGAACCAGCGGCTGAGCCCACTCGGCCTCACTATCACATTCAGATTAGACACAAACATTGTCTTCACCAACATTGACACTGAATTAGGATATTAAAAATTATGATCAGGAATTGGCCATTCGGCCCCTCGAGCGTTCTCAGCTACTTAATAAGATCATGTGAAAGCTTCAATCATCACCCAGTAACATCTGGAGGTTTAGTTGCTGAACAGTCTCCACTCAAAGAAAAGAGAGAAATGTTTTAAAACTGCTCTTTTTTACCCTGTACCACCTTAACATGAAGCCACAGAACTAACATGGCCAATGTTTGGGTGGTAAAAATGGGAAACTGACCCACATTGACACACACAGAAAATCACAAATATGTGTGTTGTTAAGATTTGAAATTGTGCTTATTTTCACACTGACTTTCAATGTGCAGAAAGTGGAGCTGTGATCAGCTTATAGCTCAGAAGATGTACAGCAAGAATGTACATAACAGGCTGATGCTAACAGTGCCTGTTTTAACTCGGTGAGCTGCATCTGACGATTGAGAACATTTAATTTCCGCTCAACGAGTCCGGTTCCAAATTCCCTGCCATAAATGAAAAGAAAACTCGCTGAATTTGCTGAATGTCTTGAATTCAAAGCATCATATGGAAGGTAAGAAAATTCATCTTAACCGTGGTATTAGGAAAAATAAAATGACAGAAAGTTACAGCAAAGAAAAAAGGCCATTCGGCCCTGTGTGCTGCTTACAAAGAACAGTGTGATTGGTTGACCTGAATACTTTTAGGAAGAATGGACAAAAAGGAAAACGAGGTGGGGTCACGCCGTTAATAAGGAACGAGATCGGTACATTAGTGACAGAGGATCTTAGATTGAAGGATCAAGATGTGGAATTAGTTTGGGTGAGCTAAGAAACAACAAGAGGCAGCAAACATTGGTGGGAGTTGTTTACAGGCCACCAAACTGTAGTGGTAATGTTGGGCATGGGATAAATCAGGAAATTAGAACTGCATGTGACATGGGTAACACGGAAATAATATTTTGCCGTGCACCACCAGCTCTATAGTCAGTGCTTTGTAACCTATCACAGTCCTTCTCTTTTATTTTCACTCCCTCACTCCGACTCTGGGTTTATTCCCGAGTTTGCCCTTGTGACATTTCCAGCTCTGATGTGAAACTTACACTCTTACTCCATCATTTCTAGCAGAGCTTTACAGTGTTATTTACAACCAGCAAATTAATCACATTGATTTGATCAGCTCGCCCAGGAGGAATAAGTTTCAAATCCCTAACCAGGAATCGAACGCAGGCTGTACTGATAAAATTACCGCATTCTAACCACTAACCCAGCAGTTTGACACATTCAGACTGCTTGTGGCATTTTCCCCTTCCAGATCCCTTTTTCCAGGGACAAGTTTCTTTGACCAAATGGACTATGTCGTTTGAACACAAATGACGTCTTCAGCCAATGAGAAAAACCATTGCTGTTAGCTGGAACATGAAATCGATACTTTCCTCCTTTAAGACAGTTCTTAAAGCCTCCCTCTTTGACCGAGCTTTTAGTCATCTGACCGAATATGAAGCTCAGCGTCATACTTTGTTATACAATGCTCCTGGGGAACGCCTTGTGACGTTTCATGAGGTAAAAGGAGCTTTATAAATATAAGTTGTTGTTGTACTCCACACAGAGAAAAAGACAGACTCCTGTTGTCTCTTTCATCCTGATATTTTTCGCTGTAACATTGTAATGTGAAGTTGCACCACGAATGTGAATACAGTTTGTGCTCGTAAAAATGTGTTCACCTCCTCGGGGAACTAAACCACATTGACCCACACACAAGAACAAACAGAGATATACACCGAGAGTGACAGGGGCTTAAGGAGAGGCAAATGCCAGGATGAAATCATGTCACCAAATTGGCTCTTTTTTTTCCATTTCCGACTGGAGATTTGCAGAAGGCTGACAATGAATGGAAATAAGAGATCACGGATGTGTTTGGATCTCTTTTCCTCGATTCAAACGATAATTAGTTCTGTCTGCGTGCAGTTAAAGTCAGAAATAACAGGAAACGTAGTCAGCAGGATTCGAACCTGCGCGGGGTAACCCCAATGGATTTCTAATCCATCGCCTTAACCACTCGGCCACGACTACAGAGGTTGCTCCTATACCATTATTAGTTGTATGAAATCGTAAAGGTTACAGCAGAGAAAACGATCTTTCTGCCCGTCTTGTCATGGCCATTACCTGGCCTTTTCCCCGGAACCCTGAAATTTATCCTGTCTCTCCTCATTCTTCCCACCAAATTGGAAATGAAAGAGTGAGAATGATCACATAAGCTTAGAAAGCTCACAGCAACCGTTGTTTTCATTGGCTGACAAAGTCGTTTATCTTGAACCTAAACAGGCAGTTTTGTGGTGAAAGAGATCTGAACTGAAAAACAATAGGCAAAAGCAGCGTAGATAAGCCAAATCGAAAATTATTGGTGCAGCTTCCCTGGTGGTCTCATGGTTAGGATGCGGTGCTCTTAGCGCTGCAGCCCGCATTTGATTCCCGGTCAGGGAATGTCAATTTGTTGGAACGAGTGTTGGTTATTCATTGATTGGAAACGTTTAAAACTCCACCAGAATCAGGGGAGTGTGGTTTTACGTTTTGCCTCAGAGCTGGAAAACAGCACACTTAGTTCAAGTGGGGTAAGGGAATGAAGGAAGAGGAGAGGGGAAAGGCTGGGTGCAAATCACTGACTGTAGAAATGTTGGTGTGAGGCAAAATATGGGTGGGAGAAGTACGAAATTTGCTGCCTACTGTTTGCACTGACACAAGTATCATTCCTGAAGGATCAACCAATCACTACTGCTCTTTGAAACCAGCACGCCCTGCCTAATGGCCTCTTTCTGTGCTGTAACTTTTTGTAATTTTATATTTCCCAACAGCACGAGTCATTCTGCCATTTTATAAACCACTAGAGCGAGATGCGCTTTCTTACCTTGTATTTGGCTCTTTTGAAACCTAAACAAGGAACAAATTCAGTGAGTTTTCTTGTCATTTCCAGCACGAGATTTGTCACGAGACTAATTGAGCGACATATTAATGGTGCCAATCCTTCACTGGAGCTCACCGCGTCCAAAGAGCACTGTTATCATCAGCCTGTCATGTATCTTCTTGCAGTACATCTGCTGAACAATATAAAGCTTATCACAGCTCTGCTTTCTACACATTGAAACCCAGTGTGAAAATCAATTACAAAGCTGAACAACTGGGAGGAGACTGACTGTGGATAATCGGCACTAGGCACATTCCTGTAATCAGTATCTGGGAGAACCAGGAAGATGAGATCCAGGTGTCTCTTTACCAACGAGTTTTACCCATTCCCACGAACTGGCTGTGTCTGCATCAAGCACCTAATTAACCTGGGGGCTGGACGGGGAGAGGGAGCTGGAGGCGAGACAGGGACAGAAGCAGAATGAGATGCGACATGAAAGTGTTTTGAATTTGATGTGTGTCAGTTGCTTTCAGTGATGAATGACAGTCTTGTAAGTTTCACAGGAGCCGCAGTGATTAGTTGGTGTTTTTTTTTCAAGCAGCAAGATTTTAAAAGTAAAAAGATAAAAGACTGAACCTTTCTATATATATCCTATAACAACAACTTATATTTATAAAGCGCCTTTAACCTAATGAAACTCATAAGACGTTCCCCAGGAGCATTATATATCAAAGTGTGACACCGAGACACATATTCGGTCAGATGTCTAAAAGCTCGGTCAAAGGGGGAAGCTTTAAGAACTGTCTTAAAGGAGGAAAGTACCGATTTCATGTTCCAGCCATAAACAATGGTTCTTCTGATTGGGGTAGAAGTCACTTGTGTTCAACCCAAACAGACCAATTGGTCAGAGAAAGTTGTCTCTGGTGATAGAGATCGGGAATGAAAAAGAAAATGTCATAAGTTGCCTTCATAATCCAAATGTCAGGCCTTGTTGTTAGTTTCCCTGATGTCCAGTGACTGGGAATCGGCGCTTCCATTGGACCAACAGTGAATAGGGTGGAGGGTTTTTGAAATTGAAAGTTATACATGAACAGCTTGTGGGACTATTTCATCTCACTGTCAATTTCATGTTCCAGATCACAGAAACCGTTGTTTTCATTGGCTGAAGAAGTCGTTTATCTTGAACCTAAACAGGCAGTTTTGTGGTGAAGGAGATCTGAACTGAAAAACAATAGGCAAAAGGAGCGCAGATAAGCCAGATTAAAAACTGCTAGTGCAGATTCCCTGGTGGTCTAGTGGTTAGGATCCGGCGCTTTCACCACCGTGACCGGGGTTCGATTCCCGGTCAGGGAATGTCGAGTTGTTGAATTTGTTGGAATGAGCGTTGATTTTTCATTGATTGGAAACGTTTAAAAGCTCCACCAGAATCAGAGAAGTGAGAGTTTAAGTTTCGCCTCAGAGCTGGAAAACATCACACTTGGTTCAAGTGGAGTGAGGGGATGAAGGAAGAGGAAAAGTTGCAAAGCACTGACTATGGAAATGTTGGTGTGAGGCAAAATATGGGTGGGAGAAGTATGAATTTTGCTGCCTACTGTCTGCACCGGCACAAATATCACTCCTGATGGATCAAACAATCACTACTGCTATTTGAAACCAGCACGCCCGGCCGAATGGCCTCTTTCTGTGCTGTAACTTTCTATAATTTTATAGCAACAGCACGGGTCATTCTGCAATTTTATAACCCACTCGAGCGAGATGTACTTTCTTATGTTGTATTCGGCTCTTTTGAAACCTAAACAAGGAACAAATTCAGCGAGTTATCTCGTCATTTCCAGCATGAGATTTGTCATGAGACTAATTGAGCGACACATTAATGGTGCCAATCCTTAACTGGAGCTCACCACGTCCAAAGACCACTGTTACCATCAGCCTGTCATGTATCTGCTGAACAATGTAAGCTTATCACAGCTTTGCTTTGTTCACGTTGAAACCCAATGTGAAAATCAATTAAAAAGCTGAACAACTGGGAGGAGAGTGACTGTGGATAATCGGCACTGTGCACATTCCTTTAATCAGTATCTGGGAGAATCAGGAAGATGATTTCCAGGTGTCTCTTTACCCACGAGTTTTACCCATTCCTACGAATTGACTGTGTCTACATGAAGCAGCTAATTGACCTGGGAGCTGGAAGGGCAGAGGGAGCTGGGGGCGAGACAGAAGCAGAAAGGGATGCGACATGAAAGTGTTTTGAATTTGACGTTTGTCAGTTGCTTTCAGTGATGAATGTCTGCCATGTAAGTTTCACAGGAGCCGCAGTGATCAGTTGGTGTTTTATTTAAGCAGCAAGATTTCAAATTAAAAAGAGAAAAGCAAATTACTGTGAATGATGGAAATCTGAAACAAAAGCAGCATATGCTAGAAAAACTCAGCAGCTGGAGCAAGGGTCAATGTTCCCAGACAGTACGACTTTTATTCAGATTTTCAAAGTATTACAGCACCAGCGTGGGTCTCGAACCCATGACCCAGAGATTAACATTCTCATGCTTTGCCGACTAAGCTAGCTAGGAACATGAAAAACTGTTTTGTATCCCAATATACATGGTTAAACCTGCTGCTTTCTACTTGATACCTCAGCTTGACCGGAATTTTAAAGTGTGGAACAGAATCGGCCGACAAATGCCGCAAAGTTGCAATGCATTCCTCTCAATCATCAATGACATCATTCACATCTCCCACTTCTTAGCTGCACCTCCTTCCAAACACTGTGATCGATTTTCCTCGGGATTTTCTCCTGGATTTAATATTTACCTGCTTTGGGTCCTCATTTTGAAATCAGATTCGCATCAACATCCAACACAAATTGAAATCCAAACCTGATGGACAAACAATGGAAAACAAGTCACTCGGTAACACAAATCCCATGGATTTTTAGAATCACAACAGTCAGCTTTTCAATAAAATGAAGGAATTTTACAGTGAAAAGTTTAGAAAGTTTGGTGACTTTTATTTGTGACTCACTCACTCTGGTATTCTGTAAATGTTGCTCAGAGGTTTAGTGACCAGGATATACTCTACTTGTGTTTTCCTGAGCTTGTGCTCGGTGTATTGGGAGGTTTGGCCTGGATTGGAGTATCTCGCGTCCCAGGGATGGGCAGTAACCCGCTGACTGAAGCTGCAGTCGCTGCTTTCTGCTGGCAGCGGGTGATTCGAGAGTGCAGGGCCGGAATATTGCTGCTTTTCTGCTTTTCCCTGTCTCACTCACTGTGGAGCTGAGGAAGAGAGAATAATTTATGGGTTCGTTTGATTCCAGTAATTTCATGAATTTCTGATGGGTTAGATGAAGGTACAGAGTGGGTCCAAATCTTTTCTTATTGTATTTGACAGAAAACGTAATTTTAAAAAGAAGCTGTTTTTGTGGGAGTTCACTGGACAACAAAAGACCTGCCACCGTTTGGGGATATCTTGCAGCCCAAGTACCCAATGACAACCTGGAACTGTGTGGCAATGATTGGTGCTGAGGGGGAAAAACAGTAAAAACCTTCACCCCCTGGGTGGTCTTGAATGACCAACTTTTCAGTTAACAGGCAAACACGCTGACCAATTGTGCCACAGACATTAAACACAAACCTGACAAGGTTTCCAAACCAGGGTGTCAGTGAGTCTAATGTTCAGATTGCCGCTACCCAGATAGCTATCACGCTCTGTCAGTTTCACTCTTCCAAAATAAAGGGTGGGACATTCATTCCAGATACATGGAAACAGTCTGATCCCACCCACTGCAGACACATCCATGTCACCGGGAACCAGCTCTCCTACAACCAGTGCCATCTCCCTTCGAGCCTTTCATTGTCTTGTCTGATACCAAGTATTCTGATTGTCCCGAAGCCGATATTAGGTTTGAATTCCTGATGTGCAGTAACGAGAATCCTTTCAATGTCTCAAATCAGTTAATTTCACTGATAACATTAGAGTCACTGTTCCAGCGTCTTAAAGAAGGGAAAGGTGCCTTGACTGTCTCTGGTCAGTCGATTCTGGATTCCATTCCTCAGAGGAGATTTTCATTTCCTTCTTGAGTTCCCTTACTATATCTGGCAGCATCTTTGGATTGAGAGGCAATATTAACATTTCAGATGCAGTGCAGTTATGATGAAAGGTTACAGACCTGAAATGAAAACATGTCTCTCTCTCCACAGTCACTACCAGATCTGCTGAGAATTCCAGCATTTTCTGTTTTTATTTCAGATAACCAGCATCTGCAGTATTTTTGCTTTACTTTACCTGATCAGTGAAACATATAAGATCCTCGGGGTACTTGACAGGGCGGATTTGGAGAGGATGTTACCTCTTGTGAGATAATCTAGAACTCGGAATCGCTGTTTAAAAACAAGGGGTCACCCATTTCAAATGGAGATGAGGCGATTTTTTTTCCCTCAGAGGGTCGTGAAACTTTGGAACTCTGTTCCTTAAAAGGCTGTGGAAGCAAAGTCTTTGAATATTTTTAAGGCAGATGTCGATATATCCTTGGGAAGCAAGGGGGTGATAGGTTATCAGTGATAGGTGGGATACAGATTTCAGGTTACTATCAGGTCAGCCATGATCTTATTAAATGGTGGAGTAGGCTTGAGGGGCCGAATGGCCTACTCCTCCTCCTTTTTCTTATGTAGTGCTAAGAATAAGGAACCCATTACCAGTCGATTTCGAGATCCATGTCTGAGCAGAAAATATGCAGGTAAACTCACACTGTAAACAGATTGTTCACAGTTAAAATTGGAAAGGGATTCACTCTCATCCCATTTACTGACACAGCAACACAGTCTTGCTGGTGGGAGACCATTCAGATACTTCACATGTGCAAAGGGCTTTATTCAGTTTGCCCACATGTTAACACTCCAACTTTAAAAGTTCAAAAAATTTGATCCACAATCAGAGCAGAGATGTTGGCAAGACACGGTTAAAATGTTCCATGTATCGGGGGAAATGTTACTAGCTCACCCATTCTGCTGAGACTACACTGAGTTCAGACCTAACTGTTGGGGTTTGTTCTGCATCCAGGCGAGAATTGCGGTGGACCCTGGAGCAATTTGGCCGCTGTATCATTGATTAAACAATTTTATGTCTTTCCCCTAAGGCACTCATCGTATTCTGATTACAGGACAGAGGTTTCAGTTCGACAACGTGATCTTTCAATGGAGGAGCGGCCACCCAGCATTCGCTGCGGGGTAGAAAATGCCCAATCTTCACAACAGTAGCGCTATACGCATGCGCAGTTCTGCTGAGAGTGGTGGGGCATGCGCATTGCGGTCGGATCCATGAGCATGCGCAATGCTGGTCTGTGACTGAAGCTGCTCGGGGCGGTTGAGAGTTTGTCGAGTGGAGCAAACTAACAGAGTTAGTGGGTGTGTGAGGAGGAATGGAGCCAGCGGAGTGGGCAGGAAGGCTTCATAAAGACACAACGCAGGCCGCAGACCCCAAATAACAAGGTACCGGTCTTGTGTTTGCAGATAACGGGCCGAAAAAGTCTGGATTTCTCCCTTCGTCAGGCCCGGGGTAACGGCCGCCATCTTTATAGGGGCAATGTGCAGCTGTGCGCATGCGCGGTCATCCTGGACCAGGTAGCAGGAGGAGAGAAAATTGTGCATTTCTATCCCGGACTGACAGGGATGGATTTTGGAAACTCCTTTCACAGGGGATTTGAAGGGGAGGATTTACACACAGTAAACTTAAACCAAGAGAAACGTTTGTTCTTTCTGAATTTCAATCCTGGATTGACCGTGATGGATTTTTTGAATTCCATTTACAGGATGTTAGAAGAGGAGGAACTCAAGGGATACTTGAGGGAGATGAGAAAGTGAAACCAAACATCCCGTCAAAATCTGAAAGTCTCTTGATTCACCAGGACCTGAATAGCACCAGCCTTTGAATGTAAGCATTGAGGTCATTTTCAGTTACTGGGTAAAAAATCTCTTCCTCACATTGAGGATCTTACCTAAAATCTTAAATCTCTGTCCCTTAATCCTTTCATAATCAGCTAATGGGAACAGCTTTAATTTAACTACCGTTCATAATCCTGTACACCTCTATCAAATCTTCCCTCAAACTCCTTTACCCCAAGGAGAACAACCCCAGTTTCTTGAATTTGATCTTACAATTAAAATCCCTCATCCCTCGACCCATTCTGATAAATCTCCTCTACCCCCTCTCAAGGACCCTCACATCCTTCATAATGTGTGGTGATCACTGGTTTGCACAGACCCAGATGTTCTGTGTCCGTGTGTGTGACATCATCACACATCGACAGTTACCTGTGACATCATCACACATCGACAATTACACGGTGACATCATCACACATCAGCAATTACACTGTCACATTATCCCGCTCCCCGGGTATTTCCTCAACTGGGAGATTTTTCTCTGACTCCGGTTCTTCTATCTTTTCAGCTGCAGGCTCCAGCAGGAGAGTTTAAATTTGAAAATGGTGATATTCTTTCAGAGGTGAGTATTTTTCACCATCCATCTACAATTTAGAGCTTTTAGTGCTATGCTCTGTTTTCTGTGAGAGGAACCAAGTCTCTGGGACTGGTGTGGCTCCTTTACTGAGGATCTGAATCCATGTCCATCCTTTGCTCTGTTTCACCTCTGCCCTCCCTGATCACCTCTCTGCCATTGTCCACCTTCCTCTGTCTCTCATATGTTTGGTATTTTATTGTTACTTCTGCTGACCGTGTCTCAATGAGGTTTCTACTGCTGCCCATCCTCTGACCATGTGCTGCTGGTTCCCAGCTTTATTTTCCCACAGTATCTTTCATAGCCAGGAATTGTTTTTCCTGCGCTATAGTCCATTTCTCTTCCACTTCTGAGCTTATATTGATCATCAAATTCTGCAGCATTTTTACTCCCTGTAAATCATTCTGTGAACCCTGCAATGTTTACTCTGTTTCCCTCTCCACAGATACCAGCAAATATTGCCAATCCCCAGTTGCCTGTGGAGAAGATGATGTTTGACCTTCTTGAACGCTGCAGTCCATGTGGTGAAGGTGCTCCCACAATGCTGTTAGGTAAGGAGTTCCAGGTTATTCACCCAGTGATGATGAAGGAACACTGATATATGTCCAAATCAACAACAACAATTTGTATTTATAAAGCACTTTTAATGTAAGACAATGTTTCAAGGCATTTCACAGAAATGTTACAAAACAAGGTTTGACACTGAGCCACATGAGGAGATATTTGGGCAGGTGATCAAGCGTTTGTCAAAGAAGTGGGTTTTACAGAGTAAATTAAAGGAGGAAAATGAGGTAGAGAATGGGAGAGGTTTAGGGAGTGAATTCCAGAGCTTGGAGCCTTGGAAAGTGACAGAATGGGCACGAATGTGGAACAATAGAAATCAGGAACACTCAGTATGCCAAATTAGAGGAGCGCAGATATCTCCGAGGGTTGTGATGCTGGAGGAGATTCCAGCAATAGGGAGCAGCCATGCAGGAATTGGAAAATAAGGGGTGGAGTCAGGCGATGTTACTGAGGTGGAAATAGGCGGTCTTGGTGATGATGTGGATGTGTGGTTGGAAGCTCATCTTGGGGTGAAATATTTCACCATGGTTGTGAACAGTCTGGTTCAGTCTCAGACAGTTGTCGGGGAGAGGGATGTTGTCGGTGTCTAGGGAGTGGAGTTTGTAGTGGGGACTGAAGACAATGGCTTCAATCTTCCCAATATTTAAATGGAGGAAATTTCTGTTCATCCAGTACTGGATGTCAGACAAGTCAGGACGGTATGTGACTTGGAGGGGAACTTGGAGGTGATGGTGTTCACATACACCTGCTACCCTGGTCCTTCTCAGGGGTAGAGGTTGAAGGTTTGGGAGATTCTGTCAAAGTTCTGGTTTATTTGTAGGTCTATGAAAAGCCCTCTCATCTCACCCACTGCCTCTCCCACTCCTCTCTCTGACTTTCTCTCTCTCTCCTTTTCTCCTTCTGTCACATAGAATTCTCCAGTCCAGCGGGTTGTGGATGCTCCATCATTGAATATATTTCAGGCTGAGATGGGGAGATTTTTGGTGTCTCAGAGAGTCGAGGAATATGGGGAGTAGGGGGGAAAGTGGAGATGAAGCCCAAGATCAGCCACGATCGTATTGAATGACGGAGCAGGCTCGAAGGGCCATGTGATCTCCTGCTGCCCCTAACACTTGTTTTATTATTGAAACCAGAGTCTTGTGTAAGCCCAGAATGGGTGGCAGGTTCCCTTCCCTGAAGGACATTAGTGAACCAGTTGGGTTTTTATGACAATCCAGCAGTTTTCATGGTCACTTTTCCCTCGTGCCGGCCCCACAAATTACCTGATTCATTCAGCTCAATTTCACAACCTGTCTTTGTGTTTTTGTGGGTTCTCTCTCACTCCATTTTTTCTGTTTTAAATCAATTTCACAGGATATTAGAAGGGGAGGATTTGCAGTCGGGAAACTGAAACCAAACATCACATCAGGATCTGACGGAGTCGCCCAATTTATCGTAACCTGAATGTTGTTGGATTTTGAACATGGAAGGAAAAAGCACCGTTCACAGTGGGGAGAAACCGTACACGTGTTCTGTGTGTGGACGAGGCTTCATCCAATCATCAGGCCTGTCAAAACATAAATGCAGTGAGAATGGGGAGAAACCTTGGAAATGCGGGGACTGTGGTAAGGGATTCAATTACCCGTCTGAACTGGAAACTCATCGGCACAGTCACACTGGGGAGAGACCATTCACCTGCTCCACGTGTGGGAAAGGATTCACTCAGACATCTGACCTGCTGACACACCAGCGAGTTCACACTGGGGAGAAACCATTCACCTGCTCCATGTGTGGGAAGGGATTCACTCAGCCATTCAACTTGCTGAAACATGAGCGACTTCACACTGGGGAGAGACCGTTCAAATGCTCAGACTGCGGGAAGTGCTATAAAAGCTCCGGGGAACTGATGTCCCATCGTCGTGTTCACAGTGACGAGAGACCGTTCAGGTGCTCTCACTGCGAGACTGGGTTCAGGTGGTCATCTCAACTCACTGTACACCAGCGAGTTCACAGCGGAGAGAGACCGTTCACCTGCCCCGCGTGTGGGAAGGGATTCACTCAGTTACCCCAACCTGTTGACACACCAGCGAGTTTACACTGGAGAGAGACCGTTCACCTGCTCCGAGTATGAGAAGGGATTTACTCAGTTACCCCACCTGCTGAGACACCAGCGAATTCACAAGTGACAACAGTGAATGGATTTTGCTGTTAATCACATCCTGGACTGAACCATGTTGATTGGGGTCTGTTTCTACTAATGTTAATCAACTCCAACCCAGTTAGAGCTGTTAATATTCTAAATAAAGTCAAATAAATCAGCTCTGTGTTAAACATACAAATTAGTTCCTTCTGTAGGTCTCTCCCTCTCCACTGTCTCATCCATTCTCACCTCCAACAACAAGTGTGAGGAGCTCATGGAGCTTCTTTGTCACTAAGATTGAGACAACCTGATCAGCTGCCTCTGCTGCTTCCCCCCCTCCCACTATCCCACCGGAACAAACTGTCTCTAAAGATCCCCCTTGTCTGAACCCTGAACCCGCACCTTTCTTTAGTTTCGCTCCCATTTCCTCTCATGCCACCTTAGTGCTCATCTTGTCCATGAGACCCACCTCCTGCTGCATTGACCCTATTCCCATTAAACTGCTGGTCACCCAACTTCCCCATGTTCGCTGAGATTGTCAATGGTTCTCTCTCTTCAGTTACTGTCCCTCTCTCCTTCAAATCTGACATCATCAAGCCCTCGTCAGTAAACAAACCTTTGGCCTTGTCCTTGCAAATAGCTGTCCCATCTCCAACCTTCCTTTCCTCTCCAAACTCCTCAAACATGTTCACACCTCCCAAATCTGTGCCCATCTTTCCCAAAACTCCCTGTTTGAATCCCTCCAATCAGGTTTCTCCCCTGCCACTAATGTCATCCAATGTGACTGGGACAAAGGGAAACTATCCCTTCTCGATGTGTCTGCAGCCTTTGACAAGGTTGACCACACCATTCTGCTCCAACACCTCTCCACTGTTGTCCAGCTGGGTGGTGCTGCTCTCTCCTGGTTCCATTCTTCTCTATCTAACCATCGTCAATGAATCACTTGGAATGTCTTCCCTTCCCACTCCCACAGTTACCTCTGGTGTCCCCAAAGGATCCAGCCTTGGCCTCCTCTTATTTCTCATCAACATGCTCCCCACAACGACATCATCTGAAAACACAGTGTCAGTTATCATGTGTACACTGTCAGTGCCCAGCTCTACCTCAACACCACCTGTCTCCACTTCTCCCCTTTTATTAAATTATCAGACTGTTTGTCTGATATTCAATGGTGGATGAACAGAAATTTCCTCCAAGTAAACATTGGGAAGACCGAAGCCATTGTTTTCATTCCCTAGATACCAACTCCATTCCTCTCCTTGGCAACTGTCTGAGACTAAACCAGACTTTTTGCACAAGTGATGTCAGGTTTGACTCCGACAAATGTTCTGACTCAGGTGTATGTGTCTTGGTGAGTTTCCAGTCAAATTATATTGTGAAACCTCCCCACAGGCAGAACAGACAAACATTTCTCCTTCCACAATCAAAGGCTGGTCATTTATGAATTCAGTGATTCTATAAAGATCTTGTCGAGATTTTTGGTTTGAGTTTCCCATCTGAAAATCCTCTCCCTCTAATCCCCTGTAAACACAGTTTACAAAAGTCATCACTGTCAGTACAGGATAGAAATTCAGAACAGACAATTCTAGTTCCTATGGAATATTGTTTCCTCTTTCATTCTCCCAAATCTATAAATCCCTGTCCCACACACTCCTTCCCCTCTCCTAATTTTTTCCAGATTCAGTGTCCAGTCTCCTACTAATTCTTTTCTCCTCTCCAGATTCTCTCTCTTCCTGACCTTAAAGATGTAACTCAGGCTGTGGATCAATCCCACTCCTTCACTCCAATGCATTGACTGTTTATAATACAGGTGGAGGCCATTCACCCATCCTGCCTGTGCTGGCTCTCTGTAAGCGCAAATGAGCCAGTCCCATTTCCCTGCCCTTTCACGAAGAAAACCAGCAAATATTGTCAATCCCCAGCTGTCTGTGGAGAAGATGATGTTTGACCTTCATGAACCGTTGCACTTTGTGTGGTGAAGTTATGTTTCACCCTGTGAAATGGTCACCTCGGAAACAATTTCACTTTTCAATGATGAAATCTCCTGCTAGGGACTGCAGCTGGAAAAATATCAGAAACACTGGAGTCAGAGGTTTCAAAAATCGCACCTTTGAAGAAAAATCCATTGAGTGGGGTAATGTCTCTGTGGAATTTCCAGTCAGTGATGGTGTCATCATCCCTTTGCTGCTGATTAATGGTGGTCACATTTCCCACAATCCTCCACACTCCAAAAACTGCTCTGTCCAACAGATATTCCTGCTGTTCACCATTTGTTAATTGGAGGAATGTTGTCACAATTTACAGGGTAGTGTTAAAATTGTGGAGTCCTGAACCAAAATACAGTGAGGACATGTTGAGAAATTGTCTCAGAAAACATATTGTATTCTGGGCTTTATAAATAGAGGCATGGTATACAAAAGTAAGGAAATTATGTTAAACCCATTTAAAAAAACACAGTTTGGCATCAACTGGAGTATTGTGTCCAGTTCTGGGCACCAGACTTTAGGAAGGATGTGACGCCAGATAAGATTCACAAGAATAGTTCCAGGTTTGAGGAGCTGCACTTACATGGATAGATTGGAGAAGTTGGGACTGTTGTCCCTGGAGAAGTGAAGGTTGATGGGTCTGAACAGAGTCAATAGGAAGAAACTGTTCCCATTTGTGGAAGGATCGAGAACAAAAGGGCACAGGTTCAACTTAATTGGGAAAAGAAGCAATGGTGACATGAGGAAATGTTTTTTTACACAGTGAGTGGTTTGGATCTGGAATGCACTGTCTGAGAGTGTTACAGAGACTGACCTAATCGGGACTTTCAGACCAGAGGTGGATCATTATCTGAAGAGGGAAAGGTTTCAGGATTACGGGGAAAAGGCACTGGGTAAATTATTCTTGCAGAGAGCTGGCAAAGACACATGGGCTGAATGGCCTCCTGTGATGTCAGCATTCCATAATTCTAATGGGACAGGTAGATATCAGATGAAATTAAACAAAAACATGGGGTGATGAATTTCATAAGTTATTAAAGATAAAAAGTGGGAAAGATTTAGATGGTGCAGAGTAAGAGAACAGTAAAGAGATGGAAGATTCGACCAAACACCTTGCCTTATTAGAAAGTTCGAGAGTCTGCTTTAAAACTTTATAAGAAATATAAACTGATCAGATTCCCTGTCCTCTATCGTATCTTCTCGTGATCCATCAATCAGAGTAAACATGCAAGTCCCTTATGTCCACAGTCACTTACATGAGGTTAACGTTATGGTATCTCCAGTCCTGGCTGCCCCCTTACATCAGTATCCCCTCACTTTTATACCCTGTAGTGATCCGGCTCTGGCCCCAGACTCTTCTTTGCCTTCTCTGCTGGGTTTTGGCAGGAAGTGAGGAAAAGACAGCTGGAATTTCTCTAATCTGTGATTTACAAGGAGACATTCCCTGGTTCCCAGCAGTTACTTTTCTTCAGGAATTTTCTCATTCTCCCTAAACTCCCCTGCCCACTGTTAATTCTGTTATTTCTGATAGTTTCACAATTATAGGTATAAACATCACACATTATAATCTGATCTATTCCATTCCTCACTCTGGTTTCTGTTTATATTGTGGTTAATAATAGAGAAACTCTGTCCTTTTCCCTGATCTGATTCGAGTTTCCAATGAGCCGACTCTGGGCAATGGAATGTCTTATCAGTGTTGCCCTGATGACCTGTCTGCAGTGAAGAGCCTGTTTGAGTTTGTAACTCAGGCTGAACTTCTCTATCGCATAATACACATTATATCAGACATTTCCCCTCAATGTATATTTAGCCATCTTTTGTCAATATCTCAAACACTCAAAAGGTATTCAGAGACACAGACCTTTAAAAATGGGAGAGAGGGGGAGTTATTAAGTGTTTAAGAAGCACATGGGATCCTAGCTTTTACAATTCAGGGTGTAGGGTACAAAAGGACAAAGGTCATGTAAACCTGTACAAATCATCGGTTTGGCTGCAGATATAATATTAGGTCAAGTTATGGGGATTTTACACCAGGAAGGATGTCGAGGCCAAGGAGAGAGTGCAGAGGAGATTCACTGAGATGAATCCAGGGAAGAGAGGCTTTAATTCTCAGGAGAGATTCCAGAAACTGGGGAACTTTTCATGAGAACAAAGGGTCATTGGAGATCTGAGGGAGGGGTTCAAAATCCCATCAGGTAAATGAAGAAAAACTATTTCCACTAGTCGGTGAGTCAGTAACTGGAGGAGAACAAAGTGAAACCATTACTGAAAGGCTCAGGCCCAGGGGTGAAATATTGAGCAGACAGTACAACAATATTCAGGTCACTCACTGTACCTTGGAGCTGTGGGCGGGGGATAAACTGCCGGCCTCTCTTATCTCTGGGTTAAATATTATTCTCCAAGAGGTGAAACAAGTCAGTGCTGGAGAATGGGGCATCCTGAGCATCGAGTGTCTGCTTAAATCATTCTCCAGTCAAATCTTGCATGGTTTAGATACAGGATAAAGCTCCCTCTAAAATCTACACTGTCCCCATCAAACACCTACAGGGCAGCAACAATGTGGGGTTAGTAAAAGAGTAAAGCTCCATCTACACTGTCCCCATCAAACACTCCGAGGGCAGAAACAATGTGGGGTTAGTAAAAGCGTAAGGCTCCCTCAACACTGTCCCCCTCAAACACTCCCAGGACAGGTACAGCACGGGGTTAGATAAGAGTAAAGCTCCCTCTACACTGTCCCCATCAATCACTCCCAGGACTGGTAGAGCACGGGGTTAGATACAGAGTAAAGCTCCCTCTACACTGTCCCCATTAATCACTCCCAGGACAGGTACAGCACGGGGTTAGATACAGAGTAAAGCTCCTGCTACACCGTCCCTATAAAGCACTCCCAGGGCAGGTACAGCACGGAGTTAGATACAGAGTAAATCTCTCTCTGTACTGTCCAATGTTTGGCAGTCATAGATTATGCACTAAGGGAGGTTATGATGTTGTCATTCTTAAGCAGATCTTGAGGTAGAAAGTTGAAATATAATACAGAAACTAAACAGATAGAAAGAGCGCATGACTCCTGGAAGGTAAGAGCAGTTTACCACTCCCAGAGGATGAACAAATGGGTGACACAGGCAGAATGTTGGTCTCTGTTGCCAATGGCTGGGGAAGCAGCCCCTTCTGCTTCTTAACTGAAGCGTTGGGAAGTTTTTCTCCAGTCGCCTTCTGTTTGACGGAGGCTGCCCAGTGTGGATCACATCAAACATCTCTTTTCTGTCCCAAGTGATTGTTTTCCTCTTGAGAGCCTGTTTTTAACCTGTTCTCAGATGGTTGGTTTACGTGTGGGTCATGAGATTCTCTCAGGAATGTCTGTGCTGGAGACATGTGCTTGGCCTGTCCTGTGTTTTTCAATCTGCAAACTGATGTCGGAATTTTCTTCAAAAGGAATATATTGAATATTAACGAGATCTTAAGATTTTAGACATCGTTATAGAGCAATTTTCTTACAGATCTCCCCAGCTTGAGTGAGGAAAAATCCTGACTGAGTTTTCACAACTAATTTCTGACTAATCTCGCTATTTCTAAGCTACAAGCTTGTTTTCCTCATTTCTTGTTGATATATCGTAGGTAACACAATAAAGTTACCAGAATAATCTGATCGCCATCAACTTGAATTGGCATTCCTCACATACAGATCACCTCTTTCAATCATATTCCTTATCCTTTTGCAGCAGTGCTCCTGATTCTAAATTATTAAAGCAACAGATCCTGCATGGACTTAAAAGATTCTCCAGTTTTCCCTTCACCTGCATCCACCTTGTGGATAATTCTTATTAAGTATTATTTCTCCTTGGCCTCCAACCAACCCCACGCAAATCCCCTTTGCTTTAATGTTGCTCCTTCTGACAATTGCCAGTGTGTTTAGTTCTATCTTGATTGTTTTAAAGTTAGTTTCTCCACAGTCTATGTGTCAATACCTTAATGATTTAGAAATGTTGACTCCCTCTGCTGCCCACAGTAATCACTTTACGTTAATATAAAAGCAAAAAAACTGCGGATGCTGGAAATCCAAAACAAAAACAAAAATACCTGGAAAAACTCAGCAGGTCTGACAGCATCTGCGGAGAGGAACACAGTTAATGTTTCAAGTCCGTATGACTCTTCATCAGAACCTAACGTTGTTCTGTTGTCGAATAGCTGAGCATGTTTGGGACCCATTCTTTACTGCAGGTTCAACATGCATTTCCACATGTTAATGATTTCACACATGACAAATCTGCACACTCATACCAGTACGCCAACATCATGGCACACACTCTATCTGATAAAAGCTGTTCTCAGTCTTTCAGGCGATCTTATCAGAAGGTCAAACTGGGTCTTTGTCAAAATATCTTTACTTTACCCCCACTGCATTGGTCTGCAGTAGTGGTCAGACTATCAAATGCATCCACTAAAACAGTTCATAAACAACGATACAAATATCTCCAGAAACTACCAAGTTAAGAGCCTCCACTACACTTTCCATTCACGAGAATGGACAGTGATACCAGGTTGATATATTCCATTGAACTACACCAAAGGTGAAGGAAAATAGGGAGTGTGGGGAATTGTGAAGAGGACTGAGAGTGATTCAGTGTGAACACACAGGTTAGTAAATGGGGCAGGTAGATGTCAGATTGAATTCAACACAGCCAAATATGAACATTTTGTAAGTTACAGGAAAATGAAATATACACCATACAATGAGTACAGCAGCAGGACTGGAACATCCTGTCTCCAAACACATCCCACCCTGTTCACACTGAGAATCCCAGGGTGGGGAACTGGGACATCCTGTCACCAAACACATCCCACCCGGTTCACACTGAGAATCCCAGGGTGGAGAACTGGGACATCCTGTCTCCAAACACATCCCACCCTGTTCACACTGAGAATCCCAGGGTGGAGAACTGGGACATCCTGTCTCCAACACATCCCACCCTGTTCACACTGAGAATCCCAGGGTGGAGAACTGGGACATCCTGTCTCCAAACACATCCCACCCTGTTCACACTGAGAATCCCAGGGTGGAGAACTGGGACATCCTGTCTCCAAACACATCCCACCCTGTTCACACTGAGAATCCCAGGGTGGAGAACTGGGACATCCTGTCTCCGAACACATCCCACCCTGTTCACACTGACAATCCTAGTATTTAGGAGGTGACAGCACATTCGAACAGTGTAGGGAGGAGCGGGAGGTTGGAGATGGGGCAGTAGTTTGCAAGAATTGTGGGATCAAAGGTTCGTTGTTGAGGAGGGGGTGATGATGGCAGATTTGAGGCAAAGAACAGCACCTGAAGAGAGAGAACTGGTAACCATGTCTTCAAACATGGGGAAGTTGGGTGATCAACATTGTCGTGGGAATAGGGTCAATGGAGCAGGAGGTGGGTCTCATGGACAAGATGAGCATTGGGAGGACATCAGGGGAGATGGGAGAGAAACTAAAGATGTAGATTCAGGGCTCAAACAAGGGGAAGCTTTAGCGACAGTTTGTCCCGGTGGGCTAGTGGAAGGGAGGGAAGCAGCAGAGGCAGCTGATCAGATTGTCTCAATCTTAGTGACAAAGAAGCTCCATGAGCTCCTCACACTTGTTGCTGGAGGTGAGGAAGGAGGAGACAGGGGAGAAGGAGAGCCCTTCAAATGGAACTAACAGAGATGTTTAAAAGATTCAACACACACTGTGCTGAACAAAAAGCTGATTTATTTAACATCATCCAGAATATTAGGAGTTGATGAACATCAGCAGAAACAGACCCCGAAGAACATGGTTCAGTCTGGATGTGATTAACAACAAAATCCAATCACTACAGTTACTTGTGAACTCGCGGAGGTGTCAGCTCTGGCTCAGTTCATAGCACCCTCGCCTTTGAATCAGAAGGTTGTGGGTTCATGTCCCACTCCCGGAAACCAAGAACTGTGAATGTACTCGAAAGAGTTACATGCGATCTGTTGATAACTCGAAATAGTTACTTGTGAACTCGCTGATGTCTCAGCAGGTGGGATGAGGTAGTGAATCCCTTGCCACAATTAGAGCAGATGAATGGCCTCTCCCCAGTATGAATTTGCTGGTGTTCAGTGAGCTGAGATGATGTCTTGAACCCAGTCCCGCAGTGAGAGCACTTGAATGGTCTCTCATCAGTGTGAACATGTTGATGGCGCATCAGGTTCCCAGAACTTTTATAGCATTTCTTGCAGTCTGGGCATTTGAAAAGTCTCTCCTCAGTGTGAACTTGCTGGTGCGCCAGCAGATGGGATGACTGAGTGAACCCCTTCCCACACTGGGAGCAAGTGAACGGCCTCTCCCAAGTGTGAATTCTCAGGTGTACAGTGAGGCCGGATAATGTATTGAACCCAGTCCCACACTGAGAGCACCTGAAAGGTCTCTCATCAGTGTGAACTCGCTGATGATCATTGAGTTGAGATGATGTCTTGAACCCAGTCCCACAGTGAGAGCACCTGAACGGTCTCTCGTCAGTGTGAACACGTTGATGGAACATGAGTTCCCCAGAACTTTTATAGCACATCCCGCAGTCTGGGCATTTAAAAGGTCTTTCATCGGTGTGAACTCGCTGGTGTTTCTGCAGGTGGGATGACTGAGTGAATCCATTACCACATGTGGAGCAGGTGAACGGTCTCTCCCCAGTGTGACTGCGCTGATGCTTTTCCAGGTCAGATGGGTATTTGAATCCCTTCCCACAGTCCCCACATTTCCATGGTTTCTCCCCATTGTGACTGCATTTATGTTTTGACAGGTCAGATGATCGGCTGAAGCCTCGTCCACACACAGAACACGTGTACGGTTTCTCCCCACTGTGAATGGTGCTAATTCCTTCCATGTTCAAAATCCGATGATATTCAAGTTAAGATGAATTAGGCGACTCCATCAGATCCTGATGTGATGTTTGGTTTCAGTTTCACAACTGCAAATCCTCCCCTCCTAATCCCCTGTGAATTTGATTTAAAACAGAAAAAAGGGAGTGAGAGAGAACCCACAAAAACACAAAGGCAGGTTGTGAAATTGAGCTGAATGAATCTGGGAATTTGTGGGGTCGGCACGAGGAAAAAGTGACCATGAAAACTGCTGGATTGTCATAAAAACCCAACTGGGTCACTAATGTCCTTCAGGGAAGGGAACCTGCCACCCGGTCTGGGCCTACACAAGACTCTAGCCTCTCGGAGAGAAATTAGAGACAAAAAGAGAGAAAGAGAGAGAGGGAGGGAGAGAGAGAGAGAGAGGTGGCAGAGTCGCTCAGTAAAGCAAATGGATTTTATCACCTACAACTCAACCAGAACTTTGACAGAATCTTCCGAACCCTCAACCTCTTCACTCCAGAAGGACCAGGGTAACAGGTGTATGTGAGCAACATCACCTCCAAGTTCCCTTTCAAGTCACACACCATCCTGACTTGTCTGACATCCAGTACTGGATGAACAGAAATTTCCTCCAGTTAAATATTGGGAAGACTGAAGCCATTGTCTTCAGTTCCCGCTACAAACTCCGCTCCCTATCCACCGACTCCATCCTTCTCCCTGACAACTGTCAGAGACTGAACCAGACTGTTCACAAACATGGTGAAATATTTCACCCCAAGAGGAGCTTCCAACCACATATCCACATCATCACCAAGACCGCTTATTTCCACCTCAGTAACATCGCCCGACTCCATCCCAGTCTCAGCTCATCTGCTGCTGAAACTCTCACCCATTTCTATGTTACCTCTTGACCTAACTATCCTAACACACTCCCGGCTGGCCTCCCACATTCAATCTCCCTGTAATCTTGAGGTCATCCAAAACTCTGCTACCCGTGTGCTTACTCGCACCAAGTCTTGTTCACCCATCACCCCTGTGCTCACTGATCTACAAAGGCCCTGGGATAAGGAGAACCTAAATTTTAAAATTCTCATCCTTGTTTTCAAGTCTCTCCATGGTCTTTCCCTCCCTACCTCTCTAATCTCCTCCAGCCTCACAGCCCTCTGAGATGTCTGCGCTCCTCGAATTCCGACCTCCTGAGCATTCCCAATTTTAATTCCTCCACCTTTGGTGGCCACGCCTTCAGCTGCTAAGACCATGAACTCTGGAATTTCCTCCATAAACCTCTCCACCTCACTTTCCTCCTTTAAAATAATCCTTAAAACTTACCTTTTCAACTACACATTTGTTAATCTGCCCTGATATCTCTTCATGTGGTCGGTTCTCAAATGTTTCTTGAAACACTCCTGTGAAACACCTTGGAACATTCTGTTACACAAAAGGTGCGATACAAATACTAATAAGACTAGTATCTTAAACCTAAATAAGGGCAACTATGTGGGGATGAAAGCTCAGCTCGCTGAAGTGAACTGGGAAACTAGGCTAGAGAATAGATCAATAGAGAAGCAGTGGCAGACATTTAAGGGGATACTTCAGAGTATTCAGAATAAGTACATTGCTACAAAAAGAACAATTCTAAGGGGAGGACCCAACATCCATGGATAAGTTAAGGGAAGCATCAAACTTAAGGAAAAAGCATACCACAAAGATGAGTGGCAGGACAGATGATTGGACAGAATATAAAGAACAACAGAGAATGACTAAAAGGTTTATCAGGAGAAAGAGATTAGAGTATGAAATTTAAAAATGGATAGCAAGAGTTTCTTCAGGTACTTAAAAAGGAAAAGAGTGAGTTAAGTGAGTGTTGGTCCTCCAGAGAGTGTCAATGGGGAGTTAATAGTAGATAAGGAAATGGTGGAAGAGATGAACAAATATTTTGTTTCTGTGTTCAGTATAGAGGATACAAAAAACACTCCAGTAATAGCTGCAAATCAGGAGGTGAATAGGAGAAAGGAACTTGGTGAAATTGAAATCACTGGGGAAATGGTATTGAGCAGATTGATGGAGCTGCAGGCTGGCAAGTCTCTGGGACCCAATGAACTACATCCTGGGGTCTTAAAAGAGGCGGCTAATGCGGTAGTCGGTGTTAATTTTCCAAAATTCGCTCGATTCTGGAAAGGTTCCATCAGATTGGAAAGTACCAAAAAAAACCCTCTATTCAAGAAGGGAGGGAGGCAGAAAACAGGAAACTATAGGCCAGTTAGCTTGACTTCAGTTGTGGAGAAGTTATTACAATTGATCATTAAAGAGGTTATAGCTGAGCACTTAGAAGAGCTCAAGGCAGTCAGGAAGAGTCACCATGGTTTTGTAAAAGGAAAGTCATATTTAAACAAATTATTGGAGTTTTTTTGAAGGAATAACATGCACAGTGGATAAAGGGGAGCCTGTAGGCATACTGCACTTGGATTTCAAGAAGGCATCTGATGGAGAGTGCGAGAGGAGGACTCTTGGACAGGCAGTCAGCAGCACCGAGAGCAGAGTGCGAAAAAAAGACTCTGGGACAGGCAGCCAGCAGCACTTAGAGGAGAGAGCAATCGGCCAGTGGTCAGGGACAGGAGGGTGTGACTATGAGTGAGGCAGGTAGAGGGATCCAGGAAGTAGCACTGCAGTAGCCTCAGCCCTTGCCCTTATCCAACAGGTTTGAGATTCTTGCTCCCAGTGTGGATGAGAGCGGGGACTGTAGGGAGGATGAGCAAACTGACCATAGCACCGTGGTACAGGGAGCCATTCAAGTGGAACGAGAAAAGGAAAATGTAGTTGTTATCAGGGACAGAATAGTTAGGGGAATAGATACAGTTCTCTGTAGCCAGGATCGATAGTCCCGAAGGCTGTGTTCCCTACCTGGTGCCAGGGTTAAGGATATCTCAGCTGGACTGCAGAGGAACTTGGAGTTGGAGGGGAAAGATCCAGTTGTCGTGGTCCACGTAGGTACCAATGATATAGGTAGAACGAGGAAAGAGGTTCTGCTGAGGGAATATGAGCAGATAGGGGCTAAATTAAAAAGCAGAACCAAAAAGATAACAATCTCCGGATTACTACCTGAGCCATGAGTTAATTGGCACAGGGTCAATAAGATTAAACAGGTAAATGCGTGGCTCAAAAACTGGTGTCCGAGTTCATGGGACATTGGCACCAGTACTGGGGAAAGAGGGAGCTATTCCGTTCGGATGGGCTCCACTTGAATCAGGCTGGGAGCAGTGTCCTGGTGAATCACATAACTAGGGTTGTAGACAGGGCTTTAAACTAAATAGTGGGAGGGAGGGTTCAGTTGCATGGAAATATAAAAAATCAAAGTTTAAGGAGAGGGTAAGAGTGCAGGTTAGGGACGAGGCTGATTGCTATCAAAAAGTGAAAGGAAGGGACAGAGTGTGTGAACGCCATATTGCACCAAAGAATCATATAAGGAGTAGGGAAAATTGACAACAGGACAAACTTAAAGGCTTTGCATAGCATTTGGAATAAAACTAATGAGATAACAGCGCAAATAGAGATAAATAGGTATGATTTGGTGGCGATTACTGAGACGTGGTTACAGGGAGAACAGGTTTGGGAGTTGAACATCCAAGGGTACTCAGTGTTTCGGAAGGATAGGCAGGAAAGAAAAGGAGGTGATGTAGCTTTGTTAGTAAAGGAAGAGATCAGTGCTATAGTGAGGAATGATATAGGCACTGGAGAGCAAGACGTAGAGTCAGTCTGGGTAGAAATAAGAAATAGCAAGGGAAAGAAGTCCCTGGTGGGAGTAATCTATAGGTCCCCAAACAGTAGTTTAGCAGTAGGGCACAGTATAAACCAGGAAATATTGGGAGCATGTAAGAAAGGCACGGCAATAATCATGAGTGATTTTAATATGCATATAGACTGGACTAATCAAATTGGCAAGGGTAGCCTTGAGAGAGAGTTCAGAGAGTGTATTAGAGATTGTTTCTTGGAGCAATATGTTGTGGAACCAACCAGGGAGCAGGCTATTCTGGATTTGGTTTTGTGTAATGAGATGGGACTAATTAATGATTTCATAGTAAAGGATCCTCTAAGGAAGAGTGCTCATAGCATGATAGAATTTCAGGTTCAGTTTGAGAGAAAGAAACTTGAGACCCACACTAGTGTTCTGGAGCTAAACAAAAATAACTACATAGGCATGAGGGCAGATTTGGCCCTTGTGGACTGGGCAGGAAAATGACAAGGTAGGAGAGTTAATGAACAGTGGCAGATATCTAAGGAGATATTTAATTCCTCCCAAGTGAAATATATCCCAAATGGAAGAAAGATGGTAAGCATCCATGGCTAAGCAAGGAAGTTAAAGATAACTTAAAGGCAAAAACTAAGGCATATCAAATTGCAAAGGTCAGTGCCAGGCTGGAAGATTGGGAAATGTTTAAAGATCAACAAAGGGTTACTAAAAAATAATAAAAAGAGCAAAGGTAAATTATGAAAGAAAATTAGCGTAAAATGTAAAAACTGAGAGCAAAAGCTTCTACAAGTATATAAAAGGAAAGAGAGTAGCTAAAGTGAATGCTGGTCCTTTGGAGGACGAGACTGGGGAGTTAATAGTGGGGAACACAGAAATGGCAGAGACGCTTAATCAATATTTTGCCTCAGTTTTCACAGTGGAGGACACGAGTACCACCCAAATAGTAATAGGTAGTGCAGAGGGTATAGAGAAGGAGGAACTTAGAACAATCACCATCACTAGAGAAAAAGTATTGAGCAAACTATTGGGATTAAAGGGTGACATGTCCCCAGGACCTGATGGCCTGCATCCCAGGGTCCTAAAAGGAGTGGCAGCAGAGATAGTGGATGCATTGGCTATAACATTCCAAAATTCCCTGGATTCTGGAAAGGTTCCAGTGGATTGGAAAAATGCTAATAAAATGCCCTTATTCAAAAAGCAGGGGAGGCAGAAAGTAGGAAATTATAGACCAGTTAGTTCCATGTCTGTCGTTGGGAAATTGTTGGAATTCATTATTAAGGAGGTAGGAATGGGGCATTTGGAAAGTCAAAGCAATCCATCAGAGTCAGCATGGTTTTATGAAGAGTAAATCGTGTTTGACTAATTTGCTAGAGTTCTTTGAAGATGTGACAAGCAAAGTGGATAATGGGGATCCTGTAGATGTAGTATATCTGGACTTCCAGGCCTTTGATAAGGTGCTGCACAAAAGATTAATACACAAGATAAGATCACACAGAGTTAGGGGTAATATATTAGCTTGGATAGAGGATTGGCTAACCAACAGAAAGCAGAGAGTCGGGATAAATGGGTCTTTTTCTGGATAGCAAGCTGTAACTAGTGGGGTGCCACTGGGTTCAGTCCTTGGGCCCCAACTATTTACAATCTATATTAATGACTTGGATTCAGGGGTAGAAGGTACTATAGTTAAATTTGCAGATGACACCAAAATAGGTGAGAAAGTAAGTTGCAATGAAGAAATAAGAAATTTACAAATGGATATGGACAGGTTAGGTGAATGGGCCAAAATTTGGCAGGTGGAGTTTAATGTGGAGAAGTGTGAGGTTATCCATTTTGGTCAGAAGAATAAAAAGGTGATTTATTATTTATATGGAGAGAAACTTCAGAATGCTTCAGTGCAGAGGGATCTGGGTGTCCTCGAGCATGAATCGCTGAAAGCTAGTGTGCAGGTACAGCAGGTAATAAGGAAGGCAAATGGAATGTTGGCATTTATTGCTAAAGGAATAGAGTATAAAAATAGGGAAGTGTTGTTTTAACTGTACAAGGCATTGGTGAGACCGCACCTGGAGTACTGTGCACAGTTTTGGTCCCCTTACTTGAGGAAGGATGTAGTTGCACTGGAGGCAGTTCAGAGGAGGTTCACTAGATTGATTCCAGAGATGCGGGGCTTGTCTTATGAGGAGAGATTGAGCAGTTTAGGTCAATACTCGCTAGAGTTTAGAAGGATGAGAGGAGATCTAATTGAGGTATATAAGATGCTAAAGAGGATAGACAAAGTAGACGTGGAGCAGATGTTTCCCTTTCTGGGGCATTCTAGAATGATAGGCCATAGTTTGAGGTGGTAGATTTAACTCAGAGATGAGGAGGAATTACTTTTCTCAAAGGGTCGTGAATCTGTGGAGTTCACTACCTCAGAGTGCAGTGGATGCTGGGACACTGAATAAATTTAAGGAGGAGATAGACAAATTTTTAATTAGTAATGGGCTGAAATTGGAGTTGAGGCCAAAATGATATCAGCCATGATCGTAATGAATGGCAGGGCAGGCTCGAGGGGCTGAATTGCTTACTCCTGCTCCTAGTTCTTATGTTCTTATGATAAGGTGCCACATCAACGATTAATATGGAAAATAAAAACGCATGGTCTAGTGGGTAACATATGAGCCTAGATAGAAGATTTGCTGGCTGGCATAAAGTATGCGTAAATGGGTCTTTTTTGGATTGGCAGGATGTGACGAGCGGGGCCCCACTGGGGTCTGGACTGGGGCCTCAACTTTATATGATTTACATCAATGGCTTAGATGAGGGGAGTGAAGACATGGTAGCTAAATTTGCAGATGACACAAAGATAGGTTGGAAAGTATGTTGTGAAGAGGACATGAGGAGGTTGCAGATGGATATAGATAGGTTGAGTGAGTGGACAAAAATCTGGCAAATGGCAGGAAGAACATAAAAACAGAGTGTTACTTAAATGGAGAATGGCTGCATAATTCTGAGGTGCAAAGGGATCTAGGTGTTCTAGTGCATGAGTCACAAAAAGTTAGCATACAGCTACAGCAAATAATTAGGAAGGCTAATGGAATGCTATCCTTCATTATGAGAGGGATTGAACATAAACGTAAGGGTGTTAAACTTCAGCAACGCAGCGCATTGGTAAGACCGCACCTCGAATACCGTGTGCAGTTTTGGTCTCCATATTTAAGGAGGGATGTAAATGCATTTGAGGCGGTTCAAATGAGGTTAAGTAGATTGATACCTGGAATGAGTGGGCTGTCTTATGAGGAAAGGTTGGACAGACTGGACTTGTTTCCACTGGAGTTTAGAAGAGTGAGGGTGATTTGATTGAAGTATACAAGATCCTGAACAACCTTGACAAGGTGAACTTCAAAAGGATATTTCCCCTTGTTGGTGAGTCCAGAACTAGGGGGCACTGTTTTAAAATTAGGGGGTCGCCCTTTTAGGACAGAGATAAGGAGAAATGTTTTCTCTCAGAGAATTGTACGACTTTGGAATTCTCTGCCTCAGAAGGCGGTGGAGGCGCAATCATTGAATATTTTTAAGGCCGAGGTAGATAGATTTTTGTTAGGCAAGGGAATCAAAGGTTATCAGGGTTAGATGGGAATGTGGAAATCAAAACACAAGATCATCAGCTATGATCTTACTGAATGGCGGAGCAGGCTCAAGGGGCTGAATGGTCTACCACTGTTCCTATTTCTTATGTTCTTATGATGTCACAGACACGGACACAGAACATCTGGGTCTGTGCAAACCAGTGATCACCACACATTATGAAGGCTGGGAGGGTCCATGAGAGGGTGCAGGGGAGATTTACCAGAATGGGTCTGGGGATGAGGGGTTTAAGTTACAAGGTTAGGTTGGGGTTGTTCTCCTTGGAACAAAGGAGACCGAGGAGAGATGTAATAGATATGTAGAAGATTATGATAGGTTTAGATAAGGTAGGTAAAGAAAAGCAGTTCCTATCAACTGATTGTAAAATGGTTATGGGACAGAGATTTCAGATTTGGGCAAGAGGTATGGAGGGATGCGAGGAAGAATATGAGTGTTGATGGCCTGGAACTCAATGCTTACACTCAGAGACCAATAATATCCAGGTTCTGAATTTCTATCTTGGACTGACAGTGACAGGTTTGGGAAACAGTTTGTACAGAGCATTAGAAAAGGAGGATCCAGGTCGTGATGAATCAAGTGACTTTGTCAGATCTTAATGTGATGTTTGGCCTGACTTTCCCGTCTGTAAATCCTCCTCTTATAAACTCCTGTAAAAGGAATTTCCAAAATCCAACCCTGTCAGCCCAGGACAGATATTGAGAAGAGGCATTGGTTTGAGTTTGCTGTGTGTAAATCCTCCCCTTCTAACCCCCTGTAAAAGTAGTTTCCAAAATCCATCCCTGTCAGTCCAGGATAGAAATTCACAACATTCTCTCCTCCTGCTACCTGGACCAGGGTGACCGCGCATGCGCTCTTCTGCACATTGCCCCTATAAAGATGGCGGCCGTTACCCTGGGCCTGGCGAAGGCAGAAATCCAGACTTTTTCGGCCCGTTCTCTGCAAACACAAGACCGGTACCTTGTTATTTGGGATCTGCGGCCTGCACTGTTTCTTTATGAAGCTTTCCTGCCCACTCCGCTGGCTCCATTCCTGCTCACACATCCACTAATCTGTTAGTTCGCTCCACTCGACATTCTCTCACCCCCTCTGAGCAACTTCGGTCACAGACCAGCACTGCGCATGCTTATGAAACCGCCGCAATGCGCATGCGCTAAACGTACTCTACGATGCGCACGCGCACCGAACTGTTGTCATGAATATAGGGCACATTCTGCTCCCCTTTGAATGCTGGGTACCCCCGCCGCCATTGAAGGTTCGTATTTTTTGAACAAAAAAATTATTATTTGCGATCTGATGACAATTGGAGTCACAGGGCCACGATATAACATTATTAAGCCAATTGATATGACAAACAAAGTGCACAGGTCTGTCCCGGGTATAAATAACAGAAGAACAAACCCCTACATTTTGATGTGAACTCACTGCAGGCAGTGTGAGCAAGTGATTTTCCTTCCGATACACAGAACATCTAAATTTCATCTTGTCAGCAAACGGTAAACGATCATTTTACAGTGTAATTTCACCCATAACTTTTGAGCTAACACTGGGATCTTAACCCCTTCTGATAACAACTTCTACATTCTGAACCATCTACAGTTATCGAAAAGCAGGTGGTGTAAATCTGAAATGAAAACGGAAAATGCTGGAATTTTCAGCAGATCTGGTAGTTTCTGTGGAGAGAGGAACATAGTTTACATTTCAGGGCTATGACTTTCCATCAGAACTGCATTGCATCAGTGCACAGACTTGAAAACTTAACTCCGTTTCTCAATCTACAGATGCTCCTCTCAAGTGCTGAGTATTTACAGCACGTTCTGCATTATCTCTGGTGAATGAAATTGCTCCTGATTTACACATTCAATTTATTGTGACTAATTTATATTTATTCTCGTCCATTCACAAATGGAATCATCTTCCACTTGTCTACACTGTCAAACCATTTGTTTACCTTAAAGGCCTCGGTCTGGTCATTCCTCATTCTCATTTCCAGTCAAAGCTTTTTCAAACTGTTCAATCTTTGTTGATTGATATAACTTTCCAATTCTGGCATAATTTCAGTAAATCTTTTTTACACCTTCTCCATTGCTCCTCGATCCTTCCTATAATATGGAGACAGAGCTAATCTGCGCATCAAAGTCACTATTGCCCCAAATTCCTGTATGTTGGAAGGATCACTAAGGCAGTGGGAGAGAGGACTGTGGTTTCGAGCCATTATTCACCATCTTCTATTTGAGACATTCTCCCATTAGCTAAAATAAAATGAGATTAAATGAGCCAGTCCAATGTTCTGTGACATTATGAATCATCTAGCAAGTTGTCTCTCAACCTTGCAGTGAAGTGGAGGGCGGTTTTCATTCTAAACCCGCCACTTATACCATTAAGAATACCTGTCAAAGAATGACAAGATTTCAGCACGAGGCCAGTGGAAAGTTCAGTTAACATGATTACCAAGCAGTGAGGAGGTGAATTTGCAATTCATGTGCACCTTGTTTGTGCATTTTCCAGATTAAAACTTGAATTGAATCTAGTGTTCTCCATCTTGAATATATTCAAGTTGGAAATCCAGGAATATTTGGACACTAAGGGAATCAATGGATATAGGAATTGGGCGGGAAAGTGGAGTTGAGCTGGAAGATCATTTAATGGTGGAGCAGACTCAGGGGCGATATGGTCTACCCTGCTCCTATTTCTTGTGTTCTTATGCACATCACTGTGAATCATTTCCATGCAAGTCCAGCAGATGTAGCACCCGCCCTTTCACCTCCTCCCACCCCACATCCCCAGGCCACAAACACACTTTCCAGATGACACAGTGATTTCCTTGTACTTACTGCAAATCAGTGTCGTGTATTCACTGCTCACAATGCGCTCTCCTCGACACTGAGGAGAGTAAATCCCATTGGGTAACTACTTTGTGGAATATCAACTTTCAGTGTGATCCTGAGCTCCTGGTCATTTACCAGTTTAATTCTCCACCCACTCCCACCCTGATCTCTCTGTCCTTGACCTCCTGCACTGTTCCAATGAAGCTCAATGGAAGCTCAAGGAACAGCAGCTCATCTCTGATTAGACACTTTACAACCTTCCACACTCATCATTTATTTCAAGAATTTCAGATCATAACCATCAATCCCATTTTTTTCAGACAGTAGGTGCTGCTAATGGTTCTAATGGTACCATTTATCCCTCCTCTGGACCTGTCTTTTGTTTCCTCACTTGTCCCATTAGTTTATTTCATTGTCTCTTATCACCCAATGTTGCCTTGCACCATCATCCTCTTTGTCATTTAATCACTCCAACCTACCATCCTATCACAAGACCGTTTGTTCTTTCTTCCTGCCCCCCACCAACCACGCCCCCAACCACCTCTCTTTTTCTTGACTCTAAACTTGTTTGTAAACAATTAAATCTCTAAATTCCTTCAGTTTGGATAAAAGGTCCATTATTAAGGAAGAAATAGCAGGACGTTTAGAAAAGATTAATGCAATAAAACAGAGTCAATGTGGGTTTGTGGAAGGGAAATCATGTTTGGCAAACTTGCTCGAGTTCTTTGAGGGTATAACAAGCAGATTTGATAAAGGGGAAATGGTAGATGTAGTGTATTTGGATTTCCAGAAGGCATTCAACAAGGTGCCACATAAAAGGTTATTGCACAAGCTAGGGGCTCATGGTATTGGGGATAATGTATTAGCATGGATTGAGGATTGGTTAACACACAGAAGATAGGGGGTCGAGATTAATGAGTATTTTTCAAGTTGGAAAGATGCAACTAGTGGAGTGCCACAAGGATTAGTCCTAGGGCCTCAATAATTTCCTATCTATATTAATGACTTGGAGGAGGGTGCAGAGTGTAATGTATTTGCTGACGATACAAAAATAGGTGGGAGGGCATGTTGTGATGAGAACATAAGAAATCTGCAAATGGATAGAGACAGATTGAGTGAGAAGGCAAAAACTTGGCAGATAGAGTTTAATGTAGGAAAGTGTGAGGTCATGCACTTTAGTAGGAAAAATCAAAAGGCAGGCTGTTATTTAAATGGAGAGAGACTACAAAAAATTGCAGGATCTGGGTGTACCTGTGCACGAAACACAAAAAGTTAGCATGCATGTGCAGCAAGTTATTAAGTAGGCAAATATAATTTTGGCCTGTATTGCTAGGAGGTGGGAGTTTAAAAATAGGGAACTCTTGTAACAACTGTACAAGTTGTTGGTGAGGCCTCACCTGGAGTATCTGCACAGTTTTGGTCCCCGTAATTACGAAAGGATATACTGGCATTGAAGGCAGTTCAAAAGAGATTCATCAGTTGATTCCTGGGATGAAGGGGTTGACTTGTCAAGAACAGCGAAACAGGTTAGGCCTTTATTCATTAGAGTTAGAAGAATGAGGGGTGATTTTATTGAAACATACACGATTCTGAGGGGGCTTGACAGGGTAGATGTTGAGAAGATGTTTCCACGAGTGGGGAAATCTCGAACTAGGGGAAAAAGTTACTGAATAAGGGGACACTCATTTAAAACTAAGATGTGAAGGAATTTCTTTTTTTAGAGGGTAGTGAATGTCTACAATTCTCTACTCCAGAGAGTTGTGGAGGCTAGATCACAGATAGCATTTAAAGAGAAGGTAGATTGATTTTTTAAATATCGGAAAGTTGAGGGCTATGAGGAGCTGGCATGAAAGAAGAGTTGAGGCCTGGAGCAGATCAGCCATGATCTTATTGAATGGCAGGGCAGGCTAGACGGGCCGAATGGCCGACTCCTTCTCTTACTTCTTATGTTCTTATGAAACGTGTCTCTGGTGAAAGGGGTCTGAAATGAAAATAGAAGGCATAGGTGGCATGGATAAGCCAGGTTGTAAGGCTTGGGAACAGTTTCCCTAACAGTCTAGTGATCATGATTCGGCACTTTTACTGCTGTGGCCTGGGTTCGATTCCTGGAAGCGAATGATGCAAGCTCGTAAAATGAGCTCGAATTATTTCCTGATTAAAATTATTAGCTCTTCCAGAATCAGTGGAGCGAGAGCTTGAGTTTCACATCAGAGTTAGAAAATGTCATCCGTGCAAAAGGTCGAGAATAAACACAGAGATGAAGATAAGGAATGAGGAGAAGGGCTGTGATGGGCTGCACATCACTGACTATAGAGATGCTGGTGAAAGGAAAGATATAGCAGTAATCGGGGAGATTTTACTGTTTACACCTACACAAATATCTCCCAGATCTGGTTCCAAATCTCGTGTTAAATGAAAAGAAAACTTCTCACTCAATCTTCCAGTTCTTAGCTGCACCTCCTTCCAAACATTGCAAACTCCTCTTGCATCTGTCATCCTGATATTTCTCTGTAACATTTTGATATGAAGCTGCACAACTAATGTGAATAAAGTTTATGATGGTAAAAATGTGTTCAACCACTCAGGAACTGAAGCACATTGATACACACACACAGGCATTTACACCGAGAGTGACAGAGGGCAACCGTTTGTCTAAGGAGAGACAAACAACCTGAGAGCAAGCATTACACCAACCTGGCTCCGTTTTTGTTCCATTTCCGACTGGAAATTTTGTGAATGTTTTCATCAATGAACGGAAATAGAAAAATCCCGAGTTTCTGGATGGATTTTATTCAATGTAACCGATAATTAACTCTGTAGACACAGAGTTAAAACCAGGAATAATGAGAAGTGGAAACCCAAATGGATTTGGACTCCATCACCTTAACCACTCGGCCACAATGACTGACCCTATGGATAGGTTAAAGTTGTTGCTATATAAGCATAGATGGCTGCAGCAGAGAAGGAGGGCATTCGGCCCATTGTGTGGAAGAGCAACTCAACTACTTCCACTAATGTACATTCTCACAAAATCAATTAGTATTTGTATTGCCTCTCCTCCTTCTCCCAGTTAAAATGAAACCCAATTCACGCCCACAATCACTTTGAACTGGCACTTTTTCTGTTTCAATTTCAGATTTCCAGCATCTGCAGCATTTTGCTTTTCTTTCAATCTAGAGAGTTGAGAATCTGGAATTCCTTACCAGAATGGTTTGAGATCCATGTGTGAGCTGGTGACCCATGGGTAAATTCCCAGTGTGAGAAGACGAGCTGAAAGCGGGAAGGCATTCACTCAGTCATCCCATTTACTGAGACAGCAGCACAGTCACAATGGAGATACTTTGCGTGTGTGAAGTGAAGTGAAGTGACTCAGCCTCCGCAACTGTTAAAACTCCAGCTTTAAAAGTTCAAAGGATTTGATCCACAATTAGTGCACTCTGGCAAGACGCAGGTTAGATGTTTCGTATGTGGGGGAAAAAAATCACTTGTTCATCCCAGTTTTTGAGATTCCAGTGAGTTCAGATCTTACTGTCGGGGTTTGTTCTGATGTTAATTACACCCAGGACAGAACTACTGGAAGGTTCGTGTGCTTTTGTTGCTGCATCAATTGATTTCATAATTTTCTATCTTGGCCCTATTACTCCAATCGTAATCAGATCATATAACATAATTTTCGATTGAATAATATTTCCTTTCAATGACGGTGATCTTACCCAGGATTTGCGGCGAGACAGAATGTGCCCTGTTCGCACTCAATGAGCTCCTTGCGCAGGCGCACAGACGAATTGGGAATAGCGCGTGCGCAGTTTAGAGTCCGACGGTGCATGCGCAGTGTGGGTGCTGCAGCTGCGTGGAGGTGGTCATATGGACTGTTCAACCGGAGGGAAATGGCCAAGTTTTGGAGGTAATGGAGGTGGCCAAGTGGGTGGGGAGGCTTCATGAACAGCTAGTGGAGGCCTCAAAAGCCGAATAAGAGCCTATTGGGCTCGCGTTAGCAACGAACTGCCCGGTAACAGCTGCAGGGCGCCCGAGTTAATGCAGCAGGGCGCATGCGCAGTCATATTGGTTCAGGTTGCAGGAGGAGAGAATATTGTAAATTTCTATCCTGGACTGACAGGAATGGATTTTGGAAACTCCTTTTACAGGGGCTTAGAAGGGGAGGATTTACACACAGCAAACTCAAACCAAGAGGAATGTTTGTCCCTTCTCAATTTCTATTCTTGGACTGACAGGGATGATTTGTTTACAGGATATTAGAAGACCAGGATTTGAAAGTGGGAAACTCAAACCAACATCAGATCAAAACCTGACAGAGTCACTCAATTCATCATAACCTGAAAGTATGTCTGTCTGCGGAAAAATGTTCAAACATCTATTTGACTGGAAATAGGGGAGAGCAAAGTCACAGAGGGGTTTGAAAAGAAGGATGTGAATTTTAAATTTGAGTTGCTGTTTAACCAGGAGCCTGTGTAGGTCAGTGAGGACAGGGTGATGGGTGAATGAATAAGATTCAGTGCAGAGAACACAGGCAGCGGAGATTTGGATAAACTCCAAGTCATCAAAGGTTGAATGTGGGAGGCCAGCCAGTCAAGTTTAGAGGCCACAAAGGAGTGGGTGAGAAACATGTGCTGAGACAGGACCAAGTTGAGGGATGTTACTGAGATGTGTTTGGGACAGGAGGTGAGGTAATTTAAACCACATTGATTTCTTTCACCACCCGCTCGAAAAAGGAAAGGTGTTTTTGATTTGCTTCCCTCTTTATAAGTATTCTTCAACCCTCATGTGATCTAATTTCTATTAAGAACCCCACAGCAAACTCGAGATGGGACAAACTCAAAGGGTTAGTTCATTTGCACACACCCAATGGGTGGTGATCACAATGTAGCTACTTTGCATTCGTACAGTAAATGAGGGATGGAGAAAAGAAAGATTTGCAGGGCAGAGACTGCAGAGAAAAATGGTATTTTATGTGGGTTTCAGAGTCTGGAATCTAAGTCCAGTGAGGGATTCCTTCATGGAGGTCAGCAGGTTGAAAGCTGATGCTGTATAATTCACTTTTCTGGTGGAGTAGACTTCACGCGATGAGATAACTATGCAGAGATGAATCAGTCTTGTAGGCAAAGGCACAGATGTTCCAGCAGAAACAGTGTAGATGTGGCCAGGTATTCAGTCTGGGCAGAACAACTTTTCTGTTTGCTGCTTGTAGATGTTAAAATGGCAGACTGAGGTTTATCAGTGCAACAAGGCAATATTATTGGTTACACAAGCTGGAGGTCCATGTCCCATGACTCCCGCCAATTGATATTGTCTTTGACAAGGGATGTGTATCCCTTGCCTGGGTCGCCGAGATTGTTAAATGTATTAGTCATTAAGAATTGAAAGTAAGGTGCCGGGGCCCTTTTTCTCATCAGACAATTGGACTCCTGTTGGCCAGCCTGGGTCATGAAATGCAGATGGCCTTTGTACTGCTCTCTTTGATTTTGGCCTGTGCCGCCCACAGTGGTTCATGAATGTCTCTTCAGAGATAGCGAGTTCCAAAATTTCTCCGATAATGCCAGACAGCATCTTTTGTTCAGGGGTCACAGACAGCTTCAGGCATTTTAAAAGGTCTTTGTCCAGTTTTTAAAATCTTATAAATAAAACCATGACGATATGTATATCTATTTTCTAAAAAAAACCATATAGTGTGAGATCTCAGTCCCCTCACAGATGGAAACCCACTCTTCTGATGGCAAAGATATGTGGTTGGAGGCACACCTTGGGGTGAAATATTTCACCATGGTTGTTCACAGTCTGGTTCAGTCTCAGACAGTTGTCAGGGAGAGGGATGGAACCCATGGCTAGGGATTGGAGTTTGTAGTGGGGACTGAAGACAATGGCTTCAGTTTTCCCAATATTTAAATGGAGGAAATTTCTGTTCATCCAGTACTGGATGTCAGACAAGTCAGGACAGTGTGTGACTTGGAGGGGAACTTGGAGGTGATGATGTTCCCATATACCTGCTACCCTGGTCCTTCTAGGTGGTGGAGGTTGAGGGTTTAGGAGACTCTTTCTAGTTATAGACATATAAAATCCCTGTCATTCATTCCTTCTGCTCCCATCTCTCTCAGCCCCCCTGCTCACATAGAACCCTGAGTAGACCCAGACTGGATAGCAGGTTCCCTCCCCTGAAGGACATTAGTGAACCAGTTGGGTTTTTATGACAATCCAGCAGTTTTCATGGTCACTTTTTCCTCGTGCCGGCCCCACAAATTACCAGATTCATTCAGCTCAATTTCACAACCTGCCTTTGTGTTTTTGTGGGTTCTCTCTCACTCCCTTTTTTCTGTTTTTAATAAATTTCACAGGGGATTAGAAGACGAGCATTTGCAGTTTGGAAACTCAAAGCAAACATCAGCTCAGGACCTGACGGAGTCGGCCAGTTTATCTTAACCTGAATATCATCAGTTCGTGAACATGGAAGGAAAAAGCACCATTCACAGTGGGGAGAAACCGTACGCGTGTCCTGTGTGTGGACGAGGCTTCAGCCAATCATCTGGCCTGTCAGGACATAAGTGCAGTCACAACAGGGAGAAATCGTGGAAGTGTGCGGATTGTGGGAAGGGATTCTATTACCCATCAGAGCTGGAAACTCATCGACGCAGTCACACTGGGGAGAGGCCATTCACCTGCTCCCATTGTGGGAAGGGATTCACTCAGTTATCCAACCAGCTGATACACCAGCGAGTTCTCGCTAACGAGAAACCTTTTAAATGTCCAGACTGCAGGAAGTGCTATAACAGTTCCAGTGAACTGATGTACCATCAACGTGTTCACACAGAGAAGAGGCAATTCAGGTCCTCTCAGTGCGGGAGTGGGTTCAGGTGGTCATCTGACCTCACTAAACACCAGCGAATTCACACTGGGGAGAGAACGTTCACCTGCTCCGAGTGTGGGAAGGGATTCACTCAGTCATCCAGCCTGCTGACACACCAGCGAGTTCACATTGACGAGAGACCTTTTAAATGTCCAGACTGTGGGAAGGGCTATAAAAGTTCTGGGAACCTGATGTCCCATCAACGTGTTCACACTGACGAGAGACCATTAAGGTGCTCTCACTGTGAGACTGGGTTCAAGCATTCATCTGACCTCACTGTACACCAGCGCACTCACACTGGGGAGAGACCTTTTAAATGTCCAGACTGTGGGAAGGGCTGTAAAAGTTCCTGGAACCTGATGTCCCATCAACGTGTTCACACTGACGAGAGACCATTAAGGTGCTCTCACTGTGAGACTGGGTTCAAGCATTCATCTGACCTCACTAAACACCAGCACACTCACACTAGGGAGAGACCTGCTCCGTGTGTGGAAAGGGATTCACTCAGTCATCCACCCTGTTGAAACACCAGCGAGTTCACAATGACCAGAGACATTTTAATTGCCCAGAGTGTGGGGAGTGCTTTAAGAGTTCCCGGGAACTGTTTCACACCGACAAGACACCGTTTAGGTGCTCTCACTGCGGGACTGAGGTAATCATCTCAACTCACTGTTCAGTAGCGAATCCACACTGGGGAGAGACTATTCGCCTCATCTAAGTGTGGAAAGGATTCACTCAGTCATCCTACCTGCTAACACAGCAGTGAGTTCACAAGTAACTGCACTGATTGGATTTTACTCACTCCCAGGACTGAATGATTTTCATTGGGGTCTGTTTCTGCTGATGTTAATAAACTACAGCCCAGTTAGAGGGGTTAATATTGTGGATTAAATTGAAGTAAATTAGCTTTGTGTTAAACGCAAGTTGTGTCCAGCCTTTTTAATATCTTTCACACAATTTACACACAAATTAAAATCAGGGGTAGGCCACTCGCCCCTCAAACCTTCTCTGCCATTCAATAAGATCATGTTGATATGATTGTAACCTCGCGTCCACATTCTCAGCCAGCTCAGATAACCTTTCACCCCCTTGATTATCAAGAATAAATCTACCTCTGTCTTTAAAATATTCAGTGACTCTGCTTCCACTGCCTTTTGGGGAAGAGTCCCAAAGATTCACGACCATTTGAGAGAAAAAATTCTCCTCATCTCCGCCTTAAATGGGCGGCCCTGTCTTTTTAAACAGTGACCTCTCGTTCTAGATTCTCCCACAAGAGGAAACATCCTCTCCACATCCACCCTGACATGACCCCTCAGGATCTTATATGTTTCAATCAAGTCACCTCTTACTCTTCTAAACTCCAGCAGATACAAGCCTGACCTTTCCAACATTTCCTCATAAAACAACCCGACCTTTCCAGATATTAGTCCAGTGAACTTTCTCTGAACTGCATCTAATGCATTTACATCCTTCCTTAAATAAGGAGACCAATACTGTACACAGTACTCCCAATGTGATCTTACCAATGACATGTATAACTGAAGTATAGCCTCCCTACTTAGATTCAATTTCCCTTACAATAAAAATAACACTCTATTAGCTTTTCTAACCACTCGCTGCACCTGCACACTAACCTTTCGCAATTCCTGCTCTAGGACACACAGATCCTTTACACCTCAGAGCTCTGCAATCCCTGACCATTTAGATAAGAAGCTTCTTTTTTATTCTTCCTGCCAAAATGGACAATTTCACATTTTCCCACATTTTCTGCCATTTGCCAGATATTTACCCACTCACTTTACCCTATCTATATCCCTTTCTAGCCTCTTTATATCCTCTTCGCAACTTATTTTCCTACCTATATTTGAGTCATCAGCAAATTTAGTAATCATACCTTGGTCCCTTCAAACAAGATATTTATATAAATTGTAGAAACTTGAGGCCCCCGCACTGATCCCTGTGGCACACTACTTGTCACATCATGCCAACCAGAAAATGACCCATTTATGCCTATTCTGTTTCCTGTTAGCTCGCCGATCTTCTATCAACGCCAATATGCTGCCCACTACACCATGAACTTTTACTTTCTGCAATAATCTTTGATGTGGCACCTTATCAAATGCCTCCTGGAAATCTAAGTACAGCACATCCACAAGTTCCCCAGTATACACAGCACCTGATTTGCCTTTAACAAAACCATGTTGACTGCCAGAATACCTTGAATTTTTCTTAGTGTCTTGTTATAACACCATTCAGATTAGCGTCTAACATTTTCCCTACGACAGGTTTTAAACTAACTGGCCAGTAGTTTTCATTTATCTGTCTCCCTCCCTGAATAAAATAATTACATTTGTTATTTTCCAATCTCTTGGAGCCTTCACTGAATCTACAGAATCTTGAAAAATTAATACCCAGTCATCAACTATTTCACTAACCACTTCTTTAAAGACCCTAGGATCATGTCCGTCGGGATGTGGGGACTTGTGAGCCTGCAGCTCCAGCAATTTTCTCAGAACCTTTTCCCTGGTGATTGTAATTATCTTGAGTTCCTCCCTCCCTCCCATTTACCAATTTACAGCTATTTCTAGGATGTTACTTGAATCCTCTAAACTGAAAGGCACCCGGCTGGGATGTTAAACGGTGACGTCATGCAGCAGCACTTTGGGTCTTTGTTTTGAAGAAATGGAATTCGGCTGTTCTCATTAGGAAAGCTGGATACAGACTGATCAACAATGTCACCATCAAATGGCACAGCGCAATAAGAGGACCTTCACCCACTGATTCATTGTCATAAGCTTTTTTACAAAAAGTTTTCGAATTCGTCCTAGTTTCCAACTCTCTCTCCAGAACCCTGATTATCCCCCTCTGAAGCCAATGTGCATTTCCGTTTTTGAAAACTTTGAGTTAAGAAAAGCAATATTAAAAGATAATCAAGAGCTTCTGCAGTGTCCAGTCTGCTAAATTCTGCAGTTTTAACAAAGTTTCCTTGACCCAATGACATGAGGAATTGTACTGAGGATTCTTATACTGTTTCTGAACCAAATAAATGTACTTAATCTGTTGATTTTTGAATTAAATTTTTAAAGTTTTTTCTGATCAAGCATCTCATCATTTTTCTCAGTCGATACACAGATTCTAATTCCTCTTGTTGTACAACCTGTTCCAGAGGCTGCTATAGAAAAGAGGGAAGGATTTGCTACAGCTATACAAAGCCCTGGTTAGATCACTCCCAGAGGACTCTGTATAATTCTGGGAACGGCACCTTATAAAGGATCAATATTTGCCTTGAAAGTTTCAGAGGAGCCGCATTGATGAGGTTGGTGGGTTTTGGAAATTGGAAGTTGTACATCCGCAGTTTGTGGCACTATTTCACCTCACTGTTCACTTCATGTTCATGTCTAACACACTCGATGCTGTTATTGGCTGAACCAGTCTCCTATGTTTTCCCTAAACATGCTATTATTCGGCACTCCCGCTCCTGCCGCCCAGGTTTGGCCCTCATCAGGGAATGTTGTTTTCTTGTTGTTGTGTGAACTGTCACAATGAACTGATCCTGAAGTCTCTTTCCCCTGGGATCTACAAAACCCGTCACTTCTCTTTTTCTTTCATTCTCGCTCTTTCATTCCCAGTTTGAGCCGAATCTCCTTTCGGACACTTCAACAAATCCATTTGGGCAGACAAGTGGCAGCTGAAATTTAATGTCGGGAAGTGTTAAGTGATTGATTTTGGTTGGAAGGATGAGGAGAGACAACATCAAGTAAAGTGCCAAAGCAAAGTTCTGCAGATGCTGGAAACCTGAAATTAAAACAGAAAATGCTGGAAAAGCTCAGGAGGTCTGGCAGTATCTATGGAGAGAGAAACAGAGTTAATGTTTTGAGTCCAATATGACTCTTCTTCAAAGAAGCATTTTCTCTCTTCCTTTCTCCACAGATGCTGCCAGACCTGTAAAGATTTTCCAGCATTTCCTGTTTTCAAATGAAACGTACAATTCAAAAGGGGTTTCTCTGTTACACGGCGAGTGGTTAGGATCTGGAATGCACCACCTGAGAGAGTGGGGGAGGCAGATTCAATCACGGATTTCAAAAGAGAAATGGACAGAAAATGCAGATCTCCGGGAAAAAGGCAGGGGAGTGGGACCAGGTGAGTTAGTTTCCAGAAGAGTAAGAGATCTCCGTTTTCGGATAGAGGTGAGGATTCTTCTCTCTCTCTCCGAGCGCAATTAGTCTGTGGAATTATATTCCCCAGAAAGCAGTGGAGGCTGGGTCACTGAATTTATTCAAGGCAGAATTAAATTTTTGATAGACAAGGGGGTCAAGTGTTATGGGGGCGGACAGGAAAGTGGAGTTGAGATCACAACCAAATCAGCTGAGATATTATTGAATGGGGGAGCAGGCTCGAAGGGCTGAATAACCTACTCCTGCTCATAAGTCCGATGTTGCTTTGAACCAGGCCGAATGGCCTCTATCTATGGCGCAACCTTGGCTCTGATTGTATAACACTATGAGGGGCTCGAGGGGAAAATGGTCTATTCCTGCTCCTATTGCAGCCCATCTGTCTCTAATTTTAGTAAAGTAGCCACACCCACAGAACAACACACACACGCAAACACACAAACAAGCTGACTTTACAATACCCCACATTAATATGATGAAAAAAAAATAATGGTTTCCTGACAGATGGAAGTGTTGACTGTCACTCCGCAGACATATTCGCATTTCTTACAGCCTGCAATAGAAATGAATGGGTTTATTGAAGCAGATTAACATATTTATTCACCATCTCACAGAGTGACTGAGAATCACCTTAAAGCTGAGGGCACCAATATTAAAATATTGAATATTAAGTCCTGAAAAAAATCCCTGAAAATGGATTTCAATATTTGGAAGGAGGTGCAGCTAAGAAAAGGAAGATGTGAATGATGTTATTGATGATTGAGAGGAATGCATTGCAACTTTGGGCTTTTTGTAGGTCAATTGCCTTCCACACTTTGAAATTCAGAACAAGCTGAGGCTCCAGTTGGAAAACAACATTTTTATCTTTGTTATTTGCCGTATGACACTTGCCACTTGCATTCCCAGCTAGTTCAGGTGGTAGAGTCTGTGACCCTTGCTTTCAGGGCAGTGAGTTCAAACCCCACGCTGGGCTCCATTGATTTTTAAACTTTGCTGCTTCGATGGGTGATCCCCAGCTCTCCATTCCTCTGGCAGTGTCACTGCTCAAACTGAGTCTTTCTCCATCTCGCTCTGTTAATATCACAGCCGCTGGTTTCTGACTGAAACTGCCCTCCCCTTCAGCGTGGGAGACAAGTTTGTAGGTGCGGCCTAATTTACAATGAATGATGACATTTTAATAGTGGCAAGTTCCACTCAAGCCCCTGCACCAACAAAACAGCGCAGCCGCAGTGGGACAGATTTTTCTTCCTGTTGTTCAAACTGGCACACATATCCCTCCTGATCAATCAGTTGGAAACGCTCTTTGAAAGCAGCACACAGGGCCGAATAGCCTCTTTCTGTGCTGTAACTTTCTATAATTGATTCATTTCCATCCCCACTGCTGCTGCCTTCACAGTCATTCTATCATCTTACAACCCATTCCAGCAAAATCTACCTTCTTCCCTTGTGTTCAGCACCTTTGACGTCATGGGACTGAGTAAATTCAGTGAGAAGTTTCCTTGTCATTTAACACGGGATTTGGAACCAGATCTGGGAGATGTTTGTGTCGGTATCAACGGTAAAATCCGCCCCATTACCATCCATATTTTGCCTTGTACCAACCAACATGTTTATCGTTACCGCTTTGCCGCCTCCTACCGTCCTTCTCCTTCCGCCTCAGTGTTTGTTCCCGACCTAATGTACACATGACGCTTCCAGCTCTGAGGCGAAACTACAATTCTCACTCCTTGCAGATTCTGGCAGAGAAGTTTTCGATCAGGAAGTCATTGATGTTTGTTTTTACACGAGTAATAACTTTTCATTTCCCGAATTGCTGGTCGCGGTTGTGAGAGAGCAGAGTCCAAACGATTGGACAACCATGGAGCTGCTTCCGAGCATTTTAACCTGGATTACCCATGATACCCTTGCCTTTTATTTTCATTTCAGGCCTTTATCACCAGAGGTAAGTTTCTTCTACAAAATGGCAGCTTGAGACAAGCGTCTTTTTCAGCCAATGAAAACAACGGTTGCTGTGAGCTGCAACATGAAACCGACAGAGAAATAGCCCCACAAGCTGCTCATGTGTAACTTTCAATTCGGCTGGCGTGCTGCTTTCAAACAGCAGTTGCGATTGGTTGATCAGGAGCGATCTCTGTGCCAGTGTCAACAGTGGGCAGTAAAATCTGTCCCATTAACTCCCAAACTTTGTCTTACACCAATATCTCTTTGATCCGTGCTGTCCAACGTATCACAGCCCTTCTCTCCTGCTTTCACACTCTCACTCTACCTCTGTGTTTGTCCTCGGTCTGTTCCACGTGTGACATTTCCAGCTCTGATGTGAAACTTCTCCTCTCACTCCACTGATTCTGGTAGAGCCGTTCTGTGTTTTCTGTGTTCAATCAATAAGTAAATCACGTTCGTTCGAACAATTTCACAAAACCGTCATTCTCTGACTGGAAACGAAAGTCGGCCACAGCAGTAAAACCACCGAATTCCTAACCACGAGACCATCAGTGAAACTGTCAACAACCCTAGCGGCTACTTTGGCCTATTTTTCCATTCCAGACCATTTTCACCAGACACAAGTTTCTCCGACAAAGGGGCGCGTTTAGGTAAAACACAAACAGCTTCTTCAGCCAATGACAACAATGATGTCATTGTAAGTTGACTGGCCGGTAAGTGCTTTGTGTAAGGCAAGTAACATTGTAAGTAACATTAGCAGGACAGGTGTAACTGCAGCGATGGAATGTAGGCCCTTTTGGACACCAAGGTGATCCAGGACAAACACGTCTGCAGAAAGTGTAACCAGCTAGAGGAATTCCGGATCAGGATTATTGATCTAGAAGCCAACCTGCAGGCACTGCGCAACATAAGGGATGGGGGAAAATACATGGGCTCTTCGTTCCAAATGTCAGTCATGCCTTTAAAGGTTGAGTCATCTATTGTGGTTAGTGGTGAGGGCCAGGAGGATGTGACTGTCAGTGAGGCAGGTAAAGGGACCGAGCAGACAGTAGTGGAGGAGCCTCAGACGTTGCAATTGTCAAACAGGTTTGAGGTGCTCACAACCTGTTTGGGTGAAAAGGAAACATGCAAGGTGGAGGAGCAAACTAGCCATGGCACCATGGTACAGGGAGCTGTTCAACTGTGGGGAGCAAACAGGAATGTAGGGGCAGTAAGGGGCCGTATGGTGAGGGGTATTGACACTCTTCTCTGCAATGAAGAGCGAGAGTCCAGACGGCTGAGTTGCATGCCTGGTGCCAGAGTTTGGGACATTTGCTCAGGGATGGAGAGGAACTTGCATTGGGAGGGGTTGGATCCAGCTATGATGGTACATGTAGTTACTAATGACATAGACAGGACAAGGAAAGAAATTCTGCATAGTAAGTATGAAGAGATAGGCACCAAATTAAGAAGCAGAGCCTCAAAGGTAATACTCTCGAGAAAGAGAGAAGGAAATGGAGACAAATCCATCAGCTCTTTTTTAAATAATGCGGACATAGACACGATGGGTGGAAGGTCCTCTTACTGAGCAGTGCCATTTGATGTTGACATTGTTGATCAGTCTGTCTCCAGCATTCCTAATGAGAACAGCCGAATTCCATTTCTTCAAAACAAAGACCCAAAGTGCTGCTGCGTGACGTCACCGTTTAACATTCCAGACAGCTCCATTGGGATCTTTACAGCGCAGGGTTTGTGCAAGGCAGTGGGGATCACGGTCACCTCATACACGAATGGTTCTCTGTTTGAAACCAGGAAGTAGCATTATCAAAATACAGAGTGGGGTTAAGTTGCATCGTTGCTGTTTTTTTGTGAAATCGTCAATGACTGTATTATCTCAAAACCATGTGACATTTATACTTCCCAGGTTTTGAACGATATTCTGAAAAATGCACTGTCCTTAAGGATTGGAGAAGGATGGGGGCCGAATTGCAATAAGATAGTTCGCACATGTTTGAGGTGTTGAATGAGCTGCTGATGTGCTGTGTTATCTGATGATTCTAACATTAGATCAATTTCTCTGCCGCATGGCTGAGGTTTTCAGCCGAATTATACTTCCACAAAGCAAGGTTCAGAAGTGCACTAAGACTGCACGGTTTGACATTCTCGGTCGTTTGCAAAGAGCTGCGCTTGTTTTTGATGTGTTGTGGTTATCACATTTGCTTTAGACACCGAGGATTCCGTGATTCGAAAATCACTGCAGAACAGCAGAACTGGCAACATTTGTGGAATTTTTTCTTGCTGGCATTGACAACCTGGGTCTGTGTGGCAATGAATTTTGATGAGATGGGAGGAGGGGGAGGGGGGAGGGAAAACATTGAATGCTTCGTCTTTGAGTGCTTTTGAACCACCAAGCTTTTAGTTAACAGCCGAATGCACTGACCAATGGTACTACACAGACTGATGCAACTTCTGTGTTCCTTGTACAAAAAGTCTCTTTGAACACCAGAACATAACTTTCTCAGCTTTTGAAAAATGCGCTGCCTTGTTGGTTTTTCAAAAGATTATTTTTAAGACCAAGCGTGTAACTTCAGACTTGCCACATTTCCTGCTGTCTTGCATCCAATCACCTGACCCATCTAACTTTGCAGCCTCTCATTGTCCAGCCCATCGCCCACTTTTCCACAGAACTTGGTTTCATCAACTAAACCTTAACCACAGGCTCCAGCGAGAGTTGAACTCGCGACCCCTGGTTTACGAGACCAGTGCTCTAACCACTGAGCTATGGGGCTAACTGTCAACTACAATGCCCGGAAAGTTAACCATAATCAGTGGACGAGGACTAGGGTAAAGTTCCAAACGAATGACATTTGAACGGCCTGGAAACATCTGAGAGGGAGAACAGGAAGTTAAAAGATGCGACATGAAAGCGGCAGAATTTGACATGTGTCAGTTTCTTTCAGTGATGAATTTCTGCCGCTTGTCGCCAGTTTCACAGGAGCCGCAGGGATGAGGTTGGCGGCACCTGGTTAAAATGAGGAATAATGGGAACTGTAGTCAGCAGGATTCAAACCTACAGGGGGAAAACCCAATGGATTTCAAATCCATCACCTTAAACATTGAGGTATGAGTAACAGCTGCTCCAGAGCTCAAATGTGTTCCTATCAAATCAGAGATGGCGACAAAATAAGTCATTCGGCCCATCGTGTCTGTGCTGGCTCTCTGGAAGAGCAACTCAATCAATTCCACACACCCGCCTTTCCCCCACAACAACTTATATTGGGATCTTTACAGCGCAGGGTTTATAGAGGCGAGTGGGGGTCATATTCGCTTCACATATGATGGAGCTGCGGTGTTAAACCTGGCAAGAGCATTATCCAGGCTTGTTTATTTGAGTGAGTGAAAGTTCGATAATTTCCGTTTGTTGTAAATATGAACACGAGGGTTGGAATCCTGCTGACTAAAGTTTTCACCATTTGTGATTTTAACCAAATTAATTATCAGTTAATTAGAAGGAAACCCATCCAAATAGGTCCGTATTTTCTGATTCCCATTCATTTGTCAACATTCAGGGAATTTGCTTTCGGAAATGGAACAAACACAGCCAAGTTCGTGACATCCTTGCTTTCTGGGTGTGTGTCTCTCCTTAGGCCTCTGTCACTCTCGGTGTATATCTTTCTGTGTCTGTTCCTCTGTGATTGTCAATGAGGTTCAGTTCCCTGAGGGGGTGAAAACGTTTTTAACGTCACAAACTTGATTCACATTAGTTCAGGTTAAAATGTCGGTGAGAAAAGTATCAGCGTGAAAGATAAAACAGGAGACTGGCCCTTTCTATATTTATCCTACAACAACAACAACTTGTATATATAAAGCGCCTTTAACCTAATGAAACGTCACAACGCGTTCCCCAGGAGCATTATATAACAAAGTGTGACACTGAGCCACATATTTGGTCAGATGACTAAAAGCTCGGTCAAAGGGGGAGGCTTTAAGAATTGTCTAAAAGGAGGAAAGTATCGATATCATGTTCCAGCTAACAGCAATGGTTCTTCTCATTGGTGAAGAAGTCACTTGTGTTCAACCTAAACAGACCATTTGGTCGGAGAAAGTTGTCTCTGGTGAAGGAGATCGGGAATAAAAAAAAAGTCAAAAGTTGCCTCCATAATCCAAATCTCAAGCTTTATTGGTAGTTTCCCTGATGTCCAGTGACTCGAGATTGGCGCTTCCATTGGACCAACAGCGAATAGGGTGGAGGGTTTTGGAAATTGTAAGTTGCACATGAGTAGCTTGTGGGACTATTTCACCTCACTGTCAATATCATGTTCCAGCTCACAGCAATTGTTGTTTTCATTGGCTGAAGAAGTCATTTATCTTGAACCTAAACAAGCAGTTTTGTGGTGAAAGAGATCTGAACTCAAAAACAATAGGCAAAAGCAGCGTAGATAAGCCGAATCGAAAAAAAGCTGGTGCAACTTCCTTGGTGGTCTAGTGGCTAGGATTCGGCGCTCTCACCGCCGCGGCCCGGGTTCGATTCCCGGTCAGGGAATGTCAATTTATTGAATTTGTCGAAACGAGTGTCGATCACTCATTGATTGGAAACGTTTAAAAACTCCACCAGAATCAGAGGAGTGAGAGTTTAAGTTTTGCCTCAGAGCCGGAAAACATCACACTCGTGAGTGGCAGTGAAGGAAGAGGAGAGGAGAAGGGCTGTTTGCAAAGCACTGACTATAGAAATGTTGGTGTGAGGCAAAATATGGGTGGGAGAAGTATGAATTTTGCTGCCTCCTGTTTACACTGGCACAAATATCACTCCTGATGGATCATCCAATCACTACCGCTCTTTAAAACCAGCACGCCCGGCCGAATGGCCACTTTCTGCGCTGTAACTTTCTATAATTTTATGTTTCCCAACAGCACGGGTCATTCTGCCATTTTATAACCACTCGAGCGAGATGTACTTTCTTACCTTGTATTCGGCTCTTTTGAAACCAAAACACGGAGCAAATTCAGCGAGTTTTCTTGTCATTTCCAGCACGAGATTTGTCACGAGACTAATTGAGCGACACATTAATGGTGCCAATCCTTCCCTGGAGCTCACCACGTCCAAAGAGCAATGTTATCATCAGCCTGTTATGTATCTTCTTGCATCACATCTGCTGAACAATATAAGCTTATCACAGCTCTGCTTTCTTCACATTGAAACCCAGTGTGAAAATCAGATTCAAAGCTGAACAACTGGGAGGAGAGTGACTGTGGATAATCGGCACTGGGCACATTCCTGTAATCAGTATCTGGGAGAACCAGGAAGATGAGATCCAGGTGTCTCTTTACCCACGAGTTTTACCCATTCCCACCAACTGGCTGTGTCTGCATCGAGCAGCTAATTGACCTGGGAGCTGGACGGGCAGAGGGAGCTGGAGGCGAGGCAGGGACAGGAGCAGAATGAGATGCGACAATAAAAGTGCTTTGAATTTGACGTGTGTCGGTTGCTTTCAGTGATGAATTTCTGCCTTGTAAGTTTCACAGGAGCCGCAGTGATTAGTTGGTGTTTTTTCAAGCAACAAGATTTAAAAGTAAAAAGATAAAAGCAAATTACTGCGAATGATGGAAATCTGCAACAAACACAGAAACTGCTGGAAAAAATCAGCAGCTGGAGGGAGAAACAGATCAATGTTTCCAGACCGTACGACTCTTAATCAGATTTTTAAAATATTACAGCACCCAACGTGGGGCTCGAACCCACGACCCTAAGATCAAGAGTCTTATGCTCTACCGACTGAGCTTGCCAGGGACATGTAAACACTGTTTTGTATCCCAACATACATGGATAAACCTGTTGCTTTCCAACTGATACCTCAGCTTGGTCGGAATTTTAAAGTTTGGAATGGAATCGGCCTACAAAAGCCCCAAGGCTGCCATGCATTCCTCTCAATCATCAATAACATCATTCACATCTTACACTTCTTAGCTGCACCTCCTTCCAAATACTGTGATCCATTTTCCTCAGGATTTTCTCCTGCATTTAATATTTACCTCCTTTCTGCCCTCATTTTGAAATCAGGTTCACTTCATTATCCAACACAAATTGAATTGCAAACCTGGCGGACAAACAATGGAGAACAAGTCACTCGGTAACACAAATCCCATGGTGCTCATTTTCAGATTCACAACAGTCAGCTTTTCAATAAAATGAAGGAATTTTACAGTGAAAGGAATTAGAACGTTTGGGTGACTTTTATTTGTGACTCACTCACTCGGGTATTCTGTAAATGCTGCTAGGAGGTTTAGTGACCGGGATATATTGTACCTGCGCTTTCCTGAGCCTGTGCTCGGTGTATTGGGAGGTTTGGCCCGGGTTGGAGTATCTCGCGTCCCAGGGATGGGCAGTAACCCGCTGATTGAAGCTGCAGTCGCCGCTTTCTGCTGGCAGCGGGTGATTGGAGAGTGCGGGGCCGGAATATTGCTGCTTTTTTGCTTTTCCCTGTCTCACTCACTGTGGAGCTGAGGAAGAGAGAATAATTGATGGGTTCGTGTGATTGCAACAATTTCATGGATTTCTGATGGGTTAGATGAAGGTACAGAGTGGGTCCAAATCTTTTCTCATTGTATTTGACAGAAAACGTAATTTTAAAAAGAAGCTGTTTTTGTGGGAGCTCACTGGACAACAAAAGACCTGCCACCGTTTGGGGAAGATATCTTGTAGCCCAAGTACCCAATGACAATCCAGAACTGTGTGGCAATGATTGGTGATGTGGGGGAGAAACGGTAAAAACCTTCACCCTCTGGGTGGTTTTGAATCACCAACTTTTCAGTTAACAGGCAAACACGCTGACCAATTGCGCCACAGACACTTACACAAACCTAACTGATAACGTATCCTAACCAGGGTGTCAGTGAGTCCAATCTTCAGATTGCCACTACCGAGAAAGCTATCCCGCTCTATCAGTTTTACTCTTCAAAAATAAAGAGTGAGACGTTCATTGTGGACACATGGTAACAGTTTGATCCCACCCACTTTAGACACATCCATGTCACCAGGAACCAGCTCTCCTACAACCGGTGCCATTTCCCTTCGAGCCTTTCATTGTCTTGTCTGTTACCAAGTATTCTGATTGTCCCAAAGCCAATATTAGGTTTGAATTCCTGCTGTGCAGTAACGAGAATCCTTTCACTGTCGCAGATCAGTTAATTTCATTGATAACATCAGAGTCAATGTTCCAGCGTCTTAAAGAAGGGAAAGATGCCTTGACTTTCTCTGGTTCACCCTTCATTCGCATTGGATTCTATTCCTCAAAGGGGATTTTCTTTTCCTTCTTGAGCTCCCTGACCACATCTGGCAACATCTTTGGATTGAGAGGCTTAATTAACATTTCAGATGCGGTGCAGTTCTAATGAAAGGCTACTGACCTGAAATGAAAACGATGTCTCTCTCTCCACAGACGCTACCAGATCTGCTGAGAATTCCTGCATTTTCTGTTTTTATTTCAGATAACCAGCATCTGCAGTGCTTTGCTTTTCTTTTCCTGATTAGTGAAACATATAAGACCCTGAGCAGTACTTGACAGGGCGGATTTGGAGAGGATGTTACCTCTTGTGGGAGAATCTAGAACTCGGGATCGCTGTTTAAAAATAAGGGGTCACCCATTTAAAACGGAGATGAGGCGATTTTATTTCTCTTAGTTGGTCGTGAAACTTATGAACTCTCTTCCTGAAAAGGCTGCGGAAGCAGAGTCGTTAAATATTTTTAAGGCAGAGGTGGATATATTCTTGGCAAGCAAGGGTGTGACAGGTTATCGGAGATCGGCGGGGTGCAGATTTCAGGTGACTATCAGATCAGCCATGATCTTAATAAATGGCGGAGTAGGCTTGAGGGGCCGAATGGCCTACTCCTGCTCCTTTTTCTTATGTAGTGCTAAGAATGTGGAACCCATTACCAGTAGATTTCAAGATCATGTCTGAGCTGAAAATGTGTAGGTAAATTCACACTGTAAACAGATTGTTCGCCAACTGGAATTGGAAAGGGATTCACTCTCATCCCATTTACTGACACAGCAACACAGTCTTGCTGGTGGGAGACCATTCAGATACTTCACGTGTGCAAAGGGCTTTATTCAGTTTTCCCACAAGTTAACACTCCAGCTTTAAAAGTTCAAAGGATTTGATCCACAGTCAGAGAATTGATACTAACATGACACGGTTGAAATGTTCCACGTATAGGGGGAAAAGTCAGGAGCTCACCCCATCTGCTGAGACTACACTGAGTTCAGATCTAACTGTAGGATCATTACATCCAGGAGAGAATTGTGGTTGAGCCCTGAGCAATTTGGCCGCTGCATCAAGTGATTCAACAATTTTATGTCTTGCCCCTATGTCACCCATCGTATTCTGATTACAGGACATAGGTTTCTGTTCTACAGTATGATTTTTCAATGGCGGAGCGGAGACCCAGGTTTCACTGCGAGAAAGAATATGCCCTCTCCCCACTCCAGCAGCTTCTTGCGCGTGCGCATTGCTGCGTGTGGTGGGGCATGCGCATTTCGTCTGTTTCATGAGCATGCGTAGTGCTGGTTTGTGACTGAAGCTGCTCAGAGCGGGTGAGATAATGTCGAGTGGAGCAAACTAACAGATTTAGTGGGTGTGTGAGGAGGAATGGAGCCAGCGGAGTGGGAAGGGAGGCTTCATAAAGACACAGTTCAGGCTGCAGACTCAAATAACAAGGTACCGGTCTTGGGTTTGCCGAGAACGGACCGAAAAAGTCTGGATTTCTCCCTTCGCCAGGCCCGGGGTACCGGCCGCCATCTTTATAGGGGGCAATGTGCAGAAGGGCGCATGCGCGGTAATCCTGGTCCAGATAGCAGGAGGAGAGAATGTTGTGCATTTCTATCCTGGACTGACGGATGGATTTTGGAAACTCCTTTCCCAGGGGGTTAGAAAGGGAGGATTTACACACAGCAAACTCAAACCAAGAGAAACGTTTGGCCTTTCTGAATTTATGTTCGGGATTGACAGTGATGGATTTTGTGAACTCTATTTACAGGATGCTAGAAGAGGAGGGCAAACTCGAGGGAGCTGAGAAACCAAAACCAGACATCACGCCAAAATCTGAAAGTCACTTGATTCATCAGGACCTGAATATTATCAGCCTTTGAATGTAAGCATTGAGTTCCAGGTCATTACCAGTCACTGGGTAAAAAAAATCTCTTCCTGGCATGCAATTCCCATTCCCAAAATCTTAAAACTCTGTCCCTTAATCCTTTCATAATCAGCTAATGGGAACGGCTTTCATTTAACTACCTTTCATAATCCTGTACACCTCTATCAAATCTTCCCTCAATCTCCTTTACTCCAAGGAGAACAACCCCAGTTTCTCCAACCTCATCTTACAGTTAAATCCCCTCATCTATCGAACCATTCTGGTTAATCTCCTCTGTACCCTTACATCCTTCACAATGTCTGGTGATCACTGGTTTGCACAGATCCAGATGTTCTGTTTTCGTGCCTGTGACATCATGGCACATCGACAATTACACGGTGACATTATCACATATCGACAATTACACGGTGACATCATCACATATCGACAATTACACGGTGACATTATCCGCTCCCCGGGTATTTCCTCATTGGAAGATTTTTCTCTGACTCCAGTGCTTCTGATATCTTTCCAGCTGCAGAATCCAGCAGGAGAGTTTAAAGTTGAAAACTGAAACTGTTTCAGAGTTGACTATTTTTCACCATCTACCTACAATTTAGAGGTTTTAGTTCTATGCTCTGTATCTGTGAGAGGCTCCATGGCTCTGGGGCTGGTGTGGCTCCTTTACTGTGGATCTGAATCCATGTTCATCCATTGATCTGTTTCACCTCTGCCCTCCCTGATCACTTCTCTGCCAGCTTTTAACTTCCCCTGTCTCTAATAATGGATCTATTTGAGTTATGTTTAGTATTTTACTGTTACTTCTGTCGATTGTGTCTAAATGAAGTTTCCACCACTGTCCATGTTCAAAACCCAATGATATTCTGTTTCTGATAAATTGGGCGGCGCAGTCAGATCCTGATGTGATGTTTGGTTTTCAACATCCGACCATGTGCTGCTGGCTTCCCAGCTTTATCTTCCCACAGTATCTTTCATAGTCAGGAATTGCTTTTCCTGACCTTTAGTCAATTTCTATTCCACTTCTGAGCTTATAGTGACCATCAAATTCTGCACCATTTTAACTCCCTGGGAGGAGGCGATGGTGTAATGTTATTGTCACTGGACGAGTAATCCAGAGACCCAGGACAATACCCTGGGGACCCGGATTCAAATCCCGTCATGGCAGATGGTGGAATTCCAATTCCATAAAAAAAATCTAGAATTAAAAGTCTAATGATGACCAATGATTATTGTCATAAAAAACCCACCTGGTTCCCTAATGCCCTTTAGGGAAGGAAATCTGCCGTCCTTACTCTTGGCCTACACGTGCCTCCAGACCACAGCAGTGGTTGACTCTTAACTGCCCTCTGAATGCTGGCCTAGCCAGTGATGCCCACATGAATTTAGAAAAATCATTCTGCACACCTTGAAACGTTAACTCTGTCTCTCTCCACAGATACCAGCATCTATTGTGATCCCCAGTTACCTGTGGAGAAGATGATGTTTGACCTTCTTGAACCGCTGCAGTCCGTGTGGTGAAGGTGCTCCCGCAATGCTGTTAGGTAAGGAGTTACAGGTTATTCACCCAGCGATGATGAAGGAACAGTGATATATGTCCAAATCAACAACAACAATTTGGATTTATATGGCACTTTCAATGTAAGACAATGTTCCAAGCATTTCACAGAAAGGTTAAAAGCAAGGTTTGACACTGAGCCAAATAAGGAGATATTAGGGCAGGTGACTAAACGTTTGGTCAAAGAGGTAGGTTTTAAGCAATGTCTTAAAGAAGAAAAATGAAGTAGAGAGGAAGAGAGGTTTGGGGAGAAAATTCCAGAGCTTGGGGCCATGGAAACTGACAGAATGCTCAGCAGGTCAGAACGAAAGGAGCACAAACATCTCAGAGGGTTGTGAGGCTGGATTACAGTGATAGGGAGGAGCGAGACCAACATGGAATTTCAAAAAGTGGATGAGAATTTTAAAATGAAGGTGCTTCTTATCCTAGATCCTTTGTAGGTCAGTGAGCACATGGGTGATAGGTGAACAAGACTTGGTGTGAGTAAGCACACGGGCAGCAGAGTTTTGGATGAGCTCAAGGTTACAGGGAGGTTGAAAGTGGGAGGCCGGCCAGGATGGTGTGTGACTTGGAGGGGAACTTGGAGGCGATGATGCTCACATACACCTGCTACCCTGGTCCTTCTGGGGGTGGAGGTTGAGGGATTGGAAGATTCCGTCAAAGTTCTGCTTATGTTATAGATATAAACAATCTATCTCCTTCACCTCCTGCGCTACCTACCTCTCTCTCTCTCTCTCTCTCACTCTCTCTTTCCATAGAGGCCAGTGTAGATCCAGACTGGGTGGCAGGTTCCCTTCCCTGAAGGACATTAGTGAACCAGTTGGGTTTTTACGACAATCCAGCAGTTTTCATGGTCACTTTTTCCTCGTGCCGGCCCCACAAATTCCCAGATTCATTCAGCGCAATTTCACAACCTGCCTTTGTGTTTTTGTGGGTTCTCTCTCACTCCCTTTTTTCTGTTTTAAATCAGTTTCACAGGGGATTAGAAGGGGAGGATTTGCAGTCGGGAAACTCAAACCAAACATCACATCAGGATCTGACGGAGTCGCCCAATTTATCGTAAACTGAATATCTTCGGATTTTGAACATGGAAGGAAAAAGCACCGTTCACAGTGGGGAGAAACCATACACGTGTTCTGTGTGTGGACGAGGCTTCAGCCGATCATCTGGCCTGTCAGAACATAAATGCAGTTATAGCGATGAGAAACCGTGGAAATGTTGGGACTGTGGGAAGGGAATCACTTACCCGTCTGACCAGGAAACTCATCGACGCAGTCACACTGGGGAGAGACCGTTCACCTGCTCCGAGTGTGGGAAGGGATTCACTCAGTTACACCACCTCCTGACACACCAGTGAGTTCACAACGGGGAGAGGCCGTTCAACTGCTCCGAGTGTGAGAAGGGATTCATTAGTGTATCTAACCTGCTGAGACACCAACACACTCACACTGGTGAAAGACCCTTCACCTTCTCAGAGTGTGGGAAGAGATTCACTCAGTTATACAGCCTGCTGAGACACCAGCAAATTCACCCTGGGGAGAGGCCATTCACCTGCTCCGAGTGTGGTAAGGGATTCATTGATCCATCCATCCTGCTGAAATACCAGCGGGTTCACACTGGGGAGAAAACTTTTAGATGCCCAGACTGCGGGAAGTGCTTCAAAAGTTCCGGGAACCTGATGTCCCATCAACGTGTTCACACTGACGAGAGACCGTTCAGGTGCTCTCACTGTGGGACTGGGTTCAGATGGTCATCTGACCTTACGGTACACCAGCAAATTCACACTGGGGAGAGACCGTTCACCTGTACGGAGTGTGGGAAGGGATTCACTCGATCATCCAACCTGCTGAGGCACCAACACGTTCACAAGTAACTACAGTGATTGGGATTTGCTGATAATCACATCCAGGATTGAACCATGTTCACTGGGGTCGGTTTCTGTTGATCTTCATAAACCCCAGCCCAGTTATAGGGGGCCATTTGTATTTTTGAAGTGCTGTGTGTTATATACAGTGTATTGAGTCTTTTTAGTACCTTTAACACAAGTTATTTCTTTTGAAGGACTCACCCTCTCCCCTGTCTCCTCCATCCTCACCTCCAGCAACAAGTGTGAGGATCTCATGGAGCTTCTTTGTCACTAAGATTGAGACAATCCGATCAGCTGCCTCTGCTGCTTCCCTCCCTTCCACTCGCCCACTGGGACAAAGATCCATCCTCTCGGGACGGGATGAATTGCATAGAATTTGCATCAGGAAGTGAATAAAATAGGTGCATTTCAGGGGGAAATGGATAGCTCTAAGAGAAAGAAGGGAATAGATGATTACATTGGTAGATTTAGCTGAGAAAAAATGGGAGGAGGCTCGCGTGGAGCGTAAACACCAGCATGGACTGATTGGGCTGAATGGCCTGAATCTTTGCTGTATATCCCGTGACCTCCTGTGCAATCTAGTCTAAATCCATGGTATTATCTGTCTGGAAGCAGCATGGCATTAAACTGAAAACTAAAATCAAACTTTACCAGGCCATTGTCCTGACCACCCTGCTGTATGGAGCAGAATCCTGGGTCTGCTCTTGGAGCCACATCAAAGCTCTGGAACACTTCCAGCAAAGACACCCGAGGTCCATCCTGAGAATTAGATGGCAGGACAAAAATCACAAATAACGAGGTTCTCCATCACGCTGGGTTCAACAGCTTGGAGACTACCCTCCAGAAAATTCAGCTCCGATGGCCAGGCCATGTTTCCCACATGGACAATCACAGAATTCCCAAGCTGATCTTCCATGGGGAACTGTCTCAGGGCAAACAACATCAAGGTGGTCAGTACAACCGATACAAGGACACCCTAAAAAAGAGCCTCACAAACTTCTGCATTGCAGACCGCCTCTCCTCAGAAAACACTGCAGTCGGCCGGCCGAGTTCTGGTCACTACATTATAGGAAGGATGTGATTGCACTGGAGAGGGTGTAGAGGAGATTTACCAGGATACTGCCCGGGCTGGAGGGTCTGAGCTATGAGGAAATATTGGATAGGCTGGGGTTGTTTTCCCAAGAGCAGCGAAGGGGTCCTGATAGAGGTGTATAAGATTATGAGGGGCATAGTTGGGTGGATAGGAAGGCACTTTTTCCATTAGTAGGTCTCTCGTCAGTGTGAACTCGCTGGTGTGTCAGCAGAGTCGATAATTGAACGAATCCCATCCCACACTCGGAGCAGGTGAACGGTCTCTCCCCAGTGTGAACTCGCTGGTATCTCAGCAGGAAGGATGACTCAGTGAATCCCTTCCCACACTGGGAGCAGGTGAATGGTCTCTCCCCTGTGTGAACTTGCTGGTGTCTGAGCAGGAAGGATGACTCAGTGAATCCCTTCCCACACTGGGAGCAGGTGAACGGTCTCTCCCCTGTGTGAAGTTGCTGGTGTTGATGCAGCCCTGATGATCGGGTGAACTCCTGCCCACACTCTGGGCAGGTGAACGGTCTCTCCCCAGCGTGAACTCGCTGGTGTTGTACCAGCCCTGATGGTCGCATAAATCTACTCCCACACTCGGGGCAGGCGAACGGCTTCTCCCCAGTGTGAACTCGCTGGTGTGTCAGCAGGCTGGACGATCGAGTAAATCCCCTCCCACATAGGGAGCAGATGAACGGTCTCTCCCCAGTGTGACTGTGTCAATGAGTTTCCAGCTCAGACGGGAATCTGAATCCCATTCCACAATCCCCACATTTCCACGGTGTCTCCCCACTGTGAACGGTGCTTTGTCCGTCCATGTTCAATAGGGCGACTCCGTCAGATCCTGATGTGATGTTTGGTTTCAGTTTCCCGACTGCAAATCCTCCCCTTCTAATACCCTGTGAAATTGATTTAAAACAGAAAAAAGGGAGTGAGAGAGAACCCACAAAAACACAAAGGCAGGTTGTGTATTGAGCGGAATGAATCTGGGAATTTGTGGGGCCGACACGAGGAAAAAGTGACCATGAAAACTGCTGGATTGTCATAAAAACCCAACTGGTTCACTAATGTCCTTCAGGGAAGGGAACCTGCCACCCAGTCTGGGCCTTCACAGGACTCTGGTCTCTTTAGGAGCATAAGTAGTAGGATCAAGAGAAGTCCTGACATCCCGTCGAGCCTGCTCCACCATTCAACATGATCGTGGCTGAATTTGGGTTTCACTCCACTCTCCCGCCCACTCCCCATATCCCTCAACTCCCTGAGAGACCAAAAATCTCTCCATCTCAGCCTGAAATATATTCAATGATGGAGCATCCACAACCCACTGGGCTGGAGAATTCTATGTGACAGAGAGAAAGAGAGACAAGGGGATTAGGAGAGGCAGAGAGAGAAGGGGAGTGGGAGAGGCAGAGAGAGAAGGGAAGGAGAGGCAGGGAGAGAAGGGGAGTTGGAGATGCACAGAGAGAAGGGGAGTGGGAGAGGCAGGGAGAGAAGGGGAGTGGGAGAGGCAGAGAGAGAAGGGGAGTGGGAGAGGCAGAGAGAGAAGGGGAGTGGGAGAGGCAGAGAGAGAAGGGGAGTTGGAGAGGTAGGGGGTGAGGAGAGGGTTGTTATAGATCTGCAACTAAACCAGAACTTTGACAAAACTTCCCAAACCCTCAACCTCCACCACCTAGAAGGACCAGGGTAACAGGTGTATGTGAACACCATCACCTCCAAGTTCCCCTCCAAGTCACACACCATCCTGGCTTGTCTGAAATCCAGTACTGGATGTACAGAAATTTCCTCCATTTAAATATTGAGAAGATTGAAGCCATTGTCTTCTAGTCCCCGCTACAAACTCCACTCCCTATCCACCGACTCCATCCCTCTCCTGACAACTGTCTGTGACTGAACCAGACTGTTCACAAACATGGTGAAATATTTCACCCCAAGATGAGCTTCCAACCACATATCCACATCATAAGATGTCACAAGACCACCTATTTCCAGCCCAGTCTCAGCTCATCTGCTGCTGAAACTCTCAACCATTCCTTTGTTACCTCTAGTCTTAACTATCCTAACGCACTCACTGCCGGCCTCCCACATTCACCCTCCCTGTAATCTTGAGGTCATCCAAAACTCTGCTGCCCGTGTGCTTACTCGCACCAAGTCTTGTTCACCCATCACCCGTGTGCTCACCGACCTACAAAGGCTCCAGGATAAGAAGCAAAATTTTAAATTTCTCATCCGTATTTTCAAATTCCTCCAGGGTCTCACCCTCCCTATCTCTGCAATCCAGCCTCACAACCCTCTGAGGTATCTCAGCTCCTCTAATTCCAGCCTCCTGAGAATTCCTGATTTTAATCGCTCCACCATTGGTGACCATTCTTTCATTTGCCTTGGCCACAAGCTCTGGAATTTCCTCCCTAAACTTCTCCACCTCTCTTTCTCCCTTTTAAGATGCTCCTTAAAACCGACCCATTTGACCAAGCTTTTGGTCACCTGCCCTAATATCTCCTCATGTGGCTCAGTGTCAAACCTTGTTTTGCAACATTTCTGTGAAATGCCTTGGAATATTGTCTTACATTGAAAGTGCGATATAAATACAATAATCTGTCATATATCACTGTTCCTTCATCATCGCTGGGTGTATAACCTGCAACTCCTTACCTAATAGCATTGTGGGAGCAGCTTCACCACACGGACTGCAGCGGTTCAAGAAGGTGAAACATCATCTTCTCCACAGGCGACTGGGGATTGGCAATATATGGTGGTGTCTGTGGAGAAAGAAACAGAGCTAATATTTCAGGCCATGCAGAATGAATTACAGAGAATAAAAATTACACAGAATTTGATGGCCAATATAAGCTCAGAAGTGGAAGAGAAATGGACTATAGCGCAGGAAAGGCAATTCCTGACTATGAAAGATGGGAATGTAAAGCTGGTAATTCATCAGCACATGGTCAGGGTTGGGGAGCGATGGAAACTTCATTTAGACACTGTCGGCATAAGTAACAGTAAAATCCTAAATGGAGCTAAAATACACCCATTATTAGAGACAGAGGAAGTTAGACAATGGCAGAGAGGTGATCAGGGAGGGCAGAGGTGAAACAGAGGAATGGATGAACATGGATTTAGATCCGCAGTAAAGAAGTCACACCAGCCCCTGAGGCATGAAACCTCTTACAGATAACAGAGCACAGCACTAAAGGTCTCGATTGTAGATGAATGGTCAAAAACATGCAGCTCTGAAATAAGTTCAGAGTTTGCAATATTAAACTCTCCTGCTGGATCCTGCAGCTAGAATGATATCAGAAGCACTGGAGTCAGAGAAAAATCTCCCAGTTGAGGAAATACATTGGGAGTGGGGTGACGTCACCCTGTCATTGTCGATGTGTGATGATGTCACAGTGTAATTGTCGATGTGTGATGATGTCACAGACAAACACAGAACATCTAGGTCTGTGCAAACCAGTGATCACCACACATTATGAAGGATGTGGAGGGTCCTCAAGAGGGGGCAGAGGAGATTTACCAGAATGGGTCGAGGGATGAGGGATGTTAGTTGTATGGTTAGTTTGGAGAAACTGGGGTTGTTCGCTTTGGAACAAAGTAGATTGAGGGAAGATTTGATAGAGGTGTACCAGTTTACAATTGGCTTACATAACATAGTTAAAGAAAAGCTGTTCACAGTGTCTGATTGTAAAAGGATTACAGGACTACAGATTTAAGGGATTACAGATTTAAGATTTGAGGCAAGATCTACAGGGAGCATGTGAGGAAAAAATTTTACACAGCGAGTGGCAATGACCTGGAACTCAATGCTTACCCTTAGAGGCCGATAATATCAAGTTCCGATGAATCAAGTCATTCTGTCAGATTTTAATGTGATGTTTGGTTTCTGTTTCCAATCTGCAAATCCTTCCCATTTAATATACCAGGATGTTGCCTGGGATGAAACATTTAAGTTTATGAAGAGAGGTTAGATAGACTTGGGTTGTTTTCGTTGGAGCAGAGAAGACTGAGGGGCGACCTGATCAAGGTGTACAAGATTGTGAAGGGCATGGACAGGGTGGATAGGGAGCAGCTGTTCCCCTTAGTTGAAGGGTAAGTCACCAGGGGACATAAGTTCAAAGTGAGGGGCAGGAGGTTTAGGGGGGGTGTGAGGGAAAACCTTTTTACCCAGAGAGTGGTGACGGTCTGGAATGAGCTGCCTGGGAGGGTGATGGAGGCGGGTTGCCTCACTTCCTTTAAAAGGTACCTGGAAGAGCAGTTGGCACGTCATAACATTCAAGGCTATGGGCCAATTACTGGTAAATGGGATTAGGTAGGTGGGTCAGGTGTTTCTCATGTGTCGGTGCAGACTCGATGGGCCGAAGGGCCTCTTCAGCACAGTGTGATTCAGTAATTCTGTGAAAAAGGAGTTTACCAACAATCCATCACTCTCAATCCAGGACATAAATTGAGAAGAGACAAACATTTCTCTTGATTTGAGTTTGCTGTGTGTAAATCATCCCTTTCAAACCTCCTGTAAAAGGAGTTTCCAAAATCCATCCCTGTCAGTCCAGGATAGAAATGCACAACATTTTCTCCTCCTGCTACCTGGACCAGAGTGACCGCGCATGCGCCCTTCTGCACATTGCCCCCACAACCCCCCCTCCCTATAAAGATGGCGGCCGTAACCCCGGGCCTGACGAAGGGAGAAATCCAGACTTTTTCGGCCCGTTCTCTGCAACCGCAAACCCCGTACCTTGGGGTCTTCAACCTGCACTGTGTCTTTATAAAGCTTCTCTTCCCACTGCGCTGGCTCCATTCCTCCTCACACTCCCACTAACTCTGTTAATTTGCTCCACTCGACATTCTCTCAACCGCACTAAGCAGCTTCAGTCACAGACCGGCAGTGCGCATGCTCATGAAACAAACCGCAAAGCGCACGCTCCAAGCACCTACAACAATGCGCATGTGCCAGGAACTGCTGTCGTGAGAATAGGGCACATTCTGTCCCGCAGTGAATGCTGGGTGGCCAGTCCGCCATTGAAGGGCGAAAATGAAGGATATCAGCCTATGTCCTGTAGTCAGATACGATGAATGCCATTGGGGCACGGCATAAAATTGTTGAATCAATTGATACAACGACCAAATTGCTCTGGGCTCCACCATAATTCTCTCCTGGGTGTAATGACCAGCGGAACAAACCCCTGGAGTTAGATCTGAACTCAGCGGAATCTCAGCAGATGGGATGAGTTGGTGGCTTTTAAACCGTCCTTTGCCAGTAGCAATCCTCTGATTGTGGATCAAATCCTTTGAACCTTTAAAGATGGAGTGTTAACATGTGGGCAAACTGAATAATGCCCTTTGCTCACGTGAAGTATCTGAATGGCCTCCCACCGGTGTCATGAAGCTATTAATATACATAATATTTTGGAAAATAATTTTCTTTTAAAATAGAGGCTTAGTCTGTGGGTTTGTGTTATTTGGATTAAGGCCAGCTAGCCTGGGTGCTTTGATGTGTGCTAGTTTTGAGATGTAAGAGGAATAACGTGCATTTGCATTTTTTAATAGAGCATTCAAGAAGTAGGGTGAAAATGGACACCTACCTAGTAGCTACCAAGCAATATATTTATATTTTTTAATAAAATTGGTATTATGAAAGGACTTTCATTGTTAAAAGGGGGTGTTCAAAGAGGCTGGTGGGAAAATGAGAATTTGCATTCAATCAGTAACGGTAGGTATAACAAGACAATCATTTTGGGTGTGCAGAACAGAGGCAACGTGAGATCAAAAGGCAGCTGCAAGCCTCCAATTGACTCCACAAGGAACAAATGAAAAGAACCTCATTTTGAATTCGTATAGTGAAAATGCTTTGCCTGGTGTCTGGTTAAGTCTATGGGTTGCTGTTGCCTTAATGGAGATTAGTTTGGGAATTTTTCAAAAGTTCTGAGAGTAATAATTTGTAGCCATGTGTATATACATTCTCATCCGTGTAAATTAATAAAATGTTTCATTTTGTTTAATTTAAAACTTCGAGAGCTGATTCCTGAATTTAGGGTCGCATCTCAAACATAACACTTAAAATGATAGGTTGTGACAGATGTTTAAGGTTTCCTTCTGGGAATTTTAAATAACTCCGCTTTACCAACTGCATCAGTCAAAACACCAGCGAGACTGTGTTGCTGTGTCAGTAATTGGGATGATAGGGCGAATCCCTTTCCATTTCCACCTGGTGAACAATCTGTTTACTATGTGAGCTTACCTGCACGTTTTCAGCTCAGACATGGATCTCGAAATCTGCTGGTAATGGGTTCCACATCCTTAACACTACATAAGAACACCGAGCAGGAGTAGACCATTAGGCCCCTCAAGCCTGCTCCGTCAATTAATAAGATCATGGCTGATCTGACAGTAACCTGAAATCTGTACCCCGTCTACCCCCGATAACCTATCACCCCCCTTGCTTACCAAGAATATATCCATCTCTGCCTTAAAAATATTCAAAGACTCTGCTTCCATAGTCTTTTCAGGAAGAGAGTTCCAAAGACTCATGACTCTCTGAGAAAAAAAAAACTTTGCCTCTCTGTTTTAAATGGGTGACCGCTTATTTTTAAACAATGACTCCTAGTTCTAGATTCTCCCACAAGAGGTAACATCCTCTCAACATCCGCCCTGCTAGGTACGCTCAGAATCTTATATGTTTCACTAATCAGGTAAAGAAAAGCAACAGATTGCAGATGCTGGTCATCTGAAATAAAAACAGAAAATACTGGAATTCTCAGCAGACCTGGTAGCCTCTGTGGAGAGATAAACATAGTTTTCATTTCAGGTCTATAATCTTTCATCGGAACTTCATTACATCTGAACTATAAATTATGCCTCTCAAATCAAAGATGCTGCCAGATGTAGTCAAGGAACTCAAAGAGAAAATGAAAATCCGCTTTGCGGAATGGAATCAGAGAATGAAGGGTGAACAGTCCGACTAACCAGAGACAGTCAAGGCACCTTTCCCTTCTTTAAGACGATGGAAAATTGACTCTGATGTTATCAGTGAAATTAACTGATCTGAGACATTTAAATGATTCTCGTTATTGCACATCAGGAATCCAAACCTAATATCGGCTTCGGGACAGTTAAAATACTTGGAAACAGACAATACAGCGAGAGGCTTGAAGGGAGACGACATCGGTTGTAGGAGAGCTGGTTCCCGGTGATATGGTTGGGCCTGCAGTGGGTGGGATCTGACTGTTTCCATGTGTACACAATGAATGACCCAACTTTTATTTTGGAAGCGCAAGACGAATAGAGAGCGATAGTTATCTGTGTAATAGCAATCTGAAGATTTGACTCATTGACATCCTGGTTAGGATACTTTGTAGACTGAACTTGTATAAGTCTCTGAGGTACAATTGGTCAGTGTGTTTTCTTGTTAACTGAAAGGTTGGTGATTCAAGTCCATCCAGGAGTGAAGACTTTACTGTTTTCCCCCCATCAGCATTCATTGTCACGCAGTTCCAGGTTGTCATTGGGTACGTGGGCTACAAGATAATATCCCCAAAACGGTTCCAGATCTACTGTTGTCCAGTGAGCTCCCACACAAACAGCTTTTTGAAAAATATTATTTTTTCTGTCAAATATAGTGAGAAAAGACTTGTACGAACTATGTACCTTCATCTAACCCAGTAGAAATGTAAGAAATTATTGGTTTCAGACAAACCCATCAACGATTCCCTGCTCCTCAGCTCCACCGTGAGTGAGACAGGGAAAAGCAGCAATATTCCGGCCCCGCACTCTTCAATCACCCGCTGCCAGCAGAAAGTGGCGACTGCAGCTTCAATAAGCGGGTTACTGCCGATCCCTGGGACGCAAGATACTCCAACCCGGGCCAAACCTCCAACTACACCGAGCGCAGGCACAGGAAAATGCAGGTAAATTATATCCTGGTCACTGGACCTCCAAGCAGCATTTACAGAATTCCCGAGTGAGTGAGTCACAAATAAAAATCGCACCACCTTTCCAAGTCTTTTCACTGTAAAATTCCTTCATTGTTTTGAAAATCTGACTGTTGAAGATCTGAAAATGAGCACCATGGGATTTGTGTGATTGAGTTACTTGTTTTCCATTGTTTGTCCGTCAGGTTTGCAATTTAATTTGTGTGGATGTTGAAGATAATCTGATTTCAAAATGAGTTCATAAAACAGATAAATATTAAATCCAGGAACAAATCCTGAGGAAAATAGATCACAATGTTTGGAAGGAGGTGCAGCTAAGAAGTGGAAGATGTGAATGATGTTATTAATGATTGAGAGGAACGCATTGCAACCTTGGGGCTTTTGTAGGGTGATTAACTTACACACTTTGATATTCGAACAAGCTGAGGTATCAGGTTGAAAGCAACAAGTGTCTCCATGTGTGTTGGGATCTGAAGTGGACCTTGATCACTTGCCCAGCTAGCGCAGTCGGTAAAACACGTGACTCTTAATCTCAGGGTCATTGGTTTGAGCCCTACGCTGGGCGCTGTGGGACTTTTAAAACCTTGCTTCTTTCAAAAAGGGGAAAAAAACTCCAACTAATCGCTGCAAGGCAGGCATTCACCATTGAAAGCAACTGGCAGACACCAAATTCAAAGCACTTTCATGTCCCATCTCTTTCTGCTTCTGTCCCTGTCTCGTGTCCAGCTCCCAGGTCAATTAGCTGCTGGATGCAGACAGAGTCAGTTCGTGGGAAAATAAGATGCAAGGCGATAAGTTTGCGGACAATCTTGCAGGGTAAAGAGACACCAGGATCTCATCTTCCTGATCCTCCCAGATTCTGATTACAGGAATGTCCACAGTGCCTATTATCCACAGTCACACTCGCCTTCTAGTCCGTTTGTACGTTGTACGAGCACGTTCCAGTACATTGTTCAGCTTTGAAATTGTTCATATTTTCACACTGGTTTTCAATGTGAAGAAAGCAGAGCTATGATAAGCTTATGTTGTTCAGCAGATGCACTGCAAGAAGGTACATAAGAGGCTGATGGTAACAGTGCTCTTTGGACGTCGTGCGCTCCAGTGAAGAATTGACACCATTCATGTGTCGTTCAATTAGTCTCGTGACAAACCTGGTCCTGGAAATGACAAGAAAATTCGCTGAATTTTCTCCGTGTTTTGGTTTGTTAAGAGCCGAATACAAGGTAAGAAAGTACATCTCGCTCGAGTGGGTTAATGAATGGCAGAATGACCCGTGCGGTTGGGAAACATAAAATTATAGAAAGTTAGAGAAAAGAAAGAGGCCATTCGTGCTGCTTTCAAAGAGCAGGGTGATTGATCAGGAGTGATAGTTGTCACGGTACAATCAGTAGGGAGCAACATTTGTCCTTCTCCCACCCATATTTTGCCTCGCACCAACATCTCTGGTCAGTGCTTTACAACCAGCCCTACTCTTCAGCCATTCCCTCACTCCGCCTCTGTGTTCTCCACTTGTTCCAAGTGTGATTTTTCCAGCTCCGAGGCGATACTCTCACTCTTCTGCTTCTGGCAGAGCTGCTAAATATTTTCCATCAATAAGTTATCAATACTTGCTTAAACAATTTCTCAAAATCCACAAACCTTCATTCTTTGACCGGGAATCGAACCCAGGCCGCAGCAGTGACAGCGCTAAATTCTAACCACTAGACCACCAGGGAAGCGACCAAATCATTTCTCGAGCTGGCTTATCTATGCTGCTTTTGCATCTTTTTGTTCCATCTCAAATCTCTTAAACCACAAAACTGCCTGTTTATGTTCAACACAAACGACTTCTTCAGCCAATGAAAATAACGGTATCTGTGAGCTGGAACATGAAATTGACAGTGAGGTGAAATAGTCCCACAAGCTGCTCATGTGTAACTTTCAATTTCCAAAACCCTCCACCCTATTCGCTGTTGGTCCAATGGAAGCGCCGATTCCTGGTCAGTTGTCATCAGGGAAACTACCAATAAACTGGACATTTGGCTTTTTTTTCATTCCCGATCTCTTCACCAGAGAAAACTTTCTCCGACTAAATGTCTTGTTAAACTTGAACACAAGTGACTTCTTCACTAATGAGAAGCACCATTGCTGATGGCTGGAACATGAAGTCGATACTTTCCTACTTTAAGACAGTTCTTAAAGTCTCCCCCTTTGACCGAGCTTTTAGTCATCTGACTGAATATGTGGCTCGGTGTCACACTTTGTTATATAATGCTCCTGGGGAGTGCCTTGTGACGTTTCATTTGGTTAAAGGCGCTTTATAAATATAAGTTGTTGTTGTAGGATATACATGGAAAGGGCCAATCTCTTATTATATTTTTCATGCTGATATTTTTCTTTGTTTTATCCATTCTCTGGATGTGGGCATCGCTGACTAGTTGTCCTTGAGAAGGTAGTGGTGAACTGCCTTCTTAAACCGCTGCAGTCCGTGTAGTGTAGGTACACCCACAGTGCTGTTAGAAAAGGAGTTTCAGGATTTTGACCCAGCGACAGTGAAGGAATGGCATTATATTTGCAAGTCAGAATGGTGAGTGACTTGGAGGAGAACTTCCAGGCAGTGGCATTCCCATCTACCTGCTGCCCCTGTCCTTATAGATGGTTACGGTCGTGGGTTTGGAAGGTGCTGCCTAAGGAGCCCTGGTGAATTCCTGCAGTGCATCTACAACACTGCTACGGTGCGTCGGTGGTGGAAGGAGTGAATGTTTGTGGATGTGGTGCCAATCAATTGGGCTGCTTTGTCCTGGACGGTGTCAAGCTCCTTGAGTGTTGTGGGTGCTGCACTCAGCAAGGCAAGTGGGGAGTATTCCATCACACACCTGACTTGTGCCTTGTAGATAGCTTTGGGAGAGTCAGGAGATGAGTTACGCATCGCATGATTCCTAGCCTCTGACCTGTTGTTGTAGCTACAGTATTTATATGGCTAATCCAGTTCAGTTTCTGGTCAATGGTAACAACGGGGATATTGACACTGGGGGATTCAGTGATGGTAATGCCTTGAACATCAAGGGGTGATGAATGGATTCTCTCTTGATGGAGATGGTCATTGCCTGATACTTGTGTGGCACGAATGTTATCTGCCGCTCGTCATCCCAAGCCTGGATACTATCCAGGCCTTGCTGCATTTGGACATAGACTGCTTCAGTATCTGAGGAGTCCCGAATGGTGCTAAACATTGTGCAATCATCAGCGAACATCTCCACTTCTGACCTTATGATGGGCGGAAAGTCATTGATGGAGTAGCTGAAGATGGTTGGGCTGAGGACACTACCCTGAGAAACTCCTGCAGTGATGTCCTGGAGCTGAGATGACTGACCTTGAACAAGCACAACCATCTTCCTTTGTGCTTGGCATGACTCCAACCAGTGGAGAGTATTCCCCCCTGATTCCCATTGACTCCAGTTTTGCTAGGGCTCCTTGATGCCACACTCGGTCAAATGTTGCATTGATGTCAAGGGCAGTCACTCTCACCTCACCTCTGGGGTTCAGCTCTTTTGTCGATGTTTGAACTAATGAGATCAGGAGCTGAGTGGCCCTGGCGGAACCCAAACCGGGCATCAGTGAGCAGGTTATTGCTAAGTAAGTGCTGCTTGATAGCATTGTCAGTGACCCCTTCCATTAAATTACTGATGGCAGAGAGTAGACTGATGGGGCGGTAATTGGCTGAGTTAGATTTGTCCTGCTTTTTGTGTACAGGACATACCTGGGCAATTTTCCACAGAGCCGGATAGATGCCAGTGTTATGGCTGTACTGGAACAGCTTGGCTAAGGGCGCGGTAAGTTCTGGAGAACAAGTTTTCAGTACTATTGCTGGAATATTGTCAGGGTCCATAGCCTTTGAAAGTGCCCAGTGCCTTCAGTCGCTTCTTTATATCATGTGGGGTGAATCGAATTGGCTGAAGACTGGCATTTGTGATGCTGGGGAACTCTGGGGGATGCCGAGATGGACCATCCACTCGGCACTTCTGGCTGAAGATTGTAGAAAATCTTTTCCACTGATGTACTAGGCTCCCCCATCATTGAGTTTGGGGATATTTGTGGTACCTCCATCTCCAGTGAGTCGTTTAATTGTCCACCACCATTCTCGACTGAATGTCACAGGACTACAGAGCTTAGATCCGATTCATTGGTTGTGGGATCACTTAGCCCTGTACATCATTTGCTGCTTATGCTGTTTGGCATGCAAGTAGCCCTTTGTTGTATCTTCACCAGGTTGACACCTCATGTTTAGGTATGCCTGGTGCTGCTCCTGAGATGCCCTCCTGCACTCTTCACTGAATCAGGGTTGATCCCCTGGCTTGCTGGGTATGGTACAATGGGGGATATGCAGGGCCATGAGGTTACAGATTATGTTCAAGTACAATGCTGCTGTTACTGATGGCCCACGGCGTCTCATGGATCCCCAGTCTAGATCTATTCGAAATCTATCCCATTTAGCATGGTGGTAGTGCCACACAACACGATGGAGGACATTGTTAATGTGAAGACGGGACTTAGTCTCCGCAATGACTGTGCAGCAGTCACCCCTGTCAATACTGTTATGGACAGATGCATCTGAGGCAGGCAGGTTGATGAGGATGAGGTCAAGTATGTTTTTCCCACACCACTTGCTATAGACTCAGTCTAGCAGCTATGTCATTTAGGACTAAGCCAGCTAGGTCAGTAGTGGCACTACCAAGCCATGCTTGGCGATGGACATTGACGTCTCCCACCCATAATACATTGTGCGCCCTTGCCACCTCCAAGTGGTGTTCAACATGGAGGAGCACTGATTCATCAGCTGAGGGAAGATGATACGTGGTAATCAACAGGAGATTTTCCTTGCCCACATTTGACCTGTTTCCAGGAGACTTCATGGGGTCCGGAATCAATATTGAGGAGTCCCAGGGCAACTCCCTCCCGACTGTGCCGCCACCTCTGCTGGGCCTGTCCTCGGTGGGACAGGATATACCCAGAGATGGTGGTGTCTGAGGCATTATCTGTAAGGCACGATTCCATATGTCAGGCTGTTTGCTTGACTAGTCTGTTAGGCAGATGTTGGTAAGGAGTACTTTGCAGTGTCGACAGGGCTGAGATTGCCATTGTCGCTTCCAGTGACTTGGTCAAATACTGGGTAGTCCGTTCATTCCTTTTATGTGTCTTTGTTACAATTGAGTAGTCATTTCAGGTTGTATTTTAAGAATCAACCACAGTGCTGTGGGCCTGGAGTCACGTGTGGCCAGACGAGGTAAGATTTCCTTCCCTAAAGGTCATTAGTGAACCAGACGGGTTTTAACAGCAATCCACACTCGTTTCACCAATTACAGCGGAAATATCACAGTCGAGGACAAATACAGAGGCAGAGTGTGGGAATGAAAGAGGGAGAGAAGGGCTGTTTGGGATTCGAACCCGGAGTGTTACCCTGGCTCCCATGACTATTAGTCCAGCGACAATACCATTCCATTAGCTTTCCTAATTATTTGCTATGTTTGCATGCTAACCATTACATCTCAGAGCCCGGCAATCTTTCACCATTTAGATAATATGCTTTTTTATTCTTCCTGCCAAAATGGACAATTTCACATTTGCCCACATTATATTCCATTTACCAGATCTTTATCCATTCACTTAATCTATCTATGTCCCTTTTCAGGTCCTTATGTCAACTCCACAAATTACTCTCCCAACTATCTTTCTGTCGTCAGCATATTTAGCAACCATTTCTTGGGCCATTCATCCAACTCATTTATACACATTGTAAAAAGCCGAGGCCCCAGCACAGATTCCTGTGACATACCACTGATCCTGCCAACAGAAAGTGAGCCATTTTTCTAAATCTCTGCTTCCTGTTAGCTAGCCAATCTTCTATCCATTCCAATCTGTTACCCCCTCCACTATGAACTTTTACTTTCCCCAAAAAACACTTGATGTGTCACTTTATCAAATGCCTTCTGGAAACCTAAGTCCAGCACATCCAGCAGTTCTCCATTATCCATAATATATGCTAGTTCAAAGAACTCTAATAAATTGGTCAAAGACGATTTTCCTTTAACAAAACCATGTTGACTCTGCCTGATTACCTTGGATTTTTTAATGTTTCCTGCCATAACGTCACTAAAAATAGCACCGAACCTTTTTCTTCTGACAGATGTTAAACTGACTGCCCTGCAGTTTTGTGTTTCCTGTTTCTCTCACTTTTTGAGCCAACGGATTACATTTTTTGTTTCCAATCTCATGGAATCTTGCCCAAATATAGGGAATTTGCAAAATTAAAACGAATACATCAAATATGTCACTCGGCACTTCTTTTAAGATGCTACGATAAAGCCCATCAGGACCCGAGGGTTTGTGAACCCGCACCTCCAACAATTTACTCGGTATCACTTCCCTGGTGATTGTAATTTTCTTGAGTTTCCCTCGCTTCAATTTCCTGAGTTACAGATAAATCTGGGATGTTCCTTATCTCCTCTGAACTGCGCAGGCACCTGGATGGAATGTTAAGCGGTGACGTCATGCAGCAGCACTTTGGGTCTTTGTTTTGAAGAAATGGAATTCGGCTGTTCTCATTAGGAATGCTGGGGACAGACTGATCAACAATGTCTTCATCAAATAGCACAGCGCAGTAAGAGAGCCTCCCACTCATCCTTTCTATGCCTAAGCTTTTTACAAAGAGCCTCCTCATTCATCCGATTTTCCTTCTTTCTCTGCATAACCCCGATTTCCCCCTCTCAATTCATTCTCCAATTTCACTTGGAAAATACTGATTTAATAAAAATGATATTGAAAGATGAGAAGGAGCTTCTACAGTGCCCAGTCTGCTAAATTCTGCAGCGTTACCAAAGTTTCTTTGACTCAATGACACCAAGAATTGCACTTATGATTATTACATAGTTTTTGAACAAAAAAAGTACTTAAACTGTTGATTTGGATTTAATTTTTTTAACGAAATTTATTCCGATCAAGCATCTCCTCATTTTCTCAGTCGATATATACAATCTTACTCCTCTTGCTGTACAACCTGTTGCAGAGGCTGCTATAGAAAAGAGGGAAAGGTTTGCTACAGCTATACAAAGCCCTGGTTAGGTCACAACTGGAGGACTGTGTATAGTTCTGGGAACGGCACCTTATAAAGGATCAATATTTGCATTGAAAGTTTCAGAGGAGCCGCATTGATTAAGTTGGTGGGTTTTGGAAATAGGAAGTTGAACATCTGCAACAATTACATTGAGGAGACCAAACGCAGACTGGGTGACCACTTTGCAGAACACCTTCAATCTGTCCTCAAGCATGACCCAGGCCTTCCTGTCGGTTACCATTTCAACGCCCCATCCTGCTCTCATGCCCACATGTCTGTCCTTGGCCTGCTGCAATGTTCCAATGAAGCCCAACGCAAACTGGAGGAACAGCACCTCATCTTCCGATTAGGCACTTTGCAGCCTTCTGGACTTAACATTGAGTTGAACAACTTCAGACCATGAACTCTCTCCTCCATTTTCACACTTTTTAAAATCCCTTTATAAAAATGTATTTTATTTACTTATTTTTTATTCATTTATTCGTTATTTCATCCCCCTTTTTATCCCTTTTTAATCCTTTTTTCCCAACTACCTCCCTCTCCTCCCACCCCACCCCAATTCCAAAAGCGCCATCTGTTACACGTTCCATGTTGTTTTTTCACGGAGTGCTGACCCTTGTTCTGCTATTCACACCTTCTGCTTTCGTACTTTTATGCAACTATCAGCACCTTCTTCAGCTCTCACCACTGCCATTAACACTCCCTTTTTCTTGTGTCGATGATACGTTTGTCAGTCTCTCCTTAGCTCCCACCTCTCGCTGACCTTCTACCCAGCTTCACCTGCTCTACCCTCCTCGCCCCCTCCCCACCCTGCCCCACTTGAACAGTATAAACCCCATCACTTTTTACTTCTCATCAGCTCTGAAGAGGAGTCACATGGAATCGAAAAGTTAACACCGTTTCTCTCTCCACAGATGCTGTCAGACCAGCTGAGTTTTCCCAGCACTTTCTGTTTTCATAATATATAAGAGGTGCTTGGCTAACAAGACGGCAGACGGAGAAAAATGTAGCAAAGACTGAAGTAACTCACTTGGTCGTAAAAGTAATTTTTAAAAAGCAGCAAAGCAGGACATGTTTGAAAAGGTGAGAAAGTTGTCCATTGATTTACAAAGTGACTTGGCTGTGCTTGTACAAGGAAGACAGGAAGTTGTATCAGTTCCTGCAGCAAAATTGATTAGCGTGTTCTTCCATCTGAAAAACCATTCAGTGACGAAACTTCCGATGTTTTTTTTCCCCATCAACACTCATTGTCATACGGATTCGGGTTGTCAATGGCGGCAGGAAAGTTTTCCACAAATGTTGCCAGTTCTAATGTGAGTTTCCAACCAGAGAATCTTCCGCGTGTAAAGGAAATGTGATAACTATTAGGCTACGAAAGCAACATGCAGCTCCTTGCAGAATATTAAACTGTGCTGTCTTATTGCACTGCAGGACCTTGTTTTGTGGAAGTATAATTCGGCGGAAAACCTTAGCCATGCGGCAGAGAAATTGATCTAACATTAGAATCATCAGGTGACAGAACACATCAGCAGCTCATTCAACACCGCACACATGTGCGAACAACCTTACAGCAAATCCGCCCCATTCTTTCCCTCTTTTTTCCCCAGCCATGCATTTTTCAGAAGATCATTCAAAACCTGGAGAAGTATAAATGTCACTTTGTGTTGAGATGATGCATCCTGTTACGATTTAACAACAAAAGGGAACGATGCAACCTTTCCCTACATTTAATACTGTTAATGCTTCTACCACTTTTCGAGCGGGGAAACTTTCCGTGTGTGAGAGACTGTGATCCCTATTACCCTACACAAGCCCTGCAATGTAGCGGGGAAACTTTCCGTGTGTGAGAGACTGTGATCCCTATTACCCTACACAGACCCTGCAATGTAGCGGGGAAACTTTCCGTGTGTGAGAGACCGTGATCCCTATTACCCTACACAAACCCTGCAATGTAAAGAGCCCAATTTAACACACAGAAGGCAGAGAGTCAGGATTTTTCAGGTTGGAAAGACGTAATTAGTGGAGTGCCACAAGGATCAATCCTAGGGCCTCGATTATTTACTATCTATATTAATAACTTGGAGGAGGGGGCAGAGTGTAATGTATCCAAATTTTCTGACGATACAAAAATAGGTGGGAGTGCATTTTGTGATGAGGACATAAGGAATCTGCAAGGGGGTATAGATAGGTTGAGTGAGTGGGCAAAAAACTTGGCAGATGGAGTTGACTGTAGGAAAGTGTGAGGTGATGCACTTTGGACGGAAGAATCAAAAGGCAGACTATTATTTAAATGGAGAGAGACTCCAAAAAAGTGCAGCACAGAGGGATCTGGGTGTTCTTGTGCATTAAACACAATAGGTTAGCATGCAGGTGCAGCAAGTAATTAAGATGGTAAATGGAATTTTGGCCTGTGCGAGTGGATGGAGTTTAAAAATCTGGAAGTCTTGTTACAACTGTGCAGGTTGTTGGTGAGGCCACATCTGGAGTACTGTGTACAATTTTGGCCCCCGTATTTTAGAAAGGATATACTGGCATTGGAGGCAGTTCAAAATAGATTCAGGAGGCTCATTTTTAGGATGAAGTACAGCGAAACAGGTTAAGCCTCTATTCATTAGCGTTTAGAAGAATGAGGGGTGATCTTATTGAAACCTACACGATTCTGAGGAGGCTTGACAGGTTCATGTAGAGAAGGCGTTTCCACTCGATCTAGGGAACATAGTTACAGAATAAGGGAGCATTCATTTAAAACTGAGATGCGAAGGGATTTCTTCTCCCAGAGGGTAGTAAATGTCTGGAATTCTCTACCCCAGAGAGGTGTGGAGGCAAGATCACTGCAAGTATTTAAAGGGGAGGTGGATAGATTTTTGAAATATCGGGGAGCTGAGGCATATGAGGAGCTGGCACGAAAGAAGAGTTGAGGTCTGGGCAGATCATCCATGATCTTATTGAAAGGCTTGAGGGGCCTTTCCTGCTCCTTCTTCTCATGTTCTTATGTTCGTTTGAAACGTGTCTCTGGTGAAAGGGGTCGGAAATTAAAATAAAAGGCACAGGTAACATAGATAAGCCAGGTTGTAAAGCTTCCCTGTAGCTTCCCTGGTGGTCTAGTGGTCAGGATTTGGCGCTCTCATCGCCGCGGCCCGGGTTCGATTCCCGGTCAGGGAATGGTAATTTGCTGACCTCGTGCAAGCTATGAAAAGGAGTTTCGATAACTCCCATTAGAAAAATGCAGATCACCTTTGCCGGAATCAGTGGCGTGGGAGCTTGAACTTTGCATCAGAGTTTGAAATGTTATCCGGTTACAACCGGTAAGAAACAAACACAGGGGTGAAGATAGTGAATGAGAGAAGGGCTGTGATTGGCTGCAAAGTGCTGACAATAGAGAGGATGGTGCACAGCAAAATATAGCGGTAAGAGTGAAGATTTTACCGTTTACATTGACACAAATATCTCCCAGATCTTGTCCCAAATCTCGTGTTAAATGAGGAGGAAACTCCTCGCTCAATCTTCCACTTTTTAGCTGCACCTCCTTCCAAACATTGCAAACTCCCCCTGCATTTTCCATCCTGATATTTTTCTCTGTAACATTTTGATATGAAACTGCACAACTAATGTGAATAAAGTGTGTGATGGGAAAAATGTGTTAACCCCCTCGGGAACTGAACCACATTGACACACACGGAGGAACACACACAGACATGTACACCGAGAGTGACAGAGGGCAAGGGTTTGTCTCTAAGGAGAGACAAACATCCAGAAAGCAAACATGTCACCAACCTGGCTCGGTTTTTGTTCCCCTACGACAAGTTTCGTGAATGTTTTCGTGAATGAACGGAAATAGGAAAACCCCCTTGGATGCTTTGGTACTTGGATGGATTTGATTGAATCTAACCCAGAATTAACTCAGTAGACACAGAGTTAAAATCAGGAATAATGAGCAGCGGGAAACCCCAATGGATTTGAACTCCATCTCCTTAACCACTCGGCCACGGCAACTGGCCCTATGAACAGGTTAATGTTGTTGGTATATAAGATGACTACAGCAGAGAGGCGGGCTTTCGGCCCATCTTCTCCGTGCTGGCTGTCTGGAAGAAAACTCAACTACTTCCACTGCCGTGCATTCTCACAAAAGCAATTAATATTTGTATTGCCTCTCCTCCTTCTCCCAGTTAAAATTAAACCCAGTACACGCCCGCATTCACTTTGAGCTGGCACTTTGTCGTCAGAGGAGAGCATTCAAAATGACCAACATGCGAACCACCTATAGCTTTGGCAGCGGTTCCACAAATAATGGAACCTGAATCCAGCGCCTGAGGCCATTCGGCCAGGCTACCTCTCACAATCTGCTGTTTCCCGTCGCCTTGATGTTGTTTCCACTGAAAAAGAACATTAAAAATATGGAAGAAGGAACAGGAATTAGCCATAAGCCTCCTCGAGCCTCCACTCCCACTTAATAAGATCATGTCAGATCCCCAAGCTCAGCACCAATTTCCCATCCGATCCCAATAGCCCTTCATTCACTTAAAGTCCAAACATTTATCAGCCTTCAATATACTCATCGACTGAGGATCCACAGAGCTCCAGGCTACAGAATTCCAAAGATTCACAAGCTTTTGGGTGAAGAAATGTCTCCTCGCCTCAGTCCTAAATGACTGACACATTATCCGGATAATGTGAGCCCAGTTCTAGACGCTACAGCCAGGGAGAAACAGCCTCTCAGCATGTTCACTGTCACTCAGGAATCAATCCAGTGAATCTTGGTTGCACACAGACAGCGAGTGAATGGAGGGAACAAAGAGCACAAAAGTGAACAGAGATAGAGACACAGGCAGAGAGGCTGAGAGAGTTAAAGAGAGCGAGGCAGATATACAGGGACAAAAAGAGGCAGACAGAGGGAGAGAGAGTGGTAGACACTGAAAGGAACAGATACACTTCACCATTCCACATGATCATTAACTTAGATTGACAGACGGAAAGCGAGAAATGAAGACTTACATTTAAACAGAGCCTTTCACCAACTCAGGACAACGGGAGGCCCTTTAGAGCCAATGAAATCTTTTTGAAATATAGTCACTGTTGCAATCTAAAAGCAGAGAGAGTTTGACAAAAATGCTGATTCAGTAGATTAGAAAATTCGATCTTAAGAAAACCATCTCAATGTAGAAACTTTCTTTCGATCTTCCTAAACATTTCATGGTTTGTTTGATGCAGATTCAGCAGATGTAAATCTGCAGCTGAGTGAATAAATTTCAACTCGGATCTCTGACGAAACAGGGACAAAGCATCCCATTTCTATCAGGTCATCTCTCAGCCTTCTCTTTTCTAGAGAAAAGATCTTCAGGCTGTTCAGCCTTTCCTGGTGATTCTAACCTATCCGTTCCTGGAACATTTGTGAATCAACTTTTATTTTCCTGTTCCTTCCGACACCCGACAGCAGTAGAAACAGTTCCTAATGTCTGAGTGATTTCAGTTTGGACTATCTGTATTTAAAAATTCATTCTCTCGATGTGTCCATTGCCTTACCCACTGAACCACAAGGACTCGGTGCCTGTCTGTTTAAATGTTGCTCAGTGACAATTTCGATCATCCTCCACTTTGTACCAAAATGACCCTCAGAAGCTGAAAAATCTCCATTCAAAAAAAAGAAAGAAAACTCCTCTTGAATATTTTAAAACTGCTCTTTTTATTCTCTGTACCATCTTAATATGATGCCGCAAAACTAACGTGAATAATGTTTGGATGGTGAAATGGGGAACTGAACCGCATTGACACACACACAGGAATATACACCCAGATTGACAGAGGGCAAGGGTTTGTCTCGAAGGCGAGGCAAACATCCAGAAAGCAAGCATCACACCAACCTGGCTCTGTTTCTGTTCTATTTCTAGCTGTAACTTTTGTGAACGCTTGCAGACAAAAGGAAATTAGAGAACGCTGGGGGTTTTGGATGTTTTTTATTCAACTTAATCGACATTTAATCGTGCAGGCACACTCTAAAATTCAGGAATGATAAGAAGAGTAGTTGTTAGGTTTCCAGCCCACCTGTGGAGACCCCATTAGATTCAAAACCTGTTGCCTTAACAACTCAGTCGCGAATCCAAGCCCCAGATTTGCATGAATGTAGATTGTATAAAATCATATAGACGGCTACATCAGACGATCATTCAGCATATTGTTCACATGCCGACTCTCAGGAAGAGCAACTCACAGACTGCAATTCCACACCCCGCCTTTTTCCTACAGCAACTCATATTTATATTGTCTCTCCTCATTCCCCCGATCAAAGTAAAACACCGTACACTACGCTGGGTTTAATGTGAGTTTGTATCTGTTGGTTCAAATGGGACAGCTGCAGATCCTAAAAGGGAGATAAGTTGAACGTTTGGCGACGGTGGGATTCGAACATTTGTTTTTGTAGAGACTGCAGCCTTAATACAGCGCCTTAGACCGCTCGGCTACGCTATCAAGTAAAAAAGGGTTATTCATAATTTCCTTCACTGGAATTGTCAACGAAAAGAACAGAAGCAAAGGAGCAGGAATGGGTCATTGGGAAACTCGAACCAGCTCTGCCAGTTAACCAGATCATCCTGCACTTTGTAACAAACAGAAATCATCTCCACTGCTAACTTCTTTTTTCAATGTTTCATTATTTCGATGTTTCAAATGATGTTTCTTTTTTTCCTTTGTGACTCTGCGTGTTTACTCAATGAAATGTTGGTAATAGTTAATGAGATTGTATATATTGACTGAGAAAAATGAGGAGATGTTTGGTCAGGGTAAATATTTTTTGATAATTTGATTTGACATCAACGATTTCAAAAAATTTGAAAACTGTCAAAGGTTTCAGAATCCAACTCTTCATGTCATTGGGTCAGGAAAACTTTGTTAACTTTCATACATTGTGCATGGACACAGCAGAAGGCCCTGAACCTCTTTCAATATTGTTTTTTCTTAACGCAGAGTTTTCAAAAGGGAATTGGACTATGACTGAAAGGGAGAAAAAGATCAGGGTTATGGAAAGAGACAAATAAATTGAGATTAACAAAAAAGCCCGTTGAACAAAATTGATACAGATTGATTGTCTGAAAGACCTCTTGTAGAGCTGTGCCATTTGATGATGACATTATTGATCAGTCTGTCTCCAGCATTCCTAATGAGAACAGCCGAATTCCATTTCTTCAAAACAAAGACCCAAAGTGCTGCTGCATGACGTCACCGCTTAACATTTTAGTGATGCCCATTGAGCCTTTGTGCTGTTTCCTGTTTCTGTGGTGCAGTGATTTTCATGCTTGCCCACCACGTGAAACGTTCTCCGGTTTAAAACTGGGCAGAACCATAATCATAATTTGTGGGTTCACGTTGCAGCCACGTGACCTGGTCAGTGTTTATCCCTCAACCAAGAGGACATGGTCTGCTCATCGTGACGTGCCTGGTTTTGACTGTTTCCTGAGCGGTGATTGGCTGCCGTGTTCCCTACATTACAACAATGGCTCCACTTCAATAAAAGCAAAACTGCGGAAATCTGGAAAGGAAAACAGAAAATGCAGGAAAAACTCAGCAGGCCTGACAGCATCTTTTGAGAGAGAAACCTACTGAGTTTTTCCAACATTGTCTGTTCTTATTTCAAAAAGTACTTAATTGGCTGGAAAGTGGTTTGAGACATCCACTGGTCTGGAATAGCGCTATTAAAATGCAAGTCTGCCCTTCTTTAATTTTCTTAAATCCCAGTCCTCTGGTTACTGACCCCCGTCAATGGAAACAGTTTCTCCCCATCTGCTCTATCAAACCGCCCCGTCCCCGTTGCCCCCACCCCCATCACTTTGAGCAGCTCCGTGAAATCTCCTTTTAAACTTTTTTGCTCCATAGAGGACAATCCCGGTCTCCATAAAATCTCCACAAAACTGAATTTCCTCATCCCTGGACATGATGCAAGGCGGAGGATTGAAATGAGATTTTGGAATGTATTGTCAGTTGGCAGGTGGGAAAATGGAGAAGGAACCAAAATAGAAATCTCAGTCTCCAGCTTTGTGAATCTTCAGATATTCTTTGGGAACCGGAATCAGGGGAGAATGAAGGGTGAACTGTCCGACTGACCAGAGACAGTCAAGGCACCTTTCCCTTCTTTAAGACGCTGGAACATTGACTCTGATGTTATCAGTGAAATTAACTGATTTGAGACATTGAAAGGATTCTCGTTACTGCACATCAGGAATTCAAACCTAATATCGGCTTCAGGACAATCGGAATACTTGGTAACAGTCAAGCCACGCAAAGGCTCGAAGGGGGACGGCACCGGTTGTAGGAGAGCTGGTTCCCGGTGACATGGATGTGTCTGCAGTGGGTGGGATCAGACGGTTTCCATGTATCCACAATGAATTCTCCACTCTTTGTTTTGGAAGAGTAAAACTGATAGAGACAATTGTCATTCCGATAGCAGCAATCTGAAACTTTACCTCACTGATATCCTGCATAAAATCTTCATCAGTCTCTGTGGCGCAATTGGTCAGCGCGTTCGGCTGTTAACCGAAAGGTTGGTGGTTCGAGACCACCCAGGGACGAAGCTTCCCATTTTTTTTCCCCCATCAGCGTTCATTGTCACTCAGTTCCCGGTTGTCATTGGCTACTTGAGCTGAATGTCAAGACCCCGGACATGTTGCCGGTTCCACTGTTATCCAGTGAGCTCCCAGGTAAGCGGCTTTTTTTCGAATATTAATTTCAAATATAATGAGAAAACATTTAGACCTACCATGCACTGATATCCAACATACTGGAAATTTATGGATTTATTGGATTCAAACAAACCCATCAATTCTACCCTCTTCCTCAGCTCCACAGTGAGTGAGACAGGGAAGAGCAGAAAAGCAGCAATATTCCGGCCCCGCTCTCTCCAATCACCCGCTGCCAGCAGAAAGCGGCGACTGCAGCTTCAATCAGCGGGTAACTGCCCATCCCTGGGACACAAGATACTCCAACCCGGGCCAAACCTCCCAATACACCGACCACAGGCTCAGGAAAACACAGGTAGATTATATCCCGGTTACTAAACCTCGGAGCAGCATTTACAGAATACCCGAGTGAGTGAGTCACAAATAAAAGTCACACAAAACTTTCTAAATCTTTTCACTGTCAAATTCCTTCATTTTATTGAAAAGCTGACTGTTGTGAATCTGAAAATGAGCACCATGGGGTTTGTGTAACCGAGTGACTTGTTTTCCACTGATTGTCCTTCAGGCTTGCAATTCAATTTGTGTTGGATATTGAAGCGAATCTGTTTGCAAAATGAGGTTACAAAGCGGCTAAATATTGAATCCAGGAGAAAATCCTGAGGAAAATGGATCCCAATGTTTGGAAGGAGGTGCAGCTGAGAAGCGGAAGCTGTGAATGATGTTATTGATGATTGAGTGGAAAGCACTGGGGCCCTTGGTCAATCATCGTGTCCCAGTGGTGAAAACGATGCTTTTAAAATCCACTGGGGATTTCCCAGGAAAGTTCCAATCTTACCGAATGTTCTTCTTATTATTGCTGATTTTAACCAGGTGTCCACAGAACTCTCGGATCAATGGAAGAAAAAACATCCAAAACTTCTCCTGATTTTTGGACTCTAAGGGAATGAAAGGCTCTCGGGATCGGGTGAGAAATTGGTGTTGAGGCTGGAGACCCGCCATGATCTTGTAAAGTGACGGAGGAGGCTTGTGGGGCCTTATGACGTATTGTTGCTGCTTTGCTTCTGTTCTATTTGAGTAGCAATGCTAGGAAAGGCGATGGGCAGTAATAATGAAGCTTGGTTTCAAATACCACTTCCACTGCTGCTAAAATTGCCCGATTGGTCGAAAAAGTGGCAACTCACAGTTAAAGCAGGTGTGCGGTGTTTCACTTTAACAGAAATACTGAGACACAATAAAATATAAATGGCTGTGGAGAAAAGGCGGGGCTGTTGAATTAGCTGTGAAACTTGTGCAGGACAGATATTCACCTCCAGCTCTTTCTGCCCATCCAGGTCAATTAGCTGCTTGATTCAAACGCAGTCAGATGGTGCGAATGTAAAACAGAACGTGATCGGTTTACAGATAGCAACGGACAGAGACACCAGGATCTTCCTGATTCGCCCAAGTACTGATTACAGGAATGTGCACAGTGCCGATTATCCACAATCACACTTCCCTTCCAGTCTTGTCTACGTTGTTCAGCTTTGAAAATGCTCATATTTTCACATTGAATTTCAATGTGAAGAAAGCAGAGCTGTGATAAGATTATATAGTTCAGCAGATGTACTGCAAGAAAATACATGACAGGCAGATGATAACAGTGCTCTTTGGACGCGGTGAGCTCCAGTGAAGGATTGGCACCATTAATGTGTCGCTCAATTAGTCTCGTGACAAATCTCGTGCTGGAAATGACAAGAAATCTCGCTGAATTTGCTCCGTGCTTTGGTTTCAAACGAGCCGAATACAAGGTAAGAAAGTACATCTCGCTCGAGTGGGTTATAAAATGGAAGAATGACCCGTGCTGTTGGGAAACATAAAATTATAGAAAGTTGCAGCACAGAAAGAGGACATTCGGCCTGGCGTGCTGCTGTCAAAGAGCAGTAGTGATTGGTTGATCCATCAGGAGTGATATTTATGTCAGTGCAAACAGTAGGCAGCAAAATTTGCCCTTCTTCCACCCATATTTTTCCTGGCGCCACCATCTCTGTGGTCAGTGCTTTGCACCCAGCCCTTCTCTTCTCCTTCTTTCACTCCGCTTCTGTCTTTGTTCTCGACTTGTCCAAATATGACATTTCCAACTCTGCGGTGAAACTTCAACTATCACCCCACTGATTCTGGTGGAGCTGTTAAATGGTTTCCATCAATAAGTAATTAATACTCATTTTAACAAGATAAAAAAATCTACATTCCCTGATTGGGAATCGAACCCAGGCTACTGCTGATAAAGTGCCGAATCCTGACCACTAGACCATCGGGGAAGCTATCATCTCAATTTCTCTGTTCCTTTCACCCACTCTAACCTGTCTCTCTCTGAACTTGCTGCACTCCGTTCTCTCAGGTTCAACCCTGACATTGTCATCAAACCTGCTGACAAGGGTGGTGCTGTTGTTGTCTGGCACACTGACCTCTACCTCGCAGAGGCTGAGGGTCAACTCGCAGACACTTCCTCCTACCTGCCCCTGGACCATGACCCCACCACTGAACATCAAGCCATTGTTTCCAGGACTGTTACTGATCTCATCTCCTCTGGAGATCTTCCTTCCACAGCTTCCAACCTCATAGTCTCCCAACCTTGGACGGCCCGCTTATACCTCCTGCCCAAAATCCACAAACAGGACTGTCCTGGCAGACCAATCGTGTCAGCCTGTTCCTGCCCCACGGAACTCATTTCTTGCTATCTTGACTCCATTCTCTCTCTCCCCTTGTGCAGTCCCTTCCCACCTACATCCGTAATTCCTCTGACACCCTACATCATATCATCAATTTCCAGTTCCCTGGCCCCAACCGCCTCCTCGTCACCATGGACGTCAATCCCTCTACACCTACATCCCCCACCGGGATGCTCTGAGGGCTCCCCGCTTCTTCCTCGAACAGAGGCCCGAAAAATGCCCATCCACCACTACTCTCCTCCGTCTGGCTGAACTTGTTCTCACACTGAACAATTTCTCCTTAAACTCCTCTCACTTCCTCCAAATAAAAGGTGTGGCTATGGGTACCCGCATGGGCCCCAGCTATGTCTGTCTCTTTATGGGGTATGTGGAACATTCCTTGTTCCAGTCTTACTCCAGCCCCCTCCCACAACTCTTTCTCCGGTACATCGATGATTGTTTCGGTGCTGCTTCATGCTCTCGCCTGGACCTGGAAAAATTTATTAATTTTGCTTCCAATTTCCACCCCTCCATCACTTTCACATGGTTCATTCCTGACACTTCCCTTCCCTTCCTTGACCTCTCTGTCTCAATTTCTGGTGATAGACTGTCCACCAATATTCATTACAAGCCTACAGAATCCCAGTGCTAACGTGACTACAGCTCCTCACACCCCGCTTCCTGTAAGGACTCCATCCCATTCTCTCAGTTCCTTCGCCTCCGTCGCATCTGTTCTGATGATGCCACTTTCAATAACAGTTCCTCTAACATGTCTTCCTTCTTCCTTAATCGAGGTTTTCCACCCACAGTGGTTGACAGGGCCCTCAACCGTGTCCGGCCCATCTCCCGCGCATCCGCCCTCACACCTTCTTCTTCCTCCCAGAAACATGATAGGGTCCCCCTTGTCCTCACTTATCACACCACCAGCCTCCGCATTCAAAGGATCATCCTCCGCCATTTCCACTAACTCCAGCATGATGCCACCACCAAACACATCTTCCCTTCACCCCCGCCCCTGCGGCATTCTGCAGGGATCATTCCCTCCGTGACACCCTCGTCCACTCCTCCATCACCACCTACACCTCAATCCCCTCCCTCGGCACCTTCCCATGCAACCGCAAAAGGTGCAACACCTGCCCCTTTACTTCCCCCCCTCCTCACCGTCCAAGGGCCAAAATACTCCTTTCAAGTGAAGCAGCATTTCAATTGCACTTCCCTCAATTTAGTCTACCGCATTTAATGCTCCCAATGCGGTTTCCTCTACATTGGAGAGACCAAACGCAGACTGGGTGACCGCTTTGCGGAACACCTTCGGTCTGTCTGCGAGCATTACCCAGACCTCCCTGTCGCTTGCCATTTTAACACACCACCCTGCTCTCAAGTCCACATGTCCGTCCTTGGCCTGCTGCACTGTTCCAGTGAAGCTCAACGCAAACTGGAGGAACAGCACCTCACCTTCCGACTAGGCACTTCACAGCCTTCCCGACTGAATATTGAGTTCAAAAACTTTAGATCATGAACTCTCTCCTCCATTCCCATCCCCTTTCCGATCCCCCTTTTTTTCCAACAATGTATATATATTTTTTCTTTTCCCACCTATTTCCATTATTTGTAAATGTATTTCCATCCATTGTTTTATCTCTACCTTTTAGCCTATTTCGATCCCTTCCCCCCACCCCACCACCACTAGGGCTATCTCTACCTTGCTCGTCCTGATTTCTACCCTTAATGTCACCTATTAGCACATTTCTTAGCTAATATCACCACCGTCAACATCTCTTTGTCCTTTTGTCTACGACATCTATTCTTTGCCTCCGCCTATCACTGCCCCTCTCTCCAGCTCAACCTGCCCCACCCTCCACTACCAGCTTATATTTCACCGCATTTCTCCATTTCCTTAGTTCTGAAGAAGAGTCACACGGACTCAAAACGTCAACTGTGCTCCTCTCCGCAGTTACTGTCAGGCCTGCTGGGTTTTTCCAGGTATTTTTGTTTTTGTTTCAGATTTCCAGCATCCGCAGTATTTTGCTTTTATCTGAGAGAGAGAAATCAATACAATTCAGTGAGTGAGACGCTGTCTCAGATAGAGATATGACAGACATTAAGTGATTGTGGTGACAAACGTGCCCGTCTTAGCAAAGAAATGTTTGGTATGACATGAATTTCTAAACAAGAGCACACAACAGAATATACTATCAATGAATATTTACGTTATTTGACGATCTGTAGTTACAGTTTGAATAAGAGAAAATAAAATAAAATGAAACATTCTGGTGAATATACATCTTTTATCTTTGTGGAATGACGCAGCATGATTCCTTTTCACACCGACACACAGAACAGGTGATGTCTCATATGTAATACTGTTGGCTGTAATGAAACTGAATATTAGGAGCTGCGCAGAACAAACAGTCAAAACCTGTAGTTTTAGGCCAAAGTCAGAGGCCCATTTATAACTCAACGTTCACCTTATAGAGACATAGAATAGTGTAGTAACAACAGAGACAGAGCCTGGTGTGGTAAGTACTGAGACAGGGCATAGTGCAATTTAAGCAGAGGCATTACTAGAGAGGCCATCTAATGTTACTTAAGCAAAGACGTGACTTAGTGCACGAATAACAGGGGCAGGGACGAGTGCTATATTAACATAGACAAGGTCTACTGCTGTAATAGCGGAGATGGGTCTAGTGCTATAGTTACCGATACAGGGCCTGGATCAACATCAAGTGAAATAGGGCAGTTATTGCAGGCACAGGGCACAGGGTAATTGCTTCCCAGAGAGAGTCTAAGGCTGTAATATCGGAGAGTGCCACCAGTGTAAGAGAGATAGACATGATCTCGTGGAGTAAAAACAGGGAAAGGGAGAGTGGGATAGAAGCAGAGACAGAGGTACAAAGACAAAGTCTCTGCAAAGACAGGATCCATTTTAATTAAAAAGAGAACAAGCTCGAGTGTAATACAGGCTGATACAGAGTCTAGTGTAAATTGTTCTGAAATACTGTCTAGAGGAATATAAGTGCAGACATGATTGAGTGTGTTATAAGCAGCGCCGCGACCTAGTGAAACATAAGTGAGACAGTGCCGAGTGCAGTAATAATTGAGACAGGATCTTGTGTAATACGAACCAGCCTGGTGTAGCAATAACACTGACCGGATCCAGTTTAAGAAAACTGATACACGCTCTAGTGCAGCTTCACATAATTCAGGGCTCTTTTTAATATCAACTGACGCAGTGTCTGGCGAATTAAATACCGGCAAAGGTACGAGATCAATAAAAACAGAGACATGCACCAGTACAGCAATAAGAGAGTAATGGTATTGGACAATAACAACAGAAACAGGGAATTGTATGATATGAATGGAGGCATGTATTGGTGCAGCATTACCTGAGACAGGGTCCAGTTTGATAGACACGTGGCAGGTTCTACTGGAGTAATAGCTGAGACAGAGTCTTGTGAAATGCAAATAAAAACATGTTCTAGTTGTCTATAACCAGAGACAAGCTCTAATGCAGTGTCAACTGGGGCATGGCTTATTGTAACTTTGGTCGAGACCTGCTTCAGTGCAGTCATGACTGAAATAGTGCCAACAGTACTATGGCCATAGTCCAGTACATTAACAACTGAAATTGAACCAATTACAGAAACAACTGAGAGATTACCTTCTCTAACATGATTGGAGACATGTCCTAGTGTAATAGGAACAGAAACGGCATCTAAGTTAATATGAACAGAGACAGTGCCAAATGCAGTAATAACTGAGACCGCTTCTGCTTCATGTGATGTGAGCAATCACGGTACCACTGCCACCCACTGGTCAATCTTTGCTACCGCAGATGTTGTGGAAATGTCGATCCCATTTACAAGGGTTAAAATCAGAAATAATGGAAAACGTAGTCGGCAGGATTTGAACCTGCGCAGGGTAACCCAAATGGATTTCGAATCCATCGCCTTAACCACTCGGCCACGACTACAGATGTTGGCAATAGGCCTGTATTATTTATATGAAGTTATAGAATGGTTACAGCAGACAAAGAGGACCTTCTGCCCGCCCTGTCTCTGTCACAACCTAGCCGGGCATGCACGCGCGTTATTTCCTATGTGAAAATTCAGGGAGATCAATGTTGTTTCCTCCTGGAGCCTCAGCTTGTTCTGAATTTCAAACTGTGGAAGGTAATCGACCTACAAAATCCACAAGGTTGTAATGCATTCCTCTCAATCATCAATAACATCATTCACATCTTCCACTTCTTTGCTGCACCTCCTTCCAAACATTGCAAACTCCACTTGCATCGTTCATCCTGTTACTTTTCTCTTTGAATTTTTAATATGAAGTTGCACAACCAATGTTAATCAAGGTTGTGTTGGTGAATATTTGTCCATCCGCTCGGGGAACTGAACCGCATTGACACACACAGAGGAACACACACCGACACAAAGAACGAGACTGACAGAGGCCGAAGGAGAGACAAACACCCAGAAAGCAAGGATGTCACCAACTTGGCCAATTATTGTTCCATTTCAGACTGCAAATGTAGTGAATATTTGCAGATGAACTGAAGTCAGAAACACGGGGGTGTTTGGGTAGTATTCTTTTTCATTTGACCGATAATTTATTCTGCAGACAGTTTGTGTCACTCAGGAATTAGAAGAAGGGGAATTGGCAGGATTGGAACCACGTGGAAAAACGCCTCAACCACTCGGCCAGGACAACTGGGTAAAGGCTGCATGTTGATTGTTTAAAATAATAGAATGAATACAGGGAGTTCCAGTGAAAGAAGGTCTTCCAGTCCGTGCCATTGCCCCACCTTTTCCCAGTCACCCTGGGATTTACACTCTCTCCTCATTCTTCCAACTGAAATACAACACTGCGCAGCTCAGCTGCTCCTTCACCGCACAGAGAATCTTTTGGAAGCGTCTCTTATAACAAAGCACCAGAAAGTTTGACAGCGGTGGGAGTAAAGCCCAAATCACCAGAGAGATCGGAACCTGAACCAGAGGCTAAGCACACTCGGCCTCACTACCACATTCAGATTAGACACAAACATTGTCTTCACCAACATTGACACTGAATTACAATATAAAAAATAGTGTTCAGGAATTGGCCATTCGGCCCCTCCAGCATTCTCAGTTACTTAATAAGATCATCTGAAAACTTCAATCATCCTCCGCTTTGTAACATCCAGAAGTTTAGTTGCTGAACAGTCTCCACTCAAAATAAAGAGAGAAATGTCCTGTTAACTGCTTTTTTTTTGCTGATATGAAGCCGGAAAACTAACATGGATAATGATTGGGTGGTGAAAATGACAAACTGAACCACATTGACACACACAGAAAATCACAAATATGCACCTTGTTAAGATTTGAAATTGTGAATATTTTCACACTGTCTTTCAATGTGCAGAAAGTGGAGCTGTGATCAGCTTATAGCTCAGAAGATGTACAGCAAGAATGTACATAACAGGCTGATGCTCACGGTGCCTGTTTGGACTCGGTGAGCTGCATCTAACGATTGAGACCATTTAATTGTCATTCAACGAGTCCGGTTCCAAATTCTGTGCTGGAAATGATAAGTAAACTCGCTAGATTTGCCTATTGTCTTGTATTCGAAGCATCACATGGAAGATAAGAAAGTTCATTTTAACCGTGGTGTTAGGAAACATAAAATGACAGAAAGTTACAGCAACGAAAGAGGCCATTCGGCCCTGTATGCTGCTTCCAAAGAGCAGTGTGATTGGTTGATCTGAATATTCAAAGATTTTCGTCATTTAGGAAGAATGGGCAAAAAGGAAAACGAGGTGGGGTCGCGCTGTTAATAAGGAACGAGATCGGTACATTAGTGAGAGAGGATCTCAGATTGAAGGATCAAGATGTGGAATTAGTTTGGGTGGAGCTAAGAAACAACAAGAGGCAGCAAATATTGGTGGGAGTTGTTTATAGGCCACCAAACTGTAGTGGTAATGTTGGGCATGGGATAAATCAGGAAATTAGAGATGCATGTGACATGGATAATACAGGAATAACATTATGCCTCGCACCACCAGCTCTATAGTCAGTGCTTTGTAACCTACCACAGTCCTTCTCTTTTATTTTCACTCCCTCACTCCGACTCTGGGTTTATTCCCGAGTTTTGCCCTTGTGACATTTCCAGCTCTGATGTGAAACTTACACTCTTACTCCATCATTTCTAGCAGAGCTTTACAGTGTTATTTACAACCAGCAAATCAATCACATTGATTTGATCAGCTCGCCCAGGAGGAATAAGTTTCAAATCCCTAACCAGGAATCGAACGCAGGCTGTACTGATAAAATTACTGCATTCTAACCACTAACACAGCAGTTTGACACATTCAGGCTGCTTGTGGCATTTTCCCTTTCCAGATCCCTTTTTCCAGGGACAAGTTTCTTTGACCAAATGGTCTATGTCGTTTGAACACAAGTGACGTCTTCAGCCAATGAGAAGAGCCATTGCTGTTAGCTGGAACATGAAATCGATACTTTCCTCCTTTAAGACAGTTCTTAAAGCCTCCCCCTTTGACAGAGCTTTTAGTCATCTGACCGAATATGAGGCTCAACGTCATACTATGTTATACAATGCTCCTGGGGAACGCCTTGTGACGTTTCATGAGGTAAAAGGAGCTTTATAAATATAAGTTGTTGTTGTACTCCATACATAGAAAAAGACAGACTCCTGTTGTCTCTTTCATTCTGATATTTTTCACTGTAACATTGTAATGTGAAGTTGCACCACGAATGTGAATACAGTTTGTGCTCGTAAAAATGTGTTCACCTCCTCGGGGAACTAAACCACATTGACCCACACACAAGAACAAACAGAGATATACACCGAGAGTGACATGGGCTTAAGGAGAGGCAAATGCCAGGATGAAATCATGTCACCAAATTGGCTCTTTTTTTTTTCATTTCCGACTGGAGATTTGCAGAAGGCTGACAATGAATGGACATAAGAAATCACGGATGTGTTTGGATCTCTTTTCCTCGATTCAAACGATAATTAGTTCTGTCTGCGTGCAGTCAAAGTCAGAAATAACAGGAAACGTAGTCAGCAGGATTCGAACCTGCGCGGGGTAACCCCAATGGATTTCTAATCCATCACCTTAACCACTCGGCCACGACTACAGAGATTGCTCCTATACCATTATTAGTTGTATGAAATCATAAAGGTTACAGCAAAGAAAGCAGTTTTTCTGCCCGTCTTGTCATGGCCATTACCTGGCCTTTTCCCCGGAACCCCGAAATTTATCCTGTCTCTCCTCATTCTTCCCACCAAATTGGGAATGAAAGACTGAGAAGGATCACATAAGCTTAGAAAGCTCACAGCAACCGTTGTTTTCATTGGCTGACAAAGTCGTTTATCTTGAACCTAAACAGGCAGTTTTGTGGTGAAAGAGATCTGAACTGAAAAACAATAGGCAAAAGCAGCGTAGATAAGCCAAATCGAAAATTATTGGTGCAGCTTCCCTGGTAGTCTCATGGTTAGGATGTGGTGCTCTTAGCGCTGCGGCCCGCATTTGATTCCCGGTCAGGGAATGTCAATTTGTTGGAACGAGTGTTGGTTATTCATTGATTGGAAACGTTTAAAACTCCACCAGAATCAGGGGAGTGTGGTTTTAAGTTTTGCCTCAGAGCTGGAAAACAGCACACTTAGTTCAAGTGGGGTAAGGGAATGAAGGAAGAGGAGAGGAGAAGGGCTGGGTGCAAAGCACTGACTATAGAAATGTTGGTGTGAGGCAAAATATGGGTGGGAGAAGTACGAAATTTGCTGCCTACTGTTTGCACTGACACAAATATCATTCTTGAAGGATCAACCAATCACTACTGCTCTTTGAAACCAGCACGCCCGGCCGAATGGCCTCTTTCTGCGCTGTAACTTTCTATAATTTTATATTTCCCAACAGCACGGGTCATTCTGCCATTTTATAACCCACTCGAGCGAGATGCGCTTTCCTACCTTGTATTCGGCTCTTTTGAAACCGAAACACGGAGCAAATTCAGCGAGTTTTCTTGTCAGTTCCAGCACGAGATTTGAGACTAATTGAGCGACACGTTAATGGTGCCAATCCTTCACTGGAGCTCACCGCGTCCAAAGAGCACTGCTCCCATCAGCCTGTTATATAACTTCTTGCAGTACATCTGCTGAACAATATAAGCCGATCACAGCTCAGCTTTCTTCACATTGAAACCCAGTGTGAAAATCAGTTTCAAAGCTGAACAACTGGGAGGAGAGAGACTGTGGATAATCGGCACTGTGCATATTCCTGTAATCAGTATCTGGGAGAACCAGGAAAATGAGATCCAGGTGTCTCTTTACCCACGAGTTTTACCCATTCCCACGAACTGACTGTCTCTGCAGCTAATTAACCTGGGGTTTGGACGGGTAGAGGGAGCTGGAGGCGAGGCAGGGACAGAAGCAGAATGAGATGCGACATGAAAGTGTTTTAAATTTGATGTGTGTCAGTTGCTTTCAGTGATCAATGACAGTCTTGTAAGTTTCAGAGGAGCCGCAGTGATTAGTCGGTGTTTTTTTTTCTTTCAAGCAGCAAGATTTTAAAAGTAAAAACATAAAAGACTGAACCTTTCTATATATATCCTACAACAACAACAGCTTATATTTATAAAGCGCCTTTTACCTAATGAAACGTCATAAGACGTTCCCCAGGAGCATTATATATCAAAGTGTGACACCGAGACACATATTCGGTCAGATGTCTAAAAACTTGGTCACCTCAATGTTAATTTCATGTTCCAGATCACAGAAACCGTTGTTTTCATTGGCTGAAGAAATCGTTTATCTTGAACCTAAACAGGCAGCTTTGTGGTGAAAGAGATCTGAACTGAAAAACTATAGGCAAAAGCAGCGCAGATAAGCCAAATCTAAAACTGCTGGTGCAGCTTCCATGGTGATCTGGAGGTGTCAGCTGTGGCTCAGTTCATAGCACCCTCGCCTTTGAATCAAAGGGTTGTGGGTTCATGTCCCACTCCCAGAAAACCAAGAACTGTGATTGTACTCGAAAGAAGTTGCAATCTGTGACTGTTGGTAACTCGAAAGAGTTTCCTTGGTGGTCTGGTGATCAGGATTCGGCGCTTTCACTGCCGCGGCTCGGGTTCAATTCCCAGTTAGGGAATGTTGAGTTATTGAATTTGTGGGAACGAGTGTTGATTTTTCATTGATTGGAAACGTTTAAAAGCTCCACCAGAATCAGAGAAGTGAGAGGTTAAGTTTCGCCTCAGAGCTGGAAAACATCACACTTGGTTCAAGTGAAGTGAAGAGGAATGAATGAATGAAATGAAGGAAGAGGAAAAGTTGCAAAGCACTGGCAGTAGAAATGTTGGTGTGAAGCAAAATATGGGTGGGAGAAGTACGAATTTTGTTGCCTACTGTTTGCGCTGGCACAAATAATCACTCCTGATGGATGAAACAATCACTACTGCTCTTTGAAAGCAGCACGCAAGGCCGAATGGCCTCTTTCTGTGCTGTAACTTTCTATAATTTTATAGCAACAACACGGGTCATTCTAACATTTTATAACCCACTCGAGCGAGATGTACTTTCTTACCTTGTATTCGGCTTTTTTGAAACCTAAACAAGGAACAAATTCAGCGAGTTTTCTTGTCATTTCCAGCATGAGATTTGTCACGAGACTAATTGAGCGACACATTAATGGTGCCAATCCTTCACTGGAGCTCACCGCGTCCAAAGAGCACTGTTATCATCAGCCTGTCATGTATCTTCTTGCAGTACATCTGCTGAACAATATAAAGCTTATCACAGCTCAGCTTTCTTCACATTGAAACCCAGTGTGAAAATCAATTACAAAGCTGAACAACTGGGAGGGGAGAGTGACTGTGGATAATCGGCACTAGGCACATTCCTGTAATCAGTATCTGGGAGAACCAGGAAGATGAGATCCAGGTGTCTCTTTACCAACGAATTTTATCCATTCCCACGAACTGGCTGTGTCTGCATCAAGCACCTAATTAACCTGGGGGCTGGACGGATAGAGGAAGCTGGAGGCCAAACAGGGACAGAAGCAGAAAGAGATGCGATGTGAAAGTGTTTTGAATTAGATGTGTGTCAGTTGCTTTCAGTGATGAATGACAGTCTTGTAAGTTTCACAGGAGCCGCAGTAAATAGTTGTTTTTTTTTATTTCAAGCAGCAAGATTTTAAAAGTAAAAAGATAAAAAACTGAAACTTTCTATATATAGCCTACAACAACAGCGCCTTTTACCGAATGAAACGTCATAAGACGTTCCCCAGGAGCATTATATATCACAGTGTGACACTGAGACACATATTCGGTCAGATGTCTAAAAGCTCGGTCAAAGGGGGAGGCTTTAAGAACTGTCTTAAATGAGAAAAGTACCGATTTCATGTTCCAGCCATCAGCAATGGTTCTTCTCATTGGGGAAAAGTCACTTGTGTTCAACCCAAACAGACCAATTGGTCGGAGAAAGTTGTCTCTGGTGAAAGAGATCGGGAATGAAAAAGAAAATGTCATAAGTTGCCTCCATAATCCAAATGTCAAGCCTTGTTGGTAGTTTCCCTGATGTCCAGTGACTGGGAATCGGCGATTCCATTGGACCAACAGCGTATAGGGTGGAGGGTTTTGGAAATTGAAAGTTATACATGAGCAGCTTGTGGGGCTATTTCACCTCACTGTCAATTTCATGTTCCAGATCACAGAAACCATTGTTTTCATTAGCTGAAGAAGTCGTTTATCTTTAACCTAAACAGGCAGTTTTGTGGTGAAGGAGATCTGAACTGAAAAACAATAGGCAAATGCAGCGCAGATAAGCCAAATCAAAAAGTGTTGGAGCAGCTCCCCTGGTGGTCTAGTGGTCAGGATTCGGCGCTCTCACCGCCGCGGCCCGGGTTCAATTCCTGGTCAGGGAACGTCGAGTTATTGAATTTGTTGGAATGAGTGTTGATTTTTCATTGATTGGAAACGTTTAAAAGCTCCACCAGAGACGTGAGAGTTTAAGTTTCGCCTCAGAGCTGGAAAACATCACACTTGGTTCAAGTGAAGTTCGGGAATGAAGGAAGAGGAAAAGTTGCAAAGCACTGACTATAGAAATGTTGGAGTGAGGCAAAATATGGGTGGGAGAAGAACGAATTTCGCTGCCTACTGTTTGCACCGGCACAAATATCACTCCTGATGGATCAAACAATCACTACTGCTCTTTGAAACCAGCACACCCGGCCGAATGGCCTCTTTCTGTGCTGTAACTTTCTATAATTTTATAGCAAAAACACGGGTCATTCTGCCATTTTATAACCCACTCGAGTGAGATATACTTTCTTACCTTGTATTCGGCTCTTTTAAAACCAAAACACGGAACAAATTCAGCGAATTTTCTTGTCATTTCCAGCATGAGATTTGTCACGAGACTAATTGAGCGACACATTATTGGTGCCAATCCTTCACTGGAGCTCACCACGTCCAAAGAGCACTGTTATCATCAGCCTGTCATGTATCTTCTTGCAGTACATCTGCTGAACAATATAAGCTTATCACAGCTCTGCTTTCTTGAAACCCAGTGTGAAAATCAATTAAAAAGCTGAACAACTGGGAGGGGAGTGACTGTGGATAATCGGCACTGTGCACATTCCTGTAATCAGTATCTGGGAGAATCAGGAAGATGAGATCCAGGTGTCCCTTTACCCACGACTTTTACCCATTCCCACGAATTCACTGTGTCTGCATGAAGCAGCTAATTGACCTGGGAGCTGGACGGGCAGAGGGAGCTGGGGGCGAGACAGAAGCAGAAAGAGATGCGACATGAAAGTACTTTGGATTTGACGTGTGTCAGTTGCTTTCAGTGATGAATGTCTGCCATGTAAGTTTCACAGGAGCCGCAGTGATCAGTTGGTGTTTCATTTAAGCAGCAAGATTTCAAATTAAAAAGAGAAAAGCAAATTACTGTGAATGATGGAAATCTGAAACAATAGTAGGATATGCTGGGAAAACTCAGAAGCTGGAGCGAGGGTTAATGTTTCCAGACAGTGCGACTTTTATTCAGATTTTCAAAGTATTTCAGCACCAGCGTGGGGCTCGAACCCATGACCCAGAGATTAACATTCTCATGCTCTGCCGACAAAGCCAGCGAGGAATAGGAAAAACTGTTTTGCATCCCAACATACATGGTTAAACCTGTTGCTTTCTACCTGATAGCTCAGCTTGACCGGAATTTTAAAGTGTGGAATGTAATCGGCCTACAAATGCCCCAAAGTTGTAATGCATTCCTCTCAATCATCAATAACATCATTCACATCTTCCACTTCTTAGCTGCACCTCAATCCAAACACTGTAATCGATTTTCCTCGGGATTTTCTCCTGGATTTAATATTTAGCTGCTTCGTGTCCTCATTTTGAAATCAGAATCGCTTCATTATCCAACACAATTTGAATTGCAAACCTGATGGGCAAACAATGGAAAACAAGTCACTCGGTGACACAGATCCCATGGTGCTCATTTTCAGATTCACAACGGTCAGCTTTTCAATAAAATGGAGGAATTATACAGTGAAAAGTTTAGAAAGTTGATGTGACTTTTATTTGTAACTCACTCACTCAGGAATTCTGTAAATGCTGCCCGGAGATTTAGTGACCGGGATATAATCTACCTGCGTTTTCCTGAGCCTGTGTTCGGTGTATTGGGAGGTTTGGTCCGGGTTGGAGTATCTTGCGTCCCAGGGATGGGCAGTAACCCGCTGACTGAAGCTGCAGTCGCCGCTTTCTGTTGGCAGCGGGTGATTGGAGAGTGCGGGGCCGGAATATTGCTGCTTTTCCCTGTCTCACTCACTGCGGAGTTGAGGAAGAGAGAATAATTGAGGGGCTCGTTTGATTCCAATAATTTCATGGATTTCTGATGGGTTAGATGAATGTACAGAGTGGGTCCAAATCTTTTTCATTGTATTTGACAGAAAACGTAATTTTAAAAAGAAGCTGTTTTTGTGGGACCTCACTGGACAACAAAAGATCTGCCACCATTTGGGGATATCTTGCAGCCCAAGTACCCAATGACAACCTGGAACTGTGTGACAATGATTGGCGATGAGGGGGAAAAACAGTAAAAATCTTCACCCTCTGGGTGGTTTTGAATCACCAACCTTTCAGTTAACAGGCAAACACGCTGACCAATTGAGACACAGACACTTACACAAACCCAACTGACAAGGTATCCAAACCAGGGTGTCAGTAAGTCTAATCTTCAGATTGCCGCTACCCAGATAGCTATCGCGCTCTATCAGTTTTACTCTTAAGAAATAAAGGGTGGGACATTCATTCCAGATACATGGAAACAGTCTGATGCCACCCACTGCAGACACATCCATGTCACCGGGAACCAGCTCTCCTACAACCGGTGCCATCTCCCTTCGAGCTTTTCATTGTCTTGCCTGTTACCAAGTATTCGGATTGTCCCGAAGCCGATATTAGGTTTGAATTCCTGATGTGCAGTAACGTGAATCCTTTCAATGTCTCAAATCAGCTAATTTCACTGATAACATTAGAGTCACTGTTCCAGCGTCTTAACGAAGGGAAAGGTGCCTTGACTGTCTCTGGTCAGTCGGGCAGTTCACCCTTCATTCGCATTGGATTCCATTCCTCAAAGTGGATTTTCATTTCCTTCTTGAGTTCCCTTACTACATCTTTGGATTGAGAGGCATTATGAACATTTCAGATGCAGTGCAGTTCTGATGAAAGGTTACAGACCTGAAATGAAAACCATGTCTCTCTCTCCAGAGTCACTACCAGATCTGCTGAGAATTCCAGCATTTTCTGTTTTTATTTCAGATAACCAGCATCTGCAGTACTTTTTGCTTTACTTTACCTGATCAGTGAAACATATAAGATCCTCGGGGTACTTGACAGGGCGGATTTGGAGAGGATGTTACTTCTTGTGAGATAATCTAGAACTCAGAATCGTTGTTTAAAAACAAGGGGTCACCCATTTAAAATGGAGATGAGGCGATTTTTTTTCTTTCAGACGGCCGTGAAACTTTGGAACTCTGTTCCTGAAAAGGCTGTAGAAGCAAAGTCTTTGAATATTTTTAAGGCAGAAGTCGATATATCCTTGGGAAGCAAGGGGGTGATAGGTTATCGGTGATAGGTGGGATACAGATTTCAGGTGACTATCAGGTCAGCCATGATCTTATGAAATGGCGGAGTAGGCTTGAGGGGCCGAATGGCCTACTCCTCCTCCTTTTTCTTATGTAGTGCTAAGAATATGGAACCAATTACCAGTCGATTTCGAGATGCATGACTGAGCTGAAAATGTGTAGGTAAACTCACACTGTAAACAGATTGTTCAACAGTTAAAATTGGAAAGGGATTCACTCTCATCCCATTTACTGACACAGCAACACAGTCTTGCTGGTGGGAGACCATTCAGATACTTCACGTGTGCAAAGGGCTTTATTCAGTTTGCCCACATGTTAACACTCCAACTTTAAAAGTTCAAAAAATTTGATCCACAATCAGAGCAGAGATGCTGGAAAGACACGGTTTAAATGTTCCATGTATCTGGGGAAATGTTACTAGCTCACCCCATCTGCTGAGACTACACTGAGTTCAGATCTAACTGTCGGGGTTTGTTCTGCATCCAGGTGAGAATTGCGGTGGACCCCAGAGCAATTTGGCCGCTGTATCATTGATTCAACAATTTCATGTCTTGCCCCTATGGCACCCATCGTATTCTGATTACAGGACAGAGGTTTCTGTACTACAACGTGCTCTTTCAATGGCGGAGCGGCAACCTAGCATTCGCTGCGGGGCAGAATGTGCCCTATCTTCACAACAACAGCGCCATACGCATGCGCAGTGCTTTGTGTGGTGGGGCATGCGCATTGTGTTCGGATCCATGAGCATGCGCAGTGCTGGTCTGTGGCTGAAGCTGCTCAGAGTGGGTGAGATAATGTCGAGTGGAGCAAACTAACAGAGTTAGTGGATGTGTGAGGAGGAATGGAGCCAGCGGAGTGGGCAGGGAGGCTTCATAAAGACATAGTTCAGGCCTCAGACCCCAAATAACAAGGTACCGGTCTTGTGTTTGCAGAGAACGGGCCGAAAAAATCAGGCCCTTTGCCAGGCCCTGGGTAACGGCCGCCATCTTTATAGGGGGCAATGTGCATCAGGGCGCATGCGCGATCATCCTGGTCTAAGTAGCAGGAGGAGAGAATATTGTGAATTTCTATCCCGGACTGACAGGGATGGATTTTGGAAACTCCTTTTACAGGGGGTTAGAAGGGGAGGATTTACACACAGCAAACTCAACCCAAGAGAAACGTTTGTTCTTTCTGAATTTCAATCCTGGATTGACCTTGATGGATTTTTTGAATTCCATTTACAGGATGTTAGAAGACGGGGAACTCAAGGGATACTTGAGGGAGATGAGAAATTGAAACCAAACATCACGTGAATATCTGAAAGTCTCTTGATTCACCAGGACCTGAATAGCACCAGCCTTTGAATGTAAGCATTGAGGTCATTTTCAGTTACTGGGTAAAAAATCTCTTCCTCACATTGTGGATCGTACCTAAAATCTTAAATCTCTGTCCCTTAATCCTTTCATAATCAGCTAATGGGAACAGCTTTTATTTAACTACCTTTCATAATCCTGTACACCTCTATCAAATCTCCCCTCAATCTCTTTACTCCAAGGAGAACAACCCCAGTTTCTTGAATTTAATCTTACAATTAAAATCCCTCATCCCTCGACCCATTCTGATAAATCTCCTCTGCCTCCTCTCAAGGACCCTCACATCCTTCATAATGTGTGGTGATCACTGGTTTGCACAGACCCAGATGTTCTGTGTCTGTGACATCATCACACATCGACAATTACACGGTGACATCATCACACATCGACAATTACACGGTGACATCACCCCGCTCCCCGGGTATTTCCTCAACTGGGAGATTTTTCTCTCACTCCAGCGCTTCTGATATCTTTTCAGCTGCAGGCTCCAGCAGGAGAGTTTAAATTTGAAAATGGTGATATTGTTTCAGAGGTGAGTATTTTTCACCATCCATCTAAAATTTAGAGCTTTTACTGCTGTGCTGTTTTCTGTGAGAGGTTCCAAGTCTCTGGGGCTGGTGTGGCTCCTTTACTGTGGATCTAATTCCATGTCCTTCCATTGCTTTGTTTTACCTCTGCCCTCCCTGATCACCTCTCTGCCATTGTCCACCTTCCTCTGTCTCTAATAATGGATCTATTTGAGTTATGTTAGTATTTTATTGTTACTTCTGCTGACTGTGTCTCAATGAGGTTTCCACTGCTGCCCATCCCCTGACCATGTGCTGCTGGTTCCCAGCTTTATCTTCCCACAGTATCTTTCATAGTCAGGAATTGTTTTCCTGCTCTATAGTCCATTTCAATTTCACTTCTGAGCTTATATAGATCATCAAATTCTGCAGCATTTTTACTCCCTTTAAATCATTCTGAAAACCCTGAAATGTTTACTTTGTTTCCCTCTCCACAGATACCAGCAAATATTGCCAATCCCCAGTTGCCTGTGGAGAAGATGATGTTTGACCTTCTTGAACCGCTGCAGTCCGTGTGGTGAAGGTGCTCCCACAATGCTGTTAGGTAAGGAGTTACAGGTTATTCACCCAGCGATGATGAAGGAACAGTGGTATTTGTCCAAATCAACAACAACAATTTGTATTTATAAAGCACTTTTAATGTAAGACAATGTTCCAAGGCATTTCACAGAAATGTTACAAAGCAAGGTTTGACACTGAGCCACATGAGGAGATATTAGGGCAGGTGATCAAGCATTTGGTCAAAGAAGTGGGTTTTACAGAGTAAATTAAAGGATGAAAATGAGGTAGAGAATGGGAGAGGTTTAGGGAGTGAATTCCAGAGCTTGGAGCCTTGGAAAGTGACAGAATGGGCACGAATGTGGAACAATAGAAATCAGGAATGCTCAGTGGGCCAAATTAGATGAGCGCAGATATCTCCGAGGGTTGTGATGCTGGAGGAGATTCCAGCAATAGGGAGCAGCCATGCAGAAATTTGAAAATAAGGGGTGGAGTCGGGCGATGTTACTGAGGTGGAAATAGGCGGTCTTGGTGATGATGTGGATATGTGGTTGGAAGCTCATCTTGGGGTGAAATATTTCTCCATGGTTGTGAACAGTCTGGTTCAGTCTCAGACAGTTGTCAGGGAGAGGTTTGGAGTCGGTTGCTAGGGAGTGGAATTTGTAGTGGGGACTGAAGACAATGGCTTCAATCTTCCCAATATTTAAATGGAGGAAATTTCTGTTCATCCAGTACTGGATGTCAGACAAGTCAGGAGGGTGTGTGACTTGGAGGGGAACTTGGAGGTGATGGTGTTAACATACACCTGCTACCCTGGTCCTTCTCAGGGGTAGAGGTTGAAGGTTTGGCAGATTCTGTCAAAGTTCTGGTTTATTTGTAGGTCTATGAAAAGACCTCTCCTCACCCCCTGCCTCTCCCACTCCCCTCTCTGACTTTCTCTCTCTCTCCTTTTCTCCTTCTGTCACATAGAATTCTCCAGCCCAGCGGGTTGTGGATGCTCCATCATTGAATATATTTCAGGCTGAGATGGGGAGATTTTTGGTCTCTCAGAGAGTTGAGGGATATGGGGAGTGGGTGGGAAAGTGGAGTTGAAGCCCAAGAGAAGCCATAATCGTATTGAATGACGGAGCAGGCTCGAAGGGCCATGTGGTCTCCTGCTGCCCCTAACACTTGTTTTATTTTTGACACCAGAGTCTTGTGTAGGCCCAGACTGGGTGGCAGGTTCCCTTCCCTGAAGGACATTAGTGAACCAGTTGGGTTTTTATGACAATCCAGCAGTTTTCATGGTCACTTTTTCCTAGTGCCGGCCCCACAAATTCCCAGATTCATTCAGCTCAATTTCACAACCTGCCTTTGTGTTTTTGTGGGTTCTCTCTCACTCCTTTTTTCTGTTTTAAATCAATTTCACAGAGTGTTAGAAGGGGAGGATTTGCAGTCGGGAAATGCAAACTAAACATCACATCAGGATCTGACGGAGTCACCCAATTTATCGTAACCTGAATATGATTGGATTTTGAACATGGAAGGAAAAAACACCATTCACAGTGGGGAGAAACCATACACGTGTTCTGTGTGTGGACGAGGCTTTAGCCGATCATCTGAACTGATGGGACATAAATGCACTGACAACGGAGAGAAACCATGGAAATGTGGGGACTGTGGGAAGGGATTCAAATACCCATTTGACCTGGAAAAGCATCAGCGCAGTCACACTGGGGAGAGACCATTCACCTGCTCCACATGTGGTAAAGGATTCACTCAGTCATCCCACCTGTGGAAACACCAGCGAGTTCACACTGATGAGAGGCCTTTTAAATGCCCAGACTGTGGGAAGTGCTATAAAAGTTCCAGGAACCTGATGTTCCATCAACGTGTTCACACTGACGAGAGACCGTTCAGGTGCTCTCACTGTGAGACTGGGTTCAAGACATCATCTGATCTCACTATACACCAGCACAGTCACACTAGGGAGAGGCCGTTCACCTGCTCCCAGTGTGGGAATGGATTCACTCAGTCATCCCATCTGCTGACACACCAGCAAGTTCACACTGAGGAGAGACTTTTCAAATGCCCAGGTTGTGGGAAGTGCTATAAAAGTTCCAGAGAACGAATGTGCCATCAACGTGTTCACACTGACGAGAGACTGTTCAGGTGCCCTCACTGTGCAACTGGGTTCAAAACATCATCTCAGCTCACTGTGCACCAGCGAATTCACACTGGGGAGAGGCCGTACACCTGCTCTGAGTGTGGGATGGGATTCATTCAGTCATCCCACCTGCAGACACACCAACGACTTCACACTGGGGAGAGACCTTTTAAATGCCCAGACTGTGGGAAGTGCTATAAAAGTTCTTGGAATCTTCACACTGACGAGAAACCGTTCGCCTGCTCCAAGTGTGGGAAGGGATTCACTCAATCATCTTAACTGCTGACACACCAGCGAGTTCACACTGACGGGAGACCTTTTAAATGCCCAGACTGCGGGAAGTGCTATAAAACTTCCGGGAACCTGATGTCCCATCAACATGTTCACACTGACGAGAGACCGTTCAGGTGCTCTCACTGTGGGACTGGATTCAAGACATCATTTGAGCTCACCATTCACCAATGGATTCACACTGGGGAGAGGCCGTTCACCTGCTCTAATTGTGGGAAGCGATTCACTACCTCATCCCACCTGCTGAGACACCAGCGAGTTCACAAGTAACTCTTTCGAGTTATCAACAGTCACAGATTGTAACTCTTTGCGAGTACAATCACAGTTCTTGGTTTCCGGGAGTGGGACATGAACCCACAACCCTCTGATTCAAAGGCGAGGGTGCTATGAACTGAGCCACAGCTGTAGTGATTGGATTTTGTTGTTAATCACATCCAGACTGAACCATGTTCTTCGGGGTCTGTTTCTGCTGATGTTCATCGACTCCTAATATTCTGGATGATGTTAAATAAATCAGCTTTTTGTTATATACAGTGTGTGTTGAATCTGTTGAACATCTCTGTTAGTTCCATTTGAAGGGCTCTCCTTCTCCCCTGTTTCCTCCATCCTCACCTCCAAAAACAAGTGTGAGGAGCTCATGGAGCTTCTTTGTCACTAAGATTGAGACAATCCAATCAGCTGCCTCTGCTGCTTCCCTCCCTTCCACTAGCCCGCCGGGACAAACTGTCTCTAAAGATCCCCCTTTTCTGAGCCCTGGACCTACATCTTTCTCCAGTTTCTCTTCCGTCTCCCCATATGTCCTCCCAATGCTCATCTTGTCCATGAGACCCACCTCCTGCTCCATCGACCCTATTCCCACTAAACTGCTGATCACCCAACTTCCCCATGTTTGAAGACATGGTTACCAGTTCTCTCTCTTCAGGTGCTGTTCTTTGCCTCAGATCTGCCATCATCACCGCCTCCTCAACAACAAACCTTTGATCCCACCATTCTTGCAAATTACTGCCCCATCTCCAACTTCCCTCTCCTCCCTACACTGTTCGAACGTGCTGTCACCTCCCAAGTTCTAGGATTGTCAGTGTGAACAGGGTGGGATGTGTTTGGAGACAGGATGTCACAGTTCCCCACCCTGGGATTCTCAGTGTGTACAGGGTGGGATGTGTTTGGAGACAGGATGTCCCAGTTCCCCACCCTGGGATTCTCAGTGTGAACAGGGTGGGATGTGTTTGGAGACAGGATGTCCCAGTTTTCCACCCTGGGATTCTCAGTGTGAACAGGGTGGGATGTGTTTGGAGACAGGATGCCCCAGTTCCCCACCCTGGGATTCTCAGTGTGAACAGGGTGGGATGTGTTTGGAGACAGGATGTCCCAGTTCTCCACCCTGGGATTCTCAGTGTGAACAGGGTGGGATGTGTTTGGAGACAGGATGCCCCAGTTTTCCACCTTTAAAGGGACAGGGGTTGGACCAGCTGGGCTGAATGATGCTGCTTTATGACATCACTGCAGTGCCTAGTAACCATTCTCCCTGAGCCCTGCTCATTATGGGCTGGCTTTAGCTCAGTGCTGTTACAGGGAGGGAAACAGGAGGAGGATTCGAGCCGTGTGGAGCTCAGGATTAATGGGGAGAGAAACAGGATCAATTTCTACCTGACTGCGTTAGAAATGTCATTGTCCCGGACACTCCCTGTCCCTCAGTATCTGTCTCCGGGGGACAAGCTGATGGGTTTACTCTGTATCTAATCCATGCTGTATTTTCTTGGAGAGTGTTTGATTCTGACAATAGTTGCTCACCTCGATGATGATGAGATAAACACATCAGCTTCTTCCCTAGACACAGATCCTGAAGGACAAGAAGTGTCTGTAATATTCTGGACCATGTCCTTGACCCAGTGTTGAACTCCTTGCTCACATATCCTTTCATCCTGCTTAGTTCTGATGAAAAGATCCCCAGTTTCTCCAGTCTCTCCTCATGGGAAAGAGAAGTTGGAATTAAGTTGGAAACTCAAACAGGAGTTTCACAGCAGACAGGTCACCATGAGAAAACATTTCATTCCACAGTCAGTTGTTATCATCTGGAATACACTGTCTGAAAGTTTAAAAGCAAAATACTGCAGATGCTGGAAATCTGAAACACAAACAAAAATTGCTGGAAAAACTTCTAAGGCATTGACATCTTTCTTTAAATAAGGTGACCAGTACACAGTACTCCAGATGTGGTCTTACCAGTGCCCTGTATAACTGAAGCATAACCTCCCCACTTTAGTAATCAATTCCCTTCACAATAAACAGTAACATTCCATTAACCTTCCTAATTACCTGCTGTACCTGCAAACTAACCTTTTGTGATTCATACACAAGGACACCCAGATCCCTCTGAATCTCAGAGCTCTGCAATCTCCCACCAGTTAGATAAGCTTCTTTATTCTTCCTGCCAAAATGAACAATTTCACATTTGCCCACATTATACTCCATCTGCCAGACCTTTGCCCACTCATTTAACCTATCTATGTCACTTTGCAGCCTCCTTAATGTCATCTTCACAATTTACTTTCCTACCTATCTTTGTGTCATCAGCAAATCTAGCCACCAATCCTTCATCCAAGTCACAGCCACATTCTCAAGGGCAACTAGGGATGGCCCCGCCAGAAAATCCCACAGCCCATAAATGAATTTTTTATAAGTTCAATGGTGCTGCGGTTACCTAGCAATCACCAAGAGGCAGAATGTGCTCTATCTGGATGTGATTAATAGTGACACTAACAGGAGAATTGAGCACATTTAGGGAAACAGAGAGCAAATAGAAACTATTTCTGCTGGTTAGGCAGTCTTTCCTCATCTCATTCTATCAACATAACCATCTATTCCCTTCTCCCTCTTGTGCTTGTCCAGTTTCCCCTTAAATAATATTGAATGTGATTCCATCATTGGACAACACTTACTAAACAATCCTGATTGTGCCAAGAGTTATACAAACAACCAATTTAAGATTATCAGTCAGACTCACTGTGTGGCTCACTTACACATGCTAGAAGCTAGATGCTAGAGGCCCTGTGCTTTGCAAAAAAAAAAAACACATCCATGCATTGCGCCTTTTCCAACTAAACAAAAGCTATACGATTCACTTTACCCTGTGGGTGTACCTACACCACATGGACTGCAATGGTTCAAGAAGGCAGCTCACCACCAACTTCTCGAGAGCAACTAGGGATGGGCAATAACTGCTGGCCCAGCCACTGAAGCCCACACCTCACGAATGAATTAAAAAAACTTTCACCACTCCCAGTGGTAGTGAGTTCCACTTTCTCAACACTCTTTGGATGAAGAAGTTTCTTCTGAATTCCCTATTGGATTTCTTGTTGACTGTCTTATTTTGATGGTTATGCTTTTCCCCACAAGAGGAAATGTTCTCTCTGTATCCACTCGAACAAAACCTCTCATCATCTTAAAAACCTCGACTAACCTCAGCCTTATTTTCTCAAGAGAAGAGAGACCAAGCATGTCAATCCTTTCCTGATATGTTTACCTTCACATTTCTGGTACCATCATTTTAAACCTGTTCTAGGCCTGATCCAGTGACTCAATATCTTTTTCTATAATATGATGACCAGAACTGCCCTCTTCATTATGGCTGGTAAGATTTAGGTTCGGGAGTCACAGATTACCCAAAAACAGGGTCGAGCTCAGAAGCGATTTGAAAGTAGTTTAGTGAGAAGCAACAATTTAAATATGATGTCTGACAGGTGAGAAGGGTTTACTGGTCCCGGAGGACAAACGGACGGATGATGCAGAGTGAGTGCTGGTCTCTGTAGCTGGTGGTGACAGTCTCCTCTGAACGGTTAACTGGTGTGAGCCAGAGCGTGGGTGTTGGGTTGAAGCCAGTGTGGATCACGGCAATATCTCTGTGCTCGCGAGAGCCTGTTTTAACCTTTCCGCAGACAGTTGGTTTACATATGGGTCATGAGATCCAATTGTATCAGGGTTAGAAATGTCTTGTTTCAGGGCCTGTGCTAGAGACATGTCCTTGGCAGAGATAACAGGCCTGTCCTGTGTTTGTCAGCCAGCAAGCTGCTATGGAAGCTTTCTTCATGAGAGAGAAAGTAAAGTTACTTCCTCAATATTCCATATACTTCTGAAAATGTTATAAAGTTATTAGACAGTGATTTCTTACAGTCCATTACTTGGATTGAACTTGTCTCCATTCCCGTGTCGAGGGGATTTCTGTATCAGGCGGGAGGGATAACATTTGGGAACTCTCGATTCTCCACCAATTCCCATTCCCCTTCTTCCTGGTGGATAATGGAGGTGTCACTGTGAGTAATGTACAAGTCATTAAGAATTGTCAGCAAGGATTAATCAGCACTTTCTAACTGGAGATGTTAATGAGTGGAACCTCTCAGACACTGAATTGTAGAGTTTGTACCAAAGATCAATTTAGGATTGAAGTAAAAGTTCTGAATCTTGTTGTAAACTAGTTTCTGATGAGAGTTCCTGAATTATGGGGAAAGATCAGAGATAGCGGTTCTTAAAGGGACACAAGTCACACAATCAGCTATAGATCCAGAATATTAAACTCCAGCCCAGTTACAGGAATTATTAACATCAGCAGAAACAAACCCCAACTGTCAGAATGAACATGGTTCAGTCCTGGATGTGATTAACAGCAGCAATAACAACAGAATCCAACTCCTGCAGTCACTTGTGAACTCGTTGGTATCTCTGCAGGTGTGGTGACTGAGCGAATCCCTTCCCACACTCGGAGCAGGTGAATGGCTTTTCTCTGGTGTGAACTCGCTGGTGTACATTGAGGCTGAATGAAGATCTGAATCTTTTTCCACAGGAAGTACAGCTGAACGGCCTCTCCTCAGTGTGAATTTGCTGGTGTGTCAGCAGGTTGGATGACTGAGTGAATTTCTTCCCACACTTGGAGCAAGTGAATGGCCTCTCTTTAGTGTGAACTCGCTGGTGTCTCAGTAGACCAACTGACTGAATGAATCCCATCCCACATTCAGAGCAAGTGAATGGTCTTTCTCCAGTATGAACTCGCTGGTGCACTTTGAGGCTGGAAGACGACCTGAATCTCTTTACACAGAAAGTACAGCTGAATGGCCTCTCCTCAGTGTGAATGCGCTGGTGTACAGTGAGGTGGAAGGAAGACCTGAAACTCTTTCCACAGGAAGTGCAGTTGAACGGCCTCTCCTCAGTGTGAATTCGCTGGTGTTTCAGGAGGTCAGAGGACCCAGTGAATCCTTTCTCACATACAAAGCAGGTGAAAGGACTCTCCACAGAGTGAACTCGCTGGTGTGTGAGTAGGTGAGCTGACTGAGTGAATCCCTTCCCACACTCAGAGCAGGTGAATGGCCTCTCCCCAGTGTGAACTTGCTGGTGCACATTGAGATTGGATAAAGACCTGAATCTCTTTCCACAGGAAGTACAGCTGAACGGTTTCTCCTCAGTGTGAACCTGCTGGTGCTTCAGCAGGTCAGAGGACCTAGTGGATCCTTTCCCACATACAGGACAGGGGAACGGTGTCTCCCCAGTGTGAACCCATTGGTGTGTTCGCAGGTGGGATGACTGAGTGAATCCCTTCCCACACTCGGAGCACGTAAATGGTCTCTCCCTAGTGTGAATTCGCTGGTGTGCCAGCAGGTCGGATGATGTAGTGAATCCCCTTCCACATTTAGGGCAGGTGAATGCTCTCTCCTCAGTGTGAACTTGCTGGTGTCTCAGCAGGTGGGATGACTGAGTGAAACCCTTCCCACACTCGGAGCAGGGGAATGGCCTCTCTCCTGTGTGACTGTGTCAATGTTTTTCTATCTGGGATGGGTAATTGAATCCTTTCCCATGTTCCTCACATTTCCACGGTTTCTCCATGGTGCGGGTATCCCTGTGTCTCTCCAGGTTGGATGATAAGTTGAAACTTGTCCACCCAGAGAACACGTGTACAGTTCCCCCCCCGCTGTGAATGGTGTGATGTGTTCTCTTTCCACAGTCAGTTCACTGGAACACTCTCACTCGGGTGTGTGTGTGTCTCGGTGCTTTTCCACTCACACTGATGTTTGAAATCTTTTCCCACAGACAGAACAGACAAACATTTCTCCTTCCACATTCAAATTCCGATGATACTCAGGTCCTGATGAATCGAGTGACTCTGTCAGATCTTGATGTGATGTTTCATTTGAGTTCCCCCTCTGTAAATCCTCCCCTTCCGATACCCTGTAAAAGGAGTTAATAAAAGTCATCACTGTAAGAACAGGATAGCAATTCAGAACAGACAATTCTAGTTTCTATGGAACATTTTTTCCTCTCTTGTTCCCCCAAAGCTGCAAATCCCCGTCCCACACACTCTCCCTCCTCCCTGTGCTGAAATCCAAAGAGTTCTGGATAATTCTTTCTGTATCTTTTAAACACACTTGTACAACTGGAGATAACAACATGTCTGATCATTCACTTCAGTGATTACTCGTGACAAAACATTAATCTGAAACCCCCTGACCGACCAGACAGAATAGCAGACGTTAACCTTGTGCCCAAAACTCACAGTGTGGAGATTTAATGAGCGATTATGAAGGTGGTTTCACCCAATGTCCCAGAGTTTCCTTCCTTCCTTCTCTCCCTCTCTAACTAAGTTAACCTGGGATCAGTCTCATTGCCCATTCTGGTTCCTGCTTCTCTTCCTGATGACTAATTAACTCCAATTAAACACTGAGAAGACTGAAGACACTGTTTTCAGTCCCTGCTCCAATCTCCATTTCCCAGATACCAACTCCATCCCTCTCCCTGGGAACAGGCTGAGATTAAACCAGTCTGTACACTCGGTGTTATATTTGATCTCGAGATGAGTTTCTGACCTCATATCTGTGCCATCACTAAGATCACCTGTTTCCACCTCTGTAACAACACTCAACCTCATGATGGCTAAAAATCTAATGAAGAGGGAGAAAATTGATTGTGAAAGTAAATTGGCAAGAAATATAAAAACAAATATAAAGAGCTTCCACAGGAATATAAAAGGAAAGAGAGTAGCTAAAGTGAGCCTGTTTCCACCTCTGTAATATCACCTGACGTCACCCTGTCTCAGTGCATCTGTTGCTGAAACCCTCATCCTTGCCAGTGGTACCCCCAGACTCGACTATTCCAACACACTCCTGGCCGGTCTCCCATATTCTACCCTCCATAAACTTTAAGTCATCCAAACGTTTGCTGTCCTTGTCTTCACTCACAGTGAGCCCCGTTCCCCTAACACCCCTCTGCTTCCTGACCTGCCTTGGCTCCTGGTCAAGCAGCAATTTGATTTTAAATTTCTCGCCCTTGTTTTTAATTCCCTCTATGGCTTCAGCCTTCCCTATCTCTGTAAATTCCTCCAACCCCAAAATCCTCTGTGATATCTGTGCTACTCTGAGTCTGGCCTTGTACATTCCCTATTTTAATCGCCCCACCATTAGTGAACTTCAGTTCCCTCGTTCCCAAGCTTTGAAATTCTCTCCCTATACCTTTCCCTCTGTCTACCTCACTTTCCTCCTTAACACTCGAGTATTGTAAAAAAAAAACAGACATCCTGTCAAAACTTTCTATCTTGTACTCATCAGGACAGACGCAAGAACACTGAATTTCAAAGATTATCAGCCGGGCTCGTAATGTGGCTCACTTACACTTGCTGGAAGCTACATATATTCATACACAGGGACCTGTCCTCTACAGGCAGGAGGATCATGTCCAGGCTTGGGGGCTTGTGTTGAATTAGGAACATAGGAACAGGAGGACATTTAGCTCGTTGACCCTGCTCTGCCATTCAATAAGATCATGGCTGATTGAGCACTTCAATGCCTTTTACCCACACTATTCGCATAATCGCTTTGATTATTGTTAATCAGGAATCTATCAATTTCTACCTTAAACGTACTCAATGACTGAGCTTCCATGGCCCTCTGGGTTAAAGAATTCCAAAGATTCACAACCCTCTGAGAAAATAAATTTTTCCTCATCTTGGTCCTAAGTGGCTTCCCCTTATTGTAGATTGTGTCCCCTGGTTCTGGACAAAATTAAACAAAAGCATGGGGGATGATTGTTCCCTGGTGCATTCTCCATGGCAGAGCTTTAACCAATCAGAGCTGGCTGGCCAACCAGTCACCACCCTTTCCTCATGCAGTATAAATTGTTTGCTTTGAAATTTTGTATTCTTGCATTTGTCCATATGAGGACATCATGAACAACTTCAATAAAAGCAAAAAACTGCAGATGCTGGAAATCCAAAACAAAAATAAAAATACCTGGAAAAACTCAGCAGGTCTGGCAGCATCTGCGGAGAGCAACTCAGTTAAAACAACTTCAATATGTCTTTTTTCAGCAATATCTAAGTTCTGTACTACTGAGTGACTGTGGGTTTACATTTCTTTTGTTGCTGATCTTGAAGTGCCGCACATTGTATGAATATCTCCCTCGGGTCCGAATGAAATTCCTGTTGCTCATTTGACGCTGTAAGGAGGCGGTTCAACCAACAGAGGACGCTGGTGAGAAGTCATCGCAGCTACCACGACTCAGGAGAGAATCGAGGAGGACCCACTGTCAAAGAACGGAATAGCCCCAAACATTACATTGCTGTAGTGTTTCCATCCCTCCCTCCTCCTCAAACCTTAAAAAAGAGGAAGAGGCAGTGCCTTCAGGAGTGCACCAGACCTGTGAGGGACACTCTTCTGAAAGTGGATTTTAAAGAAAAAGCAGCTGATTGGTGAGTAATCCAGGGAGCAGACTCGGAGGGAGGAGCACCGGAGCGGTAAGTATAAATCTAGCTTACCTCGGGGATTCGCGGCCCTGTCTCCAAGGAGGAGCACCGGAGCGGTGAGTATAAACCTAGCTTACCTCGGGGATTCGCGGCCTTGTCTCCAGGCAGCAGACTCGGAGGGAGGAGCACCAGAGCGGTGAGTATAAATCTAGCTTACCTCGGGGATTCGTGGCCTTGTCTCCAGGGAGGAGCACCGGAGCGGTGAGTATAAATCTAGCTTACCTCGGGGATTCGTGGCCTTGTCTCCAAGGAGGAGCACCGGAGCGGTGAGTATAAATCTAGCTTACCTCGGGGATTCGTGGCCTTGTCTCCAGGGAGGAGCACCGGAGCGGTGAGTATAAATCTAGCTTACCTCGGGGATTCGTGGCCTTGTCTCAAGGGAGCAGACTCGGAGGGAGGAGCACCAGAGCGGTGCTCTCGGGTCACAGAGTAACTGAAGCCAAAACTGAAAAAGTGATGTCACAGCAAAGCTGTGACCTGATTGGTTGGTAGGAAATTTGCACCAAATTTGAAAAAAAAACACTGCAAAGCTAATTAATAAATTAATTATCTAAGTAGAGATGGCTGGGCAGGTGCTGTGCTGTAGCTGTATGATGAGAGAGCTGGCAGATCCCATTGCGAGCCACAGTGACCACATCTGCAGCAAGTGTTGGTTGCTGGAGGAACTCCGGCTCAGAATTGATGAGCTGGAGTCCAAGCTCCGGATGCTATGGCACATCCGGGAGGGGGAGAGTTACCTGGACACTTTGTATCAGGAGGCGGTCACACCCGGTAGATTAAGTACCTCAAGTCCGGTAAGTGGTCAGGGTCAGCAGGGTGTGACTGCAAGTGAGGCAGGTAGAGGGATCCTGTGTTCAGGAACAGAGGAGCCTCAGTTCTTGACCTTGTCCAACAGGTACGAGGTACTTGCTCCCTGTGTGGATGAGGAACAGGGCTGTAGGGAGGATGAGCCAGCTGACCACGGCACCGTGGCGCAGGAGGCCATTCAAGAGGGGGGAGCAAAAAGACAAGTGGTAGTTGTAGAGGATTCTATAATTAGGGGAATTTATAGCTTCCTTTGGAAGCAGGATTGAGAGTCCCGCATGGTATGTTGCCTGCCCGGTGCCAGGGTGAGGGACATCTCTGACTGGCTTGAAAGGATATTGGAGAGGGAGGGGGAGGATCCAGTTGCTGTGGTCCATGTCGGGACAAATAACATAGGTAAGACTAGGAAAGAGGACCTGTTTGGGGATTATCAGGAACTAGGAACTAAATTAAAGAACAGGTCCTCAAGGGTTATAATCTCCAGATTACTACCCAAGACACGTGAAAATTGGCATCGGGGCGCGAGAATAAGGGAAGTAAACACATGGCTAAAGGAGTGGTGCGGGAAAGAGGGGTTCCATTTCGTGGGGCGCTGGCATCAGTATTGGAACAGGAGGGATCTGTACCGTTGGGACGGTCTCCACCTGAACCGATCTGGGACCAATGTTCTAGCGAAAAGGGTAAATAGGGTGGTCAAAAGGACTTTAAATTAGAAAGTGGGGCGGGGAGGAAAGGGTAAAACTCCAAGAAGTATGACTAATGGGAAACAAAGCAGCAGGTTAGCGTGTGGGGGGGGGTGGATTCAACTTCATGGAAAATTATGAAAAAACTGAAAAGAAAGGAGAGCCCAGGAGAGGCTATTAAAGTCTCCAGAACACAAAATAGGACATAGGACGGAGTGTTTGGAAAGGGCTAGGAATCTAACTTCAAGCACATCAGATAAAGGGACGACAATGAGAAAGGGGACAGGAAATACAGGACTGAAAGTGTTGTATCTGATTGCACGCAGTATACAAAATAAGGTAAATTAACTTGTGGCGCAGATTGAAATTGGCATGTTTGATGTGGTGGACATCACGGAGACATGGCTGCAAGGGGATCAGGACTGGGAGCTAAATATCCAAGGATATACATTCTATCGAAAAGATAGGCAGGTTGGGAGAGGGGGTGGGGTTGCTTTGTTAGGAAGAAATGAAATTAAATCGATAGCAAGAAATGATGTAGGGTCAGATGATGTAGAATCTGTGTGGGTAGAGTTGAGGAACCGCAAAGGTAAAAAAAAACATAATGGGAGTTATGTACAGGCCTCCGAACAGTCAGGATGTGGGGCACAAGATACACCAGGAGATAGAAAAGGTGTGTAAGAAAGGCAAGGTTACAGTGATCATGGGGGATTTCAATATGCAGGTAGACTGGGAAAATCAGGTTGGTAGTGGATCCCAAGAAAAGGAATTTGTGGAATGTCTACGAGATGGCTTTTTGGAGCAGCTTGTGGTGGAGCCCACTAGGGAACAGGTAATTCTTGATTTAGTGATGCGTAATGAGGCAGATTTGATAAGGGACCTTAAGGTGAAGGAACCCTTAGGAGGAAGTGACCATATTATGATAGAATTTACCCTGCAATTTGAGAGGAAAAAGCTGGAATCAGATGTAATGGTATTACAGTTGAATAAAGGCAACTACAGAGGCATGAGGGAGGAGCTGGCCAGAATTGACTGGGAGATGAGCCTAGCAGGAAAGACAGTGGAACAGCAATGGCAGGAGTTTCTGGGAGTAATTTGGGAGACACAGCAAAAATTCATCCCGAGGAAGAAGAAGCATACTAAAGGGAGGACGAGGCAACCATGGCTGACAAGGGAAGTCAGGGACAGCATAAAAGCTAAAGAGAAAGCATACAATGCGGCGAAGAGTAGTGGGAAACTAGGGGATTGGGAAGCCTACAAAGACCAACAGAGGACCACTAAAAAATAAATAAGGAGGGAGAAGATTAAATATGAGGGTAAACTAGCCTGTAATATAAAAGAAGATTGCAAGAGATTTTTACTTATATAAAGGGTAAGAGAGAGGCAAAAGTGGACATCAGGCCGCTGGAAAATGACGCTGGAGAAGTAGTAGTGGGGAACAAAGAAATGGCGGAGGAACTGAATAGGAACTTTGCGTCAGTCTTCACAGTGGAAAACACGAGTGACATCCCCAAAGTTCAAGAGAGTCGGGGGGCAGAGGTGAGTATGGTGGCCATTACCAAGGAGAAGGCGCTAGGAAAACTGAAAGGTCTGAAGGTGGATAAAGAACCTGGACCAGATGGATTACACCCCAGAGTTCTGAAGGAGATAGCTGAAGAGATAGTGGAGGCGTTAGTGGTGATCTTTCAGGAATCACTGGAGTCAGGGAGGGTGTCAGAGGACTGGAAAATCGCTAATGTAACCCCCGTGTTCAAGAAGGGAGTGAGCCAAAAGATGGGAAATTACTGGCCAATTAGCCTGACCTCGGTCGTTGGTAAGATTTTAGAGTCCATTATTAAGGATGAGATTTCGGAATACTTGGAAGTGCATGGTAAAATCGGGCAAAGTCAGCATGGTTTCATCAAGGGGAGGTCATGCCTGACAAATCTTAGAATTCTTTGAGGAGGTAATGAGTAGGTTAGACAAAGGAGAGCCAATGGATGTTATCTACTTGGACTTCCAGAAGGCCTTTGACAAGGTGCCGCACAGGAGGCTGCTCAGTAAGATGAGAGCCCATGGTGTTAGAGGCAAGGTACTAGCATGGATAGAAGATTGGATGTCTGGCAGGAGGCAGAGAGTGGGGATAAGGGGGTCCTTCTCAGGATGGCGGCCGGTGACTAGTGGAGTTCCGCAGGGGTCAGTGTTGGGACCACAACTTTTCAGGAACTGAGGGCATCCTGGCTAAGTTTGCAGATGATAAAAAGATAGGTGGAGGGACAGGTAGTATTGAGGAGGTGGGGAGGCTGCAGAAGGATTTGGACAGGTTAGGAGAATGGGCAAAGAAGTGGCAGATGGAATGCAACGTGGGGAAGTGTGAGGTCATGCACTTTGGTAGGAAGAATAGAGGCATAGACTATTTTTTAAATGGGGAGAGAATTCAGAAATCTGGAGTGCAAGGGGACTTGGGAGTCCTAGTCCAGGGTTCTCTTAAGGTTAACTTGCAGGTTGAGTCAGTAGTTAGGAAGGCAAATGCAATGTTGGCATTTATTTCGAGAGGACTAGAATATAAAAGCAGGGATGTGCTGCTGAGGCTTTATAAGGCTCTGGTCAGACCGTATTTAGAATATTGTGAGCAATTGTGGGCCCCGTATCTCAGGAAGGATGTGCTGGCCCTGGAGAGGGTCCAGAGGAGGTTCACAAGAATGATCCCAGGAATGTAAGGCTTAACACATGAGGAACGTTTGAAGACTCTGGGTCTATACTCGATGAAGTTTAGAAGGATGAGGGGGGATCTGATTGAAACTTACAGAATACTGAAAGGCCTGGATAGAGTGGACGTGGGGAAGATGTTTCCATTAGTAGGAGAGTCTAGGGCCCAAGGGCACAGCCTCAGAGTAAAGGGAAGACCTTTTAGAACAGAGATGAGGAGAATCTTCTTTAGCTAGAGAGTGGTGAATCTATGGAATTCATTGCCACAGAAGGCTGTGGAGGCCAGGTCATTTAAGACCGAGATAGATAGGTTCTTGATTGGTAAGGGGATCAAAGGTTATGGGGAGAAGGCGGGAGAATGGGGTTGAGAAACTTATCAGCCATGATTGAGTGGCGGAGCAGACTCGATGGGCCGAATGGCCTAATTTCTGCTCCCATGTCTTATGAACTCGCTGGTGTATCAGCAGTGGGATGACCAATTGAATCCATTCCCACATTCCCCACATTTCCAGGTTTTGTCCCCACTCTGAACGGTGCTTTTTTCTTCCATGTTCAAAATCCGAAGATATTCAGATTATGATAAATTGGGCGATTCCGTCAGATCCTGATGTGATGTTTGGTTTGAGTTCCTTGACTGCAAGTTCTTCCCTTCTCCTACCCTCTGAAATTGGTTTAAAACAGAATAAAAGGAGAGAGAAAATCCACAAAAACACAAAGGCAGGTTGTGAAATTGAGCTGAATGAATCCGGGAATTTGTGGGGCCAGCACAAGGAAAAAGTGACCATGAAAACTGTTGGATTGTCATAAAAACCCAACTGGTTCACTAATGTCCTTCAGGGAAGGGAACCTGCCACTCAGTCTGGGCCTACACAAGACTCTGGCCTCTATGGGAGGGGGGAGAGAGAGAGACAAAGAGAGAGAGAGAGAGAGAGAGTGAGCGAGTGAGAGAGTGGTCAGAGCAGGAGAGAGCAAATGAGAGGCATGTAATTTGCCTAAAACCCAACCAGAGCTTTGACGGAACCTCCACCTATAGCAGGGGTGGGGAATCCACGGCCCGTGGGCTGGATCTGGCCCGTTGCTCAATTTTATCCGGCCCGCAGCAAGAGTTCTAAAAGTAAAATTAGCTCCGATGCTTTGTGTAGAGTCTGAACACAGCACCAGATCTCCCTATTGCCGAAATGACTTTGTTTTCTTGCTGTCTCAGTCTCTATTTTTAGTGAGATCTGTACAAACTCATCATGACAGCACGGCTGCTCGTTTGTCTCTGTAACTGACCACGATGCTGTGGGAAAACAATGAAGTCCCGGGTGAACTTTCAGACAGTGTTAGACTTCTGGGTTAGGAAACTCGCCGTCCAATTTCGACAAAAAGAATGGCACCTGGAACGGTGAGAAACATTATGTTTGGCTGTGGTTGATGTTCTGTGGGAAGAGCTCCAAATCAGCAGATGACAAGTTGACAATGCAGTTCTATGTACTAAAGTTCCAGCCACAATGTTAATTTTTCTGTGTGTGTGGCCCGCAACTGATTTTGTCTATGTGTGAATGGCCCGTGATAAGAAAAAGGATCATCAACACTGACCTGGAAGGACCAGGGTGGCAGGTATATGTGAACACCATCACCTCCATGTTCCCCTCCAAGTCACACACCCTCCTGACTTGTCTGACATCCAGTACTGGATGAGCAGAAATTTCCTCCATTTAATTATTGGGAAGACTGAAGCCATTGTCTTCAGTCCCCACTACAAAGTGCAATCCAGAACCAACGATTCCATCCCTCTCCATGGCAACCAGACTGTTCACAACCATGGTGAAATATTTTACCCCAAGATGAGCTTCCAGCCACAAATCCACATCATCACCAAGACCGCCTATTTCCACCTCAGTAATAAAAACAGAAATTGTTGGAAATACTCAGCAGGTCAGGCAGCATCCGTGAAGAGAACAAGAGTTAATGTTTCAGGTTCTGATGAACCTTCCTCAGAAATGGGGAAAGATAGAAATGTAATAGGTTTTGAGTCAAGGAAAAGGAGATTGTGAGGGAAGAACAAAAGGGAAGGCCTGTGATCGGGTGGATCCACCTCAGTAACATCGCCCGGCTTTGCCTCTGCCTCAGCTCAACCATTTCTGAAACTCTCATCCATTCCGTTGTTCCCTCTAGACGTGACTCTGCTGACACTTTCCTATCCAGCCTCCCACATTCAACCTCCATAAACTTGAAATCATCCAAAACTTCACTCTCTGTAATCACAGACTCATAGAATTGTTTGAGCAGTGAAGATCATTCAGCCCTTCCTGTCTGTGCCAGCTCTCCAAATGAGCAATTCACTTAGTGCCATTCTCTCAATTTCTCCCTGTAACCCTGCACATTCTTCCTTTTCAGGTATCATCCAATTTCCTCTTGAATACCTCAATTGAAGCTGCCTTCACCACACTCTCAGACAGCACATCTTAACCACTCACTGTGTGAATAAGTTTCTCCTCATGTCTACATTGATTCTTTTTTCTTAAATCTGTGCTCTCTCGTTCTCGATCCTTCTACCAATTGGAGCAGTTTCTCCCTCTCCACTCTGTCCAGACCCCTCAGATTTGAAGATGTATTCAAAATCATAAGTAAGTCTCACTCCCACATCACCACTCTGCTCATTGCCCTGCACAGGCTCCCAGTGAAGCAACACCTCAATTTTAAAATTCTCATCCTTGTTTTCAAATCCCTCAACAGTTTCTCCCTCTGTTTTTCCAGTCCCTATGATGATTAAAATCATTTCCCACAGACATAACAGACAAACCTTATTCCTTCCATATTCAATGCTGATGATAGTCAGGTCCCGATGAACGGAGTGAATCTTTCAGTTCCTGATGTGATTCTTGAATTGAGTTTCCCGTCTGTTAATCCACCCTTTCTAATGCCCTGTAATAGAAATTTACAATAGCCATCACTGTCTGTCCAGGATAGAAATTGAGAAGAGACAAACATTTCTCTTGGTTTGAGCTTGCTGTGTGTAAATCCTCCCCTTCTAAACCCCTGGAAAAGGCGTTTCCAAAATCCATCCCTGTCAATCCAGGATAGAAATACGCAACATTCTCTCCTCCTGCTACCTGGACCAGGATGACCGCGCATGCGCCCTGCTGCACAGCCGCTCCCCCGGGCCGAGCAGATGGAGATTCAGCCATTTCCAGTCTGTTCGCTGCAAACGCGGGACCGTTAGTTTCTTATTAAGGCTCTGCGGCCTGCACGAAGTGTTTATTAAACCTCCCTGTCCAGTCCGCTGGCTCCATTCCTCCCGCCCACCCACTAACTCTGTTATTCTGCTGCAGTCGCCATTTTCTTACCCACTCTCTGCGGCTCCAGTCACAGGACAGCATATGCGCATGCTCAGCCCAGAGCCCGCAATGCGCAGGTGCCAATCACACTCCGCCATGCGCATGCGTAAGACCCTGGCGCTCTGGATAGGGCACATTCTGTCCCGCATTGAATGCTGGGTGAGAGGACGTTGTTGCATAAACAATAAATTATGATAATCCGATGCCGTAGCTGCCCCTGCAATGAGGACAGGGCACATTCTGTGTCGCTCCGAATGCTGGGTAATAGTCCCGCCATGGAAAAGAGAGTGTTGAATAAATAATTATGTTTTGTGATTTCATTGCGATGGAACCATAGGGGCAAGATATCAAATGATTAAATCCCTTGATTGATAAACCGAACTGCACACGCCCTGCACCATAGTTCTGTCCTGAATGTAATTACCAGCAGTTAGATGTGAACTCACTGGAACCTCAGCAGATCGGGTGAACATTTGATTTTTTTCCCCCCAGACAGGGGACATTTCAACTACGTCTTGCCATTATGAATGTGCTGATTATGAGTGAAATGCTTTGAACTTTTAAAGATGGATTGTTAATATAGTTAAAGGGCAATAATGAACCAAATGGCAATTTTTATGACAATGATCATCACCGTTACTGACACTGGCTGTCAATTACACACATTGATTGATTCATTGAATTTAAATTCCACCAGCTGTGATCCTGATTCCCAACCAGAAAATGCTGAAAGTACTCAGTGGTCATGCCGAGGCTGTGGAAGAAAAACAGTTAATAGTTCAGGTCACTGAACTTCAAACAGAGCTTGAAAATAAATTAGTGATTCAACCGATTTTAGGAAAATACACAGACAGGGAAATGAGGGGAGGAAGGAGAACAAAAGATTGGATGAATTCAGGAGAGCTGAAATAACAAAAGGGATGATGATACAAGACAAAAACTATGGTAATAGAATGAGTAAATAAACAAAAGGTAGGAGAGTCATTCTGTACCTGTTGTCATTCTGCTCTGATTTGAAATGTGTTGCTTTGCTGTTGACCCATTTGACTTCTATCCCACACTGAAAACTCTTAATCCTTCTCCACCAGAGGTTTTATTGAGCAAACACACGCAATCATACAAGAAAAGTGTCATCATTTTTAAACATTGAAATACCAAAACATAGAAATATTTACGACCCAGAAGCTGGCCATTCGATCCATCATGTCCATGTCGGCAGAAAAAGAACAAGCTGAAGAAGGGTCATTCAGACTCGAAACATCAGCAGAAACAGACCACCATGAAAATGGTTCAGTCCTGGATGTGCTTAACAGCAAAATCTATTCCCTGTCCTTATTCGTGAGCTCGCTGGTGTTTCAGGGGGCTCGATGACTGAGTGAGTCACTTCCCACATTCAGTTCATGGGAATGCTTTCTCTCCAATGTGAATGCGCTGGTGCACAGTGAGGTTAGATGATTGCCTGAACCCAGTCCCGCAGTGAGAGCACCTGAATGTCAGTGTGAACTCACTGCGTGTCATCAGGTTGAATATTTGAGTGAATTCCTTCCCACACTCGGAACAGGTGAATGGCCTCTCCCCAGCGTGAGTGCGCAAATGAGTTTCCAGCCTAGAAAGGTAACTATATCCCTTCCTACCATCCCCACATTACCACAGTTACTCCCCGATGTGATAGCGCATGTGTTTAAACAGGTCAGATGATCAGATGAAGCTTCATCCACATACACAACATGTGTACGGTTTCTCCCCACTGTGAATGGTGCTTTTTCCTTCCATGTTCAAAATATGATGATATTCAGGTTACGATTATTTGGGTGACTCCAACAGATCCTGGTGCGATGTTTGGTTTCAGTTTCTCGACTGCAAATCCTCTCCTTCTAATACCCAGTTAAATTGATTTAAAACAGAAAAAAAGGAGTGAGAGAGAACCCACTAAAACACAAAGGCAGGTTCTGAAATTGAGCTGAATGAATCAGTAATTTGTGGAGCTGGCACAGGGGAAAAGTGACCATTAAAGCTGCTGGATTGTCATAAAAACACTGGTTTATTAATGTCCTTCAGGGAAGGGAACCTGCCACCTGGTCTGGGCCTACCAGGACTCTGGTCCATGTGGGAGGAGAGAAAGATGGGGCATGGGAAATGGACTATGCACATCTATAACTCAACCAGAATGTTGACAGAATCGTCCCAGCTCAAAGCCCACACCAGCCAGAATACAAGGGCAGTGGGTGCATGGGAAAACCATCATCTCCAGGACACACACCAGCGAGTTCACGCTGGGGAGAGGCCATTCACCTGCTCCGTATGTGAGAAGGGATTTAACTGATCATCTAACTGCTGAGAAACCAACGAGTTCACAAGTGACAGCAGGGGTTCGATTCTGCTGTTATTTCTGCTCTTAATCACATCCAGGACTGAACCATGTTTATCCTGACAGTTGGGGTTTGTTTCTGCTGATGTTAACAATCCCTGTAACTGCAGTAGAGTTATATATTCTGGCTATCAGATTATTTTACTTTTTAACATTTACTCTTCAAATTAAGTACCTTTCTTCTGCCTGTTCGCAAGGTTTTGAAAGATGGAACCAAACAGTGATTTACTTGAACAAAAACAAAAATACCTGGAAAAACTCAGCAGGTCTGACAGCATCTGCAGAGAGGGATACAGTTAATGTTTTGAGTCCAAACGGTTCTTCATCAGAACATCTGAACTAGGGAATAATATAAAAGACGTGAAATATAAGCTGGTTTAAGGAGGGGGGGTGGGGGGAGGAGGAGGAGGAGGTGTGGGACAGGTAGAGCTGGATAGAGGGCTAGTGATAGGTGGAGATTGCCAAAAGATGTCACAGACAAAAGGACAAAGAGATGTTGACGGTGGTGATATGAGCTAAGAAATGTGCTAATGGGGACATTATGGGTAGAAAACAGGATGAGCAAGGGACAGATAGTGAGGATGGGGTGGGGAGGAAATCAAATAGGCTAAAAAGTAGAGATTAAAAAAAATGGAGGGAAATACATTTAAAAATAATGGAAATAGGTGCGAAAAGAAAAATAAAAATATATATAAATTATTGGAAAAAGGGGGGATCAGAAAGGGGGTGGGGATGGAGGAGCGAGTTCATGATCTAAAGTTGTTGAACTTAATATTCAGTCCGGAAGGCTGTAAAGTACCTAGTCGGAAGATGAGGTGCTGTTCCTTTAGTTTGCATTGAGCTTCACTGGAACATTGCAGCAGGCCAAGGATGGACATGTGGGCATAACAGCAGAGTGGTGTGTTGAAATAGCAAGCGACAGGGAGGTCTGGGTCATGCTTGCGGACAGACCGAAGGTGTTCCGCAAAGCGGTCACCCAATCTGCATTTGGTCTCTCCAATTTAGAGGAAACCGCATTGGGAGCAGCGAATGCAGTAGACTAAATTGAGGGAAGTGCAAGTGAAATGCTGCTTCAATTGAAAGGAGTGTTTGGGCCCTTGGACGGTGAGGAGGGGAGAAGTAAAGGGGCAGGTGTTGCACCTTCTGCGGTTGCATGGGAAGGTGCCATGGGAGGGGGTTGAGGTGTAGGGGGTGATGCAGAATGAGCAAGTGACAGATAGCCCGAGTGAGGGTGGGGTGGGGGGAAGGGATCGAAATGGGCTAAAAGGCGGGGATAAAACAATGGATGGAAATAAATTTTAAAAATAATAATAGAAATAAGTGAGGAAAGAAAAATATTAAATATATATAATAATTATGTGAAAAAAGGGGTTCGAAGAGGGGGGTGAGGATGGAGGAGAGAGTTCATAATGTGAAGTTGTTTAACTTCAAACAGAACTTTAAATTCGACCGCCTTCATCCCGGTCATCATTGTAGGGGGCAATGAGCAACAGGGAGCATGCGTGGCCGCCATGTTTACAGAGGCTGCAGACCCGGATGAATGACCCGCAGGAGGGACAATAAATCAGAGATAGAGTTTGGTGTGAAATCAATGGGTTGTTGTAAAACAGGAGATCAGGGTAACAGTCAGAAACAACAACAACTTCTATTAACATCATAAATCATCCCAGTGAGCTTCACAGGGAAATTATAAAACAAAGTGTGACATCCAGACACATAAAGAGATATTAGGGCAGATGATCAAAAGCTGGGGCAAAGAGTTTTAAGGAGAGTCTTAAATAGTCGCTTGGTTGTACAGAACTTGAGTGTTACTGAGAAAACCGGCATGGTCCCAAAACCTTCCGACTTGCGCTCATCAGGGCAGGCGCAAGAATAGCTAATTTCAAAGGGAACAACAATTTATACTGCATGAGAAAAGGGTGCTGATTGGTTGGCCAGTCAGTTCTGATTGGTCATTGCCATGGATAATACACCAGGGAGCAATTGTCCCCCAGGCTTTTCTTTAAGTACATAGAAAGAAAAAAACTAGTAAAGACAAATGTAGGCCCCTTACAGTCCGAAAAAGGAGAATTTATAATAGAAAACAAGGAAATAACATAGCAATTAAACAACTACTTTAGTTCTGTCTTCACAGAGGAAGACACAAATAGCTTCCCAGAAATACAAGGGACCCAAGGGTCCAGTGAGAAGGAGGATTTGAAGGAAATTAGCATTACTAAAACAATCGTGCTGGAGGAATTAATGGAGCTCAAAGCTGATAAATCCCCAGGGCACCATAATCTCCATCCCAGAGGACTAAAGGACGTGATCATGGAAATAGTGGATGCCTTGATTGTCTTCTTCCAAAATTCTGTACATTCTGGTTCAGTCCCAGCAGATTGGAGGGTGGCAAATGTAACCCCACTATTTAACAAAGAAGAGAGGGAGAAAACATGGAATTACAGACCGGTTAGCCTGACCTTGGTAGTAGGGAAAATGCTAGAGTATGTTATAAAGGATGTGATAATAGGACACTTGGAAAATATCAACGGGGTTAGACAAAGTCAACATGGATTTATTAAAGGGAAATCATGTTTGACAAATGTACTGGAGTTCTTTGAGGATGTAACTAGCAGAATAGATACGGGAGAACCAGTGGATGTGGTGTATTTGGCTTTTGAGGAAGCTTTTGATAATGTCCCAAACAAGAGGCTAGTGTTTAAAATTAAAGCACATGGGATTGGGGGTAATATATTGTCATGGATTGAGAATTGGTTAGCAGACAGGAAAGAGAGAGTAGGAATAAGTGGGTCTTTTTCGGAGTGGCAGGCGGTGATTAGTGAGTTACCACAGGGATCAGTGCTTGGGTCCCAGCTATTCACAATATATATCAATGATTTGGATGAGGGAACAAAATGTAATATTTCCAAGTTTGCTGACGACACGAAACTTGGGAATGCGAGCGATGATGAGGGTGTTAAGAGGCTTCAAGGTGATTTAGACACGTTGAGTGAATGGACAAATACATGGCAGGTGCAGTATAACGTGGATAAGTGTGAAGTTACCCACTTCGGTAGAAAAAACAGAATGAAAAAGTATTATTTAAATGGTGATAGATTGGGAAATGTTGATGTTCAAAGGGACCTGCGTGTCCTTGTACACCAATCACTGAAAATAAGCAAGCAGGTGTAGCAGGCAGTGAAGAAGGCAAATTATATTTTGGCCTTCATTGCGAGAGGACTTGAGTACAGGAGCAAGGATGTCTTGCTGCAGCTGTACAGGGCCTTGGTGAGACCACACCTGGAGGATTTGTGTGTAATTTTGGTTTCCTTACCTAAGAAAGCATATACTTGTCACAGAGGGAGTGCAGCGAAGGTTCACCAGTCTGATTCCTGGGATGGCAGGATTGGGCCAACAAGGCCTGTGTTCACTGAAGTTTAGGAGAATGAGAGGGGATCTCATTGGAATGTGTAACATTCTGACCGGGATGGACAGACTGGATGCCACAATTATACCTCAATTGAAATTAGTTGAAACCCCCAACGATTACTACCCTATTGTTTTTGCACTCAGAAATCTGTCTACATATCTGCTCTTCTAACTCCCTTCCACTATTTGGGGGCCTATAGTGCACGCCTATCTGATGTGATTAAAGAGGCAGTGGCAGCATTTATATGAACATGAAAGAGAATAGTAGCAGACTTCAAGAGGATATAGTGAGCCTGGTGAAATGGACAGACTCATAGCAGGATAACTTCAATTTTGTGATATGTGTCGTGATCCATTTTGAATGTTAGACTGAGGAGGGCAATATGAATGAAATTTTCCAATGTTACAGTGGGTGCATTGAACAGAGAAAGCTGCAGTTTCATTTCTGTCTTGCATTTTATCTCTTTAAGATTCAATTTTGGGCTTTTTGGGCATCCTGAAAGCTGTTAACAATTGCTGTAGGGAAATTTGTCAAAAGCACTTTTCCTTCAGGAATTCCTGCATTGTGGAAATGTGAATTATCTTTGTAGAAAGAGGATATGCGGGGGTTTGAATGGATGTTCCGGTTTTTGGTTCATTAAACTGCAAATTCAGTGATATCCCTTTGAAATACGCTAGTTACATCAAGTACCCCGAGACAATTAAAAAATTTCACACTGTCTGGCTGTCAATTCTTCAGAAACATGAAGGAAGCAAAGAGATTATAAAATACAAAAGGTGAGCTTGCAGCTAACCGTTGATTTGAAGGTGTGAGTCTTGTTCAGAACGTGTCACATATTTTTAAACCTGGAAACCTGGGCTGATCCTGAAAGCAGGAATTTATCAAAAGCCACACTGGGCTGCTGCGAATTAAAATACTCTTTTCTCTAAGAATAAAAAAATGAATCTGAAATTTTAAAATATCTCCTGGATGGAATTATTCACACCCTTCTGCTTTTGCAAAACCCATGCCTGTGTGTGTGTGTGTGTGTGTGTGTCTGTGTGCGCCTGTGTCTGTGTGTCCAAAAATTCACTGTAGTTACTAATGCTTTAAGATAACATGATAGAAAGCCACATAGGCAGCATTGCAAGCAGTGTAGCATTAGATTGCAAAGGGAACTAAAACTTTAAGTGAAAGGGAAAACCTGTGTTAAGATGGAATTCAATGAAGGCAAATGTGAATTAACCCACTTTGAACTGAGAAAGGATTGAAAGATTACTTCCTTAAATGTCGCAAAGCCTGAAACAGGTCCAAAGAGCCTTGAGGGTCCATCGGTTTGAGTGCAGCGTAGCTTTACCGGGTTGATACCTGGATTCCAAGGGTTAGAATTTAATAGGATCAGGGTGATTTGATACAAGTTGTCAAAATATTAAAAGGACCTTATGGGTTAGATGAGGAGAAACTATTTCCACAGGGTGAGGAATCTTGGACAATGGGGTCATAGTGTAAAAATTAAAGCTTTCAGAAGTGAAGTTGGAAACACTTCCCCATGTAAAGGGCCGTAGAAATTTGGAACTGTCTTCTGGAAATTGCAGTGGATACTGAGTCAATTTTTAGTTTTTAAATATAAGAATAACCTGATCTGATGCTTTCAGAAATCCAGGTATTTTTCGGTACATCTCTGTTACTTGCTGACTGTGTGTGTCCGTGTGTATGTCTGTTCGATTGTGTGTATGTGTGTGTGTTTATTTGTGCATCTATTTGTGCATATGTGTATGCATTTGTACCTATGTGTGTGTGTTTGCGAATCTATTTGTTTGTGTCTGTTTCTGTGTGCGCATGTGTGTGTGTCCGTTTATGTGTGTGCATGTGTATGCCTGTTTCTGTGTGTGTGTTCAAGTGTGCGTGTGGGTGACTGTGATTTCTGTGTGTGTATTTTGCTCTCTCCATACCTAAGCTTCCACCAACATCATTTCACCATTTTAATTTGGTTCATGGTGGCCATTTTTACACAAAATTCCTGTTTCATCACAGCAAGACTTCCTTAATATTGTACACCAATTTATGAGACAGCGTAGAGGGAGCTTGACCCTCTGTATAACCCTGTGTTGTTCCTGTTATCAAAGTGTTGGATGCGACAGTTTTACTCCGTATCTACTTCAGCGTTATACCTGTCCTGGGAGTGCTTGATGGGGACAGTGTAGAGGGTGTTTTACTCTGTATATTAATCCGTGCTGTACCTGTCCTTGGAGTGTTTGATGGAGGCTGTTTAGCGGGAACTTAACTCTGTACCTAAACCCGTGATGTACGAGGCCTGGACGTGTTTTGTTGGAACTGTGCATTGGGACCAATATTCTGTGCACAATTATACCCTGTGCTATAGCTGTCCTTGGAGTATTTGATGGGGACAGCGTAGAGTGAGTTTTCCTTTGTGTCTAGCCCTATGCTGTACCAGAACTGGGAGTGTTCGACCAGGAAAGTGTAGAGGGAGCTTTACTTCATTTCTAACCTGATGCTGTCCCTGTCCTGGAAGTGTATCTGGGGAGAGTTCAGACAGTTTGGGCTTTCATCTGTGTCTAACACGATGCTCAGTCAGTAATGGGAGTTTGTTGGGAGCAGTGCAGACGGAGCTTTACTCTGTTCCTAACCCGTGCAGTACCTCTGTACTGTAAGCAGGGGAACTCACCTTGAATTTGTCAGCCTTGCTTCGTGGAATACTTTTGTATTAGTTGGGAATCTTGACCCAGTGAAATTTTTGCCCCTATTATAAGAATATATATTATAACACCTTCTGGTAACATTAAGGTTCCCTGAGTACTGAGTGGAACAAATCATTCCAAAATATATTATTCCTTGGTGATTGTATTGTCTAAATCCAGCCGTGAATTCTCTCCCAGTGTTATTAGTTTTGCACTGACAGGGAGGGGAATAGAATTCAGTCTCCCAGTGATTTTCCAGATTTAACAATTAACGGTTTTAAATGGAAGCTTTTTGAGGGACATTGAGGTTAAGGGTGTGTGTGGGGGGGGGGGGGGGGGTGGGGGGGAGGAACCTCCCAAATCTAGAGCACGTTTGATGTCAAGGAGCAGACAGGACAGGAGAAGGCAAAATAGGGAAGCTTATATCAGATACTGAGAGCTCACACACACAGGCAAGCACAGGCACAAAACAACACACTCACACATACATACACACTCTCACATGATGGTGCAGCCAATCATTAGGAAGGCAAATGGACTGAGTGTCTTTATTGCCAAAGAGTTGGAGCACATGAGCAAGGAAATGTTTGATGAGGGCAATTTTAGAGGGATTTGCTCTGCAGCTACCCCATTCTCTGCATACCCTGGGAGTGTTTGATGGGGACAGTGTAGAGGGAGCTTTACTCTGTATCTAACCCCATGCTCAACATACCCTGGGAGTGTTTGATGGGGAAAGTGTGGAGGAAGTTTTACTCTGTATCCAACCCCGTTCTGTACCTGTTCTGGGAGTGTGTAATGGGGACAGTGTAGAGGAAGCTTTACACTGTATCTAACCCCATGTTGTACGTGTCGTGGGGTGTTTGATGCAACAGAGTGGAAGGAAACACTTCCACACGAAAAGGGTCGTAGAAGTTTAGAACTGTCTTAGCAAATTGTAATGATACTGAGTCAAATTTTAATTCACAAATCTACGATAGACATGATCTGATCCCTTTCGAAAATCCAAATTTGCTACTGTTCCTCTCTGTCCCTTGCTCAGTGTGTGTGTGCGTGTGTCTGTGTGTGCGTGTGTCTGTGTGTGCGTGTGTCTGTGTGTGCGTGTGTCGGTGTCTCTGTGTGTGTGTCCCTGTTGCTCTACCTGACAGCCTGTAGGTCTTCACATACATCATTTGGCCATTTTAATATGGTTCATGGTGGTTATTTACACACCAAAGTTCTGTTTCATCACAGCAAGTCTTCCTTAATTTTGTACACCAATTGAAGGGACTTTGTAGGGGGAGCTTGACCCTCTCTATCAAACAATCACCAAATCACAGAATCACACAGTGCAGAAGAGGTCCTTCGGCCCATCGAGTCAGCACCGACACGTGAGAAACACCTGACCTACCTACATAATCCCATTTACCAGCACTTGGCCCATAGCCTTGAATGTTTTGACGTGCCAAGTGCTCATCCAGATACTTTTTAAAGGACGCAAGGCAACCCGCCTCCACCACCCTCCCAGACAGCGCATTCCAGACCGTCGATAACCCTGTGTTATACCTGTGCTGCAAGCGTCTGATGGAACAATGAAGAGGAAGGTTTATTCTGTTTCTTATTTCTGCTGTACCTGTCCTGGGCATGTTTGAAAGGGAGATTGCAGAGGGAGCTTCACTCTGTACAGTCCCTGTCCTGGAAGTGTTTGAGAAGAGATTGTAAAGGAAAATTTACTCTGTATCTAACCCTGTGCTGTACCTGGTCTGGATGTGCTTGATGGGGACTGTCCAGAGAGTGATTTATTCGACATCAAGTCCCTTGCGGTTTCTGCTTTGTAAGTGATTGATGGGGAGAGTGTAGAGAGAGGTAACTCTGTGTCTAACCCCATGCTGCACCTGTCCTGGCAGTGTTTCATGGGGACAGTGTAGATGGAGATTTACTCTGTACATAAACCTGTGCTGTAGCTCTCCAGGGGCTGATTAATGGTGACTCTGTATGGGGAGCTTTAACCTGTATCTAACCCCAAGCTATATCAGCCCGAGTGTTTGAGGATAGAGTGTAGAGAGAGCTTTATTCCATATCTAACCCCGTGCTTTGCCTGCCCTGGGAGAGTTTGATGTGGAAACTGCAGAGTGAGCTTCACTATCTATCTCACCCCGTGTTATACCTCCCCTGGGTGTGATTGATGGGGAAAGTGTAGAGGAAGCATTGCTCTGTATCTAATCCCGTGCTGTACCTATCCTGTGAGTGTTTAATGGGGACAGTGTAGAGGGAGATTTACTCTATATCTAACCCTGTGCTGTACCTGTCCTGGATGTGTTTGATGGGGACAGTGTAGAAGGAGGTTTACTCTGTCTCTAACCCTGTGCTGTGCCTGTCCTGGAAGCGTTTGATGGGGCTGTGTACAGGGAGCTTACTCCCCACTTGCCTGGATGAGTGCAGCTCCCACAATACTCACGAAGCTTGACACCATCCAGGACAAAGCACTACAATTGTTTGACACCCCATCCACAAACATTAACTCCCTCCACCACCGACGCACAGTAGCAGCAGTGTGTAGCATCTGCAAGATGCACTGCAGGAATTCACCAAGCCTCCTTAGACAGCACCTTCCATACCCACGACCATTACCATCTAGAAGGACAAGAACAGCAGACACATGGGAACACCACCACCTGGAAGTTCCCCTCCAAGTCACCCACCATCCTGACTTGGAAATATATCACCGTTCCTTCACTGTCGCTGGGTCAAAACCCTGGAACACCTTCCTAAGAGCACTGTGGTTGTACCTACACCACGTGGACTGCAGAGGTTCAAGGATGCAGCTCACCACCACCTTCTCAAGGGCAATTAGGAATGGGCAATACATGTTGGCCTAGCCAGTGACACCCCATGAATAAATTTTTAAAAATAGCCCCGTGCCGTACCTGTCCTGGGAGTGCTGATGAGGACAGTGCAGAGGGAGCTTTATTCTGTTTCTAACCCCGTGCTGTACCTGTCTTGGGAGTGTTTGATGGGGACAGTGCAGGGGGGACTTGGATCTGTATCTAGCTCCCATGCTCTACCTGCCTTAGGAGTGTTTCTGGGGACAGTAGTTCAGACAAACAGAGCTTTCCTATGCATATAAGCCGGTGCTCATTCAATACTAGGAGTGCTTGATGGGAGCAGTGTAGAGGGAGATATATCCTGTATCTAACCCGTTCTGTCCTGTCCTGGGAGTGATTGAAGGGGACAGTGTAGACGACACGTTACTCTGTACCTAACCCATGCAGTACTTGTCCTGAGAGTGTTTGATGGGGACAGTTTGGAGGGAGCTTTAATCTGTATCTAACTCCGTGCTGTACCTGTATTGCGTGTGTTTCATAGGGACAGTGTAGAAGGAGCTTTACTCATTCGCTAAACCTGTGTGGTACCTGTCCTGGGAGTGTTTGATTGGGGCAATGTAGAAGGATCTTCCCTCTGTATCTAACACCGTGCTGTACCTGTGTGGGTACGTTTGATGGGGACAGAGTAGAGGGGTATTTACTCTGTATCTAACACTGTGCTGTACCTGTGTGGGTGCGTTTGATGGGGACAGTGTAGAGGGAGATTTACTTTGTCTCTAACCTTGACCTGTGCCTGCCCTGGGAGTGTTTGATGGGGACATTGTAGAAGGATCTTTACCCTTTGTCTAACCCCGTGCTGTACCTGCCCAGGGAGTGTTTGATGGGGGCAACGTAGAGGGAGATTTACTCTGTATTTAACCCATTGCTGTACCTGTCTTGGGAGTGTTTCATGGTGACAGTGTAGAGGGAGATTTACTCTGTACCTAACCCATAGAGTACCTGCCCTGGGAGTGATTGATGGGGGCAATGTATAGGGAGATTTACTCTGTATTTAACCCCGTGCTGTACCTGTCCTGGGAGTGTTTGATGGGGACAGTGTGGAGGGAGATTTACTCTGTACCTAACCCCATAGAGTACCTGCCCTGGGAGTGATTGATGGGGGCAATGTATAGGGAGATTTACGCTGTATTTAACCCCGTGCTGTACCTGTCCTGGGAGTGTTTGATGGGGACAGTGTAGAGGGAGATTTGCTCTGTGTCTAACCCTGACCTGTGCCTGCCCTGGGAGTGTTTGATGGGGGCAGTGTAGAGGGAGCTTTACTCTGTGTCTAACCCTGTGCCGTACCTTCCCTGGGAGTGTTTGATGGGGGCAGTGTAGAGGGAGCTTTACTCTATATCTAACCCCGTGCTGTACCTTCCCTGGGAGTGTTTGATGGGGGCAGTGTAAAGGGAACTTTACTCTGTATCTAACTCCGTGATGTCCCTGTCCTGGGAGTGTTTGATGGGACAGTGCAGATCGAACTTTACTCTATTTCCAATCTTGTGCTATACTTGCCCTGGGAGCTTTCCGAGGACAGTTCAGACAGACAGAGTTTCACTCCGCATTTAACCCTGTGCTGTAACAGTACTGGGAGTGTTTGATAGGACAGTGCAGATGTAGCTCCAACCTGTGCTGCAAGTGTTTGAGAGGAGGTTGGAAAGGAAACTTTATTCTGGATGTAACCCTGTGCTGTCTCTGGCCTGGAAGTGCTTGATGGGGACTTTCTAGGGAGAGATTTATTCTACATAAAATCGCTTGCAGTTCCTGTACTGGGAGTGTTTGATGGGGACAGTGTAGAAAGAGCTTTATTCCATATCGAACCCTATGTTGTACCTGTCCTGGGATTGTTTGATGTGTCGGTTTAGAGTGAGTCCACTGAGTTTCTAACTCTGTGTTGTACCTGTACTGGGAGTGTTTGATGGGGACAGTGTAGAGGGAGCTTTACTCTGTATCTAACTCTGTGCTGTACCTCTACTGGGAGTGTTTGATGGGGACAGTGTAGAGGGAGACAGAACGCAATGTATTGGTTAAGGGTTTTCTACAGTTTAGATGGAGGTGTAGAATGCTCTCCCCCAGGGGCTGATCTCAGGACCTCTCACATAGAGACCCCTCGAACCTGGTCGATCATTCCCTACTCAGCCTTCAGTGTCCCTCCTCTGGATATTTCACCTGTGGATTCATACAACACACACAGCAAAATCTATGATATGATAGGAAGCAGCAAACACTGTTACACTCAGTACACACGGTACCTTAATGCTGCAATGTTATAAAATCTAGTTAGGTAACTGTCATCGCACAGGGACAACATTTCGCTGGCTCAACATTCTCCCTCTCTCCCTCCCTCTCACCCCATCCCTCACCCCTGCTCCCTCTCCCTCCCTCTCGCCCCGTCCCCATCCCTCATCCCTGCTCTGTCTCTCTCCCTCTCAGCCCGTATTTCTGTCGCCCCCTCTCTCTCTGTCACACTCTATCTTTCTCTTGCCGGCTCACTCTCTCTCTTCCCCTCTCGCTCTCTCTCAGTTTCTCTCTCTCCCCCTCTCTATCCCCATCCATCTCTCTCTGTGAGAATCTGTCAAAAATCCAAAAACATCTGTCAGACATTTTAGGTTTGTTCACGGTGGCCAAGTTATGTTCGCTCAGCACTGGGACATTTATGACAGAGTTGACTCCTCACTCATTAGTAATTTAAATGTGACAGAGACACAGCTTTTCAGCGCACGTTTCTCCCTCCATTTTCCCTCCATTTTAAATATGGGGAAGGGATCTCACACCTTTTTAAAGACGGAGAAGGGATCTCCCTCCTTTTTAAAGACAGAGGAGGGATTTTTCTCCATTTGAAAGATGGAGAAGGGTTCTCCCTCCACACACTCACTCTCAAACACACACTCTCTCCCACACACACATTGTCCCTCACACTCACTGTCCCTCAAACACACACTCTTTTTCACACACACACTCTCCCTCACATAAACCCACTCTCCCTCACACACTCTCCCTCACTCGCACACTCTCCGCATCACACACTCAATCCCTGCCTCACACACACACTCTCTCCTTTACACACATGCTCTCTCCCTCACACACAATCTCGCTCACACACACACTCTCCCTCACACACACATTCTCTTTCACACACACACTCTCCCTCACACAATCCCACTCTCCCTCACACACACTCTCCCTCACTCGCACATTCTCTGCCTCACACACACACACCCTCTGCCTCAAACACACACATTCTCTCGCTCACACACACACTCTCTCCCTCATACACAATCTCCCTCACACATACACTTTCCCTCACACACACACTATCTTAAACAAATTCTCTCTCTCACACACTCTCCCTCAAACACACACTCTCTCTCTCACAAACACTCTCTCTCACACACGCACTCCCCCTCAAACACACGCTCTCCCTCACACTCATTCTCTCTCACACACACACACACCCTCTTTCACACACACTCTCCTTCGCACACAAACTCCCTCACACGCTCTCCCTCAAACACACACTCTCTCTCACACACGCACTCTCCCTCAAACACGCACTCTCCCTCAAACGCACACTCTCTGTCACACAAACACACTCTCTCTCACACACACTCTCCCTCAAAAACACGCTCTCTCTCACACACATACTCTCCCTCACAAACACTCTCCCCCACACACACTCTCCCTCACACACACACTATCTCAGACAGTCTCTATCTCACAGGGAGAGTGAATCCCTGGAGTGATGTTCAGTTAGCTCAGGGAGATTGTGTCAGAGGGAATGGAGCATGGAGAGAGGATCCCTGGGGTGATGTTCAGGGAGATGTTATCAGAGGGAGTGGAGCAGGGGGAGAGGATCCCTGGGGTGATGTTCAGTCAGTTCAGGGAGATGGTATCAGAGGGAATGAGCTGATCAGGGAGACAGTTCATTATCAAAGCTGAAGGGAGAATGACAGGGCTAATGGACTTAACAGAAAAGGTGGAAGTGCACGGCCAATGTGTTTACCTGGACGTGGACCGTGTATCGGTTTAACAGAAAGGGGTGGGTTTGGGTTGGGTGCGGGAAATCACTGTTTGTGTATTTAAGAGAAAATGCGAAGCCAGTGTCTCAGTATCCGATCGGCTCCAGGATCTGGGAACAAGCCTCATGTTTATGTTTACTTGCTGCATAACGTGGAACCCCGTCTTTGGCATTTTCGCGGTTCTGTCCCCCCGGAATGTCCAAGAGACCTAAAGCTCTGTAATAATTTACAGGATTTGCACTCGATCATATATCAGTGCCAGGCACTTCCCAGTCTCTGGAGACTCTCCTTGGTTTGTGCTCCCTGTTCTGCCTGTGTTATTTATTTAGCCCGTGGATCCCCGCCTTCAAAGTGTTTAATCGGATAATGCAGAGGGATCTTTACCCTGTTTATGACCCTGGCTGCACCAACCGTGGGAGTGTTGAATGGGGCACTGTTAAGGAAGTTTTCTGCTTAAATATCCTGTCGTGTATCAGCCTCTGATGAAGCCGATTCCTGCTCTTTAGAATTGCCTGACATATGACTGTGGCCACCCAGAGTATGAGTGAAATCACTGAGGTGACCCTCCCAGTTCAATCATTCTACCTCTGGCAATTGCCAGAAACAGGCAGAGGTAAAGGCCTCGATACACCGATGGGCGGCCTAGTGGAGACTTGTGGGCAAATAGATCCCAGACAGGACCAGTAAAACTGGGAGAAACGTGTAATAGGGAAAATGGAACAGTGTCGATGGGTCTTGGAGAAAGGAATTCAGCAAAGTCACAGTTAGTTCACTTTTCATTCCAGATTTATTCGCAATGTCAGAGGATATTTTACAGGAAAGTTTATTTTAAAGTTAACAGAAGTGAGTATAACGCCTGAGGTCACATTGAGAACAGAACACATGCGCTCTAAGTTGGTAAACTGTATGTACCACTGGAACATAGATCAGAAAGAGAAAACAGCGGCTTAACGGAAAGGGAAGGGAACAATAGTGAATAAGGAATGAGAAAAGTTACTTAATTACAATTGAAATCCTAACTCCAGGGAAATTAGATGCTACAATTACATTACAACCATTATCATCTCGCACATTTCATACAGGGAAACGGAAATACTGTTACAGGTTCGGTTACAGATTCGGGATCACCAAGAGAACATATTTTAAATTGGAATACAGAGATCTTAATGAACAGCTGAGGAAAAGCTACTGGGTCCGAAATTCAACCGATCACTTGATCTGTAAAAGAGGGAGAAAATAATGAAGCAGATGTTTATGATCTGGTGCATTTATGTTATAGTTTTTAGTTGTTGAAACATTTAGAAAGTTTTCAAACCGCTTCTGTCAGATTGTAGTGTTAGTGGATTGAATCTTCTCACCTTCACCAGAGTGACGGCAGTGCTATAGAAAATGCTCAGGAAGAACAAGACAATGAATGTGGAAGCGGTTGTCCAGATGTTCCCGTTATCGTCCTCATTTTCTTCAATCCACATGCGGTCTGTGGAATCTGCAGGGATAGAACCGAGAAATTTTAATTACATTCTTATTAATCGAGGGTGTCTTGTTGTTTTTTTATATATATATTAATTGTATTGTATCTTCCTCAAGCAATTGGTTTGTTCTCTAATTCAATTTTCAATACATATCTATTAATGAATTAGTGACTCTCAGCAATCTCTGTCTGTTACTAACTCCACAGCTGTTCTCACTTTACATTCCTCATCCTTTCCCTATTGGAAAACGTGTTCTTTTCCCCTTCGACACCAGTTTATTTTGGAACAAATTTCGTACTGACCTATCTTTTGATTATATTATGATGGAAATTGCAGGAGGTTTACCAATTGATAACAATTATTTTAATGATAGGTACTGATAGCTACTAATTCCGAGACTCTGAACTCTGTAAGATATCTTTGGTGAATTTTCATCTTATTTGTTTATTTGTGATGGGAATGTTTGGCATATAATTAACTTAAATCAATTTACAATTAAAACATTGCTTCAGTGTGTTTCCTGGGTCTTTATGTGCTCCCAGAAATTTTTGGAAGATGTGTCCGTTAACAAAATATATTTGTATTATTCTTTCGTCTGTAGCTTGGCATTTGCCTTTGTTTTTTAATATTTGCATATGTGTGCAGGAGTATCTCTTGCTCTGCCTTTAACTGTGTTTATGTGCCATGTTATATGAGGGTTGATGTGTGTGTTCATGTGGCATGAGTGTTGATATGCTTATTTATGTGTGGCGCTCCTGTGTGTGTATGTTTGTTCATTTGTAAATGTGTGTGTATCAGTGTGTTAATGTGACTTTATGCGTTAATCTTTATGTTCACTTATTAATGTCTGTGTTAAAGAGTTTGTTTATTTCCATGCCTGTTAATATATCTTATATTGTGCCTTTTTATATTCTATGTTGGCTATGTTAATAATGGTGACCCCATGAGCGTGTGAGTATGTTAAGGTGTGCGTTTATGTATGCGTTGATGGATATTTATAACGATGTGTTTATGTATGTTTACGTGTCCATGTGTACTAAAGCGTGTGTTTATGTTTTTGTTTTTTTATGAGTGCGTGAATATATTCAGTTGTTTCTTGTTCTGTGTTTCTGAAAATGTTAGGTCTGATCATCTGTGTGTCTGTGTGCCCGTGTGTCAATGTTTTAATGTGTTTGTAGAAATGCCTATGTAAGTGTATTATTGTGTGTGATAGTGTGTCTTTAGATCTATATTGTTGTGTTCATTGAAGCATAGTAATGAACATGTTCATGTGTATGTTTACATGTCCTGTATGAGTCTGCAAACGGGGTTGTGTACATCTGTATTTGTGTCTGTTGTGTGTGTATATATGCATATGTGTTTGTGTGCGTACACATGTTTGTAAGTGTGTGACTGTGAGGGCATGTGTGTGAGAGAGTATCTGCGTTTTTAGGTGTGTGCGTGTGTGTGTGTGTGTGTGCGTGTCTGTGTGCATGTGTGTGTGTGTGGTGTTTGTGTGTGCACCTGTGTATGTATGTGTGTTTGACTGTTTGCTGAGTGTGTGTGTATATTTGTGAGTATGTGTTTGCATATGTGCATGTTTGTGGTGTTTTACTGTGAGTGTGCATGACTGCATGTTTTCTGTGTATATATGTGCTCTTGTGAGTGTGTGTGTGGGTTTGTTTGTGTGTATGCCTGTGTGTTTGCCTGTGTATGTTTATTAGTGTGTGGGTCAGTGTTTGCATGTGCATTTGTGTGTGCTTGTGTGTGTGGCTCTGTGCATAAGCATCTGTGTGTATGTATGCTGGTGCTTGTGTACGTATGTGTATGTGTGTGTGTGTCTGTGTGTGTGTGTGTGTGTGTGTGTGTATGCGTGTGTGTGTTTGTGTATGTGTGTCTCTTTTTCCTTGTGTGTGTATGAACCTGTGTGTGTGTGGAAATGTGTGTAAGTATATGCGTGTGTGCGTCTGTGTGTGTGTGTGTGTTTCTGTGTGCCTGTGTATGTTTGTGTGTGTGTGTGTGATCTTCTGCCTGTGTGTGTGTTTGTGGGTGTATATTTATCAGCGTGTGGAGGTGTGTGTTTACACGTGTCTTTTGATTGTGTGACTTTTTTGTATATGTATGTGTGTGTGTGTGTGTGTGTGCGCTTGTGCGCAGGTGTGTGTGCTTGTGCGTGGGTGTGTGTATATGCTTGTGTGATTGTGTGTGCTTGTGTGTGTGCGAGTGTGTCTTTGTCTCTATGTATATATGTGTGTTTGTGTGTGTGTCTGTCTGCCTGCATGTGGATGCCTGTGTGTGCCTGTATGTGTGCTCGTTTATGCATGTGTTTGAGTGTCTGTAAGTGCGTGTGTGTACGCATATCTGTGTCAATGTCTGTGTGTGTGTGTGTGTGTATGTGAATGTGTGTGCTTGTTTATGTATGTTTGTGTGTGTGTGTGTGCCTCTCTGTCTGTCTGTGTGCTTTTGTCTGTCTGTGTGTATGTCAGTCTGTGTTTATGTGTTCGGGCATGTGTGCATGATCTAGTGGTGTGTGTGTGTGTGCTTGTTTATGTATGTTTGTGTGTGTTTTCGTTTGTGTGTGGATGTGTGTGCTTGTTTATGTATGTTTGTGTGTGTGTGTGTGTTTGTTTATGTATGTTTGTGTGTGTGTGTGTGTGCGCCTCTGTGCCTGTCTGTTTGCTTTTGTCTGTCTGTGTGTATGTCAGTCTGTGTTTATGTGTTCAGGCATGTGTGCATGATCTAGCGGGTGTGCGTTTGTGTGTGTGTGTGTGTGTGCGTGTGTGTGTGCCTACCTTTGTGTACGTGTGTGTATGCAATTTTGTTTGTGTCCGCGTATGCGCTTGTTTGTGCTTGTGTCTGTATGTGTGCATATTTGTGTGTGCGTGAGAGAGAACTTGAGTCAGATTGTGTGTGTGCTTCTTTGCGTTTGTGTGTGCTTATAAGCTTGCGTCAGCATGTGGCTGCGTGTGTCTGTGTTTGTTTGTGTGTGTGTGTACCTTTATGTACCAGTGTGTGCATTATTTCTGTCAGTGTCTGCATGTGCGTGTGTTTGTCTCTGTGTCTCTCTGTGTGTGTTTGTCTCTGAGATGGAGAGAGACATCTTGTTTCAGAATGCATGAGTGTCTTTGTTGTGTGTGTGTGTGACCTTCTGCCAGGGTGTGTGTGAGTGTGTCTTTGAGAGATTGTGTGTGCGCGTGTGTGAGAGAGTCTGCGTGTGTGTGTGTGTGTATTTTTACGTACCAGTGTGTGTGCATTTTTTCTGTCAGTGTTTGTGTGTGCACGTGTTTGTGCCTGTGTGTGTGTTTGTCTGTGAGAGAGAGAGAGAGATAAATCTTGTGTTTAAATGCGTGTGTGCCTTTGTTGTGTGTGTGTGTGTGTTATCATGTGCCAGGGTGTGTGTGAGTCTGTCTTTGTCTGTGTGTGTGTATTTGTGTGCGTGTGTGTGTGTGTGTGTGTGTGTGTGAGCCTGTATGTGTGAGTGTATATTTATGTACTAGTGTTTGTGTGCATTTTTTTCCTGTCAGTGTTTGTGTGTGCGTGTGTTTGTGCCTGTGTGCCTCTGTATGTGTTTGTCTGGGAGAGAGAGAGATCTTGAGTCAGAATGCATGTGTGCCTTTGTTGTGTGTGTGTGCGTGTGTGTGTTTGTTTGTGAGTCCGTGTGTGTGTGTGTTTGTGTGCGTGTGTGTTTATGAGCTTGTGTCAGTGTGTGTGCTTTTTTTATTATTGTTCCACATATCTCTGAACATGAAAAACGTGGCCTGACCGTGAAGGTATGATCGATGGAGAACACTATTCTGTATTCTGTGAATGAATGTGTTTTCTGTGGGGTTCAATGAGACATCAAGCGATAGAATGCAAGAATTAAACAGAAGTACCCAGAAACATTAGGAACATAACTGGAAAAATGGGAAGGATTGAATCAGCAGTTCAGTTTTGGATTATGAGAAATCATTGGCATCTTATGATTCACAAGAACAGGAGATTGAAAAGCGTTTCAAAGTTATCATGTTGCACCATGATTGCCATGATTGAAGATTACAATATGAGCGCAGGAATCTAGAAGCCGCCTTGTACCTGAACCCATATCATAGACAGCTGTTGACTTCTAAACCCTCTGCTCTGCGACTGGGAGTTTAGTGAGTTAATGTTCCCCTCTCCACTCCCTCTCGTTGGCTAAACAATTTCCCCTCCGGTTGTCTCTGTTGGGGAGGTGCTGGTACATTGCGTTAACTAATGCCGTCCCCTCTTTCTATGTTGGTTAAGTGGAGTAATATTTAGCGTTCCCGTGTGACCCTCACTTCAGTTCCCAGTGGGTGCGATGCGGCAACTTCCAGCTGGTAGAACTTTGAATGGATGGACATTAAACAGGAACAACGGGATCTAAATGCTGCTGCTGTGTGTGCTGGTGGGAAATGGGACATTGTCAGAATTCACCTCAGCGAGGGGCAAGTTGGTGAAGTAACTTTGCAGAATTCTGTAATGGATGAGAATTATTCTGTCTCTAACCCAGGGTGTATCTGAGCTGGGTGCACTGATTGTACAAGACTCAGGTCTGAGACCTGTAAATTCCCGACATCAACTAAACAGGCCTAACATTAGCAAAACTAGAAAACACAATTAATTAAGTAGCTGTGTATTTAATTCACAATTGGAGGAAAATACTTTATTATTTCTACTAAAGTACGAAATGTAAGCGATAGATTCTCATTGACATGAATTGACGGTGTCCATCAGTGCAAGGGAAATATTCACAAAACTCGGTTTACCGCTGGATTTATCAACCGTTCTGTTGATGATCTTCAAGGGAATCGCTTCATGTCCCACCACACAGGAGTAAGAAGCGCCGCTGGCCCACTCCTCCGCTGCAATGGATAACAGGCTGTACATGAAGAAGGAGTTATTGCCGTTCTCCGCCATCACCTCGGTGTTCTTGTAGTTCCCCGGATTCACCGGCTTGTCATTGATGGTCCACTTGACGAAGATCTCTCGGGGGGAGAAACCTCTCACTAAGCAGCTGAGGGAGATGAATCTCTGAGCGGAGACATCTTCAGCCGGGGGCAGGAGGACAGAGACGGATGGTTCCCGCGGATATTTAGCTGCAAAAAATTTACAATAAATGTCAAAAAAAAAACTGGAGAATTCCAGAGAAAATGACACCGGTGGTTAGATTGTGAGAGAAATGTGTTTTGTTTTGACTTTTCAAGATCTCCATTTTCCACTTTAGGGTCTGACCGGCTTTCTAGCTCGGAGCAGATGTGGATGCAATCATTTACACTGAGAATATGCGGGATTGGATTGGAAAGTTTCATCAGTAACAGGCCATTCGGCGGAACGGTTCTGTGCTGGTGTCTAAACTGTACACCAAGCTCCTCCCACCTTATATCATCAAACCCTGCAGTACAGTTTCTTGTTCATTCACCTACTTATGAATTTACTGCTGGAATGCTTCATGTACGGGCCTAGGGATTTTAGTTAGTGGAATTACCAATCAGACTAGCTCATTAATGCACTGTACACTAATTATTGGTTCTTAAACTTACACTGGGAATTTGCACACTAGCTCACTTATTGATTCATTCTCACCACTTACGTTCTTCCTTGTGGATGGAATTTCTTAAAGGAGTCGGCAGATCCTGATGGCTCACCACGCAGTAGAACTCAGCCCCACTCAGCCAGGCTTGTGTTGAGATATTCAGGTGGCTGACCACGCTGTTAGGATCCTTTCCCGGCTGGACAGCAATCTCTGATTTCAAAGGCTTCTGCTCTTGTGTCCAATTCACGAGGACTCCATAAGGGGCGTTACTCACAATGCAGGTTAAGGTCACTGTCGCCTCCAGTAAGACCTGTTCTATTGGCGGCGGCTGTAGAGTAATTACGGGATCGGTGCAGTCGGAAACTGTGAAGCAGAAATGAATGTCAACCAAAACATCATCTTCAGAATCAGAAACCCAGTATTCAGCTTTCACTCTCACGACGGGAATATTTATTTGACCTCTCCCTGCCATGTAAAGGCCATCATTATTTGAAGGTCAGTGACTTGCAATAATTCCGGGAGACTCCATAACATTCCATGTGTATTTCCAGCCAGAACCACTGGGACTGGATAAACCAAATGCCGGTGCAACAATGTGAATAAATTCAGGTACAATTGTTTTATAGACAGATTATCACTCGTCCCGAAATCAAGGAATGAGAGAATGATAGAATGCTCACAGCACAGGAAGAGACCATTCAGCCCTCTATGTCTCTCTGTAAGGATAATGTGCGCCTTAACCCCATTTATCCTCCCCGTTCTGTCACGTGCGATAACATTTTCAAAAAAACAATGTTAATCTCTTTTTTTGAAATGTCAATTGATTCCCAGCCTCAGAAAATCTTGGGGAAAAGGAAAGTGATAATATTTCACAGTGTGAGGAAAATGTTGTCAAAATCGCCTTCCTCAGGATTTTCCTATCCCTAATTTGGAGGACTAAACATTTCTCCCCTTTTCCAATTTCATTAATTAACCGAAACACCGCAATTCGATCACTCATTAGACTTTTGTACTCAAAGGATTGCAGCCGAGACGATGAAAACTGCTATCAGCGCTGCTCAATCTGAAAACAGCAGCAGAAATAAAGTGCACATCTTTGTCGGAATTGAAGTCGTGGGCAATTACCAGTAAAGGCCTGCAGACATCGATCCTACTCACAATATGAACAATCATTTTCGGATAAAACTAAAACCAATGACTCCTCACTCACTATCCAACTTTTGAACAAAATGTCACCGTGTTTTGTGAGTTGATGGAATCCTGATCATCGGGGGATTCTGATTCAGAAAGAACATGGGTTCAATCCCCACTCCAGATGTTTGAACACAAGTGTAGCTGATACCAGAAATGTAGTACTGATCGAGTACTGTATTGTGAGAGGTACCGACTTCAACATCAACTGTTAGGGCCCGGGACTGCCTGCTTTGTCAGTGTGACATCACGTTTCCCCAAATTCTCCCAAGTTTTGCGTCGTCCACAAACATTTAAACTGTCCCCTGTAAACCAAGATCTAGATCATTTATATATATAAATATTTACCCACTTAGCTATTGTCCCTTTAATTCCATGATCTATAACTTTCCTCACAGGTCTGTTGTGTGTTGTATCGAAAGCCTTTTGGAAGTCCATATACACCACATCAACGGCCTTGCCCTCATTAACCATCTTTGTTAACTCTTGAAAAAACTCCAGAAAGTTAGTTATACAGGATTTTCCTTTAATAAATCCATGATGACTCTTCCTAATCAATCTACATTATCCCATATGATATTAATTCCATCCGGAATAATTATTTCCAGAAGTTTCCCCACCACCGAAGTTAAACTGACTCGTCTGTAATTGCAGGGCAGACTTTTATAAACTTTGTTGAACAAGAGCATAATATTTGCAATTCTCCAGTCCTCCAGCACCTCCCCAAAATGCAGGGAACGCTGAAAAATTTTTGTCAGTGTCTCTGCAATTTCCACTCTCACTTCCCTCAGTTCTATTGGACGCATCTCACCCGGTCCCGGTGCCTTATCAACTTTAAGTGCCGACAGCTGATGCAATGCCTCCTCCTTATCAATTTTAAACCCTTCTAGTGACTGAGTTTCCTCCTCTGTCACCATGGCCTGGGCAGCATCTACCTCGTAGGTAAAGACAGCTGCAAAGTATTCATTTAACACCTCAGCCAAGCTTCTTGTCTCTATGTGTAAATCTCCTTTTTGATCCTTAATCGGCCTATTCCTCCTTTTACAACCCTTTTATGGTTCATATGCTTCTAGAATACTTTGGGATTTCCTTTTACGTTAGCTGTCAGTCTTTTTTCATAATCCCTCTTTGCTTCTCGTATTTGTTTTTACACATCCCTTCTGAACCTCCTGTATTCAGCTTGATTCTCAAATGTATTTGCTTCCCGGCACCTGCTGTAAGCACACCTTTTCTTCCTTAACTTAATTTCTATCTCCATTGCCATCCAGTGAGCTCTGGATTGGCTTCTCCAGCCCTTCCCTTTTGAGGGAACATACTTTGACTGTGCCGAAACCATCTCACCTTTGAAGTTAGCCGATTGTTCAGCTACTGTTTTTCCCACCAACCTTTGGTTCCAGTCTATCAGGCCCAGCCCCATTCTTGCTCCATTGAAGTCCGCTGTCTGCAAGTTGACTATTCTTACCCTGGATTGATCAATGTGATTTTCCACCGTCATCCAAAACCTTATGATACAATGATCACTATCCCCTAAATGCTCCCCTCCTGTCAATTTATTTACTTGGCCCACCTCAATCCCAAGAACGATGTCAGGCAGTGCCTCCTTTCTTCTTGCACTGGACACTGCTGTAGGAAATTCTCCAGAGTATAATCTAGGAATGCTGCTCCCTCACTGCCCCTTACGGTACCACTATCCCAGTATATATTCGGGTAATGAACCCCTACCCCCTCCATTATAACTACTCGATGATGTTTAAACCTCTCTGTTATTTCCTTGCTCCTCTCTATCTTCCCACTGGCTATTCCGGTGTACACATTACACCCAGCAATGTACTTGCACCCTTCTTATTCCTTTGCACCAGCCAAATTGGCTCTGTCCTTGAATCGCCTGACACATTTTTTTCTCCAGTATTGCAATATTCTCCTTAACCAAAAACGCCACGACCACCCCACCCCGTTTCTATGCCCTCTCCTGTCTTTTCTGAACATCTTGTAACCAGGAATATTTAACACCCAATTTTGCCCTTCCTTAAGCTTACCGTTATCTCCGTTATCGCCCTAACATCATAGTCCCACAAGACAATCTACGACAGTAACTCCCAAATTTTATTAACTATACTCCGTGCATTCACATACATGCAGTGCAAGACTGATTTAGGCTTCATTGCATGCTCCCTTCTCCTGACTCCATCTATTAACTGACTATACCCTCTTTTAGTGTTAGCTGCCTCTCCCAGAATTCCATGCACCCTGGTATTACTCTCTGACATTCACTCCTTGTTCCTACGCCCCTCCTGAGTTACTTTGAACCCTCCCCAGCAGCAAAACCAAAAATGTTATTTAGTTCTAAAATCCAAATATTGCTGGAAATCTGAAAAAAAAATGTAAATGATTAGCTAAAGTGTGTCTGTTTGCTGGACAGCATGTGTCCCTCATCATACAGAATGAAATCAATTAATACATAAATAAATCCAGTCAGCATCATGTCCCAGTTTATAGGAAACTGTTGTACAGCAAATCGCTGCTGAATATTCTGCTTTACGACAATGAGCACATTTTCACGGTCATTCATTGGCTGTTAAGTGTTTTAGGACAATCTGATGCTGATAAAGACGCTGTGTATATGATAGGATTACTTCAGTGTGTTTTTGTTTCGTTTGGAAGGAAACGCAAGCGGGCAAATTGGCAAATGGGAGACATTCTCTGAATTTTCATCATTCCAAAATAATTCTTGGCTTGGACAGAGATAGGCACCAAGAATGGCCTTGAAATTTCTTGGGTTGTGTCTCTTACCATCAGGTTTGGTGATGTTTCGGCTTTGAGTGACCCCTTTATGAGTGACCAGGCAGGTATAGAGCGTGTGACTGAACCAGTCCCCAGCGGGGACTGTCAGCTGACTGGTCGCTGAGAAGTTCCCGTTCACTTCAAAGCCGGGAGAGGTGACGAAGCCCGAGTCCATGGCCTGTCCATTCTTCATCCACTTCACGTTGATTGAATTTGGACGGAAGTCAACGATTGAACAGACGATGGTTGCAAATCTGCTGCTTGTGATTTCGTCACTGGGACTCACGGTGAGGAGAACAGTTGGATGATGCACCACAATATCTGCAAGAAAATTCATATTATTTGGAAATAATTTTGCTTCAAACCAAACAATTAAAAACTGTAAAACTATTTACATAAAATCCACAGGACAGAACCAGGCCAGCCGGCCCCATAGTTCAATGCTGGACTTTAGGATCCACAAGAACTTCCTCTCGCTCTACTTCATCTTGCAGTATAAAAACCACCTTCTTTACAATCTCCCTCATGTATCTATTAAGATTCCCCTGAACAGGGTCTCAGTAACGTCTCACCTACAAGAAGTCCCACATTCTGCTCATCCTTGGTGTAAAGAAGATTCAGATTTGCCAATTGTTTTTTTTTAACATTCTGTTGTAAACATGAGCTCTAATTCTTGTGTAATCTATCAAATTATTTCAGAAGTCTGAGGACCTTTATTCGGTCCCACCACAGATTTTTATTTTGTCGAGAATAGACCACCAGCCTATTCGCTCTTACTTGACAGATGTAATCTATCAGCTCTGGTATTGTCCTTGTAAGTAGTTTAGCTCCTATTGTGACGCCTCTGTAGCATTCTCCTTACGTGGAAACCAGAACTGCATACAGTATACTCGGTGTGATATGGAGGGGATAACTGCACACAGTACACCTATTGTGATGTGGAGACCTTAATTATACACAGTACACTACGTTGTGATGTGGAGAATAAAACTGTCCACAGTGCAATAACTGTGATGCGGAGACCAGAGCTGTCCATATCACACTAAGTGTGATGTGGAGGCCAGAACTCTACGCAATCCACTAAGTGTGATGTGGAGAATACAGGTATCCACAATACACTAAGTGTGATATGGGCACCTGAACTATACACAATACTCTCACTCCATTCTAACCCATGTGATGCAGAATTTAAACATAACTCATTTGCTGACCACGTTTACCCTTCACCCAGCCCCGGCCCTGCCGCCCTGTGCATCCCACAACACGAACCTGGCATTTCCTTCACCCAGACCGAGTCGCTCCGTCGAACCTCGCAGTAGATTGTGCTGCTTCCCACCTCTGATTCGGTGATGGTTAACTGGCTTCTCAGGGTGTGGGTTCCCTCCTTGTTCAGCACTGATGGGTAAGTCTTCAATCCAGCAGTGATCGTCTCTTGATCTTTCTTCCAGGAAACGCTGGTGATTTCGGGGGAGTAGTCCGCAGCCAAACAGCCGTAGGTCACGGAGCCGGCAGTGTTTGCTTGTTCACAGGAGGAGAGCAGAGCGTAGAGGGTGGGGGGAGACGGTGTCGCTGGGAATGAAGAGTCAATTGAACAAGTTAAAAATTTGATTTGTGCTTATGAAATAAGCAAATTGTTCGAAGTTTAATATTGGTATCATTTATTTCCAAAATACTCTGGTCATAAACTGCATTTAGGAGTTGATATGCCCGACGGGACACGCCCCCATGATGGCCAGTCTTGTAAAAAAAATGAGGCACAAGTCGGAAAAGGGAAATACTGCCCATGAGACCACATAATTGCGAGTTAAATAAGGGATATTGTAACCTGGGCTTCCTCCAGCTCTTGCTCCTCTTTTGAGGAAAACATCAATCATTCCTCAAACACTTTCACTTTAGACCCTTGCACATTATTTCCACTGAGCTCTCGCTTAAAGTATTTTACTATCAACCTCTTATCACCAGCAAATGACTATTTTAATGCAGCAACATTTAGCTATCTCTGGGCCAGGATGGCGGATTATCTTCCATGAAGGACATCAGTGGGCCAGAAGGGTTTTTACACGAACCTATTCTAGTTTCTTGATCAACATGTTGCTGTTTTCAGGGGATAAACTTTGATGATGCTTGGCAGCATTTTCTCTAAAGATTATGTAACTCCGACCGGTGGATTGACTAGCTTCATTACTTACAGACAAACTTTTAGCACTTTTATAAAGCATGACCCAGAGTTGTTCAATGAGACTATTTGATAGCATGGACGGTTGGCTTTCGGCCAATCACAATTCCGAATTAACTCTCCAAAATTGCCAATCTTCAATGATGTTTACAAATAATCCATTTTAATCATAGATAGATCGGTTGATAGATAGAAAGTTAAAGAGATAGAAAGTTAAAGAGCTAGAAAGTTAAATAGATAGAAAGTTAAAGAGATAGAAAGTCAAAGAGATAGATAGATAGATAGATAGATAGATAGATAGATAGATAGATAGATAGATAGATAGATAGATAGATAGATAGATAGATAGATAGATAGATACATAGATACATAGATAGACGGATAGATAGAGAGATAAAGAGATATTGATCGAGAGATAGAGACAGAGAGAGACAGACATACAGACAGATAGATAGATAGACCGATCAATCGATGGATGGAAAAATGGATGCATGAATAGATACATGGGCAGAAAAAGGTGATACATCTACACTGCACAATCAAATGTTCACAGTTCACGGACTGCACTGATTAGATACACGAGAGAAGAACATTGAATTTCCACATCAAACCCACAGCCCTAGTAAAGCCCTTAGAACAAGAGTAAAACTGCCTCTATTATAGTTCATCAAATACCGTTAGGACACTTGGGATCGGGTTCTGCATTGAATTAAGTTAAATTCATATTTTTCCAGCTTTCATTCCCACCGTAGTTTGTATGAGACACTGAGTAAGGCACTATACTGTCCACTTAAGTTGCACAATTTCTTTCCAGATTCGATTATATCGCAGAAGGTAACGTTACAGTCAGTTCATTTAACTGTCCTGAAATTGTGCTTTAGATCAGGTCAATCTGATTCAATTATTATCTGATATTGAAAATGTTTAACCATCATCCCTTCATCACAAACTTGGCTTTTTTTTCGAATGAAATGTACTTAAATTAACGATCTGCTACTTCATTGGAGGAATTGAATCATTTACTTTTGCATATCTAGTTCGGAGCACTCAATATGCTTGATACTGATTAAAGTTCCTTGAACATTGACAGTGCCAACATTCTCATGTCAGATACAGAACAGTTGAATTATACTAAAACTCTATTTGCACAGTCCTGTGAAGCGTTGTATTTCCGGAATAGTAATGGTGGGATGCATTCTAAAACACCCTCTATTCTGCACTGTTCGTTAAAACTTGCATTTAGACTGGACCACCAACAAACCCCGGCTCTGATACAACAAACACTGAACAGATAAAATATCTTTCTACACTTTGCATTCCTTCTGAATTCCACAAACTGGGATACTGATCTTAATTCTGAGACAGCTTCTCAAACTTAAGGACAGATTTGTACCTTTCTCCGAGATACAAACTTCTTAAATAAATGGATCGAAATTAATTCCCTGAAATACAGGAGAATGAACCAGAAAGTTCACAACCAGCCAGGAGGCGCCTGATTCTCACACAGTGACAACACAGATAGAAACAGAACAGATGTAAACAATGCAAAAATCATTCTCTTAAAGATAGACTTCTCCAGTATCCATTAATCCGTTTGAATAGATTAAAACTTTTGTAAATTTATGACCACGTCACTTCTCTGAAATTGAGCTGATTCTAAATTGAAAAGCTCCAGCAATTTCTCCCTGTCTGTGTACAGTTTTCACAACAGCCTTAGAGTTAGTTTGGCTGAGAACAGGTACATCAAAATAATTTACATTGAGTGTAATTTATGCCTATAACAGGGACATTGTAACAGAGCAAGAATTTAACAAATCGGGAGATATTTAAACTGAACTCCGATTATTCACTGACATAATTTCAGAATTATGTGTAACCATTGAAACTGCTGAGGCAAAACAGGAAGGTAATTCATTAAATTGTACAGCAACATCCAATGCAGCTGAAGGCAGTTGAGTAAGAAACATGTTTTTTTTCCAAGTTAATTGAAAATAATTTTTAAAATTCTCCAACCATGAGTTTCTACTTTAATCCTGGACTCAGCACAGCACATTTGAGAGATTTTTTGTAATGAATTTGCACTGATCTTAGATTCTATTTTCGCGTTGTTGATATTTTACCCTATTATGTCAAATTAGTTGATAATTTTATTCTTCTTCTGATTTGTCTCTTGTTAATAATAGGCTTAATTAAATTAAGGTGACATTTCTTAAATTAAACAAATAATTCCATACACATTCGGACAAATATATTATTTTACTTTTAATAAATAAAGATTATCTAAAATTTATAAGAATGTGCTCCTATACCTACACCCGTGTAAGCTTTTCATGTTTGTGACTATGTTGGCACGACATAAAAGCTTTTCTGTTCTAAACGTGTATTTCACATGATAGATTTATAAGTGGGTAGCTTAACATTGTTCAAACACTATCCGGGTACTCAAATCGGTAATAAAAAATGGATTGCAATATCCTCTAGTCACTAAAGCAGGACTCCGGAGTTTAAATATCATCCCACATTTCAACAGCAGTTTTATTTTTAATAATTAATGTAGCCCTGGCAGTTTGTCGCCATTTTCGGAGCCTCCCCTAGATAATAATACAGCCAAGCTTCGATATACCACTCCGGTAATCCACACAATGCACGTAAATGTGTTTTAAATATATAATGAAAATAAAATGCTGCGGATGCTGGGAATCTGATATAAAAACGGAAAATGCTGGAAAAACTCAGCACGTCTGGCAGCATCAGTGGAGAGAGAAACAGAGTTAACGTTTCGAATCGGTATTACTCTTCTTCAGATCTCTGCTTCTCCATGGACAGATGCTGCCAGTCCTGCTGAGTACTTTTTCAGCATTTTCTTGTTAAATATATAATGCTGCTTATTGAAATTAAGATCCACAACCATCAATGCAGAACTGAGAGATAACAATTCCTCTGCATCACCCGAGTCACTGAAATTCAACGAGCAAAAAGAACAACGATTTTAATGAGAATTAAAGGTAGCTTCCATTTAATTCAACCCGTATATCTCACAGCTTTGCAAGATTGGTTGTTGTTCTTCAATTCAGAAGTTACATTTATAATTAAGCCAACCTGCTTCAATTGCAATGTTTGTCCATCTCCAGCCTGGAGAACTTTCTCTGAATTTGAATAGAATCATTGAGCAATTCATTAACTGCAAACTGTTTAAAATTGGCTTAGTGATAATGGTCTAAAATTGAAGGAACAACGCTGTTTGGCTGCACAGCAGAGGTTCAGCAACCCGGCAAATATATTAAATTAGCTAGCTGCAATTTACAAAATGCATTTAATATTGATAATTAATTTGCACCTTTCAACTTGCGTAAAACAGAGAGGAACCAATTAATTTAAAATCCCTGTTTGAACTAAACACTGCAGTGCGATCAGTGTGTATTACATTAAAAAAAAATCGAAATTGCTGGAACCTTTGCATTTGTCCGGCTGCTATTAATTGTGCTGGGATTTGCAGCAGGGTTGTGGATAGCACAGATTATCTGCTAAATGTTCATCGATACTATTTTTTATTGTTGTAATCTTGGGAAATATTGCCGCATTATAGCCGTTTGAGTTATATTCATTTAACTCCCCATCACAGTTAAAATTCGCTGCTTTAACATTGCATTATTACCTCAAGTATTAAATAGGAGTATCGGAAACAAAATATTAATTGTTGAATCTGCAATTAGCACTGAAATAAAAATGCATCAATACATCTATCAATATTTATTAAAAAGCCTGCCTGCTTTGTAACTATAACCCTCCTTCATAATGGTTTAAGCAGATGTGATCGACATTACACGTTGTAGAATCACCTAACAGGTCCACGAGCTTTAACTGTTCAAAGTAACCCAGGCATATACTCTCCTCAGCACTTAACACCAAATCACAACACAGAGAGGCTGAATCCAACAACTGATTAATTACCTAAGTCCTTTCAGCAGAATCAGATGCAACATTTCAAGTCAACCTGAATACATCGTACGAAATCGCCTTTCATTGAACAAGTCATTTATTAAAATAAACAGAAATATGAAACAATGGCAGAATAATTGTATTTCGATGGATCATGTTTAATGCATTCTGTTGATTTTCACGATTTATTTAATAATATCGGGCGATATTACTGCATTTTAGTGTTTCAAGTTGTTTTCATTTAAACCTGACCCAGTGTTAACTGTGTTGTTCTTAGTTATGGTAGCATTTCACTTATTTAAGATGAACATTCGTCAACATGATATTGATATTTTTCAGCGCAGTTAACACAAATAAAAATGACAAACATTTATTTTAAAACCCATAGTTTAAAATGACTTTTTGACCTCGATAGCACTCGGTTTCCTGTCTACAATCTTATTTCCAACACTTTTAAACACAATGTTTTCAGTCGATTAGAAAACTTGCAGCAATCAGATGTCACCGAGATTAAACATCGTAGAAACACCAAACTATATAACAAAACTCATGCATTTAAAGTAAGATAGGCACAAATCCTCATCAGCAGATAAAAGGCAAATCACTCAAACAAGTCCTTAAAACTCCCATAGCTTTTTTTTTGCCGAGAAGCAGAAGAATTGTTCAATCCCTTTGCAGCGTAATTAAATGAAACATTGTAAACACAGAATGCAAAGTTTCGGTTAAATCATTAATGACTAAAATAAACAGAAATGTGAAACAACGAAGCAAATTCAACAGCACAGAAAGAAGGCATGTTTCTTACCTGCAGTCACCGTCACCATGGTTCCTTGGCCCCAGTAGTCAGGATAGTCACAGTGTTACATTTGCTGGTCTGGGTCACACAATAACCAGTTCTGCACACAAGGGGAGAAATTCAATATTAATTTAAATGTTACGAACCGAGAAGCAAAGTAAAATCATGATCGGCTTTATCAAAAAAGTAAAATTGTGAAATATTTTTTAAAACTTTATAAATTACACTGTTTTATTTGTATTTCACAGAGTAACTGATGATCATGCATTGAAATCAGCAACCAATGATTTAATAACTAACACTTTAGCACCTCTTGAAACGTGTCAATTATGGAGTTCCAGGCACAGATAGGGCTTTGTTTAATATAGTTGTATTGTAAGAAAAAATGCATTGACCAAATGCAATCAATTAGCCTCGATGAGGTTTTTTGCATTAACAGTAACGGCTGTGCCCCCCAGTATCACTGTGAGACGCACCATGTCAGAAACAGTGGTGGACTGTAAAATGCGAAATACAGAGATTCAAATCCACAGCGGTCTCAGAAACCTGATTCGGAATCCTCGAGGAATATGTCAGTCAGATATTTCAGTTAGTACTCGTCATTATGTTTATAAAGCTGATCAAAATACACCTCAAACATATGATCCCCTCTTTAGAATGACAATCAAAACTAATAAAATCAACGCTTTTACACATTTCTTTCAATGCAGTGTTACTTCTAACCATTATTTTTAGGTAATTTTTGTTCTCTTTGACATTCCTGCTGTGATACTGATCACAGATTTTAGCATGCTCCCTCTCTGGGGTTTTTGTATGAGGAGCTCGCTATACACAGCACCGTGACCCACTGTAGTACCACAGTGACACAAACCCGCACAAATACTTCTCTCACTCAATTGATTGCAGCAAAAGTTAAAAAAAAATAATAATAATTCAGTCAACAAAAGGTTTGCAGATTTTAATTGTAACCCACCCATGAGTTTTACTCAGAGTAGAGCTTTGGGCTAATATGATCCCCATTCATATGTGGCACCTGGTCGTCAATTGCGGACATTCTAACCATTAGCCATGCTGAATATCTATACAGGCTTACTTGAATTTTTTTAATTGTGTTTTTTTAATTGGTTTCGTTGATAGCTTTAGGAAATACAGCTTTCCAGTCGAGGTTGAAACATATCGCTTGATATATTTTAAACTAACACTGACCTGTGATTCACTGCAATTACTGTCCATCGGTTTCTGTACGAGCTCTGGACTTGTTCAGGTCGCTGTGAGTGTCTTGCACAGTAATAGATGGCGGTGTCTTCTGGTCTCAGATTCTTAATCTCAATATACGTTGTGGGTGAGGTTCTTGAAGGGATGATTCGACCTTCGACTCCAGGCGCGTAATACTTGGTATTGGACGGAGTATTGTAAGCAAGGAGCCACTCCAGCCCTTTCCCAGGAACTTGTTTAACCCAGTTCATATAGTAGCTGTCCAGATTGTATCCGCTCACCGAACATGATATTTTGTGGGATTCGCCGGGCTTTTTTGTCACAGGAGCCGACTGGGTCAGAACAATATCAGATCGGACATCTGTAAATGTTGAAAGAAATGTAATTTCATTAGATAACAATCCAGTAAATGAATATAAATTTACATCAGACAATAAGCAGAGTTCTGTTGTATAACCATACAGTCAGGGATACTTACAGGGGAAACAAGCCATTAAGAAGCTAAGCCACAGCGCAGACAGCATCCTTCAGCCTCTGGGTATAACTGACTTGGGAACGTGTCTCTCCGTTGCAGTAGTGGCTACGGATGGTTGGACCTGGAGCTGAACCGCCCCGTTATTTATATTGCTGGATCCAAATGTGAGAGAGAGGGCTGGAGAATGGGAGTCAACTCTCCTCCCCCAGTAACAGCCTGACTCCTCCTCTTTTTTCCTGTCTGAGTCCAGGTGTGTAAACCATTATTAACTATTGGTAATCCGTGTACCCCAAACAAACCTGGTTTTATTGGCGATTTATTGCTTGGGATTAGATACCATATTTACAAAGCACATTTAGTTTAAACTTGAATTTCTGTTGTATTTACAATCCAGATAAACACCACACATGTGGACAATGTCCAATTAATTCCAGATGGACCTAAACGCTCTCGTGAATTTTTTTTTTGAAGATCTGGCGCGATCTCCCCCGTGTCCAGAGCCAATATTTATCCCTCAGTCAGCATCCCAAAACAGATTATCTGGTGATTCATCGCAGTAGAGTTTGTTGGATCTTGCTGTGTGCAAATTAATGGTCGCGTTTCCCTGCACTACAATGGTGATTATATATTTATCTTAAAAAATCTTCATCGCCTGTAAAGCGATTTGACATACGCTGAGGTTCTCAAAAGCATTTCGTAAATGCAAGACTTTCTTATTCCCTTTGGTTACTGTTTGTTAGATAGAAGATAAAGGATACAAATGTTGCTGATATTTGTCGAGGGAAAGCGATGATGTTTCTCCCAGGGCATCGAAAGTTTCGGAATGGTATCACTTCATTTCAGATATAATCCATCGTGAAATGTGCGGCTTTGCTTTAAAGCAAACCGCCCTGAATCAGCATCCAGACTGGGATTGTAATTCAGAAGACTGACTTTCATTGGGTCAAGTAGAAAATTATTAATGGAATCAAATATTTCAGGTATTGAGATGTTTATATCTGTCTGATACCAGCTCAGCTTACATTGTCTTTTGATTAATTGCAAAGCCGCTCTAAATTATCAGCTAATTTGGCCTTCATTAATTAATGTCTCAAACACTTTACCTTCTTCTATTCGTGTTTATTCTGTTCTGCACATGCCGTATATCAAACACAATTTCCTAACCTCACATCATAAGGAATACAATTTAGATTAACATTGCCTAATGATTCATTAGCTGATGAATGTATTCCCAGTTTGTTCAGCAATACATTCAACCCATATCTCTCCTGCACAGACAGGGACAGAAACCCAGCATTCCACCATCAGGGAGGGGTGATAATTCACATTATAATTTACAGAAAACATCTGTGGCTGCTGTGCTGAAAATTCAACAAGCTGTTTCCAGCCCGCTGATCACATATAGGAAGCCAACTAGAACCCAGGTGTTATTAGTAATGAATTGTATTTATACATAGATCTGCCCAGCAACAATATGCTCAAATAGTTCAGACTCTTCTCCATTGGTTATATGAACGTCCATTTCGAATTGCTTAATATCTTCACATTGATTCCCAAATATGTGCCTTCTCTGAAGAGCAGGGTTATGAGCCCTAGAGATGATTCCCGCATCCCGGGGCCATTGGCACATCATTGTGCACAAACCGAAGAAATAATTCAAAGAATCAGGGGCCTATCTGACTCTTTAGGAAGCGCAAAACCTGAACGTGATTTGTGGAGGCTGGGGAATATTTGAAACACCAGAATATATAAACCCTGTGGATAATCTCGAGAACCTGGGCCGGGCAGACTTACCAGAAGCACAAATGCTGTTAATTATCCCCAGAATTTGCGTATATCTGAGACAAGCCCCCCTAGGAGCTGAAACCCTGGGGATTGCTTCCAGATGCTGGGTCTATCTGACACGGAATGTTCTGGAATTACAAATCCTATTAATGATTCCTTGGTACTAGGCCTATGTGGCGCAGACACACCTTGGAACGCAAGCCCTGGCATTTTCTCCACATGCTGGGCCTATCTGACACAGACACTCAGGCGAGCACAAACCCTATGAGTAATTCCCTGTTTTGGGGCCTATATGAAACAGGCACATTAGGGAGCACCTCCTGGACTGATTTCCTGCAGTAGAGAATGCATATCCGAGCTTAAAGGGTGAAGCCACTAAACTTGAAGGTGGGAGAATCATTGTCCCACAATAGGCATTTTTTGAAAAATGTTGGGGGAAAAACAGTGCAAGTAATATTAATATGAAAGGATGACAGCGGAGAAAGAAATAGAGTGAAATTCACAGTATTTTGTTGTTGCCTCCCAGATTTATGCACATATGTTTCAGGACTTTATGTTTGAACCCCTCCTATCAGGGTTCTGTCACTTTCACAGCGCTAAAAGTGTCTTTATCAAAGTCAAAAATGAGATGTTTTGTGATTGTGACGTGGGAAACAATCCATTCTCATGATTCTCCAATTGTCTGTAGGGTTTGACATAGTTAAGCATATCTGCCACCCACACCTACTCCCATACCCCCCATACATACTTTCAGGTGACCAGATGCGTTGTACTGCACTCAAATGACCAGAAAATAATTTTATGAAGACATTGATCCCTCTGACGCACCTCTGGATTACCCCAGGTATTAATCTTTGATATCCTCATATTTCTCACCGACGTACCCGTCCGTGACGTCACCCATATACACAGCATCAGACCCCGTACGCATTACACCCAGCTCTAATTCACCATCAGCTTTCCCGATCCCTCCAGTGTTTCTCAGCTGCCAATCCGCTAATCGACCATCAAGTACGAAGTGAGCGGAAATTTCCTCAAACAAAACATTTGGAAAGCGAGGCCTTTTTCTTTAGCCCCAGGACAAAATTAGCCACCGATTACATCTCTTTCCATGATCAATGTCCGAAGATGAACCAGATCACTCGCAGGTTTGGCGCCTGATCTGACCCTGAGCTGAAATTTTCACTCAAGCTTCCCTTAAATAGCAATAAAAACTCTTCTATCTCTATTACATCTCCCGTCTCAGGTCTAGCCTCGGCACAACTGCTGCTGAACGCTTAGCATTTTCTCCTCTAAATTTTACAATTCCAATTGCTTCCTGAGAAGCCTCCCATCTTCCACTTTCTATAAATAAGAGCTCATCCTAATTTCGCCTGCCGGTACCCTAACTCGCACCATGCCCTAAACACCCATCAACCTATTCTCCTTGACGCAATGTGGGTCTCGACTAAGTAATGCATCAGTAATGAAATTATCACTTTAAAAAAATCCCTCCATTTCCTCTTCCCTCACTGACACTCTAACCTCCTTCAGCCTTACAATTACCCTTGAGTTGGTAATGGAATGGTCAATGGGAAATTGCTTTCTAAACAAGAACATAGAATATATGGATTATTAATGCATATTAGTGTTACTAAAGGACCTACATTTTACTTTCAATCAAATGAAATAAAATGTTGAAACCTAGCTCACAAAGATAATCATTTATCTTTGTGAAATTCAAATAGAAATATTAAGAATGATTTGTTTGCCCAAACACACACACACACACACACACACACACACAGGCCTGCACATACACAGAAATACACACGCACACTCACATACAGAGAAACACACACACACACACATGTACACACATTCACATACAGACAAACAGATACACACACATATACATGCACACTCTCACACACACAAACAGAAACACACACAAACACATATCCTCCCTCCATCTCTCTCTCTTTTACAAGCTCTCACACACACAAATACATACAAACAGACGTTGCTTGTTTTCTTTCGACTTGTTACCTTTAGCCAGGTGAGTGTTTTGTGTTTGGTAAACATTAGGACCTTGCGACAGCCCACGTGGGAGTTCTGTATGGCCAACGTTCCAAGCTTTGCCAACACAGCCTGTAAGTCACATGAAAGGTAAATAGGAAAACCTATCCTTAACGTAGGTGAAAAAAAAACCGAAGAACATTCGGCACAGTACACCTCAAGTATGAATTACTAAACATGGCAACCGAGTTTGTCACTAAATATTGAAGCATCAGTGAACTGTTGCTCACCTTTAGTTTTGTAACTCAATTCCGGGCCATCTCTGGATGATCGGTACAAGATGCAGCCCTTCCATTCAACACAATTATTACCCACGTAATACCAGGGCAACTCGGAATTTTACACAGCTGATGATCGGTATTAGCAAGATTAAATGTATTTCTCTATCAAAAATGATTGCAAACTGCCTCCACAAGCAAACATACACCTTCACTTATGTTAAAGCCTATCTATCAATCTACCAGTCACTCAGACAGAGGCAAGCACAGTATAAAGTGAGAAATGTTCTTGTGCAATAATAAGTGAGACAGAGTTTGTGTAACATGAAAAGTAGAATGGTTTGGTGCAGCAATACCTGAGGCTGCTGCCAATGCAGTATAAACAGAGGGATGGTCTCGTGCAGTAGCAACTGAGGTATTGCCCACTGTAAAATAAACCGGGGTCTCGTCCAAGAATTACCGAATCATAGATCCCAAGGTTAGACAGAATCATAGAAATATACAGCATGGGAGGAAGCCATTCGGTCCAATGTGTCTACGTCAACCGACAGGCAACCACTCAACATAATCCCATTTCCCAGCTCTTGGTTCATTGACGTGCAGGTTATGGCACTTCAAGCCTCTACAAGGACTTTAAAAGATGTTATACGGGTTTCTGCATCGACCACTCTTTCAGGCAGTGAATTGCAGATCTCCATCATCCTTTTGATAAAAAGGAAATCCCATTGAATCCCCTATGAATCTCCGACCTCTCACCATAAAAGTAAGTTGAATGTAGATAAACACCACCTCAACCAAGGGGAATCTGGCCTTCCTACTCGCTCTATCTGACCACTCATAATTGTATATACTTCGAATAGTTTCGCCTCAGCCTCTTCTATTCAAAAGGCAACAACCATCGCTTGTCTAACATTTAACCATAATTAGAATTCCCCAGTTCATTCAACATCCACGTAAATCTCCTCTGAACCCACTATCGTTGAATGGCATCTTGCCTGGTTTGAGGTGAACAGGAATGCACGCAGTAGTCAGCCTGTGGCCCAACCATTGTTTTCACAGTTCCAGCATAACTTTCCAACTCTTCTGTGCTATGCTCCCTCTAATACAGTCAACTGTCCCTGTGTAATATTGACCATCTGATATACTTATCCCGCAACCTTCAGGATTCTGAGGTCATGCCCTCCAATGCCCCACTGATCCTTTATACGTGCCAGTCTGGTCTCAGTACATCTTGTAATATAAAAAACACGTGGTCTAGTGCAGTTCTAACTGTGGCAGGGTCTAGTATAATGTTAACAGATGAAGGGGCTAGTTTGGTGGGACGAGTCAGTGCCCAGCGTGAATTAAACACATACGTATATTAACGGAAACCAGGAACAGATGATAACATAAATTTTTGCACGCTCTTCGTCCACTTTTTGTGTTGGGGTGGATATCAAAGCCCCCAAGATGCTAAACTTCCAGATCAAAATTCCTCCTTTATCTAAGGTCAATATAAGTACGTTAAGTGGATTTCAGTCACTTTCTTCTTTTGTGGATGCTTATTCGCACAAAAAGTTATTTTCATCTGCAATTCATTGCATTTCTGACCCTCTGGAACCTCAAGAAGAAGGTGAAGAGCTGCTATATCATAGTGACTTGTTCTTAACGACATAAATATGAGAAATAATAACTGATAGTGACATTTTTACAGTGCCGACTATGACAGCCTTTGGTCACCAGGTGGCATTGATAGCGTGATTGTTTCCATGAAAAAGATACAGATGCTGCCTCAATTATTACTGCACGATTGCATGTCTGTATTTATCTTACAGTAGGCCCTCACTCATTTATTGCTAGTTGTTCTTCATTCTCAGATGTGGACATCGCTGGCGACGCCCAAATTTATGGCCTTTACCCAATTGACCTGGAGGAGGTATTGGAGAGCCACCTCTGTGCGGAGCAAAAACAACAACAGTGCCGTTAGGATGGGAGTTCCGGGGTTTTGACTCAGTAATAAGGAAGGAAATACAATAAATTTCCAGGATACTGTGTGTAACATGGAACGGCACTTGCTGGTGTTGGTGCTTCCATTCACCTGCTGACCTTGTCCTTCTACGGAGCAGGGCACTTGGTTTTCGAAGATGCTGCCGAAGGATTTAGCTGAATGGGATGAAGGGCTTCCGTTAAGTGAAAAAGCGATAAAAAAAAACTTTCTCCTGGAGCAGTTAAAGTTCAGAGATGCTTTGAAAGAAGTGTTCAAGTTTCTGAAGGGTTTTGATAGGCCTTAACCTGACCATGTCTCCATCCATATTACACTGGGCCCAGTTTCGGATATTAATGCAATAAACTGTCTGTCCATCTATGTTTTACATTCAGCCCTGTTTCAGTTATTACGGCACGAAAGAATTTATCTGCTTATTTTGGAATCATCCATGTCCCTATTCATATCGCACTAGATCCACTCTCAGTTATTTCTGTACTACATAATGCCGTCCTTTATATTACAGTAGATCATCTCCATGTTCATACTCTACTCGGCCAGTCATAGTCATTCGTGCACTAATCAGTTTATATTACACCAGACCATATCGCTGTTTATATTACATAAAACCCCTTTTCTATTATTACTGCACTGGACACGATCACAGTTTATATTTGGCTATGGCCAATCTCAGTTATTGTTGTACAGTAATATTTCTGTGTTAGGTAAATAGACAGATGTGTGAAGGGAGAGATATGTCTCATAATAACTAAAGATATATATTGGACTGGATGGGCGGATGCATTTTATTTGCACGAAAAATACGTTTAGCCATTTTTTCATTCATTCATGGGGTGTGAGCGCCGCTGGCTGGGCCAGCATTTATTGCCCATCCCTAATTGCCCTCGAGAATGTGGTGGTGAGGTGCCTTCTTGAACCGCTGCAGTCATGTAGCGCAGATATACCCACCGTGCTGTTAGAGAGGATGTTCCAGGATTTTGATACAGTGACAGTCAAAGAACGGCAGTTACTGCCAAGTCGGGATGGTGACTGGCTTGGAAGGGAACTTCCTGGTGGTAATGTTCCCATGTAACTGTTGTTCTTGTCCTTCTCGATATTTGTGGTCGTAGGTTTAGAAGGTGCTGTCTAAGGAGCCTTGGTGAATTCATGCAGGACATCTTGTAGACGGTACACACTGCTGCTATTGTGAGTCGTTGGTGGAGGGAGTGAATGTTTGTGGATGTGGTGTCAATCAAGCGGGCTGCTTTTCCCTGGATGGTGCCAAGCTTCTTGAAGTTGTTGGAGCTGCACTCACCCAGGCAAGTGGAGAGCTTTCCATCACACTCCTGACCTGGGTCTTCTGATGTTTACAGCCATCAGAAGTTGTGTGCAATTTCTAATTGCTCTTGTACTATGTGGGTTGAAAGGATGGGCCGAATCTTCTAAAAAATCTCGCAAAGGTGAACTGGGTTGAGGGATAGAACTAAAGGTGAGCCAGAATGCTGTGCAGTTTATATTGATTAGTGAAAATATCTATTGTGTTAAAGTTTATGTAAAGTTAAAATGGATGCTAATTTATACAATCTATTAATGTCAAGAAATATTTGCACTGCTGATGTTATAGTTACTTTTTTCCATGGTTGTATGACCGAGCCTGAATATATGTATATGCATGTATTTGTGTCTGTGAGTATGTGCTTATACAAACCACACCATTCCTAATATTTGCAAGTTATTTGCACAAAGATGGATTTGCTTCACTAGCTATTTTTACAATTCTGTATTTTATTCTCGTTTATTGAAAAGGTGTTGAAATTGAATATCAGTGCATTTTTTCATACATTTGTACCAACAACAATGCTGACATCGACACTTTCACAATAGGAGCAATGGCAACCATTGGCCACCAAGTGGCAGTGCAAGATGGTTTGTCCAAAATACATGAAACAGGCACTGCCTCACGCACTAGGCGGTATCATGGTTTATATTACATTAGACACTATCCCAGTTATTACTTTTTTAAAAATCACCTGATTTGGAATCGTTGTCAAGTCCAGCATTGATTATCCATTCCTAATTGTCCTTGAGTAATGGTGATAGGCCACCTTCTTGAACAGCTACGTTCCAGGTGGTGCAGGTGCACCCACAGTGAAATATAAAATACAATTAGCTTAGAGAGGGAGCAAGTATCAAGGGGTTTAACACCTTTGAAACTGCATAGCTTTCAAAGCCCGACCGAAACGTTTCCTAGGCTGTTAAGGGAAGCAAGAGAATAAATGACCGTCATTTTCTAATTCTTTGCAACTTCTGGCATTGTGACACAGGGCTAGAGGACAGCTAATGTTGTATCCTTATTCAAAATGGAGAAAGGTGCAGACTGAATAATTACAGGACCGTCAGCATAGCTCAGTGGTGGGAAAATTATTGGAAAATGAAAAATGTAAGGGACAGGATGGATTGGTATTTGGATGGACAAATTTGGACACCACGGATTTGTGAAAGGAAGGCTATCTTTGACTAACATGGCTGAATTCTTTGAAGAAGTAACAGGAGTGTCGATGAGTACAATGCATTTGATGTAGTCTATGTGGATTTTAACATGATCATGTCCAAGATGGCAAACTAGTCATGAAAGTAAAAGCCTATGAGATCCACGGCAAAATGGCAAGGTAAATCCAAAATTTGATCAAACCCAGGAAGCAAAAATTATTAGACATTGTGCGTTTCTGTAAATTGGAGTGGTATTCCCCATGCCATAGTAATAACATTTCTTGTGTACTTGCACATTAAAGAAATGAGTTTGATTAAGAAAGTTTTAGATGATACACAAACTGGCTGTCTGGTTTTAGAATGAAGCAGGAGGTTGTAGGTTGCAAGAAGTCGATTAGTCTGGTGGACGTAAAAGTGGAATAAAGGGTAGAATCCGGAGAATTGTGAGCCAATATATTTGAGGAAGGTTAATACCGTAAGGGAATATGGTAAATGATGTGCAACTGCGAAGTATAGTGGGGCTATAGAAGGCAGAGTTTCCTGAGGGTGCCTGGACAGCTCGATAACGTGATCATAAAGACAGACAGGGTTCCTGTCTTTATTAGAAGAGGCATAGAACATAAGGGTTGAGACGTTATGCTGTAACTGTGTAAAACACTAGTTAGACCAAAGTTAGAATGCTACGTGCAGTTTTATATCTGGGACTATAGGAAAGATATGACCGGATTAGAGACGATAGAGGAGATTTACGATAACATTGCCTCGTCTGCAAGAAGTTAGCCATTATGGAGGATTGGATAGGCTAGTTTTGTTTACTGTTCATGAAAGAAGGCTGAGAGAAAACCTGACTGAAGTGTATAGGTTATGAAGGATTATGAACAGTGGATGGAAATCCCCATTTTTATTTGGTTGAGAGTCAAAAATAAGGAGGATCATAAGAAAAAGGAGGAGGTTTTGTCCATTCAGCCCATTTAGCCTGCTCTGCCATTCAAGAACATCGAAGCTGATCTGATTCTGGCCTCAGTTCCACTTTCCTGTCTTCTTCTCATGAACCTTGAACTCCTAGTTTATCAGAAATCTGTCTAACTCAGCCATGAATATATTGAATGACCAAACTCCACTACTCTCTGGAGAAGTGAAACCCCAAGACCAATGACTCTCTGAGGGAAGAAATTCCTCCTCATCTCTGTCTTAAATGGGAGAACATTGGTTTTGAAACCGTCTCTCCTAGTTACAGATTCCCCTGCGAAGGGGGAGCATGTTCTGAGCATTTAACAAGTAAAATCACCTCAGGATATTTCAGGTTTCAATAATATGACCTCACATTTCTCTACTTTTCAGTAAGTATGGGAGCAATCTGCTCAACACTTCCTCATAAGACAATCCCTTCCTCCCAGGCATCAGCCTAGTGAAGCTTCTCTGAACTGATTCTGATGCACATATATCTCTATTTACAGAAAACAAAACTGTACGCAATGGTTCAGGTAGCTCCTCACCAATGGCAAGTACAATTATAGCATAAATTCCCTACTTTATAAGTCCGTACACCTTGCAATAAAAACCATTATTCCATTTGCCATAATAATCCATTGCTATGCCCGCATGCGCATGTTTGGTGTGATCCGTGTACAAAGACACGCAGATCTCTCTGTAGAGAAGAATTCTGCAGCCTCTCAATTTAAATAATATGTTGCCTTTCGACTTATTGTGCAAAGCTAGACAACCTCATAGTTTTCCAACCATATATTCTATGTGCCAAATTTCAGCACACTCACTTAAATTGCTTATATGTCATTGTGGCCTCTTTGTATCCTCCTCAGAACTTGTTTTCCTTTCTATTTTTGTATTATCAGCATATTTGGCTACAATACAGTCCACCTCTTCATCCAAGAGTGAATAGAGAATGACAAATGTTTTCACCTAGAGGGTGATGGGAATCTAAAACTCATGATGTGAAAGGGCTGTAGAAACTTGAAGTGAAACAACTTAAAAGGTTACAGGCCAAGTGCTGGAAGCTGGACTAGACTGGTTACTACATGTTCGCTGGGATGAATGCCCCTCTTCCGTGCTATAGATTTTGACGACCATATTATTCATTGTTGTTATATAGGGAGCTTCAGGATTTTGGCCTAGTGACAGTGAAGGAAAGGCGATACATTTCCAAGCCAATGTGGCGTTTGGTCTTGAAGGGAAATTGTAGCTTGTGGTCTTTCCATCGATCTCCCACACTTGTCATTCTAGTTGGTAGCAGTCAGGGGTTTGTACGGAGCTGTCAAAGGACCGTGGGGGAGTTGCCGCACTGCATTTTGCAGATGGTACACCCTGCTGTCTTTGTGCAGCGGCGCTGGATGGAATGGATTTATAAATGGTAGCTGGGATTGCCAATCAGGCGCGATGATTTTCCTTAGATGTTGTCTAACTTCTTGTGAATATAAGAATAGCATTTAGAGAAGACCATGTGGTTCCTCAGACCTGCTCCGGGGTGTGTTGTTGGAGCTGCCCTGATCCAGGCAAGTTGAGGTATTCAATCGCTTTCCTAACGTTTGCATGGACATTGTGGACAGACTTTGGGTAGTCATGAGGTGCGTCACTCGCCATACAATGTGCTGCCTCTGGCCTTTTACAGATTAATCAAATGTGTTGCTGGTTCAGTTAACTTTATTTTCTGCTGTGGCTCCCACAAAGTTCCTGTGTGGGATTCCGCGATGGTAATGTCAATGAATAACAGCGGGAGATGGTTAAATTCTCTCTTGCTGGAGATAGTCATTGCCTGGCACTTGTCACGTCTCATATCAATTTCTGCTCATTAGCCAGAGGTTGAATGTTGCCCACTTGTTTTTTTCATCCCCGCATGGAGGCATGAACTGCTTCAGTATCTGAGGAATCGTGAATGGAACTGAACATTGTGCCAACATTAGCGAACATCGCTACTTCTGACATGATTGTGGAATAAGTCATTAATGAAGCAGCTGAAGATGGCTGGGCCTAGGAAACTCTCGTGAGGAACTCTAAATCGATGCTCTGGCTTGGGATCTTTGGCCTCCATCAACAACAACCATTTTCCTTTGTGCTAGGCATGACCCCAATGAATGGAAAGCTTTCTCCCTGATTCCCATTGACTTACATGTTGCTAAGGATCCTTGGTGCCACAATCTGTCAACCACTACCTTGCTGTCTAGGGCAGTCACTCTCATATTAGGAATTCAGCTGTGTGTCTTTGTTCAAATCAACAACGTGAATTATTCGGGAACTGAAAGGCCCTTGTGAAACCTAAACTGAGCATTGTTGAGCAGCTTGTTGGTGCTGAGCTGCTGCTTGATTGCTTCGGCAGTGACACCTTCCATCAGGTTGCTGATGGCTGAGAGTAGAATGATTGAGGGTCAATGCGTAGGATTGGATTCGTCCTGCATTTTTCACCATGTTGTAGCTTGATCAGGTTGACACCCCATTTTAGATCCTCTTGTTGCTGCATCTGACTTACTCTTCTGCAACCATCATTGAACAATAGTTGATCCCCCAGCTTCATCATAATGGTAGACTGAGGGTTATACATCCCATGAGGTGCATGTTGTGCAGGAATATGAACTTTGCTCGTGGTAATGGCTTTACTGGCGCACAGTTTTTAACTGCTAAGTCTTCTCTAAGTCTATCGTTTTTAGCACAGTGATTATGCCATACATGCTATGGGTGGTGCTCTCAGTCTGAAGATGGGTCTTTGTGCCCAAACGTATAGTGCACTGGACAATCCCACCAATATTGACGTGGAGAGATGTGTCTGTGCCAGGTATAGTGATGAGCGCTGTCTCAAGTACGTTTTCCCCTTTTGTTCTCTTTCCACCTTCTGGAGGGCCGGCCTGGTAGACACATTCTTCATGACTCGGCCAACTTAGTCAATAGTATTGGTACCGAGCCATTCTTGTTGATGGGGATTGAAGTTCCGTTCCCTTTGCTGCTCTCAGTGTTTCTATAAAATTCTGTTCAACTTGATAATGTACTGATTCATTAGCCGAGGTAGGAAAATAGCTAGTAATGAGGAAGTAGATTTTCCACACTTGCCTGATTTGCTGCCATGAGAATTCATGACTTCTGGAGTCAATCGTGAGGCCCCTCAGGGACGGTCCTTCCCGACTAATGTCCCAGCATCTCTTCTAGGTCAATCAGGCGTTTGGGATATTGGCTGAAAGGTTTGAGTATGACTATGTCAGGCGGGTTTTCCCTTTAGACTGTCACATTAAATACTCATATATTATTGAGTACACCAGACACATTTTAGAATTAAATTCCTTGTGCAGACACCCATCTATTTGGCTAAAGGTCTATGAATAGTGCTGAGATTGAACTTTGTTAAGATATTGACTTCATGTTATAAGGTAAACACGCTGACACGTTAATGAGAGCCAAGGCACGGCCGGTATAGGAGAGGAAGGGAGATAGAGCGGGATAGAATGCAGGAAACCCCGCAAAAACATTTTCAATGCTACTATCAACCGGGATCAAAGCATTCTTCGCCACTTTTGAGCACAGATAGGATCTTTATATTGTTATCCCATAACTTATAGAAATGTTCCAAATATCAATCAGTACTGGAATCCTTTGTGTGCTTTGCATTTCTCTCTGTTGTCATTTCTATGTTCTGTTGGTGGGGAAACATCTATTGCATTTCTGTCGCTCAATATTCTGTTCTGAGATTTCTATTTCAGTTTTTATTTGCATAAACGCCTCATTGGTTTCAATGACGTGTTCACAGCAGCAAAATTAGATCAACAGTCACTTATTCATTATGTTCAACTCAAAACAAGTTTATTTTAAGAATATTCGCAGATTGTATAATAAATGAACACAAATATCCGAAAACCTATTGGTACAGATGTTATTTATTTTGAACCAAATATCTCATTAAATTTAAAAACTTGTTTCTGGAGGTACTGCTGCTGAAATCAATTAAGCATCTCTGAACAACTGATTCCGTGCAAGTATTAACGCCTTAAACATAAACATTTTAAATTACTGAACAGAAGAATGACTATAATCACATTTATCCAGAAATTCTAACACACCAACATGTGTATTTTGAAATGTTCACGTTTAGTAAAAACTTGTATTTGTAAAGCGCATATCACCATTTCAGGAGGTACCTAATGACGTTAACCACATTGCTGCGCCTTTTCTTCGAATTATAATCACTTGTGTAATGTTAGAAACACATGAGGCAATTTATGCACAGGAAGCTCCCACCAACAGAGATGTGACAAATGGCCAGGTCATCAATTTATTAGTGATGTTAGTTGTGGGTTAAATATTGACCGAGGATGCAGGGGTGAACTCCCGTGCTCTGTAAAATAGGGTCAGTGGAGATACATACTGAGTATTTCCAGATTTTCTGGCCTTATCTTAGATTGAGAGCATCCGTATTATTTTACGATGTTTTGGCCGTTGTTTTCATTTGTTCTTTGGTTGTGAAAGTCGCAAGCAATGCCAGCCTTAACTGTCCATCCACAAGTACCCTTGAGAAGGTGGTGGGAAGCTGCCATGTTGAACAGCTGCAGTTTGTGCGTTGCACCTCTTATTTGACATTCCTGGAGAGGTTTTGAACCAATTGAATAGCCTTCTGGGCCATTCCAGGGTCAGTTACGACTCAGCCACGTTGTTGTGGGTCTGGCTTCTTGCGCAGGCCAGACTGGTAACGGTAAGGTTTCCTCCTCAAATGACATTAGTGAACCAGTTGGAACTTTATGACAATTCGGTTGTTCGATTATTAATAAAATTAGTATTTTTATTCCAATTTTGTTTTTAATGAATTAATTGAATGGAAATCCCGCCAGCTGCCGTCGTGGGATTTTAAGTCATGTCTCCGGAGCATTTCTGATCTTCTCTGCGTTACTAGCCCAGTTAATTTACCTCTATTCTACTGTTCCCTAGGACTGAGATGACATTACCAACGCCACATCTGAATGATCGCTCCACTGAGCATGCTTCAAACCGGCAGTTGTGGCTCACAGGAAGAGTCATGTAGAATCGAAACGTTAACTCCGTTTCGCTCTCCATAGGTACTGCCAGGCCTGCTGAGTCTTTCCAGCATTTTCTGATTTTAGTTCAGTAGTGGGTGACTGGCCAAGTATGAGAGCCACTAATGCAAGACATTGGGCATATTGCTGTTGCTATTTTGAAATTATAGCATTTTGCTCTATGTATCTAAAGTTCAGGAGCAGACTCCAGTCTTACACACATCAGTTTAGTTGTAAGGGATCATTGTTGTGCAGCCTGGTGATGTGCCTGGCCCTTTTGTAACAGTGCAATTTATTTCCACTAGGCCCATACCACAGCGGCAGGGATTCCTAAATGACCATTTCGAAACAACGAGGCAGATGGTCTCCTGGAAGTTAAGGTTTGCACCTCACTATCTGCACAACAGGGAACTGGATTACTCTCCTCTTCATCGATAATCTTAGGATAGGTTTATCATAAATGGTCCAACTTCTGAGGGAATTTTTGAATAATTAGACAGAAACTATTCCACTGACAGGTGGATCAGTGATGCTGGGGCGTAGAAAAATTCGATATTAGTACACTGATTATATTGCACAGTAAGATGTTTCTAATGATGTAACACTAAACACTATCTCCCTTTTTATTACATTAGGTTATGCATTAATTATAACTGAATTACTCTCTGTCCCTTTCAATACGCCGCAAAGCCCTGCATCAATTATTTCCACACTAGTTTTATCTCCAGTTGGTTGACACTCAGTATTATGTCAGTGATTATCGCTTTAGGCCCTGCCTCAGTTTTATTAAATTGGGCCCAGTAGCAGTAATTCCTGTTCTGTAACAGTTGACATTAATCTAGTCCCTTTATCAGTAATCACTGCACTAGACCCTGCCTCCATTTATATTAATACAGACCGGGTATCAGTAATCACTGTAATAGACCCTGCCTTGGTAAATATTAATACATACCTTGTATCAGCAATCATTGTAAAATCTCCTGTCTCAGTTTATATCAATCCATATATTGTAGCAATAATCACTGTAATAGACCCTTTCTCAGTTGATAATAATCAATACCTTGCATCAGTAATCACTGTAGTAGACCCTGTCTCAGTTAATATCAATCCAGACCTTGTACTGGTAATCATTGTAATAGACCCTGTCTCTGATTATATAATCTAGACCATTTATCACTGCTCATTGTAATAGACCCTGTCTCAGTTTATATTAATCCATAACTTGTATCAGTATTCACTGCAATAGGCCCTGTCTCAGTTAATATTAATCCATGCCTTGTATCAGTAATAACTGTAATAGGCCATATCTCAGTTTATATTAATCCATAACTTCTATCAGTAAATATTGCAATAAACCCTGTCTCAGTTTATTAATCGATGCCATATATCAGTAATCACTGTAATAGACCCAATTTCAGTTTATATTAATGCAGAGATCATCTTAGTAATTACTTTAATGGACCCTGTCTCAGGTTATATTAATCTAGACCCTGCATCAGTAATTATTGAAATAGACTGTCTCAGTTTATCTTAATCTAGACTCTGTATCAGTAATCACTGTAATAGAGATTGTCTCCATTTATCTTCCTCTAAACCCTGTATCAGTAGTACCTGTAATAGGCCCTGTCACAGCTATATTATTCTAGGCCCTATATCAGTAATTACTCTAATAGACACTTTCTCAGTTTACATTAATACAGACATTTTGTATCGGCAATCACTCTAATAGATCCTGTCTCAGTTTATATTAATACAGACATTGTATTGGTAATTATTTTAATGTACCCTGTCTCAGTTTATATGATTCCATACATTGCATCAGTACTCCCTGAAAAAGGCAATGTCTCCGTTTATATTAATCCAGACCCTCTATCAGTGATCACTGTAATAGACCCTGTCTCACTTCATATTAATCTACACCCTGTATCTTGTAATCACCGTAATATACCCTGCCTCAGCTGATATGTATCCACACCTTGTATCAGTAATCACTATAATAGACCATGTCTCAGTTTATATTAATCTAGACCGTGTATTAGTAATCACTCTAGTAGACACTGCCTCAGTTGGTATTAATACATACCTTGTATCAGTAAGCACTGAAAGAGACCCTGCCTCAGTTTATATTCATACAGACCTTGCATCAATAATCACTGCATTAGAAACTGCCTCAGTTTATATCAATCCATACATTGTAATGGTAATCACTGTAATAGGCCCTGTCTTAGTTGATATGAATTAATACCTTGTATCAGTTAGCAGTGAAATAAGCCCTGACTCAGTTTATATGAAAACAGGCCTTGCCTCGATAATGAATAGAATAGACCCTGTCTCAGTTTATACCAATCCAGGCTTTGTATTGGTAATCACTGTAAGAGACCCTGTCTCTGTTAATATTAACCTAGACCATTTATCAGTAATCAATGCAACAGGCCCTGCCTCAGTTTATATTAATCCATGCCATGTATCAGTAATCACTGTAATAGGCCCTGTCTCAGTTGATATGGATCGATACCTTGTGTCAGGAGTCACTGTAACAGTCCCTGTCTCCGTGAATATTAACACAGACATTGCATTGGTTATCACACTAATAGAGCCTGTTTCAGTTGATATTAATCTAGACCCAGTATCAGTAATCAATGCAATAGACTGTGTCTCTGTTGATATTAATCAATACCTTGTATTAGTAATCACTGTAGTAGACCCTGATTCTGTTCATATTAATACACACCTTGCCTCGGTGTCAATGGAATAGATCGTGTATCTGTTTATATCAATCCAGAGCTTGTGTTGGAAATCACTGTAATGGACCCTGTCTCTGTTTATATTAATCTACACAATTTATCGGTAATAACGGTAACAGATACCGTCTCACATTATTTTTTTCGCATACCATGTATCAGTAATCACTGTAATAGACCCTGTCTCAGTTTATATTAATACAGACATTGTATGGCAATTACTGTAATACAGTAGTCTCAGTTTATGTTAATTCATACATTATATCAGTAATCACTGTAATTAGCACTGTCTATTTTTTTAGTAATTCATACATTGCATCAGCAGTCACTGTAATACTCCCAGTCAGAAGATATATTAATAGAGACCTTGTAACAGTAATCACTGCAATAGACTCTGTCTCCGTTTATATTAACACAGAACTTGTATCAGTAATCACTGTAATAGACTCTGTATCCGTTTATATTAATACAGATATTGTCTTGGTAATTACTGTAATAGACCCTGCCTTCACTTATATTAATCAAGACTCTGTATTAGTAATCACTGTAATAGGCCCTGTCTCGGTTTATATTAATGCATACCTTCTATCAGTAATCTCTGTAATAGATCCTGTCTCAGTTTAAATTAATCTAGGCTCTGTAACAGTAATCACTGTAATAGACCCTGTCTCAGTTTCAAATAAACTGGGCCTGGCATCCGTAAACAATGTTGTAGATCCTGTCTCAGTTTATATTAATGCAGATATTGTATTAGTAATTACTGTAATAGATCCTGTCTCCATTTATATTAATCCATACATTGTTTCAGTAATCACTGTAAAAGACACTGCCTCAATTTGGATCAGTCTAGACCCTGTGTCAGTAGTCACCCTAACAGACCCTGCGTCAGTTGATTGAATCCACACCTTGTATCAGCAATCACTGTAATAAATCATATGTCAGTTTATCTTATTCTAGACCCTGTATCAGTTATGACTGTAATAGTCCCTGTCTCAGTTTATATTATTCTAGACCCTGTATCAGTTATCACTGTAATAGACTCTGCCTCAGTTGATATTAATCCATAGGTTGTATCAGTAAACACTCAAAGAGACCCTGCCTCAGTTTACATGAATACGTACATTGTATCAGCAATCACTATAATTGACACTGTCTCAGTTTATATCAATCCATACATTCTAACAGTAATCACTGTAATAAACAGTGTCTCAGTTGATATGAATCAGTACCTTGTATGAGTAATCACTGAAGTAGACCCTGACTCAGCAGTTTATATTAATGAAGACCTGGCCCCGATAATGTCAGGAATAGACCCTCTCTCCGTTTATATCAATCCAGGTCTTGTATTAATAATCACTGTACTAGACCCTGTCCATGTTTATATTAACCTAGACCATGTATCAATAATCAATGTAACAGGCCCTGTCTCAGGATATTTTAATCCATGCCATGTATCATTAATCACTGTGCTAGACCCTGTCTAAGTTAATGTTAATCCAGACCTGTATCAGTAATGACTATTATAGACCCTGTCTCAATTCATATGAATCCATACCTTGTATAAGTAATCACTTCCATAAACACTGCCTCATTTTTTATTAATCTATACACTGAATCAGGGGTCACTGTTTTGGACCCTGTCTCCAATTATATTAATACAGACATTGTATTGGTAATTACTCTAATGGACCCTGTCTGAGGTTATATTAATCTAGGCCATATAACAGTAATCACTGTAATAGACCCTGTCTCAGTTAATATTAATCAGTACCTTGTAACAGTAATCACTGGAGTAGACCCTGACTCAGTTCATATTAAGACACAACTTGTCTCAGTAATCACTGTAATGGACCCTGTCTCTGTTTATATAATCCATAACTTTTTTCAGTATTCACTGCAATAGGCCCTGTCTCACTTAATATTAATCGATGCCTTGTATCAGTAATCACTCTAATAGGCCCTATCGCAGTTTATATTAACCCATAACTTGTATCAGTAATCACTGCAGTAGACCCTGTCTCAGTTTATATTAATCTAGACCCTTCATCAGTAATCATTGAAATAGATTCTGTCTCAGTTTATCTTAATCTAGACTCTGTATCAGTAATCACTGTAATAGAGCCTGTCTCCATTTATCTTCCTCTCAACCATGTATCAGTAGTACCTGTAATAGGCCCTGTCACAGCTTATATTATTCAAGGCTCTATATCAGTAATTACTCAAATGGACAATTTCTCACTTTAGATCAATACAGACCTTTTGTATCGGCAATCACTCTAATAGATCCTGTCTCAGTTCATATTAATACATACATTGTATTGGTAATTACTTTAATATACCCTGTCTCAGTTTATATTAGTCCGTACATTGTATCAGTATTCCCTGCAAAAGGCAATGTCTCTGTTTATATTAATCCAGACCCTGTATCAATAATCACTGTAATAGAACCTGTCTCATTTCATATTAGTCTACACCCTGTATCATTAATCACAGTAATATACCCTGCCTCAGTTGATATGTATCCACACCTTGTATCAGTAATCACTATAATAGACCATGTCTCAGTTTATATTAATCTCGACCCTGTATCAGTAATCACTCCAGTAGACACTGCCTCATTTGGTATTAATACATACCTTGTATCAGTAAGCAATGAAAGAGACCCTGCCTCAGTTTATATTCATACAGACCTTGTATCAGTAATTATTGTATTAGACACTGTCTCAGTTTATATCAACCCATACATTGTAACAGTAATCACAGTAATAGACCCTGTCTTAGTTGATATGAATTAATACCTTGTATCAGTAAGCAGCGAAATAAGCCCTGACTCAGTTTATGTGAAAACACGCCTTGCCTTGATAATGAATGGAATAGACGCTGTCTCAGTTTATACCAATCCAGGCCTTGTATTGTTAATCACTGTAAGAGACCCTGTCTCTGTTTATATTAACCTCGACCACTTTTCAGTAATCAATGCAACCGGCCCTGCCTCAGTTTATTTTATTCCATGCCATGTATCAGTAATCACTGTAATAGACCCTGTCTCCATTTATATTAATCGAGACCCTGTATCAGGAATCACTGTAATAGGCCCTGTCTCAGTTGATATGGATCGATACCTTGTGTCAGGAGTCACTGTAACAGTCCCTGTCTCCATGAATATTAATACAGACAATGCATTGCTTATCACACTAATACAGCCTGTTTCAGTTGATATTAATCTAGACCCAGTATCGGTAATCAATGCAATAGACTGTGTCTCTGTTGACATTAATCAGTACCTTGTATTAGTAATCACTGTTGTAGACCCTGACTCAGTTCATATTAAAACACACCTTGCCTCGGTGTCAATGGAATAGATCGTGTCTCAGTGTATATCAATCTAGAGCTTGCGTTGGAAATCACCCTGTCCCAATTTATATTAATCTAAACAATTTATCAGTAATAACTGTAACAGATAACGTCTCACGTTATTTTTTCGCAAAGCATGTATCAGTAATCACTGTAATAGACCCTGTCTCAGTTTATATTAATATAGATGTTGTGTGGCAATTACTGTAATACAGTAGTCTCAGTTTATGTTAATCCATACATTATATCAGAAATCACTGGAATTAGCAATGTCTTTTTTTTTTAGTAATCCATACTTTGCATCAGCAATCACTGTAATACTCCCAGTCAGAGGATATATTAATAGAGACCTTGTCGCAGTAATCACTGCAATAGACTCTGTCTCCATTTATATTAACGCAGACCTTGCATCAGTAATTACTGTAATAGACTCTGTATCTGTTTATATTAATACAGATATCATCTTGGTAATTACTGTAATAGACTCTGCCTTCAAGTATATTAATCAAGACACTGTATTAGTAATCACTGTAATAGGTCCTGTCTCAGTTAATATTAATGCATACCTTCTATCAGTAATCTCTGTAATAGAACCTGTCTCGGTTTAAATTAATCTAGGCTCTGTAACAGTAATCACTGTAATAGACCCTGTCTCAGTTTAAATTAAACTAGGCCCGGCAACAGTAATCAATGTTGTAGATCCTGTCTCAGTTTATAATAATACAGACATTGTATTAGTAATTACTGTAATAGACCCTGTCTCCGTTCATATTAATCCATACATTGTTTCAGTAATCACTGTAAAAGACACTGCCTCAATTTGGATCAATCTAGACCCTGTGTCAGTAGTCACCCTAACAGACCCTGCGTCAGTTGATTGAATCCACACCTTGTATCAGTAATCACTGTAATAGACCCTGTCTCAGTTTATATTATTCTAGACCCTGTATGAGGAATAACTGTAATAGACTCTGCCTAAATTGATATTAATCCATAAGTTGTATCAGTAAACACTGAAAGAGACCCGGCCTCATAAATAGATACATTGTATCAGCAATCACCATAATTGACACTGTCTCAGTTTACATGAATCCATACATTGTAACAGTAATCACTGTAATAGACAGTGTCTCAGTTGATATGAATCAGTACCTTGTATGAGTAATCACTGAAGTAGACCCTGACTCAGCAGTTTATATTAATAAAGACCTGGCCCCGATAATGTCAGAAATAGACCCTCTCTCAGTTTATATCAATCCAGGTCTTGTATTAATAATCACTATACTAGACCCTGTCCATGTTTATATTAACCTAGACCATGTATCAATAATCAATGTAACAGGCCCTGTCTCAGGATATTTTAATCCATGCCATGTATCAGTAATCACTGTACTAGACCCCGTCTAAATTAATGTTAATCCAGACCTGTATCAGTAATGACTGTTACAGACCCTGTCTCAGTTCATATGAATCCATACCTTGTATCAGTAATTACTTCCATAAACACTGCCTCATTTTTTATTAATCTATACACTGAATCAGGGGTCACTGTTTTGGACCCTGTCTCCAATTATATTAAGACATTGTATTGGTAATTACTCTAATGGACCCTGTCTGAGTTTATATTAATCTAGGCCATGTAACAGTAATCACTGTAATAGACCCTGTCTCAGTTAATATTAATCAGTACCTTGTCACAGTAATCACTGGAGTAGACCCTGACTCAGTTCATATTAATTCACAACTTGTCTCATTTATCATTGTAATATACCCTGTCTCAGTTTATATTAATCCATAACTTGTATCAGTATTCACTGCAATAGGCCCTGTCTCACTTAATATTAATCGATGCCTTGTATCAGTAATCACTCTAATAGGCCCTATCTCCGTTTATATTCATCCATAACTTGTATCAGTAATCACTGCAATAGACCCTGTCTCAGTTTATATTAATGCAGAAATTGTATTGGTAATTAATACAATAGACCCTGTTTCAGGTTATATTAATCTTGACCCTTCATCTGTAATCATTGAAATAGATTCTGTCTCAGTTTATCTTAATCTAGTCTCTGTCTCAGTAATCACTGTAATAGAGCCTGTCTCCGTTTATCTTCCTCTCAACCCTGTATCAGTAGTACATTTAATAGGCTCTGTCACAGCTTATATTATTCTAGGCCCTATATCAGTAATTACTCCAATAGACACTTTCTCAGTTTACATTAATCCAGATCTTTTATCGGTAAGCACTCTAATAGACCCTGTCTCAGTTTATAATAATACAGTCATTGTATTGGTAATTACTTTAATATACCCTGTCTCAGTTTATATTATTTCATACATTGTATCAGTACTCACTGTAAAAGGCAATGTCTCAGTTTCTATTAATCTAGACCCTGTATCAGTAATTAATGCATTAGACACTGTCTCAGTTTATATTAATCTAGACCCTGTATCAGTAATCACTGTAATAGACCCTGTCTCAGTTATTATTTTCCATACATTTACCAGTAATCACTGCAAAATGCACTGCCTCAGTTTATATTAATCCAGACCCTTTATCAGTAATCACTGTAATAGACCCTGTCTCAGTTCATATTAATCTACACCGTGTATCAGTAATCACCATAATATACCCTGCCTCAGCTGATATGAATCCACACCTTGTATCAGTAATCACTGTAATAGACCATGTTTCAGTTTATATTAATCTAGACCCTGTATAATTAATCACTCTAGTAGACACTGCCTCCGTTCGTATTAATACATACCATGTATCAGTAAGTACTGAAAGAGACCCTGCCTCAGTTAATATTCATACAGACCTTGTATCAGTAATTATTGTATTAGACACTGTCTCAGTTTATATCAATCCATACATTGTAACGGTAGTCATTGTAATGGACCCTGTCTCAGTTGATATGAATTAATACCTTGTATCAGTAAGCAGTGAAGTAGGCCCTGACTCAGTTTATATTAAAACAGGCCTTGTCTCGATAATGAATGGAATAGACCGTGTCTCAGTTTATACCAATCCAGGCCTTGTATTGGAGATCACTGTATTAGACCCTGTCCCTGTTTAAATTAATCTATACCATGTATCAGTAATCAATGTAATAGACCATGTATCTGTTTATATTAACTTAACCATGTATCAGTAATCAATGCAACAGCCCCTACCTCAGTTTATTTTAATCCATGTCATGTATCAGTAATCACTATAATAGAGCCTGTCTCAGTTTATATTAACCCAGACACTCTAACAGTAATCACTATAATAGACCCTTTCTCAGTTTATATTAATCCAGACACTCCAACGGTAATCACTGTAATAGGCCCTGTCTCAGTTGATATGGATTGATAACTTGTATCAGGAGTCACTGTAACAGTCCCTGTCTCCGTGAATATTAATACAGACATTGCATTGGTAATTACACTATTAGACCCTGTCTCAGGTTATATTAATCTAGACCCAGTATCAGTAATCATTCCAATAGAGCCTGCCTCAGTTTATATTAATCTAGATGTTGTATCAGTAATCAATGTAATAGACTCTGTCTGTGTTTATATTAATCAATACCTTGTATTAGTAATCACTGTAGTAGACCCTGGCTCAGTTCATATTAATACACACCTTGTCTCAGTATCAATGGAATAGACCCTGTCTGAGTTTATATTAATCCAGACCTTGTGTTGGTAATAACTGTAATACACCCTGTCTCTGTTTATATTATTCTACACAATGTATCTGTAATAACTGTAACAGTTACTGTCTCACCTTATTTTTTCCCATTCCATGTATCAGTAATCACTCTAATAGACCCTGTCTCAGTTCATGTTAATATATACATTGTATTTGTAATTACTGTAATACACCCTGTCTCAGTTTATGTTAATCCACACATTACATCAGTAATCACTGTAATTAGCACTGTATATTTTTTTTATTAATCCATACCTTGCATCAGCAGTCACTGTAATACTCACAGTCACAGGATATAGTAATAGAGACCTTGCAACAGCAATCACTGCAATAGACTCTGTCTCCATTTATATTAACACAGACCTTGTATCAGTCATCACTGTAATAGACTCTGTATCCGTTTATGTTAATACAGATATCGTCTTGGTAATTACTGTAATAGATCCTGTCTTCACTTATATTAATCAAGACCCTGTACCAGTAATCGCTGTAATGGGCCCTGTCTCAGTATATATTAATCATACCTTGTATCAGTAATCTCTGTGATACATCCTGTCTCGGTTTAAATTAATCTCAGCTCGGTAACAGTAATCACTTTAATAGGCCCTGTCTCAGTTTATATTAATCATACCATGTATCAATAATCTCTGTGATACATCCTGTCTCAGTTTAAATTAATCTAGGCTCTGTAACAGTAATCACTGTAATAGACCCTGTCTCCGTTTCAATTAAACTAGGCCCGGCATCAGTAATCAATGTTGTAGATCCTGTCTCAGTTTATATTAATACAGATATTGTATTTGATAATTACTCTAATAGACCCTGTCTCCGTTCATATTAATCCATATATTGTTTCAGTAATCACTGTAAAAGACACTGCCTTAATTTAGATAAATCTATACCCTGTGTCAGTAGTCACCCTAACAGGTCCTGCCTTAGTTGCTTGAATCCACACCTTGTATCAGTAATCACTGTAATAAATCATATGTCAGTTTATATTAATCTACACCCTTTATCATTTATCACTGTAATAGACCCTGTCTCAGTTTATGTTAATCCATAGGTTGTATCAGTAAACACTGAAAGAGACCCTGCCTCAGTTTACATTAATACAAACATTGTATCAGCAATCACTGTAATTGACACTGTCTCAGTTTATATCAATCCATACATTGTAACAGTCATCATTGTAATAGACAGTGTCTCAGTTGATATGAATTAGTACCTTGTATGAGTAATCACTGAAGTAGACCCTGACTCAGCAGTTTATATTAATAAAGACCTGGCCCCGATAATGTCAGGAATAGACCCTCTCTCAGTTTATATCAATCCAGGTCTTGTATTGAGAATCACTGTACTAGACCCTGTCCATGTTTATATTAACATAGACCATGTATCAAGTTATTTTAATCCATGCCATGTATCAGTAGTGACTGTTATAGACCCTGTCTCAGTTCATATGAATCCATTCCTTGTATCAGTAATCACTTCCATAAACACTGCCTCATTTTTTTATTAATCCATACACTGTTTCAGGGGTCACTGTCTCCAATTATATTAATACAGGCATTATATTGCTAATTACTCTAATGGACCCTGTCTGACTTTATATTAATCTAGGCCATGTAACAGTGATCACTGTAATAGACCCTGTCTCAGTTGATATTAATCAATACCTTGTCACAGTAATCACTGGAGTAGACCCTGACTCAGTTCATATTAATACACAACTTGTCTCAGTAATCACTGTAATAGACCCTGTCTCAGTTTATATTAATCTAGACAATGTTTCAGTAATAACTGTAATAGACCTTGTTTCAATTTATATTAATCAATACCTTGCATCAGCAATCGCTGTAATAGACCCTATTTCACTTTATATCAATTCAGACCTTGTATCGGTAATCACTCAATAGACCATGTCTCAGTTTATAATGATACAGACATTGTATTGTTAATTACTGTAATAGATCGTCTCCATTTATATTAATCCGTACATTATATCAGTAAACACCGTATAAGACACTGCCTCAGTTTATATTAATCTAGACCCTGTTTCAGTAATCACCATAATAGCCCTTGCCTCAGTTGATATGAATCCATACCTTGTATCAGTAATTAGTGTAATAGACCTTGTCTCAGTTTATATTAATCTAGATCCTGTATCAGTAACCAATGAAAGAGACCCTGCCTCAGATTATATTAATATAGACCTTGTGTCAGCAATCACTGCAATAGACAGTGTCTCAGTTGATATGAATCTATACCTTGTATGAGTAATCACTGAAGTATACCCTGACTCAGTTTATATTAATACAGACCTTGTCTCAATAATGACTGGAATAGACCCTGTCTCATTTTATATCAATCGAGGCCTTGTATTTGTAATCATTGTCACAGGCCATGTCTAAGTTTATATTAATCTAGACCATCTATCAGTAATCAATGTAACTGACCATGCCTCAGTTTATTTTAATCTATGCCATGTATCCGTAATCACTGTAATAGACTCTGTATCAGTTGATATGAATCGATAACTTGTATCAGTAATCACTGTAATAGACTCCGTCTTAGTTTATATGAATCCATACCTTGTATCAGTAATCACTGTCATAAACCCTGTCTCATTTTTTATGAATTCATGCCTTGTATCAGGAGTCAGTGTTATAGACACTGTCTCCATTTATATTAATACAGACATTGTATTGGTAATTACTCAAATAGACTCTTTCTCAGTTTATATTAATCTAGGCCCTGTATCAGTAATCATTCTAATAGAACCTGTCTCAGTTTATGTTAATTGAGACCCTGTAATTGAGATCACCGTAGTAGACCCTGACTCAGTTCATATTAATACATGCCTTGTGTTGGCAATCACTGCAATAGACCTTGTCTCAGTTTATTATAACCCATACCATGTATCAGTAATCACTGCAATGGGCCATGTCTCAGTTCATATCAATCAAGACCTTACATCAGAAATCACTATAATAGACCCTGTCTCAGTTTATATTAATCCACACCTTGTATCAGCATTCACTGTAATAGCCCCTGTCTCTGTTTATATTAATGCAGACATCATATTGGTAATTACTGTAATGGACCCTGTCTTCACTTATTATAATCAAGTCCCTGTATAAGTAATCACTGTTATAGACCCTATCTCCATTTATATTCATCTTTACCTTATATCAGTAATCTCTGTAATAGATGCTGTCTCAGTTTAAATTAATCGGGGCCCTGTATCTGGAATCACTGTGATAGGCCATATCTCCATATATATTCATCTTTACCTTGTGTCAGTAATCTCTGTAATAGACCATGTCTCAGTTTATATTAATCCAGGCCCTGTCTCATCGTGTCAGTAATCGCTGCAATTGATCCTGTTTCAGTTTATATTAATACAGACATTGGGGGTATTGGTAATCACTGTAATAGACCCAGTCTCAGTTTATATTAATCCATACATTGTGTCAATAATCGCTGTAATTGATCCTGTCTCAGTTTATATTAATACAGACACTGGGGGTATTGGTAATTAGTGGAAAAGACACTGGCTCAGTTTATATTAATCTAGACCCTGTATCAGTAATCACTGTAATGGACCCTGTCTCAGTTGATATTAATCGATACTTTGTATCAGTAATCACTGCAGTAGACCCTGACTCAGTCCATATTAATACACACCTTGTCTCGGTAATCACTGAAATGGACCCAGTCTCATTTTATATTAATCCAGACCTTTTGTTGTTAATCGCTGTAATAGACCCTGTCTCTGTTTCTATTAATCTAGACCATGTATCAGTAATAACTGTAACAGACACTGTCTCAGTTTATTATAACCCATGCCATGAATCAGTAATCACTGTGATAGACCCTGTCTCAGTTTATATTAATGCTGACGCTGCATCAGTAAATACTCTCGTAGACCCTGTCTTCGTTTATGTTAATCTAGACCCTGTATCAGTAATCACTGTAATAGGCCCTGTCACAGTTTATATTAATCCATACCTTATATCAGTAATCTCTGTAATAGATGCTGTCTCAGTTTGAATTAATCTATGCCCTTTATCAGTAATCACCTTAATAGACACTATCTCAGTTTAAATTAATCGAGGCCCCATATCAGTAATAACTGTAATAGACTTTGTGTCAGTTTATATTAACCGAGGCCCTGTATCAGTAATTAATGCAATCGACCCTGTCTTAATTTAAATTAATCTAGGCCCTATATCAGTAATCACTGTAATGGACCCTGTCTTCGTTCAATGAAAAGCCAATTTTTTCACATCCTTCAAAGAAGGTGTCAGCAATGATTTGGTGCTTACTTTCCAGTAAGTGCAAACACACGCGTCTTCTGCTTACTGAAGCTCAATGAATGATACTGGGAGAGTTTGGTTTTGTACTGAAGTTGGTGTAGGTTCAACAGTGTCCGTCTGTTCTGTAGCTTATCTCCACACCTGCGGGTAATCTGCTGGAGGGGAGGTGAATTATTGCATAGAGAAAACAATGAGGAGAGGGTTGGTGCGATGACACAAGCCTGTCAGACCCCAGTTTTCACTGAGTTAGGGTCTGTACTGGTTCCGTTGGTGAGGATCAGGGCTTGCAATCCATCGGGGAACAGATGGAGGATGTGAAACATTTCTGATGGCACCAAATTTGAGGGGATACTCCATATGTCTTAATTGTCGGCAGAGGAAAAGACATTTCTGATGCGGAGCAAGTCCGTGTGCTGCTCCTGGCATTTCTGGTGGATTTGCCACACAGTGAAAACCTTTCGATGGGCGAAAATGTCACTGCACCTCTCCAAAGAGCTCTGTGGTCATGGTAAGGGTGTGACTAAGGAGGATGCTTGCAATAATGTTCCTTCTGGAAGACAGCAAAGGGGCTCCTTTTTAGTTACTGCAATCGGGCTTGTCTCTCTTCTTGAGTACGCTCATGATAAGAGCATCCTTGAGGTCCCTCGACATGCAGTCCCTTTCCCATGTGAGGGGTATGAGGATGTAAACCTACATCAGGTGATGTATCGGTAATGACTGCACCAGATTCTGCTCTGTTCATTTTAACCCAGGCCCAGTGTCAGTAATCACAGAACTTAACCTTCCCTCACTTTATGTCAACCTCGGTCTTGCAACAACAATCACTGTACTTGCCCCTGCCCCAGTTTATATTCACCAAGGCTCTTAATCAGTAATTCCTTCACGAGACACTGTCTCAGTTTATATTAATCTCTGCACAGTAACAGTCATCGCTGCACTAGTCACTGTCCCAGTTTATATCAATCTAGGTCCTTTATCAGTACAATCACTACACTTGACCATGCCTCAATTCATTTAAACCTAGACCCTGTTACACTAATCACTGCAACTAGACCTCGTCTCAGTTTATATTCATCCATGGGCTTAGCCAGTAATTCCTTCACTCAGCCCTGTTTCAATTGATATTAATCTAGGCCCTTTATCGTCAATCACTGCACCTGGCCCTCCCTCAGTTGTTATTGATCAAACCCTGTATCATCAGCCAGTGCACTTGACCGTGTCTCCGTTTATATTGATCAAACCCTGTATCATCAATCACTGCCCCTAGGCGCAGTATGAAATTATTTTCCTCCAGATACTTTATATGTAATGGCTGCAGTGGATTCTGCCTCAGTTTTACTGCTCTAGACAATGTCACTGTTACTGTTACAGCTGAACATACTTCATCTAATATTAAAATAGTCCATCTCTCTATTTCTATTAAATTATGTTAATCTCGGTTATCACCTTTAAGCCGGAGTGCTTTTAAATTACATAAGGTTGTTCCTCGGTTAGACTGATCCAAACACTGTTTATGTTAACACCACACTAGGCCTCAGCTCATTTAAGACTACACTAAACACCATCTGATAGATAGATAGATAGATAGATAGATAGATAGATAGATAGATAGATAGATAGATAGATAGATAGATAGATAGATAGATAGATAGATAGATAGATAGATAGATAGATAGATAGATAGATAGATAGATAGATAGATAGATAGATAGATAGATAGATAGATAGATAGATAGATAGATAGATAGATAGATAGATAGATAGATAGATAGACTTCACAAAACACATTTAAACTCTCTCTCTCTCTATCTGTCTCTCTCTCTCTCTCTCTCTCTCTCTCTCTCTCTCAACAGCTCAGCCACTTAACCTCTTTTCTTTCCAAAACAGCAACTCACTCACTTAAACTCTCTCAGACACAACCAAAATTGCTTAACCCCGCTCTCACACAGAGGCCATTTAAACTCTCTTAAACTCTCTCGTCCCTTTCTCAGACAACACATGATTCATTTAAAACATTCTTTATCCGAAGAGTCATCCGTGAGGGGTTTTTTTATTTTTTATTTTTTTCTCCCTGTGATAATCCTTAATCCACCTCCACCTTCAATAAATATGCTACAACCAATATAAATTCATATGTTGTGTTCTTTTATATGGGAAAGGAGGCGAATGCAATGTTAAAACTAGTAACAATCTATGCTGTGCTTCTTGATGCTGTCAGAGTGAGTTCACCCTCACAGGCAGGAAGACTGTTCTTGGTGATAACATGAAACTGACGGCTGCTGTTTCATTCTCAGTTAACACCACTTCCTGTTTCTCTGCTGCTGGTTCCTAACCGCACATCTCGCTTCTGAGCAGAAAATAAATACAGGGGCCACAATCTGGTGGAAACATCTGCCAAGGCGGCCTATATCTGGCCACAGAGTCAGTGCAGTGTCACACAGATCACATTGCGGTGAGATTTACAAATGGGGCTGCTGTGATCTGTTTCTATTTAGAGTTGCCATTCCAGGACATAACTGGATGTGTCTGTGGATCACTCACTGTACTTCCCCTGTTCTCTAAAGCGGGGAAATGACCGCTTGCTCCCTTATATTTTGTGCCATTTCCTCTGTTTCTTGTTGGCTTTATTTCTCAACTTATCTCTCTCACTGCCTCTTCCTTCTTTCCCTTTTCCCTCGCTCAGTTTTATGCTCTGTGTCAGTATCAGCATCTCCCTACATCTCTGCGTCTCTTTCATACACATGTTCAAAATCATTAAGGGTTTGATGGAGTAAATAAAGAGAGCCCGGTTCAACTGGCACAACAATCAGTGATCAGAGATGAGAGATTCAGATTAATTCAACTGGGTGGTGAGAAGAGAACTGATTTTTTTAACACCGGGAGTTGTCATGAGCTGGAATGAACAACCTGAAATGGAGGTAAAAGTAAAATCAACTTTGGAAAGAGGATACATACTTTAAAGCTTAAAAACTGCCCGATAATAAAAACATAGAATCATAGAAAAGTTATGGTACAGAAAGAGGCCATTCAGCCCATCGTGACTGCACAAAAAATAAAAGAAACTCGCCGCTCATTGTAACCCCGCTTTCCAGCACCTGGTCCGTAGCCTTGAAGGTTACAGCACTTCAGGTGCAGGTCCAGGTACCTTTTAAATGAGTTGACCGTTTCAGCCTCAATTGCCAACTTAGGCAGTGAATTCCAGATGCCCTTCCCCTCTGGGCAAAAAGGTTTTTCCTCATGTCCCCTCTAATCCTTCTACCAATCACCTTACTTCTGTTCCGCCTGTTAATTGACCTCTCAGTTACGAGAAACTACTCTTTCCTGTGTACCCTATCTAGGCCCTTCATAATTTTGTACACCTGAATTAGGTCACCCCTTAGCCTTCTCTGTTCTAAGGAAAACAGCCCTAGCCTATATAATCTGTCCTCACAGGTGCTATTTTCAAGCCCTGGCAACATTCTTGTAAATCTCCTCTAAGCTCTCTGCAAGCGATTATGTTTTCCTGTAACGTGGTGACCAGGATTGTACGCAAAGCTGCAGCTGTAGCTTAACCAGCGTTTCATACAGTTCCATTATGACATTCTTGCTTTTCTGTTCAATACCTCGCCCAATAAAGGAAAACATTCCATATGTTTTCTTGACCACCTTGTCCACCTGTTCCACCAACTTTTGGGGAGCTGTGAACATACACCCCAAGGTCTCGCACTTCCTCAACCTCTCAGCATCTTCTTTTATTGAGAATTCCTTTGCTTTGTCCCCTCCCCCATCTCAAATGCATTAGCTCACACTTTTCAAGATTGAATTCCATTTGCCATTTCGCCTACTCAACCAAACCATTGATGTCATTTTGGAGTCAACAGCTATTCTCTCCACTATCAAGTACACGGCCAATTTTTGCGTCATCTGCAAAGTTCCCAGTCATGCCTCCCACATTTAAGTTTAAGTTATTAATAAATATAATAAACAGCAAGGGCCCAGCACTGAGCGCTTTGGAAAAGCACTGGGAACCGTTTCCCTTTCGCAGAAACACCCATTGACCATTACTCTTTGTTTCCTGTCGTGGGACAAATTTGGATCCAACCTGCCACCTTCCCCCGTATATCCTGAGATCTCACTTTCCTGACCATTGGGGAATATAGCTAATTGGACAGACCTTTAAAAGAGCCGACACAAGGCACGATAGGTTTACGGCCTTTTTCAGTGATTTTCTGCTTTTCTTACTGTTTATCTTCCTGTTTTTAATGTATCTTCTTTATGCAGTATCATTTCGGTGCCTACCCCTGTCATTTATTGGGCCCAAATAAATTGTGATAATTACACAGTTTACCTGGTGGGCTAATCCTGCCGTCTGAAAGTGCCTGTACGTGTAATGCTGATAATTGTCAGGTATCTTTCAAGAGTTTTTTATAAACTCCAAGTGAATGTCACTGGATCGAACTCTGATCATAAAATCTCCAACTCCTGAATCTCTGTGGCACTGAATTTTGCCCCGGGGAAATTTTGCTATTTGTCATTTTCAGTCACGATGCGAATCAAGCACAAGATTGAAAATGTCGGTTTCTTTGAGCTGTCAGATTCGGCCCGTGTGCCTCTGTGCAAATCCAAAACTGCAGGATAAACTGTGAAGGAACAGATCCGTTTCTGTTCCTCTATCAGGTGCGTCAGTGTCAGCTCAGATATCAGGAACCTCCGCAGTCCCCATTGTCTCCCCCTTGGGTATAATCACTCTTAGTCAGGTAGAGTCAATCACAAGGGCCTTTGACAAGATATCTCCATGACCTTAGTGTCACACAATTCCCTCCCCCACTCATCATTGCATAGGAGCCTGCACTATCCCCAAAACACCATTGTTTCCTTCCACTTTGCTTTATAATTACATTCGGATGTTCTTTGCTCATTTACCTCGCTCAATGCAAGAGTACAAGCGGTAAAAACGGCCTCTGTCATTCATACATTGCAGGCGGCCTCTGTGATCATTATTATACCAGGCTCCAATCTGCCAGGGCCATGTAATCGCCACTTGTTTCATAAATCTAAATGGAAGAGTTTTGTTTTAGTGAACGCGCACGTTAAACGTGTGATTGTGTCGCAGGAACCCCTGCCTGGCTGGATAGGGACACTGTGCAGGATTGTTCTGTCTGCTATATTCTCTCACCGCTTCTGAGTTCAAGAAAATATTGGGAAAAAGGACGTAAAGGCAATTAAACTTGAATTTACACTGTCACCTGTAGAATCCATCCAGGTTATGGGGTCCAGTCTCTTTTTTTAAATTCATTCACTGCATGCAGGCTTCGCTGGCTGGGCCAGCATTTATTGCCCATCCCATATTTCCCTTGAGAAGGTGGTGGTGAGCTGCCTTCTTGAACCACTGCAGTCCATATGTTGTAGGTACACCCACAGTGTTGTTAGGGAGAGAGTTCTAGGGTTTTAACTGGAGGGAGACTTGAACCCAAATATTTTGACCCAGGAGTCAGAGTGCTGCCAAATATTCGACACCGACATGACCTGTTCACAGTTCCCATCGCAAACCTTATTCCAATCAGAATTCAATGGTCCATGATTCTGTTATTCGGCAAACCATTTGCAACGTTTTCTTGAATCAGTCGCACTAATGTATGACACCCTAACTTCGGTTTTGGCGCACTAGAGACCGATGGTGCTCTCAGCACACTGGATTCAGTGATGTGTTCAGTAATACATTGCAACCTGCGGCTGATAGTATTGGATGGAACACTGTCCTCGTTACTCTAAAATTCAACAATGCCTTTGCTGTAATCACACTGGGCTCTGAGTCCATTCTTAGTGCATTTCCTCCTATTTCGGTAATTATTACACTCCCTCCCGCCACTGTTCCAACCAGAAAATAACCTGCTTCTCGATCCAATTGAATACTCTGCTCTTATTTTGGGAACATTGTTCCCGTCTATTTTCAACAATAACATGTTTCTAACAATGATGAATTTGACAGTAATCACTTAGTGAGACACTGGTACCTATTTCGGATATCATTGTGCAAAGTATTGTATCCATTATCATTAAACAAAGACTTGTTTCGTCTATCTTAACATCCGGTCCTGTCTCTGTTATTACCGTACTAGATTATCTCTGTTTCCATTACAACAGGTCCTATCTTTGTTATTGCTGCACTAGCCCATTTGTCTGTTGATAATACATCGACCCTGCATCTCTTTATGCTACAAAGGGCCTGACTCTTTACATGGAGCATACAGCATAAGAGCAGAATATGCAGTGCAAAAAGGATTAGTGCAGTTGTAGTGGAAAGAGTGGAAGTAACACTCAAAGGTTGCAGAAACAAAAGAGTGAAAATTCCATGGAGATCAAGCAATGTTTCAACCCTTTCCATCCCTAGGAGTAATAAATCATAGAATTACATTTGCATTAACCTCACAACAAGTACAGTTTCAATTTGTCCACATTGCTTCCACAAATGATCACAGACTCATGGTATAGACAGGAGCTTCTGTGAGATGCTGATGTGATCATTTTCCAATAAGCTGCCCTTATTCTCGAGGTGATGTAATCCACATTCGCCCTGATCACCTGAGACAGATAACTCTAGCTGGGAAATGACATAGACAGTCTGAAATCACTTTATAAACAAGAGCACACAGCAGAATGGTTATTAATAAATAGTTACAATATTAAATGATCTTCAGTTGAAAGACATGAATTGTTTTTTTGGGGTGTTAACACATTCACTGGAATTGCAGAAAGACGGTGAGGTGTGTGTGTGTGGGTGTGTTTGTGTGTGTGAGAGAGAGAGAGAGAGACGGACAGACAAACAGGCGGACAGTGAGTTATGCGCTGCATCAGATATAGGGCCGAGCGAGAGATTGGTGATTGGCACCTTCATCTTAGTAATGAAATGGCCAGGATGCCATGACTTTCTACACAATGGCACCGAATAGAGAATGCGACCAAAATTTTTTTTCTGCATTAAAAGATCGGCAGCCACAATTTGAATTGGATAGCATGAAATATCAAAAAAATGGTGACGATGAATTATTTATCTTTGAGAAATTACAAGTATGAAGAATGATTCTCTTCGTGAAAACATACAGAACAGGTGGTATCTGATACATGATACTGCCGACTATAATGAAACTGAATATCAGGCACTGCGTTGAATTGGCCGCCGATATCATGCCGCCCAATTTTGGCCAAGGCCAGGGACCATTTTCCAGCTCATTATCTTTATTTATATTATCTCTCTATTTCACATAGACACAGCCTAGCGCAGTATTAACTGAGACTGGACCTAGCTTAATTTAAGCTAAGAAATTATCTTCTGAACAGGTAATAGAGATCTGGACTCGTGAAATATAAACATAAAAGGGGTCTAGTTTAGCATTAAAAAGGCAGGGTCTAGTGCAATAATAACTGCGACTGCATCTTCTGTAATATGAGACATGGCCTGGTAGAGTATAAACAGATAGGGCTAATGTAATATAAGCAGAGACATGGAATAGTGCAGCAACAACTAAAACAAAGCTTAGTGCTGTATATAGAGACCCTTAGTCCAGCGCAGTAAGAACTGGGACTTTGCCATATGTAATACAAAAAGAGACATGGTTTAGTTCCAGAAAAACTGAGATGGGGCCACGTTCTGATATAATTGAGGCAGGAACTGGTGGAAAAGTATGATAGGATCCATTTAGATATAAACCGAGACAGGGTCAGGTGCAGTAATACTGAGGCAGGGCGGAGTGCACCAAATATTGATACAGCATCTTCAATAATATAAAAGGAAACTGGGTCAAGTTCAATAATTACTGAGACAAGGTCCAGCGTATTAGTAATATACGTGGCCTTGTGTAATATAATCACAGGCATGGTCTGCACTGTATATACAAAGACAGGATCTATTTCAATATAAACACATGCAAGGAAACATCCAGCTGAATGTAAGCAGAGACATGATCTAGTTTTACATGAACAGAGAGATGATCTAGTGTAACGTAAACAGAAATGTGATCTGGTGGATTATAAAGTGAGGCAGTGCAGGGTGCAGTAATAGATGAGACATTAGCGTGTGTAATTTGAACAGAGACATGGACTGACGAAGTAATAAAGGAGACAAGATCTAGTGTAAGGAAGCTGACACAGGGTCTAGTGCAGTTTTACTTGATAAAGAACCTTGTGCAATATAAATTAAAATACGGCCTAGTGCGATCACTCCTAACCAAGTACCTAGATTAATATCAATAGAAACATGGACAAGTGCAGCAATGAGATAGACATGGTGTAGTACAATAGTAACAGAGAAAGGACATTGTGTGATATAAACAGAGAAATTGATATGCAGAGCATTAACTGTGAAATTGTCAAGTTTAGTATAAACGTGGCAGAGTCAAAACTGAGACACAGCCTCGTGTGATGCAAACGTGAGCATGTTCTGATTTAGTATTAAAAGCGACAGGGCCTAGTTCATGAACAATTGAGACATGACCTAGTGTCATGTTAGCCGAGAGATGATTCAGTGCAGTCATAACTGAGAGAAGGGTTGATACAGTATAAAGAGGGCCCGGATCCAGTATATCAACAACAGAGATTGGGCTGAGTAAGGAAACAAATAGACATGACCTGCTGTAAAAAGATCAGAAATATGGCCCTGTGATATGATCAGAGACGGAGTCTAGTTTAATGTGAACAGAGATAGCGCCCATTTCGGTAACAATTGAGACAATGCCTGTTTAATGTAAAGTACCTCGGCTTCACTGCCATCTGCTGGACACACGTTGCTATTGTCAATGCCGTGTAAATGCTAATTTCAGTTAATGCTTGTGATGTTATTGATAAAAATATAAATCATTCAATCATGGAATGCTTGCAGCACAGAAGGAGGCCTGTAAAGCTTAGGAGATTTTGAGATATAAAACCATTTTAGTTAAAATATCTACGTTCCCAATTCTTGATTTATAATAATGGAGTATTCAATTGTGCCTGACCGAACAAGTTCCCAATAAATGGTATTTATGAATCAAGTAAAATTTATTAAGCAATATTTTCAGGAAGAGAGTTCCAAATACTCAAGACCCACAGAGATAAATGAAAATCATCTCATCTACGGATAAAATGAGTATCCCCTTATTTTTAAACAGTGACCATTAGTTCCAGGTTCTCCCATAAGAGGAAACATCCTCTGAACATCCACCCTGTCAAGGACCCCCAGGATCTTACATATTTCAATCAAGTCTCCTGTTACTCTTCTAAACTCCAGCCTAGCCTGTCTAATCTTTCCTCATAAAACAATCCGCCCATTCCAGGTATGAGTCTGGCAAACCTTCTCTGAACTGATACTAAAGCATTTCCATCCTTCCACAAATAAGGTGACCAAAACTGCACACAGTACTCCAGATGTGGTCTCACTAGTGCTTTGTGTAACAAAAGCATAGCATCCCTACTTTTTAATTCAATTTCCCTTTCAATAAATGATAACTTTCTATTTACTAATTACTGGCTGTACCTGCATACTAGCCTTTTGTGATTCACACAGTAAGACATCCAGCTCACTCAATCTCAGAGCTCTGCAATCTCTCACCATTTAGATAATATGCTTCTCTTTTATTCTTCCTGCCAAAATGGACAATTTCAAATTTCTAATATTATACTCCGTTAGCCAGACCTTTGCCCACTCACTTTACCTATCTATGTCTTTTTGTAGCCTCCTTATGTCCTCTTCACAATTTACTTCCCTACCTATTTTTGTGTCATCAGCAAATTTGGAAACCATCCCTTCCTTCCCTTCATGCAAATTATTTATATAAATTGTAAACAGTTGAGGTCCTAGCACTGAGTCCTTTGGCACACTACTCGTTACACCTTGCCAACCTGAAAATTCCATTTATTCCTATTAGCCAGCCAACCTTCTATCCATACTAATATGTTACCCTATATACCATGGGCTTTTGTCTTTCGTAATAATCTTTGATGTGGCACTTTATCCAATGCCTTCTGCCAACCTTACTGCAGTATATCCATCGGTTCCCATTTATCCACAGGCCATGTTACTTGCTCAAAATCATGCTGGCTCTCCCTGATTACCTTGAACTTATCAAAGTTAACTGATACAGCTTTTCTTCATAGTAGCTTCTAACTTTTTCCCCATAACAGATGTCAAGCTAACCGGCCTGCAGTTTCCCACTTTCTGTCTCCTTCCCTTTTCTATCCCAAACTAAAGGGACCTCCGCTGAATCTAGTGAGCTTGGAAAAACATTAAACCATTGCATCAGCTATCTCACTAGCCACCTCTTTTCAGACCCCAGGTTGAAGTCCATCAGGACCCGGGCAGTTGTCAGCCCACAGCTCCAACTATTTACTCAGTACCACTTCTCTGGTGATTGTAATTTTCCTGAGTTCCTCCCTACCTTCCATTTCCTGACTTACAGCTCCCTCTGGAATATTAATTGTATCCTATATAGTAACGACTGATGCAAAGTACCTGTTCGATTCATCTGCCATTTCCGTGGTTTCCATTATCAATTCTTCAGACTCACTTTCTCTGGTGCAAACGCTCACTTTAATAACTCGTTTCTTTACAAAAAAAATATTCATGGAAGCTCTTACTATCTGTTTTTATATTTGTGGCTAACTTTCTGTCGTATTCTATTTTATTCTGCTCCTTATTAAACTTTTAGTCATCTGAAGCTGTTCCTTCTCTTCTGCTCAATCTACTGGCATTCCACCTATCAATGCACAATCATATATTTGTTTTCTTTAAGTTTGGTACTCTCGTTCACCTTTCTAGTTAACCACGGATGGTGTGTTGTCCCCTGGACCTTATTTTTTTACTCGCTGGAATATATCTATCCTGTGTATCTTGATATATCCTCTAAAATGTTTACCATTACTTCTCAATGAACCTATCTCAACTTAATTTGCCAATTCACTTTAGTCAGTTCTGCTTTCATGCCCTCATAATTGCCCTCATTTAACCTTAAAAACACAGTCTCGGACCGACTCCTCTCTCCATCAAACAGAATGTAAAATTCAATCATACGATGGTCACTGCTACCGAGGCGGGTCTTCACCATGAGGTCATTAACTAATCCCAGCACGTTGCACAATACCAGGTCTGGTATAGCCTGCTCTCTCGAAAACTAAGAAACAATCCAGGAAGCATTCTATCAGCTCCTCATCTGGGCTACCTTTGCCCATCTGACTTTTCCCGTCCATACGCAGTTTAAAATCTCCCATGATTATTGTCGTGCCTTTCCGACAGGTTCCCATTATTTCTTCCTCTGTGCTGCCATGTGGTTACTATTAGGAGGCCTGCACACGACTCCTACCAGCGATTTCTCTACTTTACCATTTTTCATCTCTATCCAAACCGTTTCCACATCCTGCTTTCAAGAGCTTGTGTCATCCCTCTCTATTCTGCTAAATCATCATTAACTAACAGATCCACCCCTCTACCATTTCCTTTCTTCATGTCCTTCCAAAATGCCCTTTGATATTCAAGTCCCAATCCATGTCCTCCTGCAGCCATGTCTGCAATGGCTATCAAATAGTACTTCCTTATTTGTGGATGTGCTATTATTTGGAAAGAATCAAAATTAACCTCTTTCATTGGCTTGGGGTGAGGTTCATTTGGTGTCACTTCATCTCTGTATCTAAAGCCATGAACACTGAAGGCAAATCTGCATCTCTTATTCCCTGGGCCCCCGGATGTATATTCAATTCTGAGCAAACAATACACCCTTGTAGATACAGAGCTATTGCAAACAATGTTACATATTCTTATCAATAATACAACTTATCGTATATAGCCACGTCAACACTTGTTTTAGCACCATAACAGTGATACGATACATTATTAGAAAATGTTAATAACACTTCCTACAGTTATATCAAGACAAAGGCTGCCCTCCAATACAGATCTTCTGCTCTACGGATATGGTTCATCAATTGAACCAAGTCATAGATCGTTTAGTTTTAAGATTAGGTGTCGTGTTAAGTTAAAGCTGCTGAATTCACCTTTTTTGTTTATCCGTTTGAAACTGAAAAAGAATCCCTCAATTGCACAATTGAAATAAAACAAATATAATTCATTGAATCTAGGCTTCTCGGTACCTTAAAGTAATTAAGGCAATAACACCAGTTCCTGCTCCCAGCCTAAAATCTACATAGCCTCAGTAGCAGAAACTCAAACTGAGCTGTAAAGATAACATAAATATTATTTTATATCAACATAAAACCCTATAATATTCGTAGTTTTATCACTACTTAAAGGCCATTCCGTTCGTTCTTACTGTTATTGTACTGTGAAGGAATAGTTTATCTCCTGCCACCCCCTGTCTGCTCCTCGTAGGCCAGATGTTTCCCTCCTTTTCATATAATTATCCAAACCCATTTTGAATGACTCGTTTGTCACGGCCTCCACCACATCCTCACGCAGTCCATTCAAGGTCCTATCCACTCTCTACATGAGCAAAAGCGTTTCCTCGTGTCGCTAATGCTTATTTTCCCAATTACCTTAAATCGGTGCCCCTTGGTTCTCCATCCTTCCACCAATTGGACCGTTTTCTACTTTCTACTCTGTCCAGACACATCAAGATTTTGAATACATCTATAAGTTCTACCTCAACCTTTTCTTCTCTATGGAAAACAGTCCCAATTCCTCTAAGCTACCAGTTTAACTGAAGGTCCCCATCCCTGGAACCATTCTCGTGAATCTTTCCTACTCTCTCACTGATACGTTCACACTTTTCCTAAAGTGTGGTGCCCAGAACTGGACAGAAATGCTCATGTTGAGACTTTAACAGTGTTCGAAAAACTCTTTGCTTTTGAACTCTGTGCCCCAATTTATAAAGCTTCAGATACCATACGCTTTATTAACCAGCCTGTCAGTACTAACAACAGAGACAGGACATCGTGTTATATAAACAGAACATGGACTTGTGCAGCATTAACTGTGACCTCCTCTAGCTTAATATAAACATGGCAGGGTCAACTCAAGTAATAACTGAGGGAAAGCCTCGTGTAATGCAAACAGGCACATGTTCAAGTTTTGTACAAAGGAAGACATTGTACAAGGCATTGACAATTGGGACATGAAGTTTTGTCATATAAGCTGAGACATGGTTCCGTGCAGTAATACCTGACAGTGTTTCACAGAACAGAAAGAGGGCCTTGGTTGAGTATGCTATCAGCAGAGATTGGGCGGAAAACAGAAATAAGTGAGACATGACCTCCTCTAATATAATCAATGAAACGACCTAGTGTTATTTAAACAGGCACGGGGTAGTTTGATATGAGTGGAGACAGGGCCAATGCAGAAACCATTGAGAAATGCCTGCTTCACGCAATTTGAGCAATCACGGTTTCGGTTCCATCTGCTGGACAAACCTTGCTATTGCAGATGCTGTGGAAATGCTGATTTAATTTACTGTTTCTGATATCAATCATAGAATCGAAGAATTCTTACAGAAAAGCAGGAGGCCATTTTTCTGGCCCGTGCTACCCCTCTAAAGGAGAAATTGACATAGTTCCACTCTTTTCCCCCTAGTCCAGCATTTTTTCCCTTTTCTGAAAATGATGCAATTTATTTTTGAAAGCATCAATTGAATCTGCCTCCACCCCACACTCAGCCTGTCCACTCCAAATCCTAACCACTCACTGCGCTAAAAAAAGTTTATTTTTAAATGTCGCAGTTGCTTCTTTTCCTGATTATCTTAAATCTGTGCCCTCTTGTTCTCGAACCTTCCACCATCAGGAACACTTTCTCCTTGCCTACTCTGTCCGGACCGTCATGATTCAGGATATCTTTAACAAATCTCCTTTCAAATAAGGAATGGCAAGAGAAGAGAACGCTAATATATTTGTGTTGTGGATACAAAATAATCACATATATGGTGTGTGAAAATGAGATCAAGTGAGGGCATCACAACTGATGCTAGGCGGTCTGTAATTGCGGTAAATATGTACTTTTGTTTCATCTTCTATGAAAGAGGGAACAGTTAACATATACATTTGATCCGCAAATGAGACCATAGGACTTTCAGTGGTAAATTTCTACATTTATTACATTAGCACCAGCATGTTTGATGAAGAGCTGTGGAAATTCAGCTGAATCAATCCACGGCCCAGATACGATGCATCCGACAATTTTTATGGAAATAAGCTAGAAACCAGCAGGTTCTCAGTCATAAAGCTATGAAAAATAATTGAATTCCGCAAAGGCGCCTGGCGAGCAGATAAAATAAATGCAGCGTTTATTGCACTTTGGTAAATTGTTCGCAAAAGTGAGTCAGGAAACTACAGACCATGAGTTACCCATCGTAAACCCATACGAACGGAAGGTTTGTGGGGCATGTGGAGAGAAGGAGAACCTTTCATTGTAGCCAGTAAGTGTCCATGAAGGAAAGGACCTGCTTATCTAGCTGACTGGTCACATTGAACGTGAGCAAACCGAGCTTCATAGGGGCAAGATAGACAGTGGATGTAATGCATTTGGATTTCTGCAGGCTTTCTAAACAGTTCCTCTGGAAAGGATGGGATCCTGGAAGAGATATAGCCACAATAAGAGGGGGAAATGCAAGGGAATCGGAATTAGTTGATTGATAGATTCCAGATTGTAATGATACATGGATTGTATTCGGACAGGAAGAATATTAACTGTGAGATCCCACATTGTTCTGCTTCATTCCTCATTAGTTTAAGATGATAATAAATGAAGCCAGAAGATCAATGCTTACAGCTGCAGTGGGAGGGAAAGGCTAATAAAGATCATAGGTGCACATCTGATCAGGGGAAGCTATGGGCGGATTTAAATACTTGAAAAATAAGCAGAAAGGCAATGGATAGCATTCCTCGGAGAGGAATTCAAAATTTGTCATATGGAGGTAAGGAATGAAGGAAGGAAATATCACATATGGAAAAAAATAACCTGTATGGAAAAAGAAAAAAAACTGTGGTTTCTGACTGACAAGAGTTGATTTTCTTTCAACAATGAGCAAAGCAAATGAGGCCCTGGGACGGACACTGATTCCCTCTCTCCACGTTTCCTGACGCCTTCCCCGGCATAGTGCCAGCCTTGCCGCCTTCCAACCTGCCTCTAATGGACCTGGAAAGTTCAGGTTAATATTCCACTGGGTGTTCGATCTATGGAGCAGACTCTCGAAAGCAGGGAAGCCGTTAACATTGATTCTTACAGGAACACAAGAATAGGAGCAGAAGTCGGCGGAATGGCCGTCGAGCTGCTCTGTCATTCAGAACTTGTGCTTCAACTCCATGTTTCCACCCTTTGCCCATATCCCTTAAATCCCCGAGACACTGTAACTCTGCCTATCCCGAACTTAAGTGGATGGAGAATCCAGAGGTCTCCGCGGTAAAGAGTTCCAAAGATTCACAGCCCTTTGAGTGAAGTAATTTCTCCTCATCTCAGACCAAAATGTTCGGCCCCTTATCCTGAGACCGTTCCCAGTGTTTTAGATTCTCTGACCAGGCTGTAAAGATGTGAAAATAAATTCTCTCCCATATATTGTTTCTGTTTGATATGTACAATTTCCCCCCTAGGACCAAGAACGTGAGAAATGGAGAACATTATCTTGGAGACATAGGTGGTAAAAAAGCTTTAGCAAGATCCAATGTGTCGGGTTGAACATTCACAATGTATTGCAGAGGAATTACAGAGCACAGCTAAGTTTAACTACACCCATTCTGAATGAGATTAAAGTCTGATAACTGTTCCAAATGTGCACATTGCAGTCTGAAATAACTCCCAACAACCAGCTCCAGCCAATACCTCCAATGGGGAATGATGAGAGAGTTCATGTACAGGATCAGGTGGTAAAAGAGCGAACTCTGCTGCAAACTTCAATCCCACAAAGTATTGTTCCATATTCACAATTCATCAATATGTTTTCAAATGCAACCATGAAGTAACTGAACTTCTCTGAGGCTGGCAAACAGCACCGCCTGTAGTGGCGGTGAGGTGCCAGCAGAGGGTGGGGTTGTATCACTTTAATCACAAAACAATGAAACGGGTTTGAGACGAGGATTTGACCCTTTTAATTCATTCATGCGGTACTTTGCCACTGAATAAGACCATTTATCTAAAATTCATCAGCTTGAATACTTGCATTATGTGTCATAAATGCATTGTCAGCATCCTGGAGGTTACCATTGACCAGAAACTAAACTGGGCTAGCAATATAAATACTGTGGCCACAAGAGCAGGTCAGAGAGGCTGGGAATTGTGCGATGAGTAACTCACCTCCTGACTCCCCAAAGCCTGTCCACCATCTAAAGGCACAAGTCAGGATTGTGATGGAATACTCTCCTCTTGCCTGGATTTGTGCAGCTCCTAAACACAAACTCAAGAAGCTTGACACCAAAGCATCCCACTTGACTGGCACCCCATCCACAAACATTCACTCCCTCCACCACCGACGCACAGTAGCAGCAGTGTGTACCATCTACAAGATGCACTGCAGGAATTCACCAAGGCTCCTTCGGCAACACCTTCCAAACTCATGACCACTACCATCTAGAAGGACAAGGGGCGCAGACACATGGGAACACCACCACCTGGAAGTTCCCCTCCAAGTAAGTCACCATCCTGACTTGGAAATATATCGCCGTTCCTTCACTTTCGCTGGGTCAAAATCCTGAACTCCCTCCCTAACAGCACTGTGGGTGTACCTACAGCACATGGACTGCAGCGGCTCAAGAAGGAAGCTCACCACCACCTTCTCAGGGACAACTAAGGATGGGCAATAAATGCTGGCCCAGCCAGTGATGCCTACATCCTATGAAATGAATTAAACATGCCAAAGTACCAATAAATCGACAACTGTCCCAGGTTTAAGCCTGTTGTCAATGTCACTGAAGTTGCATCCCTGTTAGCAAGTTAGTGCTGTTCTGTGTACGTGTCACTGATATGGGGCTGCAGTGTGATTAACCAGCAAACTGAGAGCCTGGTCACCGCCTGCTCACTACATGAATATCAGGATCGCAGCTTCTGTTGATTGACTATTACGGGGGGGTGGTGAGGGGCTCAGGTGTCCAGGACAGACTGAGGGGGATGGGAGGTTAGCCTGACAGATCTCAACCCCCTTGAGAATGAACTCTTTCTCACCCGTGTTCCCTCTTTCAGTGAGACGGGCAGATTCCTGGCAAAGAGGAAGATCTGAAGACCAGTGAGCCTCGATTTATCCTGGACGAATTTCTCTGCCATCTTATTGCCTTCGAATTCGCCACCGCTCACTTGTGCTTAACCTTGTCTTTGGGCGACTGCTGGTGAAATGCAGAATGGACCGACTTCTGCCCCATCGGCATCCGCCCGGCAACATAAACTGTCCTCAGTCAAATATTGCTAACAGCCGAGCGTTTGCCAAGTACCATACACTCTCTCTCCTTAATGCATTCATGGCTCATATTTCTCACCAGGTCAGTTCATATTTTTTAAAGTTTCTTAAATCGCTGCCCTCCATTTCTCCCTTTGTTCTATTTTTGGTCAAGTTGACCAGTTGAAATGACTTGAATGGCGAAGGTCTGATCTGAATGACCATGTCCATCATTTCTGATATTGCTCACGTGCTCTCTCCCTCTCACTGACTGAACCTGTTCCCACATTTCCCATTACTGTTGGGCTCATCCTGGGGCACTGTAGCCATTTGCGAGTCATGAGATCTTGGAATTTTTGAAATGTTTTAATCTTTTCTAAATATTAAAGATTTTCATTGAAATGTACCCATCATGTGTCTTGTCTTTAGATCCTGAAATGTTTTACTCAGCGCAATGTTAGTGTGAAATAGTCTGTCAGGCCCTTAAATGATCATTTTAGTATTAGGTATTCTACCGAGGATGATGTCCGCATTGAAGCTCCACCCTAGGCCCAATAGGGCTGTGCAGTACTGAGCACTGAACTCTAGCAGGTGTCCCATTTTATTTTGTTTTTCTCTTTATGGTTTGTGGGCATCACTGGCAAGGCCAGCATTTTCTGTCCATTCCTAATTGCCATTGAACTGAGTGGCCTGCTGGGGAAAAATTTTAGGGGCATTTAAGAGTCAGCCACATTTGCGGTGGGTCTGGCGTCACATGTAGGCCAGTCTGGGTAAGGACAACAGGTTTCCTTCCCGAGAGGACAGTAGTGAACCAGATGGGTTTTCACAACAATCGATGAGTTTCATTGTCGCCATTACTGAGACGAGCTTCATTTTCTAGACTTGGTGAACTTAAATTCCACGAACTGCTGTAGTGGGATTTGAACCAATGGGCATTCGGTTGGCTCTCTGGATTTCTAGTCCCGTCAGGTTACCATTAATCCTCCATCTCCCCCAGGTGGATTTCAGAGGTGGTTGAATTCAGAACCATGAGACAGGGTAAATTTTTATTTGTTTGCAGGATGTGGGCTTCACTGGCTGGGCCAACATTTATTACCCATCCCTAATTGCCCTTGAAGGTGGTGATGACCTACTGCCTTGAACCAAGGTCAGGATTTGCTGTCCACCCCTAATTGTGAGCGTCATGTCAGGGGACAGTTAAGTGTCAACCACACTTGCTGTGGGTCTGGAGTCATATGTAGGCCAGGTGAGGATGGCAGGTTTTTTTCACTAAAGGACAAATGAAACCAATCCATGTGGTGTAGATACACCCACAATGCTGTTGGGTAGTTCCGGGGTTTTGACCCAACGACAGTGAAGGAACGGCTATATATTTCTAACTCAGGATGATGAGTGACTTGGAGGGGAACTTCCAGGAGGTGGTGTTCCCTTGTGTCTGCTGCCCTTGTCCTACTAGATGGCAGTGGCCGTGGGTTTGAAAGGTGCTGCCGAAGGATCCTTGGTGAATTCCTGCAGTGCATCTTGTAAATGGTCCACACTGCTGCTACTGTGCGTCGGTGGTGTAGGGAGTGAGTGTTTGTGGATGTGGTGTCGATCAACCGGCTGCTTTGTCCTCGGTCGTGTCAAGATTATTGAGTGCAGTGGGAGCTGCACTCACGCAGGTAAGTGGGGAGTATTCCATCACACTCCTGACTTGTGCCTTGTAGATTGTGGGCAGACTTTAGGCAGTCAGGAGGTGGGTTACTCGCCACAGGATTCACAGCCTCTGACCTGCTCTTGTAGAAATGGTATTTATGTCGATAGTCCAGTTCAGTTTATGGTCAAGGGTAACCGCCAGGATGTTGATAGTCGGGCATTCAGTGACAGTAATCCCATTGAATGTCAAGGGATGGTTAGGTCCTCTCTTGTTGGACAGGGTCATTGCCTGACACTTGTGTGGTGTGATTGTGACTATCCACTTGTCAGCCCAAGCCTGGATATTATCCAGGTCTTGCTGCATTTGGACATGGACTGCTTCAGTGTCTGAGGAGTCACGAATGGTGCTGAACATTGTGCAATCATCATTGAACATTCCCACTTCTGACCTTATGATGGAAGGAAGGTAATTGATGAAGTAGCTGAAGATGGTTAGGCCAAGGACTCTGCCCTGACGAACTCCTGCAGTGAAGTCCTGGAGCTGAGTTGACTGACCACCAACAACTAAAGCCATCTCCCTTTGTGCTAGGTATGACTCCATCCAGTGGAGAGTTTTCCCCCTGATTCCCATTGACTCCAGTTTTGCTAGGGCTCCTTGATATCAAGGGCAGTCACACGCACTTCATCTCGAGAGTTCAGCTCTTCTGTCCATGTTTGAACTAAGATTGTAATGAGGTCAGGAGCTGAGTGTCCCTGGCAGAACCCAAACTGGGCGACAGTGAGCAGATTATTACTAAAGTGCTGCTTGATAGCACTGATGACCCCTCACTGATGATCGAGAGCAGGCTGATGGGGTGGCAATTGGCTGGGTTCGATTTGTCCTGCTTTTTGCGCACTGGGCAAAATTTCCACACAGCCGGGTAGATGCCAGTGTACTAGATCTACTGAAAGAGCTTGGCTAGGGGTGCGGCAAGCTCTGGAGCACAAGACTTCATTACTATAGCTGGAATATTGTCAGGGCCCATACCTTTTACAGTACCCATTGCCTCTTGGGTGAGGAATGGCAGCGGAGTGGTGAGGTGGGGACATGAACGTTTTGACACAGCAAGTGGTAATGACCTGGAACTCGCTGATCACCAGGATGATCCAAGTGGAAATGATTGATTTCTGAATGAAACTGGGCCCTTGAGGCAAGGCAGCTCTCTGGGCAATAGTAGCTGCATGGGAATGAATGGGGCTGCTCTGTGGGAGCTGGCATTGACAGTGGGCTGAATGGCCTGCAGGTGGGACATAAAGGACTGACTCCAGGTGGGAAGAGGAGGGTCTGTCGAAGGTTTAAAAATGAACTGATTCTCTGCTGTACTAACTTGGCCTAACACTCGTGCCTCTCTCTGAATTCAGGAACGATCATGTTCCCTGGTGAGGGGCCGTCGGGTTCGATGTTGGGGATCGGCGAGACCCTACTGTAAGAGTTGGAGTGACCCTGACTGAGAGTCAATGTCAACAGGGCTGAGCGACATTGAAGGTCGAATATCGCTGATTTAATGTGGCTAATGTTTAGCATGTTGAGGGGAGATAGTGTCCTCATGGTAACGTTGGAATTGATTAATACAGCCTGGAATTATAAAGCTAGTCTCCAAAATGGAGACCAGGACAATTATAGCTAACCAGAACTTGAAAAAAACCATCAGGTTCACTAATGTCGCTTTAGGGAAGGAAATCTGCCGTCCTTACCCGGTCTGGCTTACATGTGACTCCAGACCCACAGCAATGTGGTTGACTCTTAACTGCCCCCGGAAATGGCCGAGCAAGACATTCAGTTCCAGGGTAGTTAAGGATGGGGAGTAAATGCTGGCACTGCCATCGACGCCCACATCCCGAGGAAGATTGAAGAAAAGGGAAGTGCTCCCTGGCAATTGACCTTAAACAGCCTCGCTCCAATTTAAATTCAATTAAAAAGCCAGGAATATGAAGCTCGCCTCAGTCATGGTGACCATGAAACTATCGTACATAGTTGTAAAAACCAATCTGGTTCACTAATGTCCCTTTAGGGAAGGAAATCTGCCATCCTTAACCGGTCTGCCCAACATGTGACTCCAGACCCACCGCTAATGTGGTTGACTCTTTTAACTGCCCCCTGAAATGGCCCAGCAAGACACTCAGTCCACAAGGGCGATTAGGGAGGGGCGTTATATGCCGGCCCAGTCGGCTCCTCTCCAATCCCGTGATCGAGTAACGCGAATAATAGATAATGAAAAATCTATAATCGCTGGCTTTGCAGAATTGACCAGAAACAGTTCGGTGTGAGTGAGGCCGCTCCGGTTGGAAATCTCCCCAGCTTCTCGCAATCCACATGGACAGCGGCGGTTCAAGGAGACGGTCCACCATCACCTTCATTAGGGATGGCCAATACATGGGTGGCCTCGCCAGCGATGCCAAACCCCTGTGAACGAGGAACATAGACTGAGAAGCAGAGAAAACTGAGACACGTTTTACATGGGACTGCGACAGCGGCGAGGGCGGTGTAGTATATGGCATCGAGCGGATGATGGAAAGTGCATCTTCTGTGAGGAGCAGCGGCGAGAAGCACCCAAACTCTGTTCGACTATTGAAGTGGGCATTATTATAAGTGATATTTAACCCCCCCAAAGGCACAATTAGGGAGCCTAGAATGTGCTTGTCTAACTTTGAACAAAGAAGTGAGGTTGAGTCACCCATTCATGTTAATTACGACCATTGAACAAACACGTACAAGTGCAGCCCCTTTGACTGTAGTTTCCAATGCAGGAGAATGATCTCGGCTGATTCCCACAGAATGCTAGAAGGAAATGTCGAACACTTATCCTGTGGCCTGTCCAATCACATTGGAAGCCGCCTGTGATTCCTAGAACATTTTCAGGGCATAAATTCATAGACGCAGTCACACTGGGGAGAGACTGTTCACCTGTTCCGAGTGTGGGAAGGGATTCAGTCAGTTACACCACCTCCTGACACATCAGCGAATTCACACTGGGGAGAGGCCATTCAACTGCTCTGAGTGTGGGAAGGGATTCATTAGTGTTTCTAACCTGCTGAGACACCAACACACTCACACTGGGGAAAGACCCTTCACCTGCTCAGAGTGTGGGAAGAGATTCACTCAGTTATCCAGCCTGCTGAGACACCAGCAAATTCACCCTGGGGAGAGGCCATTCACCTGCTCCGAGTGTGGTAAGGGATGCATTGATCCATCCATCCTGCTGAAACACCAGCGAGTTCACAATGGGGAGAAAACTTTTAAATGCCAAGACTGCGGGAAGTGTTTTAAAAGTTCCGGGAACCTGATGTCCCATCAACATGTTCACACTGACGAGAGACCGTTCAGGTGCTCTCACTGTGAGACTGGGTTCAGATGGTCATCTGACCTTAAGTACACCAGAGAATTCACACTGGGGAGAGACCGTTCACCTGTACGGAGTGTGGGAAGGGATTCACTCGATCATCCAACCTGCTGAGGCACCAACGCGTTCACAAGTAACGACAGTGATTGGGATTTGCTGATAATCACATCCAGGACTGAACTATGTTCATTGGGGTCGGTTTCTGTTGAACTTCATAAACTCCAGCCCAGTTATAGGGGGCCATTTGTATTTTTGTAGTGCTCTGTGTTAAATACAGTGTATTGAGTCTTTTTAGTACCTTTAACACAAGTTATTTCCTTTTCACGGACTCTGCCTCTCCCCTGTCACCTCCATCCTCACCTCCAACAACAAGTGTGAGGAGCTCATGGAGCTTCTTTGTCACTAAGACTGAGACAATCTGATCAGCTGCCTCTGCTGCTTCCCTCCCTCACACTAGCCCACTGGGCCAAAGACCTGTCCTCTCGGGACAGGGGTGAATTGCATAGAGTTTGCATCAGGAAGTAAATAAAATAGGTGCATTTCAGGGGGAAATGGATAGCTGTATGAGAAAGAAGGGAATAGATGATTACATTGGTAGATTTAGCTGAGAAAAAATGGGAGGAGGCTCGAGTAGAGCGTAAACACCAGCATGGACTGATTGGGCTGAATGACCTGGTTCTCTGCTGTATATCCCGTGAACTCCTGTGCAATCTAGTCTAAATCTATGGTATTATCTGTCTGGAAGCAGCATGGCATTAAACTGAAAACTAAAATCAAACTTTACCAGGCCATTGTCCTGACCACCCTGCTGTATGGAGCAGAATCCTGGGTCTGCTCTTGGAGCCACATCAAAGCTCTGGAACACTTCCAGAAAAGACACCCGAGGTCCATCCTGAGAATTAGATGGCAGGACAAAAATCACAAATAACGAGATTCTCCATCACGCTGGGTTCAACAGCTTGGAGACCACCCTCCGGAAAATTCAGCTCCGATGGCCAGGCCATGTTTCCCACATGGACGATCACAGAATTCCCAAGCTGATCTTCCATGGGGAACTGACTCAGGGCAAACAACATCAAGGTGGTCAGTACAACCGATACAAGGACACCCTAAAAAAAGAGCCTCACAAACTTCTGCTTTGCAGACCGCCTCTCCTCGGAAAACACTGCAGTCGACCAGCCGAGTTCTGGTCTCTACATTATAGGAAGGATGTGATAGCACTGGAGAGGGTGCAGAGGAGATTTACCAGGATACTGCCCGGGCTGGAGGGTCTGAGCTATGAGGAAATATTGGATAGGCTGGGGTTGTTTTCCCAAGAGCAGCGAAGGGGGCCTGATAGTGGCGTATAAGATTATGAGGGGCATAGTTGGATAGATAGGAAGGCACTTTTTCCATTAGTAGAGGGGTCAATAACCAGGGGGCATAGATTTAAGGTAAGAGGTAGAAGGCTAAGAGGGGAGTTCAGGAGAATTGTTTTTTCACCCAGAGGGCAGTGGGAGTCTAGAACTCACTGCCTGAAAGGGTGTAAATGTTTTGGGTGGTTGAGTCAGAAACTCTTGTAACATTTTAGAAGTACTTAAATATTCACTTGCATTTCCTTAGCCTCCAGGGCTATGGGCCAAGCACTGGATAATGGGACTGGTGTAGTCAGAACTTTGTGAGCAGCGTGGACACAATGGCCTTCTCCTGTGCTCTATGAGTGTATGTGTGGAGGCAAGCACTGAAATTTAGTTCAGCATGTTTCATGGACCATCTACACCAAACTCAACATCCGATGTGCCCACAGGAAGGTCAGAGGCGGTACAGCTGCGGAAGTTAACCCAAGCACCACCAACAATATGAACGGTCAGTTCTGTGGATGTCATTGTTGATCCCACACCGAACTCTTCAGTCAGGAGAGGACCCACAGGAAATGATTAAATCATTTACAGTTTGGGCACTCGAACAATGAGGAGTCTACCCCAACATTATCCCTGTTCTCTGGATCGGGGAACTATACCCTGTCTGTATTACTGTGGTGCTGTTAATAAAGTCAGCGTGAGACAATCTGTTGTTGTGAGCTTGATTATTTGATGTCTGAATCCACAAGATTCACCATTTAGAGTCAACAAGATGAACAAGGAAACACATCACGGCCCAAAACACCAGCTCGATATTCCCAGGAGCAAGTCTGTTATCTGACACCTCGAATAGACAGAACAGAGAAAGATCCCAACTGTAAGAAACCCTCGAATCATTTGTAAATATCTTTCAAATGCTGACAGATTCCAGCCGCTTAGATTTCCATCACATTGAAGTTAATGGAAGGTGAGAGCGCAGTTATTCTAGAACTATGAAAAAACACTAGTTAGAGCACAGCTAGAGTACTGAGTCCAGTTGTAGTCAGCACATTACAGGAAGGATGTGTTCACACTAGAGTGGGCGCAGAAGAGATTTACCTAGATGTTGGCAGGGCTGGATAATTTTAACTCTGAGGAAAGATTGGAGAGCCTGGGATTGTTTTCTTTGGGACAGGGGAGGAAGAGGGGAGATTTAATTGAGGTGTAAAAATTATGAAGGTCCCAGATAGGAAGGACCTATTTCATTTACAGAGGTCAGAACCAAGAGGATAGAGATTTAAAGTAATTAGTGGAAGGATTGGAGGGGAGTTCAATAATGCTTTTACCCAGAGGGTGGTGGGTCTTGGAACTCACTGACTGAAAGTGTGGTGGAGACAGAAATACACAGATTTAAAAAGTACTGGGATATACACTGGATGTGCTGTAACCTACAGGATTACGGACCAAGAGCTGGGAAGCGGGATTAGACTGGATTGCTCATTTTCAGCCAGTACAGACATGATGGGCTGAATGGCCTCCTCTGTGCTATAATTTCTATGATTCTGTGGTGACAAGTGGCTCTCGTGTTTTTATCTGAGACAGGCCTCAGCCCAGTCATTTGCCCCGAGTGTTGATGTGATGGTTCAAGCGAAGAGATGCCGGGTACCGGGAGCAGCAGGAGCAATAAATAAAACCGAGGTGTCAGTAAATACTGATATAGTTTATTTGTATCTAGTTCCATTTTTATAAATTCTGCTGAATGTGGCCCTCACCCAGTGTCAGGATATTGGATCAGAGCCACCATGGAAAATGAATTTGACACCGGTGAGATAGACAATGTCAACCGGATCCTCAGTATCTCTGTAACCTCCTCCAGCCCCACAACCCTTCCTGTAAATACAAGGTGTTGTTCTTGGATTACACCCTGAGATAGACAATGTAATTATATTTTAACCTTTATTCTTCAAGTAAAGTATCTTCATTCAGGCTGTTCTCAAGGTTGTGCAAGATGAAACCAAACAGTGATTTATTTGTACTTCTTGCAGTTTAGTTACTGTATTCACTGCTCACGATGCGATCTGCTCTACTTTGGGAAGACCAAACACAGATTGGGTGATCACTTTGTGGAACAACCTCCGTTCAGTCTGTGAGCTTGACCCTGAGCTTCCGATCACTTGTCATTTTAATTCTCTGCCCCACTCCCACTCTGACCTCTCTGTCCTCGGCCTCCTGCACTTTTCCAATGAAGCTCAATGGTGGCTTGAGGAACAGCAGCTCATCTTTCAATTCGGCACTTTACAACCTTCTGGACTCAGCATCGAGTTCAGCAGTTTCTGCACCAACAGAGAGTTGTCAGGATCTGGAATATTCTACCTGAAAAGGTGCTGGAACCTGACTCTGTCAGGAAATTTAAAAGGGAGTTGACAGGGATTTGGGATTGAGGAACTTACAGGGTTACAAACAGAAAGTGGGCGTGTGGGACTAAACACGACTGCTCTTTCAAAGAGGCAGCACAAGCACAAAGGGTTGAATGGCCTCCTTCTGTGCTCTGAGTTTCAATGATTCTAGGAGTTGGCCATTTAGCCCCTCGAGTCTGTCCCACCATGCAATCAGATCACGGCTGATCTGTGACCCTTTGTCTAATGTCCCTTGATTTATACCTTGTGTTAGGAAGGATCTATCAATGCCAGATTGAAACTGAACATTGATCAAGCATGAACTGCTAATTCAGGAAGAGAATTCCAAACTTCTCCCAACTTTATCTGAAGAAGATTTTCCTAATCTCGCTCCTGAACGTTCTGGCTCTAAGTTTTAGACTATGTTCCTCAGTCCTGGATTCCCCAACCAATGGAAATTGTTCCCCTCTATCTACCACACCATTTCCAATTTATGTCATGAAAACTTAGAGAAAATCCTCCTCAATCTTCTAAATTCCAGGGAATACAAACCTCACCGTGAGATGATGAATATTGGCAGAATGAATAGGGTACTCAATGGTACAGTCCTAAAGAGTCTGTAGGGACTGGGGGAACTGGGGGTTGATGTGCATACACATTTGAAGGCAAAAGGACATATTGAGAGAGCAGTTTGCAAAATATTTGAGATCGTGGGATTCATAAGCAGATTTAATGTGTTTAAACGCATGGAAAATAAGCTGACCCGTCATAAGGCTCTGGTTAGGTCACAACAGGAGTATTGCATCCAGTTCGGGTCTCCACACTTTAGGAAAGGGGTGAGGGTCCTTGAGAGGATGCAGAGGCAATTTACCAGAATGGTTCCAGGAAAAAGGGAATTCGGTTACAAAGGGAGATCGGAGAAGCTGAAGTTGTTCTTGGAGTTACAGAGTTGAGGGGAGATTGGATAGAGGTGAACAGGATTGTGACAGGTTCAGATAAGGTGGACAAAGAAAATGTTGTTTCCATCTGGTGATGGGACAAGGATTAGGGGGACACAGATTGAAGGTTATGGGCAATAGATACAGGGAAAATGCAGGGAGGAACATTTTACACAACAAGTGGTAATAACCCAGAACTCACTGCCGACGAGCAGGCTGGAAGCAGACATGATAAATGCTTTGAAATTAAATTGGACCAGCATTTAAGAGAAATAAACATGCAGGGGGTTGAAGACACAGTGGGGCAATGAGACAGACTGGATTGCTCTACAGAGAGCTGGCACTGACTCAATGGGCTGAATGGCCTCTATCTGTGCTGTAATTACTCTGATGCATTTGTTTGACCACTCCTCATAATTTAACCCTTGGAGTTCAGTTGTTATTCAGGTACATCTGCACTGCTCTCCCACTAAGGCCAATATGGTCTATCCTTCCTAAAGTGTGATGCCCAGAACTGAACACAGTATTCCTGTCCTGATGAAAGGTCATGTTGACTCGAAACATTAACTCTGTTTCTCTCCGCAGATGCTGCCAGGCCTGCTGAGTACTTCCAGCATTTTTTATTTTTATTACAGTGGTTCAGGTGCAGTCTAACCAGGATTTTGAAAATGTCGGTGCTTTTCCCACAAACAGAACAGACAAACCTTTTTCCTTCCACAGTCAAAGTCCGATGATATTCAGGTCCTGAGGAATCGAATGACTCTGTTAGATTTTGATGTGATGTTTGGTTTGAGTTTCCCCGTCTCCAAGTCCATCACATTGAAAATCCTGTAAAAAGGAGATTATAAAAAATCCATCCCTGTCAGTCCAGGATAGAAATTAAGAGACAAACATTTCTCTGGGTTGGAGTTTGCTGTGTGTAAATCCTCCCCTTCTAACCCCCTGTAGAAGGAGTTTCCAAACACTGGGTGTAAACTGGGCTCCGGGAGTTTGTAATCCGGGTTTGGAGTCCTACACCGGGTGTTTGTGAATCCTCCCAGTCCACCCTCCGGCTCCATTCCTCTCCTGCACTCCGCCCTTTCTCATCCGCTGGACTTTCAACCCGACCTCCTTGATCCCGATCCCGCACCCGCGCTGCGCATGCTCCAATTCAAGCCCGGTCACGCCCCTCATTCACTCCGATTGGCCGGAGGAACAGCCGCTCCCGCCGGACCTCCATGCCCGCCCCCTGTCCCTATTGGTCTGGAGCTGCCGTCAATCATTGTGAGCTGGAGCATGTGTAGCGCGTGAAATCAGGCGTGAGGAGAGCTGGAGCGAACGGATTTAAAATGCGGGATTTACAAAGACCGAGTGCGGACTGAGAGCTGGAAAAAAAACCCGTGAGCATAGATAGGGCTGGCGGGTGAGTTGGGAGGCTTTATGAATTCACGGTCTCTGTCCTAAACCCTCAATAAGGAACCATCCTTATCCAAGGAGAAGCAGAGCGCATGTGCGGTCACCATCTTTATAGAGGGCGAGAAGCAGCAGAGCGCATGTGCGGTCACCATCTTTATAGGGGGCAATGTCCAACAGGGAGCATGCGTGGTCGCCATTTTTACAGAGGCTGCAGGCCCAGATGAATGACCTGCAGGAAGGACAATAAATCAGAGATCGAGTTTGGTGTGAAATCAATGGGTTGTTGTAAAACAGGAGATAAGGGTAACAGTCAGAAACAACAACAACTTCTATTAACATCATAAATCATCCCAGTGAGCTTCACAGGAAATCATAAAATAAAGTATAACATTCAGACACAGAAGGAGGTGACCAAAATACTTAAATAGTCGCTTGTTTGTACGGAATTTGATTATTAACGAAAAAAGAGACAAGCTGTCAAAGCTTTTCCTGTTGCACTCACCAGGACAGATGCAAGAATCCCAAATTTCAAAGGGAACCACAATTTATACTGCACAAGAAAAGGGTGCTGATTGGTTGGCCTGTCGACTCTGATTGGTTGTTGCCATGGACAATACAGCCAGGAGCTGAAATCCCCTCTGCTTTTGTTTAATTCCACAATAGGCTCCATGCCTGGACTTGTTCCTTCTGCCTGCAGAGGACAGGTCCCTGTGGATGAACATACGTAGCTTCTAGCAAGTGCAAGTGAGACACATTACTAGCTTGACTGATAATTTTTGAAATTTGGTTTTCTTCCCTCCATCCTGATGAGTACAAGATAAAATGTTTTAACAGAATATCTTTTTTTTATTAATACTCAGTTGTCTTAAAGGGGGAAAGTGTGGGAGACGGAGAGAATTTCAGAGCTTGGGGTCGAGGGAACTGAAGGCACGGACACTAATGGTGGAGCAATTAAAATAGGGAATGCTAGAATTAGAGCAGTGCAGATATCATAGAGGGTTGTGGGTCTGCAGGAGCCAAAGAGAGGAGGCCATTGGGGGATTTGAAAACAAGGATGAGAATTTTAAAATCGACTTGCTCCTTGAACGGGAGCCAAGGAAGGTCAGGGAATGGGCCTAGCTGTGAGTGAAGACACAGACAGCAAAAATATGGATGTCTTCAAGGTTACAGAGGGTAGAATGTGGGAGACGAGCCAGGAGTGTGTTGGAATGGTCCAGTTTGGAGGTAAAAATGGCCGTGATAAGGGTTTCAGCAGTAGATGAGACACTCCTGAGACAGGGGTGTGGTCAGGTGATATTACAGAGGTGGAAACAGGTGATCTTAGTGATGGCACAGACATGAGATCAGCAGCTCATTTTGAGATCAAATGTGACACCGAGGTTGTGAACAGACTGGTTTAATCTCAGACTGTTCCCAGGGAGAGGGATGGAGTTGGTATCTAGGAAATGGAGATTGGAGCAGGGACCGAAAACAGTGTCTTCAGTCTTCCCAGTGTTAATTAGTGATCAGGAAGAGAAGCAGGAACCAGAATGGGCCATGAGACTGATCCCAGGTTTAACTCAGAGAGGGAGAAGGAAGGAAGGAAACTCTGGGACATTGGGAGAAACCACCTTCATAATCGCTCATTAAATCTCCACAAAGTAAGATTTGGATACAAGGTTAACATCTGCTATTCTGTATGATCAGTCAGGGGGTTTCAGATTAATGTTTTGTCATGAGTAATCACTGAAGTGAATGATCAGACATATTGTCAACTCCAATTATAGAAATTTGTAAAAAAAAGATACAGAAAGAATTGTCCAAAACTCTGTTTGGATTTCAGCACAGGGAGGAGGGAGAGTGTGTGGGACGGGGATTTGCAGCTTTGGGGGAACAAGAGAGGAAAAAATGTTCCATAGAATTGTCTGTTCTGAATTTCTATCCTGTTCTTACAGTGATGGCTCTTGTAAACTCCTTTTACAGATAATTAGAAGGGGAGGATTTTCAGGCAGGAAACCCAAACCAAAAATCACATCAAGATCTGACACAGTCACTCGATTCATCAGGACTTGAATATCATCACCTTTGAATGTGGATGGAGAATCGTTTGTCTGTTCTGTCTGTGGGAAAAGATTTCAAACATCAGTGTGACTGGAAAAGCACCGAGACACACACACACCCGAGTGAGAGTGTTCCAGTGAACTGGCTGTGGAAAGAGCTTTAACCAGTTACACAGCCTGAAATAACATCACACCATTCACAGTGGGGAGAAACTGTACACATGTTCCCTGTGTGGACAAGGATTCAACTGATCATCAAATTTAGAGAGACACAGGGATACCCACACCATGGAGAAACCATGGAAATGTGAGGACTGTGGGAAAGGATTCAATTGTCCATCCAAACTGGAAATCCATCGACGCAGTCACACTGGGGAGCGGCCGTTCACCTGCTCTGAGTGTGGGAAGGGATTCACTCAGTTATCCCACCTGCTGACACACCAGCGAGTTCACACTGGAGAGGGAGCATTCACCTGCTCCGAGTGTGGGAAGAGATTCACTCGGTCATCATACCTGCTGACACACTAGCGAGTTCACACTGGAGAGAGACCATTCAACTGCACGCTATGTGGGAAAGGATTCACTGAGTCCTCTCACCTACTGAAGCACCAGCGAAGTCACACTGAGGAGAGGCCATTCAGTTGCACGTCCTGTGGAAAGAGATTCAGAACTTCATCGAACCTCAAAGTACACCAGCGAATTCACACTGGAGAGAGGCCTTTCACCTGCTCCGAGTGTGGGAAGGGATTCACTCAGTTATCAAACCTGCACACACACCAGCGAATTCACACAGGGGAAAGACCATTCACCTGCTCCGAGTGTGGGAAGGGATTCACTCAGTTATCCCACCTGCTGACACACCAGCGAGTTCACACTGGGGAGAGACCGTTCACCTGCTCCGAGTGTGGGAAGGGATTCACTCAGTTATCCCACCTGCTGACACACCAGCGAGTTCACACTGGGGAGAGACCGTTCACCTGCTCCCAATGTGGGAAGGGATTCACTCAGTTATCAAACCTGCACACACACCAGCGAATTCACACAGGGGAAAGACCATTCACCTGCTCCGAGTGTGGGAAGGGATTCCATCGGTCATCAAGCCTGCTGACACACCAGCGAGTTCACACTGGAGAGAGACCATTCAACTGCACGGTATGTGGGAAAGCATTCACTGGGTCCTCTAACCTGCTGAAGCACCAGCGAATTCACACTGAGGAGAGGCCATTCAGTTGTACTTCCTGTGGAAAGAGATTCAAGACTTCATCGAACCTCAAAGTACACCAGCGAATTCAGACTGGAGAGAGGCCTTTCACCTGCTACGAGTGTGGGAAGGGATTCACTCAGTCATCCACCCTACAGACACACCAGTGAGTTCACACTGGAGATAGGCCATTCACCTGCTCTGAGTGTGGGAAGAAATTCACTCTGTTATCCAACCTGCTGAGACACCAGCGAGTTCACACTGGGGAGAGACCATTCACCTGCTCCCAGTGTGGGAAGAAATTCACTCAGTCATCCACCCTGATGAAACACCAGCGAATTCACACTGGAGGGAGACCATTCACCTGCTCCCAGTGTGGGAAGGGATTCACTCAGTTATCCCACCTGCTGAAACACCAGCGAATTCACACAAGGAGAGGGCATTCCGCTGCACTTCCTGTGTAAAGAGATTCAGCCTTCATTCCACCTCAGTGTACACCAGTGAATTCACATTGGAGAGAGAGCGTTCACCTGCTCCAAGTGTGGAAAGGGATTCCCTCATTTATCCAACCTGTTGACACACTAGCGAGTTCAGACTGGGGAGATGCTGTTCACTTTCTCCGAATGTAGGAAGGGATTCACTCAGTCATCCCACCTGTTAACACACCAGCGAGTTCACAAGTGACAGCAGGGGTTGGATTCTGCTGTTATTGCTGCTGTTAATCACATCCAGAACTGAACCATGTTCATTATGACAGTTGTGGTTTGTTTCTATTGATGTTAATAATCCCTGTAACTGGGCTGAAGTTTAATATCTTGATGTCTGTTAAATAAATTAGTTTTGTTTCAAATTCTCAGAATGTCGAGTCCTTGATTTCTCCAGGATAAGAGGAGACTGATTGATGTCCTGTTCCCAACTGCTCCAATTTTTGGATCTTTTCTCCTCTCTAACTCTAAATTCGTTCAGTTCTCAGACCTTTGGTTACTCTCATGAATAAGTCCCAGCTCCCCACACCTCCCAGAGAGCCTTGGGATCCAGGGAAGTATCAGTATTAAAAACAGAAAATGCTGGAAATAACCAATACTTTTCCAAATGCCAATCGATTTTGTCCCGGATTATTGTCTCCAGCCTTTCCCCACCACTGATGTGAAGCTGATTGTCCTGGAATTGCTGTGTTTTTGAACAGGGGTGTATCATTTACAATCTGTCAGTCGTTTGACAACACTACTATATAAGGAGGATTGGAAGATTGTGACCAGAGCCTCCACAAGTTCCATGTGAAGGATGCTGTCTCTGACAGTGCAGCAGTCCCTCAGTGTCACCCTGGAGTGTCAGCCTAGATAATGTGCTCAGGTTTATTAATATTTCCTCTTGTTATTGATGTGGATCATTAAGAAACAATGGACTCTAATTATGTCATCCAGCCCCAGTGCGATGATGTCATGAAGACTATTAAATACCAGCGGAACCTGAGTGAGAGTCTGTATGAATATAACTCAGATAGACACAGCTTGTGTCATAGTTCAGTGAGATCTGATCACTCACTGAGTGAGAGAGTCTGTATCAATATAACTCAGATAGACACAGCTTGTGTCATAGTTCAGTAAGATCTGATCACTCACTGAGTGAGTGAGTCTGTATCAATGTAACTCAGATCGACACAGCTTGTTGGAACAGACCTGGGGAGAAAGAGGCTCTGAATTTATCACTGGATTTTCTGTTCTCCACAGTTAGGAAAATGGTGATTCTTTCCAAACATCCAAATGACGAATCAAGTCATTAAAGATGATTTGTTGTTTTGAGCTGAATTATTTGGTAGAATTAGCGTGAAGGAGTGGGATTGACCCACAGGCTGAGTCACAACTTTAAGGACAGGAAGAGAGAGAATCTGGAGAGGGGAAAAGAATTAGTGAATTCGTAGGTGACTGGGTACTGAATCTGGAACAATGAGCAGAGAGGGGGAGGAGTGTGTGGGACAGGGATTTATAGATTTGGGGGAATGAAAGGAGAAAGAATATTCCATAGAAACTAGAATAGTCTGTTCTGAATTTCTATCCTGTACTGACATTGATGGCTTTTGTCAACCCTGTTTACAGGGGATTAGAGGGAGAGGATTTTCAGATGGGAAACTCAAACCAAAAATCTTGCAAGATCTTATAGAATCACTGAATTCATAAACGATCAGCCTCTGATTATAGAAGGAAAAATGTTTGTTCTGTCTGTGGGGAAATATTTAAATTACCAGTGTGACTGGAAAATCAGCGGGACACACACACACGAGTCGGAATAGCATCTCGGGGTCAAACCTGACATCACGTGTGCAAAAAGCCTGGTTTATATTCAGACAGTTGTGAGGAAGAGGAATGGAGTTGGTAGCTCGGGAATGAAAACAATGGCTTCAGTCTTCCCAATACTCAATTGGAGGAAATGTCTGCACATTCACCACTGGATATCAGACAAACAGTCTGATAATTTAATAAAAGTGGAGAAGTGGAGAGAGGTGGTGGTGAGGTAGAGCTGGGTACTGTCAGTGTACATGTGATAACTGACACAGTGTTTTCAGATGATATCATTGTGGGGAGAATGTTGATGAGAAATAAGAGGAGGCCAAGGCTGGATCCTTAGGGGACACCAGAGGTAACTGTGGGAGTGGGAAGGGAAGACATTACAAGTGATTCACTGACTATGATTAGACAGAGAAGAATGGAACCAGGAGAGAGCAGCCCCACCCAGCTGGACGACAGTGGAGAGGTGTTGGAGCAGAATGGTGTGGTCAACCCTGTCAAAGGCTGCAGACACATCGAGAAGGGATAGTTTACCTTTATCCCAGTCACATAGGATGTCATTAGTGGCTTTGATCAGAGCAGTGGCAGGGGCAGAAACCTGATTGGAGGGATTGAGACAGGGAGTTCTGGGAAATGTGGGCACAGATTTGGGAGGTGTGAACATGTTTGAGGAGTTTGGAGAGGAAAGGGAGGTTGGAGATGGGACAGCAATTTGTAAGGACAAGGCCAAAGGTTTGTTTATTGACGAGGGCTTGATGATGTCAGATTTGAAGGAGAGAGGGACAGTAACTGAAGAGGGAGAACCATTGACAATCTCAGCGAACATGGGGAAGTTGGGTGACCAGCAGTTTAGTGGGAATAGGGTCAATGCAGCAGGAGGTGGGTCTCATGGACAAGATGAGCATGAAGGTTGCACGAGAGGAAATGGGAGCGAAACTAAAGAAAGATGTGGGTTCAGGGCTCAGACAAGGGGGATCTTTAGAGACAGTTTGTCCCGGTGGGCCAGTGAAAGGGAGGGAAGCAGCAGAGGCAGCTGATCGGATTGTCTCAATCTTAGTGACAAAGAAGCTCCATGAGCTCCACACACTTGTTGTTGGAGGTGAGGATGGAGAAGACAGGGCGAGAGGGAGAGCCCTTCAAAAGGAACTAACTTGTATGTTTAACACAGAGCTGATTTATTTGACTTTATTCAGAATATTAACAGCTGTAACTGGGTTGGAGTTTATTAACATTAGTAGAAACAGACCCCAATCAACATGGTTCAGTCCAGGATGCAATTAACAGCAAAATCCAGACACTGTTGTCACTTGTGAATTCGCTGGTGTCTCAGCAGGTGGGATAACTGAGTAAATCCCTTCTCTCACACGGAGCAGGTGAACGGTCTCTCCCCAGTGTGAACTTGCTGGTGTGTCAACAGGTTGGGTAACCGAGTGAATCCCTTCCCACACGTGGAGCAGGTGAACGGTCTCTCTCCGCTGTGAACTCGCTGGTGTACTGTGAGTTGTGATGACCACCTGAACCCAGTCCCGCAGTGAGAGCAGCTGAATGGTCTCTCATCAGTGTGAACACGTCGATGGGGCATCAGTTCCCCGGAGCTTTTATAGCACTTCCCGCAGTCTGAGCATTTGAACGTCTCTCCCCAGTGTGAATTTGCTGGTGTTTCAGCAGGTTAGTTGACTGAGTGAATCCCTTCCCACACACTGAGCAGACAAATGGTCTCTCCCCAGTGTGAACTCGCTGGTGTGCCAGCAGGTCAGATGTCTGAGTGAATCCTTTCCCACACGTGGAGCAGGTGAACGGTCTCTCCCCAGTGTGAAGTCGCTCAGGTTTCAGCAAGTTGAATGGCTGAGTGAATCCCTTCCCACACACGGAGCAGGCAAATGGTTTCTCCCCAGTGTGAACTCGCTGGTGTGTCAGCAGATGGGATGAACAAGTGAATCCTTTCCCACACATGGAGCAGGTGAATGGTCTCTCTCCGGTGTGACTGTGCCGATGAGTTTCCAGTTCAGACGGGTAATTGAATCCCTTCCCACAGTCCCCGCATTTCCATGGTTTCTCCCTGTTGTGACTGCATTTCTGTTTTGACAGGCCTGATGATCGGCTGAAGCCTCGTCCACATACAGAACACGTGTACGGTTTCTCCCCACTGTGAACGGTGCTTTTTCCTTCCATGTTCAAAATCCGATGATATTCAGGTTATGATAAATTGGGCAACTCTGTCAGATCCAGATGTGATGTTTGGTTTCAGTTTCCCGACTGCAAATCCTCTTCTTCTAATACCCTGTGGAATTGATTTAAAACAGAAAAAAGGGAGTGAGAAAACCCACAAAAACACAAAGGCAGGTTGTGAAATTGAGCTGAATGAATCTGGGACGAGGAAAAAGTGACCATGAAAACTGCTGGATTGTCATAAAACCCAACTGGTTCACTAATGTCCTTCAGGGAAGGGAACCTGCCACCCAGTCTGGGCCTACACGAGACTCTGGTGTCAAAAATAAAACAAGTATTCGGGGCAGCAGGAGACCACATGGCCCTTCGAGCCTGCTCCACCATTCAATACAATTGTGGCTGATCTTGGGCTTCAACTCCACTTTCCCGCCCACTCCCCATATCCCTCAACTCCCTGAGAGACCAAAAATCTCCCCATCTCAGCCTGAAATATATTCAATGATGGAGCATCCACAACTCGCTGGGCTGGAGAATTCTACGTGACAAAAGGAGAAAAGGAGAGAGAGAGAAAGTCAGAGAGAGGAGTGGGAGAAGCAGGGGGTGAGGAGAGGGCTTTTCATAGACCTACAAATAGACCAGAACTTTGACGGAATCTCCCAAACCCTCAACCTCTACCCATGAGAAGGACCAGGGTAGCAGGTGTATGTGAACACCATCACCTCCAAGTTCCCCTCCAAGTCACACACCGTCCTGACTTGTCAGACATCCAGTACTGGATGAACAGAAATTTCCTCCATTTAAATATTGGGAAGATTGAAGCCATTGTCTTCAGTCCCCGCTACAAACTCCACTCCCTAGACAGCGACTACATCCCTCTCCCTGACAACTGTTTGAGACTGAACCAGACTGTTCACAACCATGGTGAAATATTTCACCCCAAGATGAGCTTCCAACCACATATCCACATCATCACCAAGACCGCCTATTTCCATTCTCTACCTCATTTTCCTCCTCTAATTTACTCTGTAAAACCCAGTTCTTTGACCAAACGCTTGATCACCTGCCCTAATGTCTCCTCATGTGGCTCAGTGCTTTGTAACGTTTCTGTGAAATGCCTTGGAACATTGTCTTACATTAAAAGTGCTTTATAAATACAAATTGTTGTTGTTGATTTGGACATATATCACTGTTCCTTCATCATCACTGGGTGAATAACCTGTAACTCCTTACCTAACAGCATTGTGGGAGCACCTTCACCACACGGACTGCAGCGGTTCAAGAAGGTCAAACATCATCTTCTCCACAGGCAACTGGGGATTGGCAATATTTGCTGGTATCTATGGAGAGGGAAACAGAGTAAACATTTCAGGGTTCGCAGAATGATTTACAGGGAGTAAAAATAGTGCAGAATTTGATGGTCAATATAAGCTCAGAAGTGGAATAGAAATGGACTATAGCGCAGGAAAAACAATTCCTGACTATGAGAGATACAGTGGGAAGATAAAGCTGGGAAGGCAGCAGCACATGGTCAGAGGATGGGCAGCGGAGGAAACCTCACTGAGACACAGTCAGCAGAAGTAACAATAAAATACTAAACATAACTCAAATAGATCCAGTATTAGAGACAGAGGAAGGTGGACAATGGCAGAGAGGTGATCAGGGAGGGCAGAGGTGAAACTGAGCAATGGATGGACATGAATTCAGATCCTCAGTAAAGGAGCCACACCAGTCCCAGAGACTTGGAACCTCTCCCAGAAAACAGAGCACCGCACTAAAAGCTCTAAATTGTAGATGGGTGGTGAAAAATATTCACCTCTGAAACAATATCACCATTTTCAAATTTAAACTCTCCTGCTGGAGCCTGCAGCTGGAAAGATAGCAGAAACACTGGAGTCAGAGAAAAATCTCCCAGTTGAGGAAATACCCGGGAAGCGGAGTGATGTCACCGTGTAATTGTTGATGTGTGATGATGTCACCGTGTAATTGTCGATGTGTGATGATGTCACAGACACAGAATATCTGGGTCTGTGCAAACCAGTGATCACCACACATTATGAAGGATGTGAGTGTCCTTGAGAGGGGGCAGAGGAGATTTATCAGAATGGGTCGAGGGATTTTAATTGTAAGATTAAATTCAAGAAACTGAGTTTGTTCTCCTCGGAGTAAAGGAGCTTGAGGGGAGATTTGATAGAGGTGTACAGGATTATGAAAGATAGTTAAATAAAAGCTGTTCCCATTAGCTGATTATGAAAAGATTAAGGGACAGAGATTTAAGATTTTAGGTAAGATCCACAATGTGAGCAAGAGATTTTTTACCCAGTAACTGAAACATTCAAACTCAGAACATTCAAAGGCTGGTGCTATTCAGGTCCTGGTGAATCAAGAGACTTTCAGATTTTGACGTGATGTTTGGTTTCAGTTTCTCATCTCCCTCAAGTATCCCTTGAGTTCCCTTTCCTCTTCTAACATCCTGTAAATGGAATTCAAAAAATCCATCATGGTCAATCCAGGATTGAAATTCAGAAAGAACAAACGTTTCTCTTGAATTCAGAAAGAACAAACATTTCTCTTGGTTTGAGTTTGCTGTGTGTAAATCCTCCCCTTCTAACCCCCTGTAAAAGGAGTTTCCAAAATCCATCCCTGTCAGTCGAGGATAGAAATTCAGAACATTCTCTCCTCCTGCTACCTGGACCAGTATGACCGCGCATGCGCCCTGCTGCACATTGACCCCTATAAAGATGGCGGCCGTCACCCGGGCCCTGGCGAAGGGAGAAATCCAGACGTTTTCGGCCCGTTCTCTGCAAACACAAGACCGGTACCTTGTTACTTGGGGTCTGAGGCCTGCACTGTGTCTTTATAAAGCCTCCCTACCCACTCCGCTGGCTCCATTCCTCCTCACACACCCACTAACTCTGTTAGTTTGCTCCACTCGACATTCCCTCGCTCTGAGTAGCTTCAGTCACAGACCAGTACTGCGCATGCTCATGGATCCGTCCGCAATGCGCATGCCCCACCACACACACACAGCACTGCGCATGCGTCTGGCTCTGCAGTTGTGAAGATAGGGCACATTCTGCCCCGCAGCGAATGCTGGGTAGTCGATCCGCCATTGAAAGATCACGTTGTAGAACAGAAGCCTCTGTCCTGTAATCAGAATACAATGGGTGCCATAGCGGCAAGACATAAAATTGTTGAATCAATGATTCAGTGGCCAAATTGCTCCGGGGTCCACAGCAATTCTCACCTGGATGTAGAACAAACCCCGACAGTTAGATCTGAACTCAGTGTAGTCTCAGCAGATGGGGTGAGCTAGTAACATTTCCACCGATACATGGAACATTTAAACCGTGTCTTGTCAACATCTCTGCTCTGATTATGGATCAAATCTTTTGAACTTTTAAAGTTGGTGTGTTACCGTGTGGGCAAACTGAATAAAGCACTTTGCACATGTGAAGTATGGTCTCCCACTAGCAAGACTGTGTTGCTGTGTCAGTAAATGGGATGAGAGTGAATCCCTTTCCAATTTTAACTGGTGAACAATCTGTTTACAGTGTGTGTTTACCTAGACATTTTCAGACATGGATCTCGAAATCGACTGGTAATGGGTGCCTCATTCTTAGCACTACATAAGAAAAAGGAACAGGAGTAGGCCATTCGGCCCCTCAAGCCTACTCTGCCATTTAATAAGATCATGGCGGACTTGATAGTCACCTGAAATCTGTATCCCACCTATCATTGATAACCAATCACCCCCTTGCTTCCCAGGGATATATCGACCTCTGCCTTAAAAATATTCAAAGACTTTGCTTCCACAGCCTTTTCGGGAACAGAGTTCCAAAGTTTCACGACTCTCTGAGAGAAAAAAAATCGCCTCATCTCCATTTAAAATGGGTGACCCCTTGTTTTTAAACAGCGAGTCCGAGTTCTAGATTCTCTCACAAGAGGTAACTTCCTCTCCAAATCCGCCCTGTCAAGTACCCTGAGGATTTTTCTGTTTCACTGATCAGTTAAAGTAAAGCAAAATACTGCAGATGCTGGTTATCTGAAATAAAAACAGAAAATGCTGGAATTCACAGCAGATCTGGTAGTGACTGTGGAGAGAGAGACCTGGTTTTCATTTCAGGTCTGTAACCTTTCATCAGAACTGCACTGCATCTGAAATGTTAATAATGCCTCTCAATCCAAAGATGCTGCCAGATGTAGTAAGGGAACTCAAGAAGGAAATGAAAATCCACTTTGAGGATTGGAATCCAATGCGAATGAAGGGTGAACTGCCCGACTGACCAGAGACAGTCAAGGCAGCTTTCCCTTCTTTAAGACGCTGGAACAGTGACTCTAATTTTATCAGCGAAATTAACTGATCTGAGACATTGAAAGGATTCTCGTTACTGCACATCAGGAATTCAAACCTAATATCGGCGTCGGGACATTCAGAATACTTGGTAACAGACAAGACAATGAAAGGCTCGAAGGGAGATGGCACCGGTTGTAGGAGAGCTGGTTCCCGGTGACATGGATGTGTCTGCAGTGGGTGGGATCAGACTGTTTCCATGTATCTGGAATGAATGTCCCACCCTTTGTTTTGGAAGAGTAAAACTGATAGAGCGTGATATCTATCTGGGTAGCGGCAATCTGAAGATTAGACTCACTGACACCCTTGTTAGGATACCTTGTCAGTCAGGTTTGTGTAAGTGTCTGTGGCGCAATTGGTCAGCGTGTTTGCCTGTTAACAGAAAGGTTGGTCATTTAAGACCACCCAGGGGGTGAAGATTTTTACTGTTTTTCCCCCTCAGCACCTATCATTGCCACACAGTTCCAGGTTGTCATTGGGTTCTTGGGCTGCAAGATATCCCCAAACGGTGGCAGGTCTTTTGTTGTTCAGTGAGGTCCCACAAAAACAGCTTCTTTTTAAAATTACGTTTTCTGTCAAATACAATGAGAAAAGATTTGGACCCACTACGTACCTTCATCTAACCCATCAGAAATTCATGAAATTATTGGAATCAAACGAACCCATCAATTATTCTCTCTTCCTCAGCTCCACAGTGAGTGAGACAGGGAAAAGCAGGAAAGCAGCAATATTCCGGCCCCGCACTCTCCAATCACCCGCTGCCAACAGAAAGCGGCGACTGCAGCTTCAATCAGCGGGTTACTGCCCATCCCTGGAACACAAGATACTCCAACCTGGGCTAAACCTCCCAATACACCGAGCACAGGCTCAGGAAAACACAGGTAGATTATATCCCGGTCACTAAACCTCCGAGCAGCATTTACAGAATTCCCGAGTGAGTGAGTCACAAATAAAAGTCACACCAACTTTCTAAACTTTTCACTGTAAAATTCCTTCATTTTATTGAAAATCTGACTGTTATGAATCTGAAAATGAGCACCATGGGATTTGTGTTACCGAGTGACTTGTTTTCCATTGTTTGCCCGTCAGGTTTGCAATTCAATTTGTGTTGGATATTGAAGCGATTCTAATTTCAAAATGAGGACACAAAGCAGGTAAATATTAAATCCAGGAACTAATCCTGAGGAAAATCGATCACAGTATTTGGAAGGAGGTGCAGCTAAGAAGTTGAAGAGGTGAATGATGTTCTTGATGATTGAGAGGAATGCATTGTAACTTTGGGGCATTTGTTGGCCGATTACATTCCACACTTTAAAATTCTGGTCAAGCTGAGGTATCAGGTAGAAAGCAGTAGGTTTAACCATGTATGTTGGGATACAAAACAGTTTTTCATGTTCCTAGCTAGCTTAGTCGGCAGAGCATGAGAATGTTAATCTCTGGGTCATAGATTCGAGCCCCACGCTGGTGCTGTAATACTTTGAAAATCTGAATATAAGTCGTACAGACTAGAAACATTGACCCTCACTCCAGCTGCTGAGTTTTTCCAGCATATCCTGCTTTTGTTTCAGATTTCCATCATTCACAGTAATTTGCTTTTATCTTTTTAATTTGAAATCTTGCTGCTTAAATAAAATACCAACTGATCACTGCGGCTCCTGTGAAACTTACATGGCAGACATTCATCACTGAAAGCAACTGACACACGTCAAATTCAAAGTACTTTCATGTCGCATCTCTTTCCGCTTCTGTCTCGCCCCCAGCTCCCTCTCCCCTTCCAGCTCCCAGGTCAATTAGCTGCTTCATGCAGACACAGTGAATTCGTGGGAATGGGTAAAACTCGTGGGTAAAGAGATACCTGGATCTCATCTTCCCGGTTCTCCCAGATACTGGTTACAGGAATGTGCACAGTGCCGATTATCCACAGTCACTCTCCTCCCAGTTGTTCAGCTTTTTATTTGATTTTCACACTGGGTTTCAATGTGAAGTAAGCAGAGCTGTGATATGCTTATATTGTTCAGCAGATGTACTGCAAGAAGATACATGACAGGCCGATGATAACAGTGCTCTTTGGACGCATTGAGCTCCAGTGAAGGATTGGCACAGTTAATGTGTCGCTCAATTAGTCTCGTGACAAATCTTGTGCTGGAAATGACAAGAAAACTCGCTGAATTTGCTCCGTGTTTAGGTTTCAAAAGAGCCGAATACAAGGTAAGAAAGTACATGTCGTTCGAGTGTGTTATAAAATGGCAGAATGACCCGTGCGGTTGCTATAAAATTATAGAAAGTTACAGAACAGAAAGGGGCCATTTGGCCGGCTGTGCTGGTTTGAAAGAGCAGTAGTGATTGTTTGATCCATCAGGTGTGATATTTGTGCCAGTGCAAACAGTAGGCAGCAAAATTCGTACTTCTCCCAGCCATATTTTGCCTCACACCAACATTTCTATAGTCAGTGCTTTGCAACCAGCCCTTGTCCTCTCCTCTTCCTTCATTCCCTTACCCCACTTGAACCAAGTGTGATGTTTTCCAGCTCTGAGGCAAAACTTAAACTCTCACTTCTCTGATTCTGGTGAAGCTTTTAAAAGTTTCCAATCAATGAAAAATCAACACTCGTTCCAACAAGTTCAATAACTCGACGTTCCCTGACCGGGAATCGAACCCAAGTCACGGCGGTGAAAGCACCAAATCCTAACCACTAGACCACCAGGGAATCTGCACTAGCAGTTTTTGCTTTGGCTTATCTACGCTGCTTTTGCCTATTGTTTTTCAGTTCAGATCTCCTTCACTACAAAACTGCTTGTTTAGGTTCAAGATAAACGACTTCTTCAGCCAATGAAAACAACGGTTTCTGTGATCTGGAACATGAAATTGACAGTGAGGTCAAATAGCGCCACAAGCTGCTCATGTATAACTTTCAATTTCCAAAACCCTCCACCCTATTCGCTGTTGGTCCAATGGAAGCGCCGATTCCCAGTCACTGGACATCAGGGAAACTACCAACAAGGCTTGACATTTGCATTATGGAGGCAACTTATGACATTTTCTTTTTCATTCCCGATCTCTTTCACCAGAGACAACTTTCTCCGACCAATTGGTCTGTTTGGGTTGAACACAAGTGACTTCTTCCCCAGTGAGAAGAACCATTGTTGATGGCTGGAACATGAAATCGGTACTTTCCTCCTTTAAGACAGTTCTTAAAGCCTCCCCCTTTGACCGAGCTTTTAGACATCTGACCGAATATGAGGCTCAGTGTCACACTTTGATATATAATGCGCCTGGGGAACGTCTTATGACGTTTCATTAGGTTAAAAGCACTTTAAAATATAAGCTGTTGTTGTAGGATATATATAGAAAGTTTCAGTTTTTTATCTTTTTACTTTTAAAATTTTGCTGCTTGAAATAAAAAAACACCAACTAATCACTGCGGCTCCTGTGAAACTTACAAGACTGTTATTCATCACTGAAAGCAACTGACACACATCTAATTCAAAACACTTTCATGTCGCATCTGTTTCTGCTTCTGTTCCTGTCTCGCCTCCAGCTTCCTCTACCCGTCCAAACCCCAGGTTAATTAACTGCTTGATGCAGACACAGTCAGTTCATGGGAATGGGTAAAACTCGTGGGTAAAGAGACACCTGGATCTCATCTTCCTGGTTCTCCCAGATACTGATTACAGGAATGTGCACAGTGCCGATTATCCACAGTCACTCCCCTCCCAGTTGTTCAGCTTTGAAACTGATTTACACACTGGGTTTCAATGTGAAGAAAGCTGAGCTGTGATAAGCTTATATTGTTCAGCAGATGTACTGCAAGAAGGTACATAACAGACTGATGGTAACAGTGCTCTTTGGACGCGGTGAGCTCCAGTGAAGGATTGGCACCATTAATGTGTCGCTCAATTAGTCTCGTGACAAATCTCATGCTGGAAATGACAAGAAAACTCGCTGAATTTGTTCCTTGTTTAGGTTTCAAAAAAGCCGAATACAAGGTAAGAAAGTACATCTCGCTCGAGTGGGTTATAAAATGTTAGAATGACCCGTGTTGTTGCTATAAAATTATAGAAAGTTACAGCACAGAAAGAGGCCATTCGGCCGGGCGTGCTGCTTTCAAAGAGCAGTAGTGATTGTTTCATCCATCAGGAGTGATTATTTGTGCCAGCACAAACAGTAGGCAGCAAAATTCGTACTTCTCCCACCCATATTTTGCCTCACACCAACATTTCTACTGCCAGTGCTTTGCAACTTTTCCTCTTCCTTCATTCCCTCACTTCACTTGAACCAAGTGTGATGTTTTCCAGCTCTGAGGCGAAACTTAACCTCTCACTTCTCTGATTCTGGTGGAGCTTTTAAACGTTTCCAATCAATGAAAAATCAACACTCGTTCCCACAAATTCAATAACTCAACATTCCCTAACTGGGAATTGAACCCGAGCCACGGCAGTGAAAGCGCCGAATCCTGACCACCAGACCACCAAGGAGACTCTTTCGAGTTACCAACAGTCACAGATTGCAACTTCTTTCGAGTACAATCACAGTTCTTGGTTTTCTGGGAGTGGGACATGAACCCACAACCCTTTGATTCAAAGGCGAGGGTGCTATGAACTGAGCCACAGCTGACACCTCCAGATCACCATGGAAGCTGCACCAGCAGTTTTAGATTTGGTTTATCTGCGCTGCTTTTGCCTATAGTTTTTCAGTTCAGATCTCTTTCACCACAAAGCTGCCTGTTTAGGTTCAAGATAAACGATTTCTTCAGCCAATGAAAACAACGGTTTCTGTGATCTGGAACATGAAATTAACATTGAGGTGACCAAGTTTTTAGACATCTGACCGAATATGTGTCTCGGTGTCACACTTTGATATATAATGCCCCTGGGGAACGTCTTATGACGTTTCATTAGGTAAAAGGCGCTTTATAAATATAAGCTGTTGTTGTTGTAGGATATATATAGAAAGGTTCAGTCTTTTATGTTTTTACTTTTAAAATCTTGCTGCTTGAAAGAAAAAAAACACCGACTAATCACTGCGGCTCCTCTGAAACTTACAAGACTGTCATTGATCAGTGAAAGCAACTGACACACATCAAATTTAAAACACTTTCATGTCGCATCTCATTCTGCTTCTGTCCCTGTATCGCCTCCCTCTACCCGTCCAAACCCCAGGTTAATTAGCGGCTTGAAGCAGAGACAGTCAGTTCGTGGGAATGGGTAAAACTCGTGGGTAAAGAGACACCTGGATCTCATCTTCCTGGTTCTCCCAGATACTGATTACAGGAATGTGCCTAGTGCCGATTATCCACAGTCACTCTCTCCTCCCAGTTGTTCAGCTTTGAAACTGATTTTCACACTGGGTTTCAATGTGAAGAAAGCTGAGCTGTGATCGGCTTATATTGTTCAGCAGATGTACTGCAAGAAGTTACATAACAGGCTGATGGGAGCAGTGCTCTTTGGACGCGGTGAGCTCCAGTGAAGGATTGGCACCATTAACGTGTCGCTCAATTAGTCTCAAATCTCGTGCTGGAAATGACAAGAAAACTCGCTGAATTTGCTCCGTGTTTAGGTTTCAAAAGAGCCGAATACAAGGTAGGAAAGCGCATCTCGCTCGAGTGGGTTATAAAATGGCAGAATGACCCGTGCTGTTGGGAAATATAAAATTATAGAAAGTTACAGCGCAGAAAGAGGCCATTCGGCCGGGCGTGCTGGTTTCAAAGAGCAGCAGTGATTGGTTGATCCTTCAGGAATGATATTTGTGTCAGTGCAAACAGTAGGCAGCAAATTTCGTACTTCTCCCACCCATATTTTGCCTCACACCAACATTTCTATAGTCAGTGCTTTGCACCCAGCCCTTCTCCTCTCCTCTTCCTTCATTCCCTTACCCCACTTGAACTAAGTGTGCTGTTTTCCAGCTCTGAGGCAAAACTTAAAACCACACTCCCCTGATTCTGGTGGAGTTTTAAACGTTTCCAATCAATGAATAACCAACACTCGTTCCAACAAATTGACATTCCCTGACCGGGAATCAAATGCGGGTCGCAGCGCTAAGAGCACCGCATCCTAACCATGAGACCACCAGGGAAGCTGGACCAATAATTTTCGATTTGGCTTATCTACGCTGCTTTTGCCTATTGTTTTTCAGTTCAGATCTCTTTCACCACAAAACTGCCTGTTTAGGTTCAAGATAAACGACTTTGTCAGCCAATGAAAACAACGGTTGCTGTGAGCTTTCTAAGCTTATGTGATCCTTCTCAGTCTTTCATTCCCAATTTGGTGGGAAGAATGAGGAGAGACAGGATAAATTTCGGGGTTCCGGGGAAAAGGCCAGGTAATGGCCATGACAAGACGGGCAGAAAAACTGCTTTCTCTGCTGTAACCTTTCTGATTTCATACAACTAATAATGGTGTAGGAGCAATCTCTGTAGTCGTGGCCGAGTGGTTAAGGCGATGGATTAGAAATCCATTGGGGTTACCCTGCGCAGGTTCGAATCCTGCTGACTACGTTTCCTGTTATTTCTGACTTTGACTGTACGCAGACAGAACTAATTATCGTTTGAATCGAGGAAAAGAGATCCAAACACATCCGTGATTTCTTATGTCCATTCATTGTCAGCCTTCTGCAAATCTCCAGTCGGAAATGAAAAAAAAAAGAGCCAATTTGGTGACATGATTTCATCCTGGCATTTGCCTCTCCTTAAGCCCATGTCACTCTCGGTGTATATCTCTGTTTGTTCTTGTGTGGGGGTCAATGTGGTTTAGTTCCCCGAGGAGGTGAACACATTTTTACGAGCACAAACTGTATTCACATTCGTGGTGCAACTTCACATTACAATGTTACAGTGAAAAATATCAGGATGAAAGAGACAACAGGAGTCTGTCTTTTTCTATGTATGGAGTACAACAACAACTTATATTTATAAAGCTCCTTTTACCTCATGAAACGTCACAAGGCGTTCCCCAGGAGCATTGTATAACAAAGTGTGACACCGAGCCTCATATTCGGTCAGATGACTAAAAGCTCTGTCAAAGGCTTTAAGAACTGTCTTAAAGGAGGAAAGTGTCGATTTCATGTTCCAGCTAACAGCAACGGCTCTTCTCATTGGCTGAAGACGTTACTTGTGTTCAAACGACACAGACCATTTGGTCAAAGAAACTTGTCCCTGGAAAAAGGGATCTGGAAAGGGAAAATGCCACAAGCAGCCTGAATGTGTCAAACTGCTGGGTTAGTGGTTAGAATGCGGTAATTTTATCAGTACAGCCTGCGTTCGATTCCTGGTTAGGGATTTGAAACTTATTCCTCCTGGGCGAGCTGATCAAATCAATGTGATTAATTTGCTGGTTGTAAATAACACTGTAAAACTCTGCTAGAAATGATGGAGTAAGAGTGTAAGTTTCACATCAGAGCTGGAAATGTCACAAGGGCAAAACTCGGGAATAAACCCAGAGTCGGAGTGAGGGAGTGAAAATAAAAGAGAAGGACTGTGATAGGTTACAAAGCACTGACTATAGAGCTGGTGGTGCACGGCAGAATATTATTCCCGTGTTACCCATGTCACATGCAGTTCTAATTTCCTGATTTATCCCATGCCCAACATTACCACTACAGTTTGGTGGCCTATAAACAACTCCCACCAATGTTTGCTGCCTCTTGTTGTTTCTTAGCTCCACCCAAACTAATTCCACATCTTGATCCTTCAATCTAAGATCCTCTGTCACTAATGTACCGATCTCGTTCCTTATTAACAGCGCGACCCCACCTCGTTTTCCTTTTTGTCCATTCTTCCTAAAAGTATTCAGGTCAACCAATCACACTGTTCTTTGAAAGCAGCACCAAGGGCCGAATGGCCTTTTTTCTTTGCTGTAACTTTCTGTCATTTTTTTTTCCTAATACCACGGTTAAGATGAATTTTCTTACCTTCCATATGATGCTTTGAATTCAAGACATTCAGCAAATTCAGCGAGTTTTCTTTTCAGTTATGGCAGGGAATTTGGAACCGGACTCGTTGAGCAGCAACTAAATGTTCTCAATCGTCAGATGCAGCTCACCGAGTTAAAACAGGCACTGTTAGCATCAGCCTGTTATGTACATTCTTGCTGTACATCTTCTGAGCTATAAGCTGATCACAGCTCCACTTTCTGAACATTGAAAGACAGTATGAAAATAAGCACAATTTCAAATCTTAACAACACACATATTTGTGATTTTCTGTGTGTGTCAATGTGGTTCAGTTTCCCATTTTTACCACCCAAACATTGGCCATGTTAGTTCTGTGGCTTCATGTTAAGGTGGTACAGGGAAAAAAAGAGCAGTTTTAAAACATTTCTCTCTTTTCTTTGAGTGGAGACTGTTCAGCAACTAAACCTCCAGATGTTACTGGGTGATGATTGAAGCTTTCACATGATCTTATTAAGTAGCTGAGAACGCTCGAGGGGCCGAATGGCCAATTCCTGATCATAATTTTTTATATTCTAATTCAGTGTGAATGTTGGTGAAGACAATGTTTGTGTCTAATCTGAATGTGGTAGTGAGGCCGAGTGGGCTCAGCCGCTGGTTCAGGTTTCGATCTCTCTGGTGATTTGGGCTTCACTCCCACCGCTGCCAAACTTTCTGGTGGTTTGTTATTTGAGGCGCTTCCAAAAAATTCTCCGTGCGGTGAAGGGGCAGCTGAGCTGTGCAGTGTTGTATTTCAGTTGGAAGAATGAGGAGAGACAGTGTAAATCCTAGGGTGACTGGGAAAAGGTGGGACAATGGCACGGACTGGAAGACCTTCTTTCACTGGAACTCCCTGTATTCATTCTATTATTTTAAACAAACAACATGCAGCCTTTACCTCTTTGTCCTGAGTGGCTCAGGCGTTTTTGCATGTGGTTCGAATCCTGCCAACTCCCTTCTTCTCATTCCTGATTGACACAGACTGTCTGCAGAATAAATTATCAGTCAAATGAAAAAGAAAACCACCCAAATACCCCCGTGTTTCTAATTCTGTTCATCTGCAAACATTCACTACATTTGCAGTTTGAAATGGAACAATAATTGGACAAGTTGGTAACATCTTTGCTTTCTGGGTGTTTGTCTCTCCTTTGGCCTCTGTCATTCTCGGTGTATGTGCCTGTGTGTGTTCCTCTGTGTTTCAGCTCTCCGAGGGGATGGATACATAATCACCATCACAAACTTAACTCACATTAATTGTGCAGATTCATATTAAAATGTCAAAGAGAAAAATATCAGGATGAAAGATGCAAGTGGAGTTTGCAATGTTTGGAAGGAGGTGCAGCAAAGAAGTGGAAGATGTGAATGATGTTACTGCTGATTGAGAGGAATGCATTGCAACCTTGTGGATTTTGTCGGTCGATTATCTCTCACACTTTGAAATTCAGAACAAGCTGAGGCTCCAGGGCGGAAGAGACATTGATCTCCCTGAATTTTTGCATAGGAAGCAATGACTGTGTCTGCCTGGCTAGCTTACCTGTTAAGCGTGGGACTCTTAATGTCTGTGGTGGGTTCGAGCCCCATGTTAGGCGCTGCCATTTTTTAAAGTTTTGCTGCTTTCACATGTGCAGTGTCACCGCTCAAACTGAGTCTTTCTCCATCCCGCTTTGTTAATATCACAGCCGCTGGCTTCTGAGTGAAAACTCCCCTCGGCTTCACTGGAAGCCAGAGAGCTTCGTGCTTCAGATTTGGTGCTTTCACCACCGCAGCCCAGGTTCAACTCCTGATCAGGAGCTAACTTTTTTCTTACCGCTGTGTGAACTGTCACAATGCACAGGAATTCCTCGTGTAAACTGTTAAAGCGAACCTGAAATTTAATGTAGGGAAGTGTGAAGTGATTCATGTTGGTCGGAAGAATGAAGAGAGGCAACATCACATAAAGTGTTCCATTCTGAAGGGGCTTCTGTGTTACAGAGCGAGTGGTTAGGATCTGGAATGCACGGCCTGAGAGTGTGAGGGAGACAGATTCAATCGCGGATTTCAAAAAGAATTGGACAGAAAATTCAGGTCTCCGGGGAAAAGACGGGGGACCATAATGTTCTAACATGAAGTTGCACGAATAATGTGAATGAAGTTTGTGATGGTAAAAAAGTGTTCATCCCCACAGGGAACTGAGCCACATTGACACACACAGAGGAACACACACAGACACATGCACCGAGAGTGACAGAGGCCTCAGGATCCACATACACCCAGAAAGTTAGGATGTCACCAGCTTCTCCAATTATTGTTCCATTTCAGACTGCAGATTTGGTGAATGCTTGCAGATGAACGGAAATGAAGAAATGCGGAACAGAAGCCGGAGAAACACACGGGAGTGTTTGGAAAGTTTTTATTCCATTTCACCAACAATTAATTTAATTCTGGATTCATCTAAAATAAGGAGCAGCAGACAGCGAGGATTCAAACCTACACGGGGAGAGCCCAATAGATTTCAAACCCATTGTCTTAACCACTCATCCGCAATTACAAACCTCACATCAATTTCAATCTTGTTCATATGAAATCACAGAAAGGTTATAACAGAGAAAGAGGGAGTTCGGCCCCACATATCCCTAGTCACCCTGCAATTCATACTGCGTCTCCTTGTTCTTCCTGCCAAGATGAAGATCTTAGTACATCACGGCCACGAGCCGATGCTCAGGTGAAGTGACTGAAAGAACAAATCAAATGAAATTTTGATTCGAACCCACGAAGAGAACAGAGGCCAAATAAAACACCTTAACCCAGCCGGCCACGCTCCCACTATCAAAGGTAAACTAACCATTGCCTTGGGTGGTAACAGCTCCAAAATAGAACATAACAAATAGAAGCAGGAATTGGCCATTTGCCTCTCCAGCGCCTCATAGTGTCAGAGAATCAGTGCTAAGGCTACACACAGATGGAGGCCATTCAGCCTGGGTCGGAGGAACAAAAGACTCAGGGGCAGGAGTGGGACATTCAGCCCCTTGACCCTGCTTCACCATTCATTGAGGTCACGACAAATCTGGTTGTGGTCTCAACTCCGCCTTCCTGCCTGCTCCCCATAACGTTTGACCCCCTTGTCTATCAAAAATCTGTCTAATTCTGGCTTGTGTAAATTCAATGACCAAACCTCTGATGAAAATAATTCCACAGGCGAATGACCCTATGAGAGGAAATAAATCTCCTTAACTCCGTCTGAAAAGGGAGATCTCTTTCTCTTCTGGAAACTAACTCACCTGGTCTCACTACCCCGCGTTTGTCCCTGGAGACCTGCATTTTCTGTCCAATTCTCTTTTGAAATCCGCGATTGAATCTGCCTCCTACCCATACTCTCACGTAGTGCATTCCAGATCCTAACCACTCGCTGTGTAACAGAGAAACCCCTTTAGAATTACCGGCTTCGGGACTATCAGAATACTTGGTAACAGACAAAACACGGAAAGACTCGAAGGGAGACGGCACCGGTTGTAGGAGAGCTGGATCCCGGTGACATGGATGTGTCTGCAGTGGGTGGGATCAGACTTTTTCCATGTGTCCACAATGAATGTCCCAACTTTTATTTGGGAAGAGTAAAACTGATAGGGAATAATTGTCATTGCAGTCACGGCAATCTGAAGCTTTCTCTCACTGAGCCATTGGTTTAGGATATCTTACAGAGTGCAAGCTCTTCTATCAAGTCTCTGTGGCGCAATTGGTCAGCGCGTTCGGCTGTTAACCGAAAGGTTGGTGGTTCGAGACCACCCAGGGACGAAGCTGGCACTTTTTTTCTCCCCATCATTACTCATTAACGCTCTGATTTGTTTCGGGGCCCTGAAACTACAAGAATATCCATCCCACCTCCCACGTTGAAAACTCGGCTGTCACCCACTTAGTTCCCACACCAAGCTCTGTTTCTGGATATTCATTTCAGACATAACAAAGAATATGAACGATCGTGAACCCCCATCTAAATCAATACAGATCTATGAGGCTATTGGATTGAAACAAACCCGTCAATTAATCGCCTCTTCCTCAGCTCCACCGTGAGTGAGACAGGAAAAGGTAACAATATTCCAGTCCCGCACTCTCCAATCACCCGCTTCCAGCAGAAACATCTTCTTATTTTGCTGAATGTTATCTTCAGAAATGGTGAAGAGCGAATCTAATGTGGATGCAAGATCCTGCATTCAGTTCACATTCAACATCAAACAGGAATGGGAGCGATACAACTTTTCCACACAGTTGGGTGATAATGTTTTCCCCGAGCATCGAATGGAGTAACTTACACATGCGAAATGAGTGGGGTAACCACAACGCTACAGGAACATTTCCCTGCCTGGATCCCAATGGAGCTGTCTGGAATGTTAAACGGTGACGTCATGCAGCAGCACTTTGGGTCTTTGTTTTGAAGAAATGGAATTCGGCTGTTCTCATTAGGAATGCTGGAGACAGACTGATCAACAATGTCATCATCAAATGGCACAGCGCAGTAAGAGGACCTTCCACCCATTCTATTTATAACCAGCCTTTTACAAAGATCTTGCCAATTAGTCCCAGTTTCCTTCTCCCTTTCCATGAATCAGAAATTTCTCCCTTTCAACCATTTCCAAATTCCCTTTTGAAGAAGGAGTTTCTGCAGAATCCATGCAGTTTGCCTTAATGAACATTTCCCTTACCCAATGAAATGAAGAGTTGGACTATGGTTCCTTCTGAAGTTTTTGATATAAACATTAGTTATTTGTGCAATTAATTTCATATTTAATTTACAAAAGACGTTTATTCTGATCGGACATGTCTTCAGAATTTTCTCAGTCATGATGACCATGAAACTATCACTGATTGCTGTACAAACCCATTCACCAGTCCTTTAGGGAATTCAATCGGTCGTCCTTACCTGGTCTGACCCGCCTGTGACTCCAGACCAACAGTGATGTGGTTGATTCTTAACTGCCCTCCGAAATGGTTTAACAAGTTACACAGCTCAAGGACAATTCTGGATGGGCAACAAATGCTGGCCAGTGATGCACATGAAAGAATGAAGATCCATGATGAGGAGCGATGAAAAGTGATTTTCTACCATCTCTCCCATTCCCTTGTGTTCAATCACAGTATCAGTTGCGCCTGCCTTTAGGGTAATGCTAGTCTTTGGTTCACACTAGTAGTCATCTTTCAGTCAATAGGTAACTGTGAATTTGCATTTGTAAGCTCATTAATTCCTGTTGTTGACTAAAGAAACTGGTATTTTTTTTGTGCCTAGTCACTTTCATCCCTCCTGAATTTGAGAATGCTTTTTGAAGTTGGCGAAGGGCAAATTTAATGTGGTGGCAAGGAACTATATTCAGTTAATATTCAGCAACAAATATGAATTATGGAACTTTCCCTCACACTTAGATGTGTAAATCTCGATAGTGTTTCTACCCATTTCCAGACAGGGGACTTTTTGCATGTACTTGATAACCACTACACTACAGAAACAATGGACAGAACCACAGAGAGTGACTTAGTATATCAAACCCTGCAGTCTTACTGCACTTCCAAACCCTGGTTTGTGGAAGTCCAGTTCAGCTAAAAAACAGCCATGCGGCAGAGAAATTGATCTGAAATTAGAATCATAAAATGCCTGAGCACATCAGCAGGTCATTCAACACTTCACACATGTGCGAACTATCTCACTGTAATTCGTCTCATTTATTGTCTCTTTCTCATAACGGTGCCTTTTGGAGAAAATCATTCAAAGCCTGGAGAAGTGCCAATGACACATGGCTGTGAGATAATGTATTCAGTTATTGTTTAGCAACAAATGGGAATTGTGCAACTTCTCACAATTAGATGATTCAGTTTTGATTATGTCTCTGCCAGCTTTTGAACCAGTGACCTTGCGCATGTGAAGCAAATGTGATAACCACTATTTGTATTTTTATTCATTTATGGGACGTGGGCATCGCTGAAACAATTTGTGAGAAAATGCCAAAGGGACTTGTATAGAATTTCAAACTGTGTAGACCTGCTGCACTGCAAGATCCTGTTCTTCAGGAATAAGATTGGGGCGGGGCATTTTGGAATGCTGCAGAGAAATTGATCTAATTGTAAACTGACACCGCTCATTCGGAGGCTATTCGACCCATCGGGTTTGTGCTTTCTTCAAAGAGCTAACCACTTAGCTCCAATATCATTCTCTTCCTTCATAACCCTGCAGATTGTTTTTCCATTTCAAATAATTATGAATTCCTTTTTGAAAACTCTGAGTTAAGAAAAACAATATTGAAAGAGGTGCAGGAGCTTCTGCAGTGTCCATGCTCAGTGTGTAAAAATTAACAAAGTTTCCCTGACCCAATGACACTGAGAGTTGAACTGGGGATTCATTTGTTGTCTTCGAAATGAAGAGGAATATTTATTTATGCAATTGATTTCCTATTGAATATTTAAATGAAGTTTATTCTCACCAAGCATCTCAGTCGATATAAACAATGTAATTCCCCTTATTGTACAGCCTGTTACAGAGGCTGTTATAGAAATAGGGAAAGGTTTGCTACAGCTAAACAAAGCCCTGGTTAGATCACACCTGGAGGACTGTGTATAGTTCTGGGAACGGCAGCTTATAAAGGATCAATATTGGTCTTGGAAACAGGGCAGTGCTGATCCAGCAGATTGTCAGTTCTGGAATGTAAGTGGACATTCTCCCCTCCGCAAACTGAGGTCATCCAAAACTGCTGTCCATGTCTTTACTCACAGCAAGTCCCATTCCCCTATCACCCTCTATTCGCTGACCTACATTGGCTCCCGGTCAAAGAATGCATTTACTTCAAACTTTCTTATCCTTGTGTTAAAATCTCCCATTGTTCTCGCCCCTCCCAATCTCTGAGATCTCCTCGAACCCCACACGCCTCTGAGATATCTGTGCCCCTCTAATCCTGGCCTCTTGTACGTTCCCAATCATAATCGCTCCACCATTGGTGACCGAGGTTTCAGTTACCGAGGCCCCAAGCTCTGGAATTCCCTCCCTCCACCTCGACCTCTCTTTCCTCCTTTAAGACTCTCCGTAAAACCTATCTCTTTGAACAAGCTTTTGTTCACCTGGCCCCACGTCTTCATATGCGTGTCAGTGTCAGACTCTGTTATATAATGATCCTGTCAACAATCTTTGGAGGTTTCATTACGTTAAAAGCGCTATCTAAACGTAAGCTGTTGTTGTAATGGGGCATATAGAGAAGGAGGCAAGTTCCTCTTCCAACTTTCACCCTGATATGTTTTGATCTGAAGTTGCACAACTAATGTGAATAAAGTTTGTTCTGTTAAAAATGTGTCCATTCCCTTGGGGAACTGAACCACATTGACACACACAGACGAACGGAAAGAAGAAACCACGGGAGTGTTTGATTGGTTTTGATTCCGTTTATCCAACAATTAATTCCATGGGCACTATTAAAATCAGTAATGATGAGAACTGAAGCCGGTAGGATCTGTGCCTCTGTGAGGAGACCCCACAGGATTCCAACTCCATCCCCTTATTCACTCCGCTGTGAACACAGGACCTGCACTGACGTCACTGCTGTTTGTATAAAATCACAGATGGCTCCATCAGACGGTCATTCAGCATGTCGTCTCTCTGGAAGAGCAACTCAACTACTGTAATTCCACAGCCCACCTTTTCCCCACAGCAACTCTCCTCGTTTTTCCTGTCAAAATTCAACACCATGCATTCAATATGAGGTGGCATCTGCTTGTCCTAATGGGGCTGCTAAATGTTAAGCAGCGGTGGGACGCAAACTCACGACTCCATAAATACCTCAAGCTAGTGCCTTAGCCATCCCAGCCATGCTGGGCGAAATTTATGAATCATTTCCTTCACAAGTTTTGGCACTGAAATAGAACAAAATCAATAGAGTAGGAATAGGCAAAATACTGTGGATGCTGGAAATCTTAAACAAAAGCAAAAAATGCTGGAAAATTCAGCAGGTCTGACAGCATCTGTGGAGAGAAAGGCAGAATTAACGTTTCGACTCCGTATGACTCTTCTTCAGAGCTAAAGGGATGTAGAAATATGAAGTCCTACTTCTCTTTAGTTCTGAAGAAGAGTCATACAGACTCGAAACGTTAACTCTGTCTTTCTCTCCACAGATGCTGTCAGACCTGCTGAGTTTTTCCAGCATGTTTTGGTTTTGTTTCAGAGCAGGAATAGATTATTCAGAACCTCAAACCTGCTCCGTCAGTTAATCAGATCATCCTGCACTTCGTAACAAACAGAAATTATCTCCACTCAAAAACACAGTGAGCTGCAGTGAAGGGTTGGCACCATTTAAACTCTCATTGAACTGGTCTGGCTCCAAATCTCCTGCTGGAAATGACAAGAAAACTTATCACTGAATTCTCTCCCGGTCTTGACTTCAGAAGGACAGGACACAAGGTAACAAAGTACATTTCGACAGAATGGGTTATAAAATGGCAGAATGACTGGGAAAGAGCATCCGTGGTGTTGGGAAACATAAAATTAAAGAAAGTTCCAACAAAGAAAGAGGCCATTTGGCCTGGTCTGCTGCTGTCAAAGAGCAGTTGTGATTGGTTGATCAGGAGTGGTCAATTACTCTTCCATTTCCAATTGCGAATTTATTGACTGTTTGCAGATGATCAGAAATAAGGAACACGGGGTATTTGGATATTTTTATTCAATTTAACGGAAAATTCATTCCACAGACCGTCAGTTAAAATCAGGAATGATAAGAAGCATAAACGACCGGGGTCAAACCTGCGTGAGAAAACTCCAGCCGATTTCCAGCCCATCGGTTTAACCAATTCGCCACATTACCTAGTGAAAGTTCGCTATTGTTTGTATAAAATAATAGAATGGAGACAGGGAGTAACAGTGAAATAAGATTTTCAGTCCGTGCCATTGCCCCAACCAACTCTCCCCATTCTCCCAACCAAAATGCAACAAGGCACAGATCAGCCGCCCCCTGGCCGCACAGAGGATTTTTTGGAAGCGTCTCAAACAACAAAGTTTAGCAGCCGCGGGACTGGAACCCAAAGCAGGGAAGCCTCGGCCAGCATCTTAGCCCACTCGGCGACTCAGTACCACATTTAGAGCAGAAACAACCATTGCCTTGACCGGCATCGGCTCTGAATTAGAGTGTGGGAAAAATATGATCAGGAATAGGCCATTCGGCCCCTCGAGCATTCTCAGCTACTTCATAAGATCATGTGAAAACTTCAATCATCATCCGCTTTGTAACATCCGGGCATTTAGCAGCTGAACAGTCTCCACCCAAAAAGAAACAGAAATAAATGTCCTCTTGCATCTTTTAAAACAGCGCTTTTGTTTTCTCTGGACCATCTTAATCTGAAGCCACAAAACTATCGTAAACAATGTTTGGATGGTAAAAATGAGGAACTGAACCACATTGACACACACAGAGGAACACACACAGACATCGACACCGAGAGTGACAGAGGACAAGAGATTGTTTCTAAGGAGGGACAAACACCCAGAAAGCAAGCCTGACACCAACCTGGCTCCGTTTTTGTTCCATTTCTGACTGGAAATTTCGTGAATATTTTTCGTGAATGAACAGAAATAGGAAAACGCCCGAGTGTTTGGATGGACTTGATTCAATGTAGCCGATAATTAACTCTGTAAACACAGAGTTAAAACCAAGAATAATGAGAAGCGGGAAACCCCAATGGATTTGGACTCCGTCACCTTCACCATTCAGTCACCACGACTGACTCAATGCACAGGGTGATGTTGTTAGTATAAAATCATGGGTGGCTACAGCAGAGAAGGAGAACATTCTTGTCCGTGCCGGCTCTCTGGAAGAACAATTTAACTCATTCCATAACCCTCGTCTTTTACCTCAAAGCAATTTATTTTGAATCTGTCTCTCCTCGTCTTTCCTGTTAAAATGAAACACCGCACACAAACCGTACAATTCGATTTGAGCTGGCAATTGTTCGACTCGCTGTTCAAGCTGCTCATGTAGAACTTTCAATTTCCAAAACCCACCAACCTCATCACTGCGGCTCCTGTGAAACTGACAAGGGAACACACGGCAGAAATTCATCACTGTAAGTAACTGAACCACATCAAATTCTAAACACGTTTACCTTGAAAGGAGGCTGTGGTACAGTGGTACTTTCACTGGTTTGGGATTCTGGGGATCAAATCTCACCATGGCAAATGGTGAAATTTGTTTTCAATAAAAAATCTTGTGATCATCACTAATTGCAGTAGGGACGAAAACCGGCTGTCACAGCAATAACTCTTATATACTCTCTGGAAGAGGACTGACCTAGCCAGGGACTACCCACCCATCCAGGTTATGAACCCAATCTTTCCCTGGAAAGCAGGGAATGGAAATGTAAGACACGAGAAGGGTTCACAGGACCTGATTGTCCCAGACGCTGATTATAGGAATGTGCATAGTATCAATTATCCACATTCTTGTGTATGTTGTTAAACTTTGAAATTATTTTGAACTGATTTTCAATGTGAAGAATCGGAATGAGCTTATTTTGTTCAGTAGATATACAAGAAGGTACATGCTCATGTGCAAGCACTGCGTGTTTGAAACTCAAGTGAATGGTTCAGATCATTTCTGCAGTTGTACTAATCTGGTTTCAAATTCAGTTCTTAATCTGTTTACTGTCTGGAATTCAAAGTGTTGGATAGAAGGGTAAGATGTACATCTCGCTAGATTGAGCTATGAAATGCCAGAATAACTTAGAGAGATGCAACCGGGGTGTTAGGAATCACAAAATGACAGAAAGGTACAGCAAATAAAGAGGCCATTCGGCCCTGAGTGCTGCTTTCAAAGAGCAGTGTGATTGATCTGAATATTCAAGGGTATTCGTAATTTAGGAAGGATGGGCAAAAAGGGAAAGGAGGCGGGGTCGCACAGTTAATAACGACAAGATCGGTACTTTCGTGAGAGAGGGTCTTAGATTGAAAGATCAAGATGTCGAATCAATTTTGGTGGAGTTAAGAAACGGGCAAGAGGCAACAAACATTGGTGTGAGTTGTTTATTGGTCACCAAACTGCAGTGGTAATGTTGGGTACTGTAATAAATCAGGAAATTAGAGCTGCAAGTAACATGGATAATACAGGAATAATATTCTGCTGTGCACCACCAGCTCTATAGTCAATGCTTTGTAACCCATCACAGCCCTTCTCTTTCATTTTCACACCCTCTGGATCTCTTCTTGACTTGTTGCACGTGTGACATTTCCAGCTCTGATGTGAAACTTTAACTCTCACTCCCCTAACTCTGACAGAGATGTTCTGTGTTGCTTTCAGCCAGGAAGACAATAACATTGGTTTTAACAGTTCGCCCAAGGGCAGTAAATCTCAATTTCCTGACAGGGAATCAAACCTGAGGTGCAGCAGTGAAAGTGCTGAACCCTAACCAGTCGGCCATCGGGGAAGCTGCTAACAGAGCTGGAAATTTGGCTCATGAAGGCTGATTTTGGCATTTTTTCATTCCCGATCCCTTTCACCAGAGATAAATTTCTCTGACCAAATGGTCTGTTCAGGTTGAACACAGTGAGCCAACGAGAAGAACCATTGCTGTTTTCTGGAACATGAAATCGATAGCTTCCTCCATTAATACAGTTCTTCACCTTTGACCGAGCTGTTAGTCATCTGACCGAATATGTGACTCGGTGTCACACTTTGTTATATAATGATCCTGGGGAACACCTTGTGACGTTTCGTTAGGTTAAAGACGCTTTATAAATATAAATTGTTGTTGCAGTTTAACATACAGAGAAATAGACAAACTCCTCTTGCACCTTTTACCCTGAGAGTTTTTCCTCGTAACATTTTAAAATGAAGTTGCGCAACTAAAGTAAATAAAGTTTGTGCTGGTAAAATGTATTCAACCCCTCGGGGAACTGAAGCACATGGGCACATACAGAGGAACACACACAGACGGATACACGGAGTGTGACAGAGGCCTAAGGAGAAACAAACGCCCAGAAAACAAAATGTCACCAACTTGGCTCAGTTTCTGTTTCATATCCGACTGGAGACTTGCAGAAGACTGTCACATAAATGGATTTGTTTGGTTGTTTTTTCTTCTATTTGAATGAGAATTAATTCTACAGTCAAGCAGAAATAACGAGAAGCACAGTCAGCAAGATTCAAACCTACGTCAGGAGGCCCCAATGGATTTTAAACCCATTCACCTTAAAGACTGGGCCACAACTACAGAACTTGCTAACATGCTAATATTATTTGTTTAAAATCTTAGAATGGTTACAGCAGGGAAAGTGGGCCTTCTGCCCGCCCTATCATTGCCATTACCCAACTTTTTCTCCAGAACCCTGCAATTTACACTGTCTCTCCTCGTTCTTCCTACAAAATAATAGCATGTTTAGTTAAAACACAGAAGACTCGTTCAGCCAATAACAGTATCGAGTGTGTTAGACATGAACATGAAGTGGACAGTGAGGTGAAATAGTGCCACAAGCTGCGGATGTACAACTTCCAATTTCCAAAACCCACCAACCTCTTCAATGCGGCTCCTCTGAAACTTTCAAGGCAAATATTAATCCTTAAAAAGGGGCCGCTCCCAGATCTATGCACAGTGCTCCAGGTGTGATCTAACCAGGACTTTGTATAGCTGTAGCAAACCTTTCCCTCTTTTCTATAACAATCTCTGTAACAGGTTGTACAGCAAGAGATATTAGATTGTATATTTCGATTGAGAAAAATGAGGAGGTGCTTGATCTCACAGCCATGTGTCCTGGTCAGTGTTCACGAATATTAATCTGCAATATAATGAAAAAAACACTTAGGCCGACATCGAGGCCATTCGAAATCTATAGAATTATTGAATTCAAACAAACCCATCAATTATTCTCTCTTCCTCAGCTCCACAGTGAGTGAGACAGCGAAAAGCAGAAAAGCAGCAATATTCCGGCCCCGCACTCTCCAATCACCCGCTGCCAGCAGAAAGCAGCGACTGCAGCTTCAATCAGCGGGTTACTGCCCATCCCTGGGACACAAGATACTCCAACCCGGGCCAAACCTCCCAATTCACCGAACACAGGCTCAAGGAAACGCAGGTAGTTTATTTCCCGGTCCCTAACCTCCGAGTAGCATTTACTGAATACCCGAGGGAACGAGTCACAAACAAAAGTAACACCAACTTTCTAAATCTTTTTATTGGATGTGTTCATTTCATTTTAAGTTCTGTAGATGGGAAAATGGCCGAAATAGAGGTTGGTGAATAACAGCTTGGAACCATGTTCCTCTCGCCCACTGCAATGCTGATCCTTCCAATTTACAGGTATTTGGGGGCAATTATCAGTTTGATACTCAGATTAGCTCCGTCTCCATATTATAAGATGAATCTAGAAGCACTGGAGAAGGTAGAACCATAGAACCATAGAACACTACAGCACAGAAAACAGGCCATTCGGCCCTTCTAGTCTGTGCGGAAATATTATTCTACTAGTCCCATTGACCTGCACCTAGTCCATAGCCCTCCAGACCTATCCCATCTATGTATCTATCTAATTTATTCTTAAAACTTAAGAGTGAGCCCGCATTTACCAGGTCAGATGGTAGCTCGTTCCACACTCTAACCACTCTCTGAGTGAAGAAGTTCCCCCTAATGTTCCCCCTAAACCTTTCCCCTTTCACCCTAAAGCCATGTCCTCTCGTGTTTATTTCTCCTAATCTAAGTGGAAAGAGCCTACTCGCATCTACTCTGCCTTTTCCCCTCACAATTTTGTTAACTTCTATCAAATCTCCCCTCATTCTTCTACGCTCCAAGGAATAAAGTCCTAATCTGTTTAATCTTTCCCTGTAACTCAACTCCTTAAGACCCGGCAACAATAAAGATTTACTGGATTGATGTTAGAACTGAAAATTTTTAACTTTCAACAAATATTGAATTGATTAAACAGGTTTTCTCTAGAAAACAGGGTGAGGCATGACCTGATCGAAGCCTTTAATATTCCGAAAGGGTTTGGAAGATGCTTCCACTTACGGATAGACAAGAATAAATAAAAGTTGGTCACCAGGAAATCCAATGTCCAATTCAGAAGCAACGTCTTTAATCAAAGATAAAAGCAGAAAATGATGGAAATACTCAGAAAATCTGGGAATTAAACTATGTCTCTCCTCAGACGCTACCAGACCTGTTTAGAATTGGAAGTTCTGTTTTTATTTCAGATTTACAGCATCGCCTTTCATTTTTTTCTTCAGAAGAGAATGTAGAGCCCATTGCCAGAGGATTAGAAATCCAAGTCTGTGCTGGACACGCCTAGGTAAAGTCACACTGTGAAAACATCATTCAGCAGCTAATTATGGAAAAAGGTTTACTCGATCATCTGATTAGTTGACACAGCAGCAGTCACATCTGATGGAGAAAATTTAGAGATTTCTTGCGTGTGAAGGCATTTACTCAGTTTGGCCACCAGTGAACAATCCAGCTATAAAAGTTCAAAGGATTTGCTCCGCAATAGGCGCATTCTTACTGACAAGACGGAGTTTAAATGTTTGGTGTATGGAAGGATAAATCACTTCTTCACCTCAAATGCGAAGAATCCAGTGAATTCACATCTAACTGTAGGGGTTTGTTTTGTTGTTAATTACACCCAGGACAGAAGCATGGTAGAGGCCGATACAATTTATTGTATCAATTGATTGTATAATTTAAACCTTGACCATAAAGCTGCAATTACCATCGGATCATAAAAATTTATTGGATATGCAATTACGTCCTCCCACCCAGCATTCAATGCGGGACAGAATGTGCCCTATCCAGAGCGCCAGGGTCGTACGCATGCGCATTGCGGAGTCTGATTCGCACCTGCGCATTGCGGGCTCTTGGCTGAGCATGCGCAGTGCTGTCCTGTGACTCGAGTGGCAGAGTGGGTGAGAAAATGGCGACTAGAGCAAAATAACAGAGTTAGTGGGTGTGCGGGAGGAATGGAGCCAGCGGAGTGGGCAGGGAGGTTTTATAAACACTTGGTGCAGCCCGCAGAGCCTTAATCAGAAACTTCAGGCCCCGCGTTTGCAGCGAACAGACCGGATATGGCTGGGTCTCCCTCTGCTCGGCCCGGGGACGCGGCTGTGCAGCAGAGCGCATGCGCGGTCATCCCGGTCCAGGTAGCAGGAGGACAGAATGTTGTGAATATCCTGGACTGACAGGGATGGATTTTGGAAACTCCTTTTCCAGGGGGTTAGAAGGGGAGGATTTACACACAACAAACTCAAACCAAGAGAAATATTTCTCATTTTCTGTCCTGGACTGACAGTGATTGATTGTTTTGTAATCTTTTCATAGGATATCACATGGGAAGGATTTGCAGACGGGAAACTCAAACCAAACATCAGATCAAGATCTGACAGACTCACTCGATTCATCAACCTTTGAGAGTAAGTAATGAGTTTCAGGTCATTATCACTCATTTTTGCTCACACCCCTCCTGTAAATCTTGCTTCATAACTTAAATCTGTGTCCCATAACCCTTTTATGATCAGATAATGTGAACAGCTTTTCTTTAACTACCTCATGTAAACCAATCATTAACTTGTATACCTCTATCAAATTTCCCCTCAATCTACTTTGCTCCAAGGAGAACAACACCAGTTTTTCCAAACTAATCTAAAATCCTTCACCCGTTGAACCACTCTGGTAAGTCTCCTCTGCACCCTCTTAAGGACCCTCTCATCCTTCATAATGTGTTGTGATCAGTGGTTTACACAAACCCAGATGTTCTGTGTCCATGTCTGCGATGTCATCACACATCGACAATTACACTGTGACATCAGCACACATCGATAATTATACTGTGACATCAGCACACGCCGACAATTGCGCGTGACATCACCCCGCTCCCAGGGTATTTCCTCAACTGGGAGATTTTTCTCTGACTTCAGTGATTCTGATATCTTTCCAGCTACAGTCTCCGGCAGGAGTTTCCAAAGCTGAAAAGAGTTAAATTGTTTCACAGGTGAGTAGTTTTGACAATTCATCTACAATTTGGAGCTTTTAGTCCTCTGTTATCCGTGTGAGGTCCGACAGCTCTGCGGCTGGTGTGACTCCTTTACTGTGGATCTGATTCTGTGTCTATCCATTGCTCTGTTTCACCTCTGCCCTCCCTGATCGCCTCTCTGCTGTTGTCTAACTTTCTCTGTCTCTAATAGTGGGTGTATTTTAGCTCTGTTTAGGATTTTACGGTTACTTCTGCCAACTGCTGCCCTGACCATGTGCTGCTGGCTTACCAGCTATAGCTTCCCACCATGTCTTTCATAGTCAGGAGTTGTTTTTCCTGTGTTATAGTCCACCTCGCTTCTACCCCTGAGCTTATATTGATCATCAGCTTCTGTATCATTTTTGTTCCCTGTAGTTCATTCTGCACCCCTGAAATGTTAACTCTGTTTCTCTCTCCACAGATACTGCCTGACCTGCTGTGTATTTCCAGCATTTTCTCTTTTTATTTCAGATTTCCAGCAGCTGCAGTATTTTGCTATTATTTTATTGGCAGGCAAAGTTACTGAGGTGGAAATAGATGGTCTTAGTGATATGTAGTCAGAAGCTCAGCTTAGGGTGAAATATGACACTAAGGTTGTGAACAGTTTGGCTCAGCCTCAGAGTTGTCAGAGAGATGGATGGCATTGATGGTTAGGGAGTGGAGTTTGTAGCAGGGACTGAAGACAATGGCTTCAATCTTCCCAATATTTAAATGGAGGAAATTTCTGTTCATCCAACACTGGATGTTAAACAGGTCAGGATGGTGTGTGACTTGGAGGGGAACTTGGAGGTGATGGTGTTCACATACATATACCCTGGTCTTTCTAGGGGATGGAGGGTGAGGGTTTGGGAGATGTTGGTAGAATTGCAGATGCATAAAATTCCTTTCCTTCACCCCCTGCCTCTCCCATCTCCCTCTCTATTTCCCCCAGTAGATGCTGGTGTTTTGTATAGTCCCTGACCAGTTGGCAGGTTCCCTTCCCTGAAGGACATTAGTGAACCAGTTGGGTTTTTATAACAATCCAGCAGTTTTCATGGTCACTTTTTCCTGGTACTGGCCCCACAAATTACCAGATTCATTCACCTCAATTTCACAACCTGTTTTTGTGTTATTGTGGTTTGTCTCTCATTCACTTTTGTCTATTTAAACTATTTCCCCAGGATTTTCAATTGGGAAACCCAATGTTTCATCAGAATCTAACGGTGTCGCACAATTAGTCGTAACCTGAATTTCATCGGATTTTGAACATGGAAGGAAAAAGCACCGTTCACCGTGGGGAGAAACCGTACATGTGTTCTCTGTGTGGACGAGGCTTCAGCCGATTATCTGGCCTGTCAAAACATAAATGCAGTTACAGTGGGGAGAAACCATGGAAATGTGGAGACTGTGGAAAAGGATTCAATTATCCATCCAGGCTGGATACTCACCAGCGCACACACACTGGGGAGAGGCCTTTCACTTGTTCTGTATGTATGAAGGGATTTATTGATTCATCCACCCTCCTGAGACACCAGCTCATTCACACTGAAGAGAGGCCGTTCACCTGCTCCGAGTGTGGAAAGGGATTCACTTGGGCATCCAACCTGCTGAGGCACCAGCAAATTCACTCTGGGGGGATGCCATTTACCTGCTCCGAGTGTGGGAAGGGATTCATTCAGTTATCCAACCTGCTGACACACCAGAGAGTTCACACTTGGGAGAGGCCATTTACCTGCTCCGAGTGTGGGAAGGCATTCACTCAGTTATCCAACCTGCAGACACACCAGCGAGTTCACACTGGTGAGAGGCCATTTACCTGCTCCGAGTGTGGGAAGGGATTCAGTCAGTCATCCACCCTGCTGAAACACCAGAGAGTTCACTCTGGGGAGAGACCGTTCACCTGCTCCGAGTGTGGGAAGAGATTCACTCAGTCATCAAACCTGCTGATACACCAGAGAGTTCACTCTGGAGAGAGGCAGTTCACCTGCTCCGAGTGCGGGAAGCGATTCACTCAGTTATCCAACCTGCTGACACACCTGCGAGTTCACACTGGGGAGAGACCATTTATCTGCTCCGAGTGTGAGAAGGGATTCGTTAATTTATGCGATCTGTTGAGACACCAGTGAATTCACACTGTGGAGAGACAGTTCACCTGCTCCCACTGTGGGAAGGGCTTCACACAGTCATCCCACTTGCTGAGACATCAGCGAATTCATACTGGAGAGAGGCCGTTCATCTGTCCTGTATGTGGGAAGGGATTCACTGTGTCCTCTGACCTCCTGAAGCACCAGCGAATTCACACTGAGGAGAGGCCGTTCAGCTGCTCCAAGTGTGGGAAGGGATTCACCTGGTCATCCCAACTGATGAGACACCAGCGAGTTCACAAATAACAAACAGGATGTTGCTGTTAATCACATCCAGGACTGAACCTTGTTCATTGTAGTCTGTTTCTGCTGATGTTAATAAACTCTAGCCCAGTTATTGGGGCTAATATTCTGGATAAGGACAAATAAAATATATTTGTGTTAAATATAGCATATTGAGTCTTGTTATTATCTCTACCACAAGTTAGTTTCTCTGGAAGGGCTCTCCCTCTCCCCTCTCTCCTCCATCCTCACCTCTAACAACAAGTGTAAGGAGCTCATGGAGCTTCTTTGTCACTAAGATTGAGACAATCCGATTAGCTGCCGCTGCTGCTTCCCTCCCTTCCACTAGCCCACTGGGACAAACTGCCTGTATAATGTTCCACCTTGTCCAAGCCGTGAACCCACATCTTTCATTAGCTTCTCCCCCATCGCCCTTCCTGCCCTCTCAGTGGTCATCTTGTCCATGAGACACACCTCCTGCTCCATCGACCCTATTCCCACTAAACTGCTGATCCCCCAACTTCCCCATGTTCACTGATATTGTTCACAGTACTCATTCTTCTGGTACTATCCCTCTCTCCTTCAAATCATCACACTTTCCTCAAAAAACAATTACTTAACTCTACTGTCCTTGCAAAGTATTGACCCATCTTCAATCCCCAGTTCCTCTCTGAACTCTTGAAAAGTGTTCACACCTCCCAAATCCGTCTCCATCTTTCCCAGAACTCCCTGTCTGAATCCCTCCAATCAGCTTTCTGCCCCGCAACTGCACTGAAACAGCTCTGATCAAAGCCACCAATGACATCCTATGTGACTGTGATAAAGGTAAACTATCCCTTCTCGACCTGCCTGCAGCCTTTTATCAAGGTTGACCACACCATTATGCTCCAACACTTCTCCACTGTCGTCCAGCTGGGTGGGTCTGCCCTCTCCTGGTTCCATTCTTCTCTATCTAATCATAGTCAAAGAATCGCTTGGAATGTCTTCCCTTCCCACTCCCACAGTTACCTCTGGTGTCCCCAGAGGACCCAGCCTTGGCTTCCTTTTATTTCTCATCAACATTCTCCCCACAGCGACATCATCTGAAAACACAGTGTCAGTTATCACGTGTACACTGACAGTGCCCAGCTCTACCTCACCACCACCTCTCTCCACTTCTCCACTTTTGTTAAATTATCAGACTGTTTGTGGATGTGCAGAAATTTTCTCCAATTAAATTTTGGGAAGATAGAAGCCATTGTTTTCATTCCTGAGCTTCCAACTCCATTCTTTATCCTATTTCTATCAGGTCATCTCTTAGCCTTCTCTTTTCCAGAGAAAAGAGCTTCAGGGTGTTTAGCCTTTCCTGGCGATTATAATGTATCTCTTTTTGGAACATTTGTGAATGAATTTTTATGCCCCTGGCCCTTGCGACGCCTGACAGCAGTTTCCAGTCTGTATGACCCTTCTTCAGAGGGCGTCTCTATTGGACAGAGCGGTTTCTTGGCCGCAGAGAATTGTGGGATTTTGAAAATGGGAAAAGAACGCACCATTCACAGTGTTCTGCATGTGGATGAGGTTTCAGCCGATCATCTGGCCTGGTCAAAACATAAATGCAGTCACAACTGAAAGCAGTTGTGCAAATGTTGACACTGGGAAGGGATTCATTTACCCATCGAAATTGGAAACTCATCGGAGCATTCACACTAGGGACAGGCCATTGACCTGCTTAAAGTGTCAGAAGGGATTCACTCCGTTATCCCACCTGCAGACACACCAGCGAGTTCTCACTGGGAAGATGCCATTCATCTGCGCTGTGTGGAAAGAGATTCATTAATTTATCCAACCTGATTGCACATCAAAGAGAGCTTTTAAATTTCAAGACTGTGGGAAGTGCTTTACAAGTTCTCAGGAACTGATCCACCAGCAATGTATTCATTCTGATGAGAGACCGTTCAGATGCCTTCTTTATGGGACTGGGTTCAGGCAATCATCCCACCTCTCTCTACACAAGCGCTCTCACGCTGGGGAGAGGCTGTACACCTGCACTGAGTGTGGGAAGATACGCATTCATTCATCCCACCTGCCGAGACACCAACGAGTTCACAGCGAAATACAGTGATTGGATTTTGCTGTTAATAATATACAAGAATGAACTATACCCATTGGGGTCTGTTTCAGCTGATGTTAATAAACTCCAGCCCAGTTATAAGGTTAATATTCTGGACAAAGATCAAATAAATCAACATTCTATCAAACACAGAGGATGTTGAATTTTTAAAAACATCTCTAACACAAGTTAGTCCTTGTTTTGGACTCTCCCTCTCCCCTGTCTACTGCATCAACACCTCCAACAAGTGTGAGGAGCTCATGGAGCTTCTTTGTCACTCAGATTGAGACAATCCGATCAGCTGCCTCTGCTGCTTCTTTCCCTCCCACGAGTACATCCTTGACCCCGACATCCTTGCAATTCTCATCCAATCTCCGACCACTCTTCCGTCTCCAAAATCATGCTTAACTCCCAAATCCATGTACAATGGTCCTGGAACTTAGGGGTAAAATGACATTGTGAAAGGATTGTTCACCGGCTGATTTGTGACGTTCTTACTGACAAGACGGCGCTTAAATGTTCTGTGTATGAGAAGAAACAATAATTGTTCACACCGCCTACTGAGACTCCAGTGAGTTCACATCTAAATGTAGGGGATTTTACTGCAGTTATTTACACCCAGGACAGTTTTATGGCAGAGGACCCATGCACTTTGTTTGTCATACCAATTGACTGAATAATTTTATGTATTGGTCTTGGGCTTCGTTCGTCATCGGATCACAAAACATAATTTTCTATTCAAAAAAACGACCTCTCAATGGCAGCCTGATTACCCAGCCTTCAACAGGGGCCAGAATGTGCCCTATCCTCACAACAGCAGCTCCCTACACATGCGTATTAGGGTGTGTGCTTGGAGCATGCGCAGTGCGGCCCATTTCATGAGCTTGCGCAATACTGGTCTGTGACGGAAGCTGCTCAGTGCGGGTGAGAGAATGTCGAGTGGAGCAAACTAACAGAGTTAGTGGGTATGTGAGGAGGAATGGAGCCGGCGGAGTGGGCAGGGAGGCTTCATAAAAACACAGTGCAGGCCTCAGACCCCAAATAACAAGGTACCGGTCTTGTGTTTGCAGAGAACGGGCCGAAAAATTCTGGATTTCTCCCTTCGCCAGGCCCGGGGTAACGGCCGCCATCTTTATAGGGGGCAATGTGCAGCAGGGCGCATGCGCGGTCATCCTGGTCCAGCGAGCAAGAGGAGAGAATGTTGTGCATTTCTATCCTGGACTGACAGGGATGGATTTTGGAAACTCCTTTTACAGGGGGTTAGAAGGGGAACATTTACAGACGGTTGAGATCTGACAGAGTCACTCAATTCATCAGGACCTGGATCATCCTTTTTTAATGCTCTGTACAAACCGTTTCCCAAACCTGCCATACTCAGTCCAGGATAGAAATTCAGGGCCTGGATTCTATCGGCCTCTGAGTGTAAGCATTGAGTTCCAGGTCATTACCACTCATTGTGCAAACATTTCTTTCTCACATACCTCCTGTACATTTTACCCAAAATCTTAAATCTGCGACCCATAATCCTTTCACGATCTGCTACTGTGAACAGCTTTTCTTTACCTACTTTACGTAAACCTTTCATAATTTTGTGCACCTTTTATTAAATCTTCCCTCCATCTACTTTGCTCCAAGGAGAACAATCCCAGTTTCTCCAATCTAACCTTGCAACTAAAATCCCTCATCCCTCGACCCATTCTGGTAAATCTCCTCTGCCCCCTCTCAAGGATCCTCCCATCCTTCATAATGTGTGGTGATCACTGGTTTGCACAGACCCAGATGTTCTGTGTTCGTGTGTGTGACATCATCACACATCGACAATTACACAGTGACATCATCACACATCGACAATTACACGGTGACATCACCCCGCTCCCCGGGTATTTCCTCAACTGGGAGATTTTTCTCTGACTCCAGTGCTTCTGATATCTTTCTAGCTGCAGGCTCCTGCAGGAGAGTTTAAAGTTGAAAACTGAAATTGTTTCAGAGTTGAGTGTTTTTGACCATTCATCTACATTTTGGAGCTTTTAGTTCTCTCCTCTGTTATTTTTTAGAGGTTCCATCGCTCTGGGGCTAGTGTGGCTCCTTTACTGTGGATCTGAATCCATGTCCATCTTTTGCTCTGTTTCACCTCTGCCCTCCCTGATCACCTCTCTGCCTTTGTCTAACTTCCTCTGTCTCTAATACTGGATGCACTTTAGCTGTGTTTGGCACTTAACTGTTACTTCTGCTGATTGTGTCCAAACAAGGTTTCCACATCTACCCATCCCCTGACCAGCTGTCTTACCAGCTTTGTCTTCCCACAGTATCTTTCACAGTCAGGAATTTTTTTTCCTGTGCTATAGTCCATTTCTCTTCCACTTCTGAGCTTATATTGACCATCAAATTCTGCACCATTTTTATTCCCCCTAAATCATTCTGCACACCCTGAAATGTTAGCTCCACAGATATTGCCTGACCTGCTGAGTATTTCCAGCATTTTCTCTTTTTATTTCAGATTTCCAGCAGCTGCAGTATTTTGCTATTGTTTTATTGCAGGCGTTGCTCGCAGAACCGAGTCTAGAAACACAGACAGACCAATTAAGAGCCGGTTTGTATCAGGGTGGGTGTTGGTTACAGAAGTTGGTCCCTGGCCTCCAGTGTAGGTCCTTTCTCAACCAGTCACTGAATCACTGAATGATTACAATACAGACGGAGGCCATTCAGCTCATTGTGCCCATGCTGGCTCTCTGCAAGAGCACATTAGCCAGTCCCACTCCCCTGCCCTTTCACTAACCAGACCAGCAAATATTGCCTATCCCCAGTTGCCTGTGGAGAAGATGATGTATGACCTTCTTGAACCGCTGCAGTCCGTGTGTTGAAGGTGCTCCCACAATGCTGTTAGGTAAGGAGTTACAGGTTATTCACCCATGATGAAGGAACAGTGCTATATGTCCAAATCAACAACAACAATTTGTGTTTAAATGGTGCCTTTAACTTAATAAAACTTTCCAAGGCATTTCAAAGAACAGCATGCGTTTAAAAAAAAGCATTAGAGATTAGGACTGTACAATCAAAGCTCTCTGCTGTTGACTGAGTTGGCTGATTGATGGACACTGTAACCAGGTCAGTCTGCGTTTCCTCACGGTGAGTCTGCAGTGGTGACCTGAGCCTGAGGAGGAGGAGAGATTAACCCTATGAAGACAGAATAAAACAGCACAACTGCGCTTGCACAACGGCAGCAAACACAGCCTTTAAAATAAGGATGAGAATTTTATAATTTAGGTTCTCCTTAACCCGGAGCGTTTGTAGGTCAGTGAGCTCAGGGGTGATGGGTTAACAAGACTTGGTGCGAGTAAGCACATGGGCAGCAGAGTTTTGGATGACCTCAAGATTACAGGGAGGTTGAATATGGGAGGTTGGCTGGAAGTGTGTTAGGATAGTTCAGTCCAGAGGTAACAGAGGAATGGATGAGAGTTTCAGCAGCAGATGAGCTGAGACTGGGGTGGAGTCGGGCGATGTTACTGAGGTGGAAATACGCGGTCTTGGTGATGAGGTGGATATGTGGTTGGAAGCTCATCTTGGGGTGAAATATTTCACCATGGTTGTGAACAGTCTGGTTCAGTCTCAGACAGTTGTCAGGGAGAGGGATGGAGTCGGTGGCTCGGGAGTGGAGTTTGTAACGGGGGCTGAAGACATTGGCTTCATTCTTCTCAATATTTAAATAGCGGAAATTTCTGTTCATCCAGTACTGGATGTCAGACAAGTCAGGACGGTGTGTGACTTGAAGGGGAAGTTGGAGGTGATGGTGTTCACATACACCGGCTACCCTGGCCCGTCTAGTGGGTGGAGGTTGAGGGCTGGGGAGATTCCTTCAGAGTTCTCCTGCATCTCTCACTTCTCTCTCGCTTTTTCTCCCTCCTCCCCTAGAAGCCCGAATCTTGTGTAGGCCCAGACTGGGTGGCAGGTTCCCTTCCCTGAAGGATATTAGTGAACCAGTTGGGTTTTTAAGACAATCCAGCAGTTTTCATGGTCACTTTTTCCTAGTGCCGACCCCACAAATTCCCAGATTCATTCAGCTCAATTTCACAACCTGCCTTTGTGTTTTTGTGGGTTCTCTCTCACTCCCTTTTTTCTGTTTTAAATCAACTTCACAGGGTAATAGAAGGAGAAGATTTGCTGTTGGGAAACTCACACCAAGACCTGAGAGAGTCACTTGATTCATCAGGACCTGAATATTATCGGCCTTTGAACATGGAAGCAGAAAGCGCTGCTCATGCTGGGGAGAAACCGTGTAAGTGCGGGGACTGTGGGAAGGGATTCAATTACCCGTCTGACCTGGAAACTCATCGACGCACTCACACTGGGAAGAAGCCATTCACCTGCCCTGAGTGTGGGAAGGGATTTACTCAGTCATCCACTCTGCTGACACACCAGCGAGTTCACACTGGGGAGAGACCATTCACCTGCTCCGAGTGTGGGAAGGGATTTATTAGTTCAACCAACCTGCAGACACACCAGAGAGTTCACACTAGGGAGAGACCGTACACCTGCTCCGTGTGTGGGATGGGATTCATTACTTCAACGATCCTGCAGACACACCAGCAAATTCACAATGGGGAGAGACCATTCACCTGCTCAAAATGTGGCAAGGGATTCACTCGATCATTCGACCTGCTGACACACCAGCGAGTTCACACTGGGGAGAGGCCGTACACCTGCTCTGAGTGTAGGAAGGGATTCACTAGGTCATCCCACCTACTGAGACATCAGCTGGTTTACTCAGACCAGAGACAGTTTACATGCTCAGTCTGCTGGAAGTGCTATAAAAGTTACCAGGACCTGATCTTGCATCAACGTGTTCACACTGACGAGAGACCGTTCAGGTGCTCTCACTGCAGGACTGGGTTCAGGCGATCATCTGACCTCATTGTACATCAGCGCAGTCACACCGGGGAGAGGCCGTTCACCTGTTCCATGTGTGGGAAGGGATTCACTCAGTCATCCAACCTGCTGAGACACCAGCGAATTCACACTGGGGAAGGGGCTGCTCACTTGCCCTGACTGTAGGAAGGGATTCATTAATTGAACCTACCCACTGAAACACCACCGAGTTCACACTGGGGAGAGACCAGTCAGCTGGTCTGTGTGTGGAAAGTGATTCACTCAGTCATTTGTGCTGCTGAGACACCAGCGAGTTGACAAGTAACAGCAAAATCCAATTACTGTAGTTAATCACATCCTGGACAGAACCATGTTCATTGGGGTCTGTTTCTGCTGATGTTAATAAACTCCAGCCCTGTTGTAGAGGCTAATATTGTTGATACAAATCAATTAAATTAACTTGGTGTGAAATACAATGTGTGTTGAATCTTTTTAATATCTCCAATACTCTGCTTCTCCCCTGTCACCTCCAACAAGAAGTGTGAGGAGCTCATGGAGCTTCTTTGTTACTAAGATTGAGACAATCCGATCAGCTGCCTCTGCTGCTTCCCTCCCTTCTACTCTCCCACTAGGCCAAACTGTCTCTAAGGTTCCTTCTTGCCTGAGCCCTGAACTCGCATCTTTCTCCAGTTTCTCTCCCATCTCCCCTCATGTCCTCTCAGTGCTCATCTTGTCCATGAGGCCCTCCCTCTGCTCCCTTGACCTTATTCTCACTAAACTACTGATTATCCAACTTCCCCATGTTAGCTGATATTGTTAATGTCTCTCTCTCTTCTGGTAATGTCCTTCTCAACTTCAAATCTATCATCCTCACCCATCCTAAAAATAAACTCTTGACCTGACCATCTTTTCAAACTACCACCCCATCTCCAATCTCCCTTTCCTCTCCAAAGTCCTTGTACTTGGTGTCCCCCAAGGATCTATCCTTGGCCCCTCCTATTTCTCATCTACATGCTGCCATTTGGTGACATCATCCAAAAGCACTGTGTTAGTTTTCACGTGTACACTGACATTGCCCAGCTCTACCTCACCACCATCCCTCTCCATTCCTCCACTGTTACTAAATTATCAAACTGCTTATCCCACATCCAGTACTGGATGAGCAGAAATTTCCTCCAATTAAAAATTGGGAAGACCAAAGCCATTGTCTTCGGTCACCACTATAAATTCCGTTTCCTAACTACCGAGTCCATCCCTCTCCCTGGGAACTGTCTGAGGCTGAACCAGACTGTTCACAATCTTGGTCTTTTATTGACCCCAAGATGAGTTTCTGACCACTTATCTGCACCATCACTAACACCTGATATTTCAATCTCCATAACGCTGCATGTCTCCACCTCACCCCAGCTCATCTGCTGCTCAAATCCTCATCCATGTCCATGTTACCTTTAGACTTGGCAATCCCAATACATTCCTAGCCGGCCCCTCACATTCAACCCGGCCCCACACAGAAACATGAGGTCATCCAAAACTCTGCTGTCTGTGAGCTTTATCAGGCCAAGTCCCCTTAACCCTTCACCCCTGTAGTCATTGACCTAAATTGGCCCCTGTTCAAGCAATGCCTCAATTTTAAAATTTGTAACCTTGTTAACAAATCCCTGCATGGCCACATCCCTCCCTATCTCTGTAACTCCCAGTCGCACAACCCTCTGAGATACCTGTGCTATCTCATTCCGTACTCTTTCGCATCCCTGATTTTAATTACCCCACCATTGGTGGCCGTGCCTAGGTGCAAAGTTCCGGAATTTCCTCCCGAAACCCCTCCAGCTCTCTCTCCTGATTAAAGAGGCGTGTTAATATCTGCCTCTCCAATCAAGGTTCTGTCTATTTAACCTAATATCGACCCATGTGACTTTATGTCAAATGTTTCTTTATGAAAGTCCTGTGAAGGACCTTGGCACGTTTTGTTACATTAAAGGTATTATATGAATACGAATTGTTTCTGTTTCATGACAGCCAGTTTGTGCACAGTAAGATTCCACAAACATCACTCAGACTAACTGATTAATCCAGTTTTATTTGGTGGTGTTTGTTAAAGCACGAATGTTTGTTCCACTGCACCAGGAGAATTCCCCTGTGGACAGGATGTGGAGTTGTTAAGCTCTCCTGAGCTGAGAGTGTATCTGATTGAGCTGCCGGGCCTGCAGTGTACCTTGAAGAACCGCTGTCTGGGATCTTTCCTCTTAATTCACTGACTTCCAGCTGAAGTTGTTTCTGCAGTTGAATAGTAAACTTTGAATATCAATCCCAATTTAACCTTTGGAGCAAAATCAACAACTTTAAATCAGCTGTAAAAGAGAAAGAAAATTCATGCTAATGCATTTGGGGAGGGCAAACAAAGCTGGAGAATACACAATAAACAGGAGAATATTGGGAGGGGTAGAGGAAGTGAGAGACCTCGGAGTCCATGTCCACAGGTCCTTGAAGGTGGCAGGACAGATGGATCAGGTGGTAAGGAAAGCATATATTTATCAGAACTCACAATACACCAGCACATTCACACTGGGGAGAGGGCATTCACCTGTACGGAGTGTGGGAAGGGATTCACTCAGTTATCCAGCCTGAACAAACTCTCACTGAGGGGAGGCCATTCAGCTGCTCCAAGTGTGGGAAAAGATTCACCCATTCGAACAACCTGGTGAGACACCAGCAGGTTCACACTAGAGAGAAGTTGTTCAGCTGCTCTGAGTGTGGGAAGAGATTTACTCAGTCATCCCATCTACAGACACATCAACAAATTCACACTGATGAAAGACCTCTTAAATGCCCAGACTCTGAAAAGTGCTTTAAAAGTTCCAATGAACTGATGCACCATGAACGTATTTACACCGACGAGAGACCGTTCAGGTGCTCTCACTGTGGGACTGGGTTCAGGTGGTCATCTCAACTCACTGTACACCAGCGAATTCACACTGGAGAGAGGCCATTCACATGCTCCAAGTGTGGGGAAGGGATTCACTCAGTCACTAACCTGCTGAGACACCAGCGAGTACACAATTAACAAGGGATTGGATTTTGCTGTGAATCTCATCCAGGTCTGAACCATGTTCATTGGGGTCTGTTTCTGCTGATGTTAATAAACTCCAGCCCAGTTATAGTGATTTATACTCTGGATAACAATCAGATGAATCAGATTTGTGATAAACACATGGTGTATTGAGTGTTTTTTTAATATCACTAACACAAATTAGTTCCTTTTGAACAAAGGAACATGTCTCAGGATATTGGGACAGCAATGAACAAACTCAGGGGAATATTGGATACAGAGTCAAAACAACATTATATTCTTTCACCATGCAACCTGTCTCAGAATTCTCTCATCAAACAGACCATCAACATGAGAGGAGTTGACATTTTCAGTCATTGCAAGAGGAAATTAGAGGCTGTAATTATCCACGGATGTTGTTCTGAAATTTTACAACCTCCCACTGTCACCAAAGCTGGCAATAGACAGCTCATTGTTCTAATTGTGTTGTAGCCTCTGTCCCAGGTTTTGTTCAATGTAGATTTAACGTTCAGAGAAAGGGGTGAGATTGGATGGTCAAAACCGCTCACAGGCTATGGAGGGTGATGTTGACTTGAATGTGCCAAAAACAGTGTTCTCAATAGGCACGAATACTTTATCCCCAGTATTAGTCACTTTGGTCGGTGTTGTCCACCTGATAGGACAGGATGTGTCCTCATGTGTCTGTTTGTATGAGTGCGGGTGTGTCCCTGAGTATGGAAGTGTGTGTAAATGTGTGTGGGTGTGGAGATGTTGTCTGAGTGTGTGAGACAGAGGGAGAATGTGTGTGTGGGTCTCTGTGTGTGGTTGTCTGTGCTGCTTCTCATTAGCTATAACAGAAACCTTCCTCTCCAAGCAGACAACACGGCTCCTGAGAATCCCATCCAGTGATGTGAATGGTACGATTCGGAGATCCTTCATCCAGGGTGAAACCACAGGCTGACTGTGTGCTGTGTAAAACCTGACATCTACACAACCAGGCCCCACTTCTCCTGGAGCAACATGAAGTGTCTGCTGCTTTCCAGATCCATTCCTTTCCCCTCACTATTATCCTCAGATAGTTCACAAATTCCTTGTGTACAACATCCTCCAACACGCCTATAGTTTCCACTTTAAATATTTCCATCGTTCTTTTTCACAGACAGCAATGGGATTGCTGCTATCACAGGAATCAGTTCTGAAATACTGTCCCTCTGATCTTCAGGCTTCCTGGAGTAATACACTGATCCCGATCTTCCCACCTAACACAAATCCATATCCCCATCTGAGTGCCAGATTTTAATGTGATTGTCTAATATAGAAAACATGTATCATTTAACCCATTTAAACCTGATTCAGCACGCCCCCTCCACACATACTACAAGAGATTGTCTTTGAGATCAGTTGTTCCTTTGTAATCTGGGTTGTTCTGAATGATGACAATATGAACCTTCTTCCTAACCTGTCCTAACCCTTGAAAGGGGGGAATGCGTCATTAACACATAGATGCTTCAAGTTAGTAATTCTGCTTTGTCTGGCTGACATAATTAATTTAGGACTAACAGAAGGATTAGGGTATGGTAAAATGGACAGATGTCCAACGGGGACATAAGGGGACTTCTTGCTAATGTCGGGATTACAAGGTTAGACATTACTTTTACATTGATTTTTTTAACAATTTGCTGATTTTTGATGGAAAGGGAGACAGTGAGAAGGAGGTAGAAAGTCAAGAAGGTCAGAGGGAGTGCACTTGTGGTGTGGGGTGGGAGGAGAATAACAGAGGAACCAGGTATGGGTGCAGACCATTTCTACATAGGCATGAACGTACAGGATCGAAATTATAAACAAGGGCACACGGTTCATTCTGTAATCATGATCAATGCTGTAATGTCTACAAAATACTCCAAATGTATGGGAGAAACTTCTATCAATGAGATGTCTTTGGGACTCTCCTGTATCCCCATATTTGTCGTTAATGTTGCTTTTCCATCACACAGCTGACTCATGTCGAGTGTTTTAGATTCTCCACAACACCCTTCTGTCGGTTCATTCACTGAAACCACGGACTATCCTTGTTGTAACGGTGACATTCCCTGTCTGCCCGGTTATTTCATGAAGTCAGTCAGCCCTTGAATTGTTTGTACATTGTTTCATCATGTCCCACCCAGCTGGCCACCAGTGCAGAGGCATTGGAGGAGGACGGTTTGGTTCACGTTGTTAGAGGCTGTGGACAGGCCGAGAAGGACAATGAGGGAGTTTTCCTTTGTCACGTTCACATCGGGTGTCATTGGTGACTTTGGGAAGAGCTGTTTCGATACCGTGACAGGGACAGAGATCTTATTGGAGGGATTTAAACATGGAGTTCTGGGAAATGTGGACATGGATTTGGGCGGTGATCAGGACTTTGGAGAGCGAAAGGAGGTTGGAGCTGGAGCGGGAGTTTAATAGGATAGTGGGGTCAAGTGTTGGTTTTATTGAGGACAGGTGATGATGGCAGATTTGAAGGAGAGATGGGCAGTACCAGGAGAGAGAGAACCGTTAATATCAGTGAACATGGGGAAAATGGGTGATCAGCAGTTTAGCGGGAATAGGGTCGATGGAGCAGGAGGTGGGTCTCATGGGCAAAGTGAGCTCTGAGAGGGAAGGAAGGGGAGATGGGAGAGAAACTGGAGAAAGATGTGGGTTCAGAAATCGGACATGAGGGATCTTTAGAGACAGTTTGTCCCAATGGGCTCGTGGAAGGGAAGAAAGCAGCTGAGGCAGCTGATCGGATTGTCTCAATCTTAGTGACAAAGAAGCTCCATGAGCTCCTCACACTTGTTGCTGGAGGTGAATATGGCGGAGACAGGGGAGAGGGAAAGCCCTTCGAAAGGAACTAATGTCTTAGGGATAGTGAAAAGATTCAACATCATCTATTTAATTGAAAGCTTAATGATTTTATTTTTATCCAGAACATTAACACCTATAACTGGGCTGGAGTTTACTAACATCAGCAGAAACAGACCCCAGTGAAACATGGTTCAGTTGCAAAACTCAATCACTGTAGTTACTCGTGAACCTGCTGGTGTCTCAGCAGGTTGGATGACTGAGTGAATCCTTTCCCTCACTCAAAGCAGGTGAACGGTCTCTCCCCAGTGTAAACTCGCTGGTGTTTCAGGAGGTTGGATGACTGAGTAAATCCCATCCCAGACACGGAGCAGGTGAAAGGTCTCTCCCCAGTGTGAACTCGCTGGTGTTTCAGGAGGTTGGATGACGGAGTAAATCCCATCCCACACACGGAGCAGGTGAAAGGTCTCTCCCCAGTATGAACTCGCTGGTGTGAAATAAGATTAGCTGATCGCCTGAACCCAGTCCCACAGTGAGAGCATCTGAACGGTCTCTCGTCAGTGTGAACACGTTGATGGGACATCAGGTCCCCGGAACTTTTATAGCACTTCCCACAGTCTGGACATTGAAAAGGTCTCTCCTCACTGTGAACTCGCTGGTGCGTCAACAGATGGGATGAATCAGTGAATCCCTTCCCACATTCTGAACAGGTGAAATGCCTCTCTCCAGTGTGACCATGCTGGTGTCTCAGCAGGTTGGATGACTGTGTGAATCCCTTCCCACACTTGGAACAGATAAATGGCTTCTCGCCAGTGTGAATTCGTTGGTGCATAGTCAGATGAGATGATCGCCTGAACCCAGTCCCACAGTGACAGCAGCTGAACAGTCTCTCGTCAGTGTGAACGCGTTGATGGGACATCAGTTCCCAGGAACTTTTGTAGCACTTCCCACAGTCCAAGCATTTAAAAGGTCTCTCGTCAGTGTGAACTCACTGGTGTTTCAGTAGGTAGGATGAACAAGTGAATCCCATCCCACACTCGGAGCAGATGAACGGTCTCTCTGCTGTTTGACTGCACCGATGTCTTTCCATGCAACTGAATCCCTTCCCACAGTCCCCACATTTCCACGGTTTCTCCCTGTTGGGACTGCATTTATGTCCTGCCAGATTAGAGGATTGGCTGAAGCCTTGTCCACACACACAACACGTGTACAGTTTCTCCCCACTGTGAACGGTGCTTTTTCCTTCCATGTTCAAAATCCGATGATATTCAGGTTACGATAAACTGTGCAACTCCATCAGATCCTGATGTGATGTTTGGTTTCAGTTTCCCGACTGCAAATCCTCCCCTTTTAATATCCTGTGGAATTGATTTAAAACAGAAAGAGGGAGTGAGAGAGAACCCACAAAAACACAAAGGCAGGTTGTGAAATTGAGCTGAATGAATCTGGGAATTTGTGGGGCAGGCACGAGGAAAAAGTGACCACGAAAGATGCTGGATTGTCACAAAAACTCAACTGGTTCACTAAGGTCCACCAGGGAAAGGACCTTCTACACAGTCTGTGCCCATAAATTTCAAAATTGTGCCTGAACACTAAGGTCTAGGTCATAGGAGCAGGAGTCCTAACACTGACTCCTGGGGAAATCCACTTTCAACCTTCCTCCATTCTGAAAAATCATTACTCTCTGTTTCCTGTCATTCAGTTAATTTTGTACCCATGTTGCTGCTGCCCATTTTGTTCTATGAGCTATAACTTTGCTCACAAGTCTGTTATGTAGCACTTTACCTAATGCCATTTGGAAGACTATGTACAGCACATTAACAGCATTACCCTTATCAACTACACTGTTAACTCTTGAAAAACCTTAAGCAAGTTAGTTTAACATGATTTTCCCTTAACAAACTTGTGCTGGCTTTCCTGAATTAGCCCACATTTGCTTAAGTGACTATTAATTTTGTCCAGAATTATCACTCCCAAGGCTAAACTGACTGGTCTGGTAGTTGCTGGGCTTATCATTACACCCTTTTTGAACAAAGGTGTATGATTTGCAATTCTCCTGTCCTCTGTCACCACTCATGGGTCCGAAGAAGTTTGGAATAATATGGTCAGTGCGTCCACAATTTCCACTCTGAATTCCCTCAGTATCCTTGGATACATCTCATCCAATCCTGGTGCCTTGTCAACTTTATCAGACAGCCTATATACCTTCTCCTTATCAATATTAAACACCACAAGTGTTTGAACTACTTCCTCTTTAACCTTGACCTGTGCAGCATCATCTTTGGTAAAGACAGATGCCAAATATCCATTTATACCTCATCCATACCCCTTGTCCCAATGGGTAAATCACCTTTTTGTAAATCCCTAACCAGCCCCTGTCTCCTTTTACCGGCCTGTTACTAGGTATCAGCCAGAGAAAGCGTTTTGATTTCCTTCCATGTTAGCTGCCAGTCTCTTCTCATACTCTCTCTTTGCTTCTCTTACTTTCTTTTTCCAATTTCTCTCTGAATATCCTTTCTTTATCCTGTCTCTCGGTTGTATTAGCCACCTGATATCTCTGTTAGCAGATTTATTCATCTTCATCTTAATCTCTTCTCTTATTTAGTGAGCTGTGGATATGTTAGCCATACCTTCCTCATTTGTAAGAATATGTCATTACTATGTCTGATCTATTTCCTCTTTAAGGCAGCCCATTCCTCAATTACAGTTTCTCCTGCCAACCTTTGATTCCACTTTACTGGGTCAGATCCATTCTCACCTTACTGAAGTTGGCTTTCCCCAGTTAATTATTCTTTCTCCTACAAGTAACCTTTGCCCACAGACAGACAGGCCAACTGTTTACCTTCCAGATTTAAAGGCCGATGATATTCAGGTCCTCACGAATCGAGTGACTCTGCCAGATCTGAATTGATGTTTGATTTGAGTTTCCCATCTGTCAACCCTTAACTTCTAAGATCCAGTATCAGAAATTTACAAAAACACTAACCGTCAGTCCAAGATAGAAATTGAGAAGAGACAAAGATTTCTCTTGGTTTGAGTTTGCTGTGGGTAAATCCTCCCCTTCTAACCCCCTGGAAAAGGAGTTTCCAAAATCCATCCCTGTCAGTCCAGGATAGAAATTCACAATATCCTCTCCTCCTGCTACCTGGACCAGGATGGCCGCGCATGCGCCCTGCTGCACATTGTCCCTGTGAAGATGGCGGTTATTAACTCGGGCCTGTCTCCGAGAGGAGACGCGGGCCACAGTTGTCTCCTCTCCATTCGGTGTAACCGCAGGACCGGTAGCTTCTTATTCAAGATTTCAGACCTTCACAGGGTCTTCATGAAGCCTCCCCGCTCACTCCGCCGCCTCCATCCCTCCCCCACTCACCAACTCCTTTTACTCCCCTGTGTTCGCCATTTCTCAGCGTCTTCGACTAGCTCCAGGTACAGATGGTACTGCGCATGCTCCTGTCAGAGATCGCAATGCGCATGTACCAGTCAGTGCCAGCTACTACGCCTGCGCCAGGACCGCCTGTCGTGAGGATAGAGCACATTTTGCCCCCCACTGAATCCTGGGTAAACGTACCGCCATTGAAAGGCCTGTTCTGATAAGATAATTATGTTTTATGATCCGATGATGATTGGCGCCATAGGGCCAATATATAAAATTATTAATATTGATATGGCAACCATAGTGCACGGCCCATCCACCATAGTTCTGTCCTGGGTGTAATTAACAACAGATCAAACCGTGACAGTTAGATCTGAACTCACTGGAGTCTCAGCAGTGGCGCAGACAAGTGACTTTTCTCCCCATATTCTGACGACTGAAACTCTGTCTTGTCAGTTGGAATGTAGCAATTGTGGATCTAATCCTTTGACCTTCTAAAACTGGAGTGTTAGTTGGTGGGCAGTGAGCAAAGGGTTGCACACATGAGGTATCTGAATGGTCTCCCACAGGTATGACTGTGCTGCTGTGTCAGAAAATGGAATAACGAGGTGAATCCATTTCCACATTCAGCTGGTGTGATTTCATGGTGTGATTTTGGAACATAAGTGTTCAGCTCACACTGGGATCTCAAACCCTTCTGAGAATGAGCCATATATTCTCAACCACAGTTAGAGAAAGGTGGTGCTGTAAATCTGAAATAAAAAAAAACAAAATAGTGGAATTTTCAGCAGATCTGGCAGTGTCTGTGGAGAGTGAACGATGTATTTAAATTTCAGGGCTGTGACTTTCCATCAGAACTGCACTGCAACAGTGAGCAGACTTGAAAACTTAGCTCTATTTCTCAATTCACAGATTCTTCTGGATGTGCTGAGTATTTCCATGATTTTCTGCTTTTATCTCTGATTGAAGAAGTTGCATATGAATTGTGCATTAGATTTATTGATGACTAATGTATATTTATTCTCAACCATCTACAAGTGGAAAACTCTTCCACTTGTCTACCTTGTCAACCCCTTTCATTATCTTAAAGGCCTTAGTCAGGTCATCCTTCACTTTCTTTTCCAGAGAAAAACTTTTCAATCCGTTAAATCTCTGTGAATTTGACATATTTTCCAATTCTGGCATCGTTCCAGTAAATCTTTTTTGCACCATCCCCAGTGCTTCGCTCCTTCCTATAATATGGAGACAGAACTAATCTGAGCATCAAAGTCACATTGTCCCAAATTCCTGTATGTTGTAAGGATCATTATGGCAATGGGAGAGGGGAATGTGGTTTCGAGCTGTTATTCACCATCCCCTGTTTCAGCCATTCTCCCATAAGCTGAAAATAAGATTAGATGAAATGAGCAGATCTAATGAGCCGCTCTGTGACATTATGAATCAATTACAAAGTTGTCTCTCAGCCTTACAGTGAAGCGGAGGGTATTTTTCATTCTAAATTTGCTAATTATACCATTAAGAATAGCTGTCAGAGAATGACTACATTTCAGCATGGGGCCAGTGTATAGCTCATTTAACATGATTACCCAAGCAGTGAAGAGGTGAATTTATAATTCACATGCACCTTGTTTGTGCATTTCCCAGAATAATAGTTGCACTGAATCTGTTGTTCTCCATCTTGATATGTTCAAGATGGAAATCCATAAATATTTGGGCACTAAGGGATATGGTGATAGGATGGGAAAGTGGAGTTGAGCTGGAAGAACATTTAATGGTGGAGCAGGCTCAAGGGGCCTTTTGGTCCAACCCTGCTCCTATTTCTTGTGTTCTTATCAACATCACTGTGTATCATTTCCATTCAAGCACAGCAGATGCAGCAGCACCCGTCCACCTCCTCCCTTCCCACATTCCAGGGCCCCAAACACTTTCCAAGGGGCACAGTGATTTACTGGTACTTCTTGCTATTCAGTATTGTATATTCACTGACCACAGTGCGGTTTTCTCTACATTGAGGAGATTAAATCCCAGTTGGGTAACTGCTTTGTGGAACCATTGCCTTTCAGTCTCCAAGTGTGTTCCTGAGGTTCTGGTCATTTACCAGTTTATTCTCCACCCACTCCCACTTTGACCTCGGCCTCCTGCACTGTTCCAATGAAGCTCAATGGAAGCTCGAGGAACAGCAGCTCATCTTTCATTGGACACTTTACATCCTTCTGAGCTCAACATTCATTTTGATAATTTCAGATCATAACCACTGCTCCCATTTTTTCTGACAGTAGGTACTGGTAATGGTTCTGCTTTTACCATTTATCTCTCCTCTGGGCCTGCGTTGTTTCTCCACTTGTCCCATTAGTTTATTTCCTTGTCTCATTATCACCCAATGCTGCCTTGCACCATCATCCCCTTTGTCATTTAATCACGAGTTCAGGCTCGGACAAGTGGGAACTTAAGAGATAGTTTGTCCCGGTGGGCTAGTGGAAGGGAGGGAAGCAGCAGAGGCAGCTGATCGGATTGTCTCAATCTTAGTGACAAAGAAGCTCCATGAGCTCCTCGCACTTGTTGCTGGAGGTGAGGATGGAGGAGACAGGGGAGAGGGAGAGCCCTTCAAAAGGAACTAACTTGTGCTAGAAATATCAAAACGACTCAACTGTTCATCACGAAGCTGATTTATTCCAATTTTATACAGAATTTGTAACTGGGCTGGAGTTTATTAACATCAAAAAGGTACTAACTTGTTAAAAATAGTAAAAAGGTTCAACGCATTGTGTTTAACACAATGCTGATTTATTTGACTTTTAACTAAGTGGGCTGGAGTTTATTAGTGTCTACAGAAACACACTATAATGAACATACTTCAGTCCTGAATGTTATTAAGAGCAAAATCCCATCACGACAGTTACTTGTGAACTTGCTGGTGTCTCAGCAGGCTGGATGACTGACTGAATCCCTTCCCACATTCAGAGCAGGTAAATGGCCTCTCTCCAGTGTGAACTCTCTGGTGCAGCAGCAGGTCGGATGACTGACTGAATCCCTTCCCACATTCGGAGCAGGTAAATGGCCTCTCTCCAGTGTGAACTCTCTGGTGTCTTAGCAGGTTGGATGACTGAATGAATCCCTTCCCACACCTGGAACAGGTGAATGGTCTCTCTCCAGTGTGGACTCGCTGGTGTGCGATGAGTTCAGATGATTGTCTGAACCCAGTCCCACAGTGAGAGCACCTGAACGGTCTTTCATCAGCGTGAACACGTTGATGGGACTTTAGTTCCACAGAACTTTTGAAGCACGTCTCACACTGTGGGCATTTAAAAGGTCTCTCATCTGTGTTAACTCGCTGGTGTCCCATGAGGTTGGCTAATTGAGTGAATCCCTTCCCATGCCCAGAGCAAGTGAATGGTCTCTCCCCAGTGTGAGTGCACCAATGAGTTCCCAGTTCCAATGGGGATTTCAATCTCTTCCCACAGTCCCCACATTTCCATGGTTTCTCTCCATTGTGACTGCATTCATGCTCCGTCAGGTCAGATGATCGGCTGAAGCCTCGTCCACACACAGAACACGTGTACGGTGTCTCCCCACTGTGAACGGTGCTTTTTCCTTCCATGTTCAAAATCTGAAGATACTCAGTTTAAGATGAATTAGGCGACTCGATCAGATCCTGATGTGATGTTTGGTTTCAGTTTCCCGACTGCAAAAAAATTCTAATAACCTGTGAAATTGATTTAAAACAGAAAAAGGGAGTGAGAGAGAACCCACAAAAACACAAAGGCACGTTGTGAAATTGAGCTGAATGAATCTGGTAATTTGTGGGGCCGGCACTGGGAAAAAGTGACCATGAAAACTGCTGGATCGTGATAAAAACCCAACTGGTTCACTAATGTCCATCAGGGGAGGGAACCTGCCACCCGGTCTGGGCCAACAAAAGACTCTGGCCTCCATAAGAATATACGAAATAGGAACAAGAGAAGTCCTAACACCCCGTCGAGCCTGCTCCTCCATTCAATACAATCGTGGCTGAATTTGGGTTTCAACTCCACTTTCCCACCCACTTCCCATATCCCTCGACTCCCTGAGAGATCGAAAATCTCTCCATCTCAGCCGGAAATATATTCAGTGATGGAGCATCCACAACTCGCTGGGCTGGAGAATTCAATGTGACAGAGAGAGTAAGAGAGAGAGGAGTGGGAGAGACAGAGAGAGAAGGTTACTAAACAAAGCACAGGATGTCAATAAACAGAATTCAAGTGCATGGGATTGGGGTAATATCCTGTTATAGATTGAGAATTGGTGAACAGACAGAAAACAGAGTTGGAATAAATGTCTCATTCTCAGGATGACAGGCAGTTATTTGTGGGATACTGCAAGGATCAGTGCTTGGCCCACAGCCATTCACAAACTATACAAATGATTTGAAGGCACTCATTTAAGCAGCACCTAAATTTTCACATTCTCATCCTTGTTTTCCTCCATGGTTGTGATCATTCCTATCTCTGTAACCTCCTCCAGCCTCACAATACCCCCTGAGATATCTGCTCTTCTCGAATTCGAGAATTACTGATTTTAATAATTCCATCACTGGTTGCCATTCTGTCAGTTTCCAAGACTCTAGAATTGCCTTCCTAAATCTCTCTGCCTCTCTACCTCATTTGCATCCTTTAAAATATTCCTTCAGACCAACCTCTTTGACCAAATTATTGGCCACCTGCCCGAGTATCTCCTTGGTTTCTAACATTTCTGTGAAATGTCTTGGTAAACTATATAACAATAAATGTGTGATATAAACACAAATTGATATTTCTCCAAATCAACAACAACAATGTCCCTTCCTCATCACTGGGTGAATAACCTGTAGCTCCTTACCTAACAGCATTGTGCGAGCACCTTCACCACACGGACTTAATTAGTAATGGGTTGAAAGGTTATGGGGTGAGGGAGGGAAATTGGAGTTGAGGCCAAAATGAGATCAGCCATGATCGTAATGAATGGCGGGGCAGGCTTGAGGGGTTGAATTGCCCACTCCTGCTCCTAGTTCTTATGTTCAAGGATCTATGGACATGCACACCGAGGGTCTGTACTTCCCGGGTCCTACCATTCATCATATACTCCCCTGCCTAGTTAGTCCTCCCGAAATGCATCACCTCACACTTTTTGGGAATAAATTCCATTTTCCAGTGTTCTGCCCATCTGACCAGCCCATCTATATTGTCCTGTAGTCTAAGGGTTTCCTCCTCGCTATTTACCACACTAGTGATTTTTTTGTGTTACCTGTGAACTTACTGATCATACCTCCTACATTCATGTCTACATCATTAATGTCCACTAAAAACAAGAAGGGATCCAGCACCCAACCCTGCAGTATGCCACTGGATACAGGCTTCCAGTCACAAAACCAACCTTTGACCATCACCCTCTGCCTCCTGACACTGAGCTAATTCTGGATCCAATTTGCCAAATTGTCCTGGATCACATGGGCTCTTACCTTCTGGACCTGTCTCCCATGCCAGACCTTGTCAAAAGAGAATTCCATGTGGACTATATCAATTGAACTACCCGCATCTACACACCTCGTCACCTTCTCGAAAAATTCAATCAAATTTGTTAGACATGATCTCTCACTGACAAAGCCATGCTGACTATCCTTGATTAGTTCTTGCCTCTCCACGTGGGGATTAATTCTGTCCCTCAGAACATTTCCAAAGTTTTCCCTACCACTGATGTTGGACTCGCTGGCCTATTAGCTCCCTGGTTTATCCCTACCATTCTTCTTTAATAATGGTACCACATTAGCTGTCCTCTGGTCCTCTGGTACTTCTCTTGTGACCAGAGAGGATTTTAAAATTAATGTCAGGGCCCCTGCAATCTCCTCCCTTGCCTCCCACAGCACCTGGGATACATTTCATCTGGGCCTGGGGATTAATAGACTTTTAAGGCCCAATAAAACCACTAATACCTCCTCCCTCTCAATACTCATTTGTTCAAGTATATCACAGTCCCCTTCCCTGATATCTATATCTACATCATCCTTCTGTATAGTTACTCCAGATGCAAAGTACTCATTTAAAACCTCATCTACATCTTCCAGCTCCTCACACAGATTGCCATTTTGGTCCCTGATGGGCCCTAATCTTTCCCTGGTTATCCTCTTTCCCTGAATATACTTATAAAATGCCTTTGGATTTTAACTTATTTCACCCAGCTGTGTTTTTCATGCCCCCTCTTCGCCTTCCTAATTTCTTTTTTAAGTAACCCCCTGCACTTTCTCTACCCATCAAGTGCTCCTGCTGTTTTGAGCCCTCGGTATGTACCATAAGCTTCCCTTTTCTCCCCCCTTATCTAATCCTGTCAATTCCTCAACATCCTGGTTTCTCTGGACTTGTTGGTCCTTTGTGGGAAAACGTTGGCCCTGCACTCTCACTATTTCCTTTTTGAATGACTCCCACTGCTCTGATGTTGATTTTCCTACAAGTAGCTGCTCCCAGTCCACTTTGGCCAGGTCCTGTCTTATCATATTGAAATTGGTCTTCCCCCAATTCAAAACCCTTATTTTCGATCCATCTTCGTTCTTTTCAATAACTACTTAAATCTTATGGAGTTATGGTCATTATTACTGAACTGCTTCCCCACTGACACTTCTACAACTTGCCCAGCTTTGTTCTCTAAAAGAAGGTCCAGCACCTCTCTTGTAGGACTTTCTATGTGCTGGCTTAAAAATCTCTCCTGGATACATTTGAAGAATTCAGCCCCCTCAAAGTTTTCACACTTGGTCTATCCCAGTTAATATTGGGGAAGTTGAAATCCCCGACTATTATTACTCTATTATTTTGACACTTCTGAGATTTGCCGACATATCTGCCCTTCTATCTCTCCCTGACTGTTTGGGGGTCTATAGTATGCTCCCAACAATGTGATTGCCCCCTTTTTGTTTTTAGGTTCTACCTATACAGCCTGATTTAACAGCAGCTCACACTTACACTGAAGATGTTCAAGGTAAAATATTGTCTTTCCCTTTTACCATATTCCAGTGCCGTGCCAGGGTATACAATTCCGTTCGCATAGATTTAAGCAAAAAGAAATTCTAAGATACCGCAAGATTCCCCACACCTTTTAAAGCACTTCTCACACTCTGATCATTTAAAAGGCCTCTTGTCAGTGTGAATGTGGTGTCCCAGGTGGGATGATGTCCTGAAGCTCTTACCACACTGTGAGCAACTGAACAGCCTCTCGCCAGTGTTAATTCAATGTGTTTCAGCAGGTCAGTCCAAAGAGACAAACATTTCTCTTGGTTTGAGTTTGCTGTGTGTAAATCCTCCCCTTCTAACATCCTGTAAAAGGATTTTCCAAACACTCAGTATAAACACGGCTCCGGGAGTTTCTAATCCGGGTTTGGAGTCCTACAGCGGGTGTGTGTGAACCCTCCCAGTCCACCCTCCGGCTCCATTCCTCTCCTGCACTCGGCCCTTTCTCACCCGCTGGACTTTAAATTCCACCGCAACAAAAACAAAAATACCTGGAAAAACTCAGCAGGTCTAACAGCATCTGCTGAGAGGAACACAGTTAACGTCTCGAGTCCATATGACCCTTCAACAGAACTATGTAAAAATAGAAGAGGTGAAATATAAGCTGGTTTAAGGGGAATGGGACAAGTAGAGCTGGATAGAGGGCCAGTGACAGGTGGAGATAACCAAAAGATGTCACAGACAAAAGAACAAAGTGGTGTTGAAGGTGGTGATATTATCTAAGGAATGTGCAAATTAAGGGTAGAAAGCAGGACGAGCAAGGTATAGATAGCCCTAGTGGGGGTGGGGTGAGGGATTGAAATAGGCTAAAAGGTAGAGATAAAACAATGGATGGAAATACATTTAAAAATAATGGAAATAGGTGGGAAAAGAAAAATCTATATCAATTATTGGGGGAAAAAATCCACCTCCTTCGTCCCGGTCCCCCGCTCACACTGCGCATGCTCCACTCCCAGCAGGCTCCGCCCCTCTCACTCCGATTGACTGGAGGACCAGCTGCTCCCGCTCGGTCATCCAACCCCGCCCATTCTTCCTATTGGTCCGGAGCTGCCGCCAATCATTTGGAGTCGGAACATGCGCAGTCCGTGGGGACAGACGGCAAGTGAGCTCGAGCAAGCGGTTTAAAATGCGGGTTTCACAAAGACCGAGTGCAGATGCAGAACGGCTGAACAGAGATAAGGCTAACGGGTGAATTTGGAAGCTTCATAAACTCACGGTGTCGGCCCCAAACCCTCAATCAGGAGCCACCGGTCCCGGGTTTGCTCGGAGCTGCGTGAAAAATGGACGAGTTATCGGCCGCCATTTTTATAGGGGCAATGTGGAGATTGGCGCATGCGCGGCCTCTATCTTGATGGGTCGATGTGCTACAGGGCGCATGCGCGGCCGCCATCCTCACGGGGACAATGAGCAACAGCCCGAGGGAGACGTTCATAAAATGTGTGTTCACCAGGAGTTTTAGATCAGCAACAATAGAATTATAAACCCACAGTCACTCAGCAGTACAGAATTTAAGTATTGCTGAAAAAGGGAGACATATTGCTGATATTTCACGTTGTACTCATCTGGACAGATGCAAAAAAAAACAAATTTCTCAGTGAACAACAATTTATGCTGCACAAGGAAAGGGTGTTGACTGGTTGGCCAGTCAGCTCTGATTGGTCAAGGCATTGCCACGGAGAATGCACCAAAGAGCTATCATCCTCCATGCTTTTGTTTAATTCAATAAACGGCCCCATCCCTGGACATGTCCCTTCTGTCTGCAGTGGACAGTTCCCTGTGGATGAATATATGTAGCTTCTAGCAAGCACAAGTGAGCCACATTATGAGCCCGACTGACAATCTTTGAAATTTGATGTTCTTGCGTCTGTCCTGATGAGTACAAGAGAAAAGGTTTTGACAGAATGTCTCTTTTTTTAGCAATACTCAAGTGTCTTAAAGGGGCAAAATGTGGTCGACAGAGGGAGTGTGCTGGTCGAGAATTTCAGAGTTTGGGAATGAGGGAACTTAAGGCAAGGTCATTAATGCTGGAGTGATTAAAATGGAGAATGTACAAGATTCCAGAATTCGAGCAGTGCAGATATCTCAGAGGGTTGTGGGGCTGGAGGAGATTGCAGAGATAAGGAAGGGCGAGGCCATGAAGGGATTTGAAAACAAGGATGAGAATTTTAAAATCAAGTTGCTGCTTGACCGGGATCCAAGGCAGGTCAGGAAGCAAATGGGTGACAGAGGAACAGGACTTGCTACGAGTGAAGACATGGACAGCAGACTTTTGGATGGCTTCACATTTACGGAGAGTAGAATGTGGGAGACCAGCCAGGAGTGTGTTGGGATAGTCGTTCAAGTCTGGAGGTAACAACAGCAGTGATGAGGGTTTCAGCAGCAAATGCACTGAGACAGGGTGAGGGCGGGTAGTGTTACAGAGGTGGAAACAGGCGATTTTAGTGATGGCACAGATATGAGGTCAGAATCTGATCTCGAGATCAAATGTAACACCGAGTTTATGAACAGACTGGTTTAATCTCAGACTGTTCCCAAGGAAAACGATGGAGTTGGTATCTAGGGAATGGAGATTGGAGCAGGGACTGAGAACAGTGTCTTCAGTCTTCTCAGTGTTTAATTGGAGTTAATTAGTCATCAGGAAGAGAAGCAGCAACCAGAATAGACCATGAGACTGATCCCAGGTTTAACTTAGTTAGAGAGGGAGAGAAAGAAGGAAGGAAATCCTGGGAGGTTTGGAGAAACCACCTTCACAATCACTCAATAAATCTCCACACAGTAAGTTTTGGACACAAGGTTAACGTCTGCTATTCTGTAAAGTCGGTCAGGGGGTTTCAGATTAATGTTTTGTCATGAGTAATGACTGAAGTGAATGATGAAACATATTGTTATCTTCAGTTGGACAAATTTGTTAAAAAGATACAGGAAGAATTATCCAAAACTCTGTTTGGCTTCAGCACTGGGAGGAGGGAGAGTATGTGGGACAGGGATTTGCAGCTTTGGGAGAAGAAGACAGGAAATAATGTTCCATAGAAATGAGAATTGTCTGCTCTGAATTTCTATCCTGTTCTTACAGTGATCACTTTTGTAAACTCCTTTTACAGGGTATCGGAAGGGGAGGATTTACAGAGGGGGAACTCAAACCAAACATCACATCAAGATCTGACAGAGTCACTCGATTCATCTGTAACTGAGTATTATCGTCTTTGAATGTGGAAGGAGAAATGTTTGTTCTTTCTGTGGGAAAAGATTTCAAACATCAGTGTGACTGGAAAAGCACCGAGACACACACACACCCGAATGAGAGTGTTCCAGTGAACTGACTGTGGAAAGAGCTTTAACCAGTTACACAGCCTGAAATAACATCACACCATTCACAGCAGGGGGAAATTGTACACGTGTTCTATGTGTGGACAAGGATTCAACTGATCATCAAACCTGGAGAGACACAGGGACACTTGAACCATGGAGAAACCGTGGAAATGTAAGGACTGTGGGAAAGGATTCAATTACCCATCCCAGCTGGAAATCCATCAACGCAGTCACACTGGGGAGAGGCCGTTCACCTGCTCCGAGTGTGGGAAGGGATTCATTCTGTCATCCGACCTGCGAACACACCAGCGAATTCACACTGAGGAGAGACCATTCACTTGCTCTGAATGTGGGAAGGAATTCACTCAGTCATCTGAGCTGCTGAGACACCAGTGAGTTCACAGTGGGAAGAAGCCATTCACCTGCTCTGAGTATGGGAAGGGATTCACTTACTCAAGCAACCTGCGAACACAACAGTGAATTCACAATGTGGAGAGACCATTCGTCAGCTCTGAGTGTTGGAAGGGATTCACTCAATGTTCTGACCTGCTGAGAAACCAGCGGGTTCACAGTGGGCAGAGGCCGTTAACCTGCTCTGAGTGTTGGAAGGGATTCACTCAGTCACCTGACCTGCTGAGACACCGGTGGGTTCACAGTGGGGAGAGGCCGTTCACCTGCTCCGAATGTGGGAAGGGATTCGCCCAGTTATCCAGCCTGCTGAGACACCAGCAGCTACACACTGGAGAGAGGCCGTTCACCTGCTCCGAGTGTGGGAAGGGTTTCACTCAGTCATCCCAACTACTGTTACACCAGTGGCACACCGAGTTTATGAACAGACTGGTTTAATCTCAGACTGTTCCCAAGGAAAACGATGGAGTTGGTATCTAGGGAATGGAGATTGGAGCAGGGACTGAAAACAGTGTCTTCAGTCTTCTCAGTGTTTAATTGGAGTTAATTAGTCATCAGGAAGAGAAGCAGCAACCAGAATAGACCATGAGACTGATCCCAGGTTTAACTTAGTTAGAGAGGGAGAGAAAGAAGGAAGGAAATCCTGGGAGGTTTGGAGAAACCACCTTCACAATCACTCAATAAATCTCCACACAGTAAGTTTTGGACACAAGGTTAACGTCTGCTATTCTGTAAAGTCGGTCAGGGGGTTTCAGATTAATGTTTTGTCATGAGTAATGACTGAAGTGAATGATGAAACATATTGTTATCTTCAGTTGGACAAATTTGTTAAAAAGATACAGGAAGAATTATCCAAAACTCTGTTTGGCTTCAGCACTGGGAGGAGGGAGAGTATGTGGGACAGGGATTTGCAGCTTTGGGAGAAGAAGACAGGAAATAATGTTCCATAGAAATGAGAATTGTCTGCTCTGAATTTCTATCCTGTTCTTACAGTGATCACTTTTGTAAACTCCTTTTACAGGGTATCGGAAGGGGAGGATTTACAGAGGGGGAACTCAAACCAAACATCACATCAAGATCTGACAGAGTCACTCGATTCATCTGTAACTGAGTATTATCGTCTTTGAATGTGGAAGGAGAAATGTTTGTTCTTTCTGTGGGAAAAGATTTCAAACATCAGTGTGACTGGAAAAGCACCGAGACACACACACACCCGAATGAGAGTGTTCCAGTGAACTGACTGTGGAAAGAGCTTTAACCAGTTACACAGCCTGAAATAACATCACACCATTCACAGCAGGGGGAAATTGTACACGTGTTCTATGTGTGGACAAGGATTCAACTGATCATCAAACCTGGAGAGACACAGGGACACTTGAACCATGGAGAAACCGTGGAAATGTAAGGACTGTGGGAAAGGATTCAATTACCCATCCCAGCTGGAAATCCATCAACGCAGTCACACTGGGGAGAGGCCGTTCACCTGCTCCGAGTGTGGGAAGGGATTCATTCTGTCATCCGACCTGCGAACACACCAGCGAATTCACACTGAGGAGAGACCATTCACTTGCTCTGAATGTGGGAAGGAATTCACTCAGTCATCTGAGCTGCTGAGACACCAGTGAGTTCACAGTGGGAAGAAGCCATTCACCTGCTCTGAGTATGGGAAGGGATTCACTTACTCAAGCAACCTGCGAACACAACAGTGAATTCACAATGTGGAGAGACCATTCGTCAGCTCTGAGTGTTGGAAGGGATTCACTCAATGTTCTGACCTGCTGAGAAACCAGCGGGTTCACAGTGGGCAGAGGCCGTTAACCTGCTCTGAGTGTTGGAAGGGATTCACTCAGTCACCTGACCTGCTGATACGCCAGCGAGTTCACAGTGGGGAGGGGCCGTTCACCTGCTCTGAGTGTGGGAAGGGATTCACTCAGTCATCTGACCTGCTGAGACACCGGTGGGTTCACAGTGGGGAGAGGCCGTTCACCTGCTCCGAATGTGGGAAGGGATTCGCCCAGTTATCCAGCCTGCTGAGACACCAGCAGCTACACACTGGAGAGAGGCCGTTCACCTGCTCCGAGTGTGGGAAGGGTTTCACTCAGTCATCCCAACTACTGTTACACCAGTGGTTTCACAATGGGGAGAGGCCATTCACCTGCTCTGAGTGTGGGAAGGGTTTCACTCAGTCATCCCACTTGCGAATACACCAGCGAATTCACACTGGAGAGAGACCATAAGAACATATGGAATAGGAATGGGAGCAAACCATTTGGTCTCTCAAGCTTGCTGTGCCATTCAATAAGATCATGGCTGATCTTCTTGTGTTTGAATTTCCACATTCCCATCTAACCTTGATAACCTTTGATTCCCTTGCCTAACAAGAATCTATCTACCTGTGTCTTAAAAATATTCAATGATCGCGCCTCCACTGCCTTCTGAGGCAGAGAGTTCCAAAGCCGTACATCCCTCTGAGAGAAAAAAATTCTCCTCGTCTCTGTCCTAAAAGGGCGACCCCCTAATTTTGAAATGGTGCCCCCTGGTTCTGGACTCACCCACAAGAGGAAACATCCTTTCGACGTCCACTTTGTCAAGGCCATTCAGGATCTTGTATACTTCAATCAAATCACTCCTCCCCCTTCTAAACTCCAGTGGAAACAAGCCCAGTCTGTCCAACCTTTCCTCATAAGACAGCCCGATCATTCCAGATATCAATCTAGTGAACATCCTTTGAACCGCCTCCAATGCATTTATATCCTTCCTTAAATAAGGAGACCAAAACTGCACACAGTATTCAAGGTGTGGTCCAGTTTAACTGAAGCATAACATCCTTACTTTTATGTTCAACCCCTCTCGTAACAAAGGATAGCATTCCATTAGCCTTATTAATTACTTGCTGTACCTGCATACAAACGTTTTGACACTCATTTACTAGAACACCTAGGTCCCTCTGCACCTCAGAATTATGCAGCCATCCTCCATTTAAGCAATACTCTGCTTTTTTGTTCTTCCTGCCAAAGTGACCAACTTCACATTTTCCCACATTTCACTCCATTTGCCAGATGTTTGGACACTCATTCAACCTATCTATATCCATCTGCAACCTCCTCATGTCCTCTTCACAACATACTTTCCTACCTATCTTTGTGCCATCTGCCAATTTATCTACCACGTCTTCACTCCCCTCATCTAAGTCATTGATGTAAATCATAAAAAGTTGATGCCCCAGCACAGATCCCTGTGGGACTCCATTCATCACATCCTGCCAATCAGAAAAAGACCCATTTATACATACTCTCTGCTTTCTGCCAGCCAGCCAATCTCCTATCCATGCTAATAAGTTACCCCCTACACCATGCACTTTTATTTTCTGTAATAATCTTTGATGTGGCACCTTCTCAAATGCCTTCTGGAAATCCAAGTACAGTACGTCTACAGGTTCCCCTTTATCCATTGTGCATGTTACTCCTTCAAAAAAACTCCAATCAATTGGTTAAACAGGATTTTCCTTTCACAAAACCATGCTGACTCTTCCCAATTGCCTTGAGCTCTTCTAAGTGCCCAGCTATAACCTCCTTAATGATTGATTCTGATAACTTCCCCATGACAGACGTCAAGCTAACTGGCCTATAGTTTCCTGTTTTCTGCCTCCCTCCCTTCTTGAATGGAGGGGTTATATTTGCTGCTTTCCAATCTGATGGAACCTTTCCAGAATCGAGCGAATGTTGGAAAATTAACACCAGCGCACCAACTACCGCATTAGCCGCCTCTTTTAAGACCCAAGGATGTAGTTCATTGGGTCCCAGAGATTTGACATCGGCAGCTCCTTCAATTTGCTCAGTACCATTTCCCCAGTGATTTCAATTTCACCAAGTTCCTTTCTCCTGTCACCTTCTGATTTGCAGCTATTACTGGAATGTTTTTTGTATCCTCTATATTGAACACAGAAGCAAAATATTATTCATTTCCTCCACCATTTCCTCATCCACTATTAACTCCCCAATGTCACCTTCTAGAGGACCAACACTCACTTTGCTCACTCTTTTCCTTTTTAAGCACCTGTAGAAACACTTGCTATCCATTTTTACATTTCTAGCAAACTTCCTCTCACACTCTAATTTCTTCCTCCTGATTAACGTTTTAGCCATTTTCGACTGTTCTTTATATTCTGTCCAATCATCTGTCCTGCTGCTCATCTTTGCAGAGTTCTATGCTTTTTCCTTAAGCTTGATGCTTTCCTTAACTTCTTTAGTTAACCACAGATGGTGGGTCCTCCCCTTTATAATTTTTCTTTATGGTCGGGATGTACTCATTCTGAAAACTTTGAAATATCCTCTTAAATGTCTGCCACTGCTTCTCTATTCATCTCTCCTCTAGCCTAATTTCCCAGTTTACTTCTGGTTGCTCAGCTTTCATCCCCACATAATTGCCCTTATTTAAGTTTAAGATACTAGTCTTTGACCCACTCTTCTCCCTTTCAAACTGGATGTAAAATTGAACCATATTGTGCTCGCTGCTACCTAGTAGTGCCCTTACTCTGAGATCATTAATTAATCCTGTTACATTACACAATACCAAGTCAAATATAACCTGCTCTCTGATTGGCTCCTGAACATGCTGCTCTAAGAAACTATCTCAAAAGCATTCTAAGAACTCCTCATCCAGGCTATTACTGCCAATCTGATTTTTCCAGTTAATGTGTAGATGCCGTCCCTTTATCACAAGCACATAATATTTTCTCTTGAGTACTTTGCCCTACACTATGGCTGCTGTTAGGGGCCTGTCAACCACTCCCACTAATGACTATTTTTCCCCTACTATTCCTCATCTCCACCCAAACCGATTCTACATCCTGATCTCCTGATCCAAGGTCATCTCTAAATATTGCACCAATGCCCTCTTTGATTAACAATGCAACCCCTCCACTTTTACCGAGCTTCCTATTCTCCTTGAATGTCATGCACCCCACAATATTGAGGACCCAATCTTAGTTGTCCTGCAGCCATGTCTCCATAATTACCATCAGATCATATTTATTTACTTCTGTGTGGGTCATCAATTCATTTACTTTGTTTTGAATGCTATGTGCATTCAGATAGAGAGCCTTCAGTCTTGTCTTTGTGCTACCGTTGTAACATCTAGTCTTGACTGTTGATTTATTCTTAGGTTTTTTTCTCTCAGTCCTTTCCTGCCAGTCTCTGACCATCATTTCTCATATTACGATTTTCCTCTCCTATCTTGACTCTACACCTTGAATTGCTACCTCTACCCAAGCTTGATCCCTCACTGCTCTTGTTTAGTTTAAAGCCCTCTCTACTTCCCTAGCTATGCGATTTGTGCGGACACTCATCCCAGCACGGTTCAGGTATAAACCGTCCCAACGGTACAGCCCCCACTGTCCCTAGGAACCCAGTTCTCCCACACCAATCTTTGAGCCACGCATTGGTCTCGCTAATCTTATTTGCCCGATGCCAATTTGCACGTGGCTCAGGTAATAATCCAGAGATTATTACCTTTGAGTTTTAGCTACATAATTTGGTGCCTAGCTCCTTACACTGACTTTACAGAACCTCTTTCCTAGTTCTACCTATGTCATTGGTACGTACATGGACCACGACAACTGGATTCTCCCCCTCCCATTGCAAGTTCCTCTCCAGCCCGGAGCAGATGTCCCGAACCCTGGCACTGGGCAGGCAACACAGCCGTCTGGACTCACTTTTTGCTGCAGAAAACAGTGTCAATGCCCTCACTATACTATCCCTTACTACCACTACATTCCTTTTTGCTCCCCCTGCGTGAATGGCTTCCTGTACCACAGTATCATGGCCAGCCAGCTCATCCATCTTGCACATTTTGCTTTCATCAACACAGGTTGTGAGCACCTCAAACCTGTTTGACACTTGCAAAGTCTGAGGCTCCTCCGCTCCTGCCTGCTCAGTCCCATTACCTGCCTCACTGACAGTCACATCCTCCTGTCCTTCACTGCTGATCAAACAGATGACCCTCTTCTAAGAGGTGTGACTGTCTTCTGGAACAAAGTATCCAGGTATTTCTCCCCATCCCTTATGTTGCAGAGTGTCTGCATTTCAGTTTCCAGATCAATAATCCTGATCCGGAATTCCTCAAGCTGCTTACACTTCCTGCAGACGTGTTTGTCATGGATCGCTTTGGCATCCAAAAGCTCCCACATCTCACAGCTGCAACATAACCCCTGTCCTACCATTCTAACTTATGTTATTTAGTTAATTTACTTTAGTTACTTTCTTCCTATGTATGCTACAATTTACTGTGTTTACTGAATGCTAGTACCACTGACAACTAAAGATTATATGCTTCTTAACTACAAGGGATGTGTATTAGATGTTTATTTAAGTAACTCTATTTTATTGCTTGTTTAAACTCCTTGTTATTTTATTTGAATTTTAAAGTTTTCAAATTTTTGTTTATTATTGTAAAGTTATTTTTATTTATAGATCTATCTGAACTCGCCTGTCCTAAGCTGGTTTCTCACACACTGTCCCTTAGACTGAGCACTTACTGACCAATCAACGTACCAGCTTCCTGTGATATCACAGTTGCCTCTTTCCCCCCCACGCCTGCTGCCTCACAGCAGCTGCAACAGTGAAACAGCCCATTCCTCACTCAAATTCCCCCGTCTGTATTTATAGACGTTCCTCACTCAAATCCCCCATCTGTATTTATAGACATTCCTCACTCAAATCCCCCGTCTGTATTTATAGACGTTCCTCACTCAAATACCCCGTCTGTATTTATAGGCGTTCTTCACTCAAATACCCCATCTGTATTTATAGACGTTCCTCACTCAAATCCCCCGCCTGTGTTTATAGACGTTCCTCACTCGAATCCCCCGTCTGTATTTATAGACGTTCCTCACTCAAATCCCCCATCTGTATTTATAGACGTTCCTCACTCAAATCCCCCGTCTGTATTTATAGACGTTCCTCACTCAAATCCCCGGTCTGTATTTATAGACGTTCCTCACTCAAATCCCCGGTCTGTATTTATAGACACTCCTCACTCAAATACCCCGTCTGTATTTATACACATTCCTCACTCAAATCCGTCTGTATTTATAGACGCTCCTCGCTCAAATCCCCCGTCTGTGTTTATAGACGCTCCTCACTCAAATCCCCCGTCTGTATTTATAGACGCTCCTCACTCAAATCCCCCGTCTGTATTTATAGATGCTCCTCACTCAAATCCCTGGCCTGTATTTATAGACGCTCCTCACTCAAATCCCCGGTCTGTATTTATAGACACTCCTCACTCAAATCCTCACTCTGTATTTATAGACGCTCCTCACTCAAATCCCTGGTCTGTATTTATAGACACTCCTCACTCAAATCCTCACTCTGTATTTATAGACACTCCTCACTCAAATCCTCGGTCTGTATTTATAGACGCTTCTCTCTCAAATCCTCGGTCTGTATTTATAGACGCTCCTCACTCAAATCCCCAGTCTGTATTTATAGACACTTCTCATCTCCCAAGTATCTCCCACAGGTCCGCTCCGCTCCAACTCTCAGCAAGGTAGAGGGATGGAGCCAGTGACTATGGAGTGGAGTTTCTAGCGAGGACTGAAGACAATGGCTTTCGTCTTCTCAATATTTAAATGGAGGAAATTTCTGTTAATCCAGTTCTCCCAGTATCCTTGGGTGCATCTCATTTGGCTCAGGTGACTTCACAACTTTAAAGTCAAAGCAAAATACTGCGGATGTTGGAATTCTGAAACAAAAGCAGAAAATGCTGGAAAAACTCAGTAGGTCTAACAGCATCTGTGGAGAGAGAACAAAACAGTGAGTCATACGGACTCGAAACATTAATTGTTTCTTTTCATTCCACAGATGATGTCAGATCTGCTGAGTTTTTCCAGCAGTGACGGAGGAGTGGGCGGGGCTGGATGACCGAATGGGAGCAGCTGCTCCTCCAGCCAATCAGACTGAATGAGGGGCGGGGCTGATCTCTGTTCTCCCTCATTGGCTGAAACTCTGCATCATTCTGAAAGCTGATTTGTCTCAAACTCCAGGAGAAAACTGGACCTTTCTGTTTGTGACTTTAAACAGATGAAACCCTGTGGGTGTGGAGCAGATATTTCAACATTTGTTACTGAAATGTGGGAACAGAATAAAACAACGTACAAACAATTCAAGGGCTCACTTCAAGGAATGACTGGCCAAGCAGGGAAAGTCACCATTAGAACAAGTAGAATCCCTGGTTTCAATAAATGAACGGGCAGAAGGGTTAGGACAGGTTAGGGAGAAGGCTAATCCTGTCATCATTCAGAACATCACATGGAAGCCCAGGCCTAGGAGAGGGGGACCCACCACAAACATAGGAACAGGGGAACGAAAACAAAAAATGCCGGAAAAACACAGCAGGTCTGAAAGCATCTGCGGAGAGAGAGACAGAGACAATGTTTCGAGTCCGTAAAACCCTTCTTCAGATCTAAAAGGAGGTGGAGATGTGGTGAAATATGTACTGATTAAGGGGGGTGAATTTGCCCAATCTCTCTTCATAAGACAGTCCCACCATCCCCGGAACAAGCCTGTGAACTTACATTGCACTCCCTCTATGGCAATAATATCCTTCTGAGGCAAGGTGACCAAAACTGCACACACTACTCCAGGTGCGGTCTAAACAGGATTCTAAACAATTGAAGCAAGACTTCACTCCTCCTGTACTCAAATCCTCTTGTGGCAAAAGCTCACATTCCACGAGCCTTCTGAATAGCTTGCTGTATCTGCATGTTAGCCTTCAGCGACTTATGGACAAGGACACCCAGGTCCCTTTGTACATCTACATTTTCTCATCTCTTATCATTTAGGAAATACTCTGAACGTTAGTTCCTTCTGCCATTTTTCCACAATATATTCCATCTGCCATGTTCTTGCCCACTCACTAAGTCAAATCCTCCCATAGCTGCTTTACATCTACCTCACAACACATTCCCACCTCGCTTTGTATCATTTGCGAACTTGGAAGGATTACATTTGGTCCCCACATCCATATCGTTAATATATATTGTGATCAACTGGGACCCAAGTACTGATCCTTGTGGTACCCCACTAATAACAGCTTACCAACACGAGAATTACCCGTTTATTCCTACTCTCTGTTTTCTGCCTGTTCACCAATCCTTAATCCATGTCAGTGTATTGCCTCCTATCCCATGTAGGTTTATTTTGCTAATTAATATGTCAGATCCCAGTGACTTATCAACTTTCAATCCCATTCTTACTGATATTAATTTCCTTCAATTCCTTATTCTCCCTACTCCCTTGGATCTCTAAACCTGGGAGATTTCTTGTATCTTCCCCGGTGAACGCAGAATTATCATTTAGCTTCTCTGCCCTTTCTCCATTCCCCGACTCTGGATGCAATGGACCCACATTTGCCTAAAGCAGCTTTTAGAGTCTGTTTTTATCTTTTCTCTAGATTGCATTCATATGCTATTCTCCCTTTCTTTACCAGTTTCCTGGTCTTCTTTTGTTGTGTTCTAAAAGCCTCCTTTCCTCAGGTTTACTACCACTTCTGGCAACTTTATAAGCCTTATCTTTAAATCTTATACCATGCTTAACTTCCTTTGTCAGCCACGGTTGACTGACTTTTTGGGGGTTCTGCACCTTGAAGGAAGGTGTATGTGCTGAAAGCTATGTAATAATTCTTTGAAGACTATCCATTGCCTCTGTACATTTTAATGTATTTTCACATTCTATCTCAGCCAATTTCTCCCACACGCCTTCATAATTTCCTTTATTCAACTTTAACCCCCTTGCTTCAGAGTGAACTACCTCATTTTCAAACATAGTATAAAATACTATAATATTGTGTTCACTCGCCCCTCAAGGTTCTTTTACAACAAGATTATTAATTAGTCCTTTTACATTACATAATGCTAGATCTAAAATAGCCTGTCCTCGAGTCGGCTCCTCAACATACTGCTCCAGAAAACCATTCCCAACATACTCCAGAAATTCATCTTCCACAGCATCAGTGCTCAATTGGTTTACCCGGTGTACATGTAGATTGAAGTCATCCATGATCAATGTATACCCTATCTTCTATCATCTCCTGATTAATACATTACTATTACCATTACTATTTGGTAGGCTATGAATAACTCCAACAAATGTCTGCTGCCTTTTGCTAATTCTTAGCTCCACCCAAACAGATTCCACATTGTTCTTCCAAACTGAGATCCCCTTTACTAATGCACTGATCTCATCCCTTATTATCAGCACAACTCCACCTCCTTTTCTTCCTTTACAAAACTTCTAGTATCCATGAATATTTAGTTCCCAGTTTTTGTCACCATGCAGCCATGTTTCCATAATGGCAATAATATCTTACCCCTATAATATCTTACTATTTGTACCTTTTGATCATCGATTTCGAATGCTGTGCGCATTCAGGGAGAGCGCCTTTAATTTTCCCTTTTTAACATAATTCTGCATTCGAAGCAGACTCAATGCTCTGCTTTGTTTCGCCTGCCTTATAGCCTCACTACTACTTCCTGTTACCCATTTTACTTCCTTCTAATTTTACACTTAAAGTAAGGAGGACTAGTAAGAATAAATTAACAGTAACTTCACTTTGCGACACTTCTCCTAACTTTACCTTAGTTTGGTTTACTTTATGACTCTATTTCACTTTGACTTGATTTAACGTTAATTCCCTATTGCTGGTGTTCCTTACTGAAATCCAGGCAGCTACTTCTTTATAAATGTTATGCTTTTTTTTTTTCTAGTTTTAAGCTATTTAAACATACTCCCTAACAGCAACTTCTCACCAACCAAGTTTTCCTGCGATGTCGCCCTTGGGTTTATTTTCAAACTCAGCCCGCTGCCCGATCAGAGGTGTTCCTCACAGGTCTGGCTGTCTCCTCTCCAAGAAGGTGAGACACGTCGGGAAGGACCAGAAGAGAAAGTTTACCTGTGTCGCAGCCACATAGGATCTAACTTGTGGCTTTGATAAGAACTGTTTTCGAACTGAGGCAGGGCAGAAACCTGATTGGAGGGATTCAAATAGGGAGTTCTCGGAAAAATGGACAGTTTTGGGAGATTACAAAATGTTTAAGGATTTTTGAAAGGAAAGAGAGGCTGGAGATGGGGCAGCAGCATGCAAAGATGGAAGAGTGAAGGGCTTGTTTTTATTTAAGGATATATAATGATGGAAGGTTTAAAGGAGAGCAGAATAGTATCTGAAAAGAGAGAACCATTGACAATGACGGTAAACATGGGGAAGTTGGATGGTCAATAGTTTAGTGGGAATAGGGTCGATGGAGCAGGTGGTGCACACAGAGGGCATGAGAGGAGATGGGAGAGAAACTGGAAAAAGATGTGTTCAGGGCTCAGACACTGGGGGAAATTTAGAGACAGTTTGTCCCGGTGGGTTAGTGGAAGGGAGGGAAGCAGCAGAGGCAGCTGATCGGATTGTCTCAATCTTAGTGACAAAGAAGCTCCATGAGCTCCTCACAATTGTCGTTGGGGCTGAGGATGGAGGAGACAGGGCAGAGGGAGAGCCCTTCAAAAGGAACTAACTTGTGCTAGAGATATCAAAACGACTCAACACACTGATTATCGCAAAGCTGATTTATTCCAATTTTATACAGAATCTGTAACTGGGCTGGAGTTTATTAACCTCAGCAGAAACACACTCTTATGAATATGCTTCAGACAAGAATATCATTGGGAACTAAATCCAACCACAGCAGTTACTTGTGAACTCTCTGGTGTCTCAGTAGATGTAATGACCGAGTGAATCCCTTCCCACACTCTGAGCAGGTAAATGGCCTCTCCCCAGTGTGAACTCTCTGGTGTCTCAGTAGATGGAATGACCGAGTGAATCCCTTCCCACACTCTGAGCAGGTAAATGGCCTCTCCCCAGTGTGAACTCTCTGGTGTGTCAGTAGATGGAATGACTGAGTGAATCCCTTCCCACACTCTGAGCAGGTAAATGGCCTCTCCCCAGTGTGAACTCTCTGGTGTCTCAGTAGATGGAATGACCGAGTGAATCCCTTCCCACACTTGGAGCAGGTGAACGGTCTCTCCCCAGTGTGAACTCGCTGATGAAATGAAAGATGGAATGACCGAGTGAATCCCTTCCCACACTTGGAGCAGGTGAATGTTCTTTCCCCAGTGTGAACTCGCTGGTGTTCCAGGAGGTTGGATGGATCAGCAAATCCCTTTCCACATGTGGAGCAGGTAAACGGTCTCTCTCCAGTATGAACTCTCGGGTGTCTCAGCAGGTTGGATGAATCAGTGAATCCTTTCCCACAATCAGAACAGGTAAATGGTCTTTCCCTAGTATGAACTCTCTGGTGTCTCAACAGGGTGCATGAATCAGTGAATCCCTTCCCACAATCAGAACAGGTAAATGGTCTCTCCCCAGTATGAACTCGTTGGTGTTTTAGCAGATGGAATGACTGAGTGAATCCCTTCCCACAATCAGAACAGGTAAATGGTCTCTCCCCAGTGTGAACTCGCTGGTGTTTCAGTCGGTTGGATGAATCAGCAAATCCCTTTTTACACACAGTGCAGGTAAATGGTCTCTCCCCAGTGTGAACTCGCTTATGTTTCATTAGGGAGGATGAATCAGCAAATCCCTTTTTACACACAGTGCAGGTAAACGGTCTTTCCCCAGTGTGAACTCGCTTATGTTTCATTAGGGAGGATGAATCAGCAAATCCCTTTTTACACACAGAACAGGTAAACAGTCTCTCCCTAGTGTGAACTTGCTGGTGTCTCAGCAGGTGGAATGACTGAGTGAATCCCTTCCCACACTCGGAGCAGGTGAATGGCCTCTCCCTAGCGTGAACTTGCTGGTTTTTCAGTCGGTTGGATGAATCAGAAAATCCCTTTCCACACACTGAACTTGTGAATGGCCTCTCTCCAGTGCTTGTACACTGATGGATTTCCAGCTGGGATGGGTGATTGAATCCCTTCCCATAGTCCCCACATTTCAATGAATTCTCTCCATTTTGACTGTGTTTCAACAGGTCAGATGATCGGCCGAAGCCTCGCCCACGCACAGAACATGCATGCGCTTTCTCCCCACTGTGAACAGGGCTCTTAACCCCCATATTCAAAATCCGATGGTATTTGGGTTACGATAAATTGGACGACACCGTCAGATCCTGATGTGATGTCGGGTTTGTGATTCTGGACTGCAAACCCTGTGAAAATAGTACAAAACAAACAAAGGTGAGTGAGGGAGAACTCACAAAAACACAAAGGCTGGGTGTGAAATTGAGCTCAACGTGTGGGACTGGCATTAGGAAAAAGTGTCCATGAAATCTGCTGGATTATCATAAAAACCCAACTGGTTCACTAATGTCCTTCAGGGAAGTGAACCTGCCTGCCAGTCTGGGCCTACACAACTCTACCAGAACATTGACAGAATTTCCCAATCCCTTATCCTCCAACCTCCATAAGGACCAGGGTAGCAGGTGAATGTGAACAACATCACCTCCAAGTCACACTCTGCCCTGACTTGTCTGACATCCATTTCTGGATGGACAGAAACTTCCTCCATTTAAATTTTGGGAAGACTGAAGCCATTGTTTTCATTCCCTGCTACAAACTCCACTCCCCAACCTTCAATGCCTTTCTGACAACTCTGAGGCCGAAAACCAGACTGTTCACAATCTTGGTGTCATATTTCACCCCAAGCTGAGCTTCTGACTACATACCACTAAGGCCGTCCATTTCCACAACAGTCATTTTGCCGAATTTCATTCCTGCCTCAGCTCAGCTGCTGCTGAAACGCATCCATTCCTTTGCTACCTCTAAACTGGAATGTTCCTAGCCTGCCACATAAACAATGGAGTCATTTACAACTCCACTTCCCATGTCTTTACTCGCACTTTGTCTCGTTCATCCAACGCCCCTGTTCTCATTGAGCTACATAGGCTCCTCATTAAGCAGCACCTCAATGTTCAACTTCTCATCCTCATTTTGAATTCCTTCAGTGACTACGCCCCTCACTATCTCGATCATATCGTCCAATCTACTTCCCTCCCAGATATCTGGACTCATTTCATTCAGACCGATTGAGCATCCCTGATTTTAATTGACTCACTGTTGGTGACCGTGTCTTCAGCTACTCAGGCTATAAGCTCGAGAATTCCCTATTTAGGCATCTCTTTCTCATCCTTTAAGACTCTCCTTAAAACTTACCTCTTTGACCAAGCTGTTGATCATGTGCCTCAATATCTCAACATGTACTTCAATGTTAAATATTCCTGTATAATATACCTGTGAAATACTTTGGAACATTCTATTTTAATCAGTGTGCTACATAAATGCAACTTGTTGTTGTTGATTTGGACATTTATCATCGCTTAGTGAAAATCCTGTAACTCCTTACCAAACAGCATTGTTGGAACACTTTCACCACAGTGACTGCAGCGGTTCAGGAAGAAGGCCCACCAACACCTGACCAACAGACAACTGGGGATTGACAATATCTGCTGCTCTTGTTAGTGACACCAAATACCAAGAATGGAGTTAACAAAAAATCTCGGAAAAAAAGGCACTGTAGAAATACTTGTTACTAAAGCAACACTCTTAAATTGAATGGACGTTTGTCACTCTGTTCTCCCCCAGGATCTACCTCCTTTAACAGCGTCACACTGGAAATTGCTGGGCCTGACTGGGTTGCAAAGTCCTCGGGGTTAACCCCAGCAGCTTCTCCTCCAATTCCACTCCAGCTCAAAACTGACGCAACAAAAAACACCCCCATTCAACACCCACCCTAATTCAAACTGGCTCCTAATTGGTCTGTCTGTGTTTCCAGACTCGGCTACGTGAAACAATAAAATGAAAGCAAATCTCTGCAAGGCTGGAACTGAAGTTAAGACATAAAATATTTTTAATATCCAGCAGGTCAGGCAGCATGAACAGATTAAGAAACAGAAGTAGGGGCTCAGGTCGCTGACCTGCCTTCAGGCTGCACGATAACTCTGGGCGACGGCCAACGACTAATGGCGGGCAATGTTCCCACAATGCTATGCGCTCCAGAAACCGCTCTATCTAAAAGTTGTTAATTTCCTGTTGGAAGGTCGGTTGCCGCAATCGGCAGGTGGCAACTATGGCGCCGGGAGAGTCAAGGAGGTGAAGAACTGCAGCAAAATACAGGAGGACGATCACCCGCCATTATTACAGAACAATAAGCCGCGCATCTGCGCTTGCGCACCCACACCAGGGCCGGGACTAACAACTGTCCCGCATCCAGAATCACCGGGACCTGCAGCCTGGAACTGGGAGTGGGAGAAGCGGGAAGAATGAGGGGAAACAATATAATCCAACACTCACAACAACCTCCATTCCCGGGAGACAGAGTTTAGAAACTCACCAACACGATTCCAGTGAAACTTCCACGAGGAAAGGGGGAAGCAGTGACTGTGTCTGCTCTGATATAGCCCCAGACCTGTCACTCAAACCCCCCAACTCCGCCCAATTCACAGCTCAACCTACCAGCTTGCAGCTTGCTGCACATTGACCCCGCCCGGCCCAGGTGTGGGACAGTCCAAGGTGAGTCCTTCGTGTTACCAGGATAGTGGGGGAGGGGTGACCTCCTGCCCTGTGCTGTGTCCCAAATGGTTCCATCCTCCCCTCCCCCAGGGCCCACTAAACACTGCATGCAGACAGCTGATGGACCTTGGGGATCCTCACTGACCTGCACAGGTACATTATGCTGCTCCCCAGCCCCGATACACTCTGTAACCAAGATAAAAACAAAAAGCTAAAAGCTACTGCGGATGCTGGAAATCCAAAACAAAATAAAAACAGAATTACCTGGAAAAACTCAGCAAGTCTGGCAGCATCGGCGGAGAAGAAATCAGTCAACGTTTCGAGCCCTCATGGCCCTTCAGCAGAACTGAAGCATAGTTTCAACAAGGGAGAAATATAAATTGGTTTAAGGTGGGTGGGGGGGAAGAGACACATTGAGGGTGTGGTGTGAGCAGAGAATCAAAAGATGTCAGAGACAAAAGGGTCAAAGAGGTGTTGAAGGTGGTGGTCTTTGTCTGAGAAAAGTGCTAATTAAGAATGCAAGACAGGATATTCAAAGTACAGCTCTAGTGGGGGTGGGGTGGAAAGACTAAAGGTTTTAGTTTTAGATTTAAAAATAATGGAAATAGGTGGGGAAAGAAGAATCTATATAAATTATTGAAAAAAAAGGCGGGTGGGGGGGGGGGGAAAGAAACGGGGTGGGGATGGGGGGAGGGGGGTTTAAGATCTAAAGTTGTTGAATTCAATATTCAGCCCAGAAGGCTGTAAAGTGCCTAGTCGGAAGATGAGGTGCTGTTCCTCCAGTTTGCGTTGGGCTTCACTGGAACAATGCAGCAAGCCAAGGACAGACATGTGAGCAAGAGAACAGGGTGGAGTGTTAAAATGGCAAGCAACAGGGAGGTTTGGGTCTTTCTTGCGGACAGACCGCAGGTGTTCCGCAAAACGGTCGCCCAGTTTGCGTTTGGTCTCTCCAATGTAGACGAGACCGCATTGGGAGCAACGAATGCAGTAGACTAAGTTAGGGGAAATGCAAGTGAAATGCTGCTTCACTTGAAAGGAGTGTTTGGGCCCTTGGACGGTGAGGAGAGAGGAAGTGAAGGGGCAGGTGTTGCATCTTCTGCGTGGGCATGGGGAGGTGCCATAAGTGGGGGTTGAGGAGTAGGGGGTGATGGAGGAGTGGACCAGGGTGTCCCGGAGGGAACGATCCCTACGGAATGCCGTCAAGGGGGGTGAAGGGAAGATGTGTTTGGTGGTGGCATCATGCTGGAGTTGGCGGAAATGGCGGAGGATGATCCTTTGAATGCGGAGGCTGGTGGGGTGATAAGTGAGGACAAGGGGGACCCTATCATGTTTCTGGGAAGGAGGAGAAGGCGTGAGGGAGGATGCGCGGGATATGGGCCGGACACGGTTGAGGGCCCTGTCAACGACCGTGGATGGAAAACCTCGGTTAAGGAAGAAGGAGGACATGTCAGAGGAGCTGTTTTTGAAGGTAGCGTCATCAGAACAGATGCGACGGAGGCGAAGGAACTGAGAGAATGGGATGGAGTCTTTACAGGAAGCGGGGTGTGAGGAGCTGTAGTCGAGGTAGCTGTGGGAGTCGGTAGGCTTGTAATGGATATTGGTGGACAGTCTATCATCAGAAATTGAGACAGAGAGGTCAAGGAAGGGAAGAGAAGTGTCAGGAATGAACCATGTGAAGATGATGGAGGGGTGAAGATTGGAAGCAAAATTAATAAATTTTTCCAGGTCCCGACGAGAGCATGAAGCAGCACCGAAGTAATCATCGATGTACCGGAGAAAGAGTTGTGGGAGGGGGCCGGAGTAGGACTGGAACAAGGAATGTTCCACATACCCCATAAAGAGACAGGCATAGCTGGGGCCCATGCGGGTACCCATAGCCACACCTTTTATTTGGAGGAAGTGAGAAGAGTTAAAGGAGAAATTGTTCAGTGTGAGAACAAGTTCAGCCAAACGGAGGAGAGTAGTGGTGGATGGGGATTGTTGGGGCCTCTGTTCAAGGAAGAAGCTAAGGGCCCTCAGACCATCCTGGTGGGGGATGGAGGTGTAGAGGGATTGGACATCCATGGTGAAGAGGAAGCGGTTGGGGCCAGGGAACTGGAAATTGTTGATGTGACGTAAGGTGTCAGAGGAATCACGGATGTAGGTGGGAAGGGACTGGACAAGGGGAGAGAGAAGGGAGTCAAGATAACGAGAAATGAGTTCCGTGGGGCAGGAACAGGCTGACACGATCGGTCTGCCAGGACAGTTCTGTTTGTGGAATTTGGGTAGGAGGTAGAAGCGGGCCGTCCGAGGTTGGGCGACTATCAAGTTGGAAGCTGTGGGAGGAAGATCTCCAGAGGAGATGAGGTCAGTGACAGTCCTGGAAACAATGGCTTGATGTTCTGTGGTGGGGTCATGGTCCAGGGAGAGGTAGGAGGAAACGTCTGCGAGTTGACGCTCAGCCTCCGCGAGGTAGAGGTCAATGCGCCAGACAACAACAGTACCACCCTTGTCAGCGGGTTTGATGACAATGTTGGGGTTGGACCTGAGAGAACGGAGTGCAGTGAGTTCAGAGAGAGACAGATTAGAATGGGTGAGAGGAGCAGAGAAATTGAGACGGCTAATGTCACGCCGACAGTTCTCAATGAAAAGATCAAGAGAAGGTAAGAATCCAGAGGGAGGGGTCCAAGTGGAGGGAGAATATTGGAGGTGGGTAAAAGGATCCGTTGAACGGGGAGAGGACTCCTGCCCAAAGAAGTGAGCATTGGAGAGACCAAACGCAAACTGGGCGACCGTTTTGCGGAACACCTGCGGTCTGTCCGCAAGAAAGACCCAAACCTCCCTGTTGCTTGCCATTTTAACACTCCACCCTGTTCTCTTGCTCACATGTCTGTCCTTGGCTTGCTGCATTGTTCCAGTGAAGCCCAACGCAAACTGGAGGAACAGCACCTCATCTTCCGACTAGGCACTTTACAGCCTTCTGGGCTGAATATTGAATTCAACAACTTTAGATCTTAAACCCCCCTCCCCCCATCCCCACCCCGTTTCTTTCCCCCCCCCCCCACCCGCCTTTTTTTTCAATAATTTATATAGATTCTTCTTTCCCCACCTATTTCCATTATTTTTAAATCTAAAACTAAAACCTTTAGTCTTTCCACCCCACCCCCACTAGAGCTGTACTTTGAATATCCTGTATTCCATTCTTAATTAGCACTTTTCTCAGACAAAGACCACCACCTTCAACACCTCTTTGACCCTTTTGTCTCTGACATCTTTTGATTATCTGCTCACACCACACCTTCAATGTGTCTCTTCCCCCCCACCCACCTTAAACCAATTTATATTTCTCCCTTGTTGAAACTATGCTTCAGTTCTGCTGAAGGGCCATGAGGGCTCGAAACGTTGACTGATTTCTTCTCCGCCGATGCTGCCAGACTTGCTGAGTTTTTCCAGGTAATTCTGTTTTCACTCTGTAACCAAGTTGCTTTTCTTTTTTTCTGCTGTCCCTTCGCGTAAACACCTTGTTGCATACAAGTTTTGTTTAAGAATTGTTCAATCTTGTTTAATTGCAGGGCTATGGCGCAAAGGCAGGGACGTGGCATTAGGTAAATTGTCCCTTCAGGGGCCTAATACAGACACGACTGGCTGAACGGCCTCCTTCTTTTGCTGCAACCATTCTATGATTATCTGACTTGTCTCTATCCCGCTGCTCCATTCAAAGTGAATCCTACCTTCTGCTTTTGTCCCTGGATCCCTGTTTAACCAAGTAATTATCTCTGCCCTCATTTGTTCCTTATTTCTTTGAGTCCTAGTTTTCCTTTTTTATTTCTCTCATTTTCTTCACATTGCATTCAGATTGTTGTTATCGTGCCATTCACACCTAATCTAGAAACAGCTTTTGTTTTTTTTAATAGTCCCATTACCACTCCATTTGACCTTCCATTATGAAGCCTTTTGTCAGTTAATCTCTCTCGCCCTGCAGCCTTTCATAGACCTTCCCTTCTGTTCCTCTTCCACCTTTCAATGGCTCACAGACCTGAATCGTTAATTCTGTTTCTCTCTCTACAGATTCTTCCAGACCTGCTGAGTGTTTCCAGTTTTTAATCTTTTCATTTCATGTTTTAAGCATTGCAGTAATTTTCGTTTCTCCATTCCAAGCATTCTACCTGACATTATTAATAATTCAATTCAGTTATTCATAAATTAATTTATCTGTACTTTATGTCTTGAAAACTGATTATTTATTGAGCTATTTATCAGTTATCAGTGTCTTTAAATGTTACAATTTCACAACTCCTCATGTTTTCCCCACGCTTCCTGGCACTAATATTAAATCCAAAGCAATCTTAAATGGAAGGGTCAGCCCAGCATTGACAGACCAGTCAGTTTAACCTCTTGTGTGGGAAAGCATTTAGAAGCGGCAATTCAGGTTAAAATTAGGTCACTTGTACAATTTGTTCAGGACAATCGTGTTGAACTAAATTTCTTGAGTTTTTGATAAGGTAACAGAGAATGTTGATGAGGGTAACACGGTTGATGTGCACATGAACTGCTAAACGGCATTTGATACAGTGCCAAGTAACAGGTGTGTCAGCAGAGTTAAAATCCATGGGGCAGAGGCAGCATTGGCTGTGTGACAGGCAACAACATGCATGGTGTACGGTTGCTTTTTCAAATTGAGGAAAAGTCTACAGTGGGATCACAAGGGGTCGGTCGTCAGACCACTCATTTCTTGATATATATTAATGATTTAGACTTGTGTGTGCAGGGCTGCATTTCAAAATTTGCAAACGACACCAAATTTTCAAGTTGTCTTTACGGTGGGGAGGATGGTGATAAACCTCAAGAGGACATAGACACGATGGTGGAAAGGGCAGACAGGTGGCAGATAAAATTTCATTCAGAGAGGTGTGAAGTGATTCATTTTGGTAGGAAGAACAAGGAGAAGCAATATAAAATAAAGGATACAAGTGTAAAAAGGTGCAGGAGCAGCGTAATCTGGGGCTTTATGTGCACAAATCATTGAAGATGGTGGGGCAGGCTGAGAAAGCAGTGAATAAAGCATGTGGAATCCTGGGCTTTGTGAATACGGGAATAAAGTACAAAATCAACCAAGTTAGAATAAACCTGAATAAAACACTGGTTTGGACCCATCTGCAGTATTGCAGCAATTCTGAGCTTTAGGAAGAATGTGAGAGTGTAGAGGAAAGATTCACGAGAGATCGGAACTTCAATTAGGCGAGGTGAAGTTGGTTTGTTATCCTTGGAAGGGGAACCATTCTCTTGCATCTTTTCTGGACCCTCTGTCTTCACTTCCTTCCGAAATTGTAGCCATTCAGTGGCGGTGGTGTTAAAAACTTTCTTTCATGGATTGTGGGCAAGGACAGCATTTGTTGCCCTTGAAGCAAGTGTTTGCCACACCATTTCAAGGGTATTTAACAGTAGCCACATTTCAATGTGGATCTGGAGTCACATGTCAGACCAGGTAAGGACTTCAGATTTCCTCCCCGCATTAGTGAACCAGGTGGGTTTTTATGACAATCGACAATGGCTGAATTGTCGCCCTTATTGAGACTCGCTTTCAATTCCAGATTTAATAATTGATTTTAAATTCCACCAGCTGTTGTGGTGGGATTTGAACCCCTGTCCCCAGAGCATCAAGCTGGTTTTCTGGATTATTAGTCCAGTGACATTCCCACTGTGGCACCGTCTCCCCCAATATATATTTTTATTTATTTGTAGCCAACAGTTGAGTATTTGTCAGTATTTTGTTCCATGTGGTTTCTATTCTGAGTTTCAGACAGTTTCTGTGCCAAGTGGACGAGGTGTTTAAAGTTCATTCATTTGCCCCTTTTCCATCTCCAGGTCCGGGAAAGACACAGAGAATAATGTCCCCTCATTAAGTATCTATTGACGAGACTGAGATGGACAATTCCCACTCCCCATCTTTCCGGTGGATAATGGATGTTCTGTTACATTCAGGTTTCTCTGTCATTTCATCTCTAATTTTATTGAGTTTTTTAATTTTTATCCCCGAGACCCAGACCCAAGATAACGGCCGCCATCTTTTTTCAGTAGGTAGTAGGGCGCATGCGCGGCCATCCTGTTGCGGCAACAGTGAGTGGGCGGGGCCTCACGGTCCTGTTTCCCAACAGGGTCCTTGTGCCAGGGATTGGAAAACGTTTGGCGGGGGGACAGGGTTTTAAGCAGCTTTACCCACTCCCAGGCTGCAGGTGATGTTTGCGGCCTAGAGGAGTCCGTGGGCCATGTATATGTTCAGAGTGAGAGGCTGCAGCCCCTATGGGGCTGATTCGCAGCCTTTGGTGACACTTCAGCCCCACAATCCTAATCTCTGGTTGCCCAGTGTAGGAGGGTGGGGAGAGGGGCTGTGGTAAGACAGCAAATCTTTTCCTGTAACTGTTCATTGGCGTGTTTAAAACAGGAATTTGTAGATACAGTATGGGTGACACACATGGGGGTGGTCACACTGGCTGCTGATCTCTCTTCCGTGGTCCTGTCCATGTCCAGGTGTCCCTGGTGAGGGAACATGTGGTGTCCACCGGTACACTTGATACATCCCATATCCAGTGGGCATCTCAGGGTACAGAGTGTCTCATAGACACTGGAAACAACATTCTGGTTTAGTTCGGAAGGTTCCCTATGCTTTTATTGGGACCTTGTTGCTGATTGGAACTTCTTTCTGTTTGATTGGACCACATGTTTGGGGAAAGAATGTTCCAAAGAAACTCGAATTGTCTGTTTTGAATTTCTATCCTGTACTTACGATGAAGATTTTTGTAAACTCCTTTTACCGGGTACAAGAGGGAGATGATTTGCAGATAGGAAACTAAAACCAAATATCACATCAAGATCTGACAGTGTCACTCGATTCACTAGGAAACACAGACATATAGAAACATAGAAATAGGAGCAGGAGTAGGTCATCCGGCCCTTCGAGTCTGCTTCTCCATTAATTATGATCATGGCTGATCATCCAACTCAATAGCCTGCTCCCGCTTTCTCCCCATATCCTTTGATCCCTTTCGCCCCAAGAGCTATATCGAACTCCTTCTTGAAAACATACACTGTTTTGGCCTCAACTACGTTCTGTGGTACCGAATTCCACAGGCTCACCATTCTCTGGGTGAAGACATTTCTCCTAATCTCAGTCCTAAATGTATCCTGTATCCTCAGGCTGTGACCCCTGATTCTGGACTCCCCCACCAACTTCTTCCTGCATCTACCCTGTCTAGTCCTGATAGAATTTTATAAGTTTCCATGAGATCCCTCCTCATTCTTCTGAACTCCAGTGAATATAATCCTAAACGACTCAATCTCTCCTCATATGTCAGTCCCGCCATCCCAGGAATCAGTCTGGTAAACCTTCACTGCACTCCCTCTATAGTAACAACATCCTTCCTCGGACAAGGAGACCAAAACAGCACACAATATTCCAGGTGTGGTCTCACCAAGGCCCTGTATAATTGCAGCAAGTCACCCACACCAAATCCTCTCACTATTGAAGGCCAACATACCATTTACCTCCTTTACCGCCTTCAGCACCTGCATGCTTACCTTCAGCGACTGGTGTACAAGGACACCCAGGTCTCGTTGCACATTCCCCTCACTCAATTTATAGCCATCCAGAGAATAATCTGCCTTACTGTTTTTGCTGCCAAAGTGGATAACGTCACATTTATCCACATTATACTGCATTTGCCATGCATCTGCCCACTCACCCAGCTTGTCCAAATCACACTGAAGCATCTCTGCATCCTCCTCACAGCTCATCCTCCCACCCAGCTTTGTGTCATCTGCAAATTTGGAGATATTACATTTAGTTCCCTCACCTAAATCATTAATATATATTGTGAAAGCTGGGACCCCAGCACAGAACCCTGTGGTACCCCACGAGTCACTGCCTGCCATTCGGAAAAAGACGTGTTTATTCCTACTCTTGTTTCCTGTCTGCCAATCAGTTTTCTATCCATCTCAATACACCATCCCCAATCCTATGTGCTCTAATTTTACACGCTAATCTCTTATGTGGGACTTTGTCAAAAGCTATCTGAAAGTACAAATAAACCACATCCACTGGCTCCCCCTCATCAACACTACGAGTTACATCCTCGAAAAATTCAAGTAGATTTGTCAAGCATGATTTCCCTTTCATAAATCCATGTGGACTCTATCCCATTCTGCCACTGTTTTCCAAGTGCTCAGCTATTAAATCTTTTATAATGGACTCTAGAATTTTCCCTAAGACCGACGTCAGGCTGACTGGTCTATAATTCCCGACATGGGACCTGAATAACATTGATCTTTGACTGTGGAAGGAGAAATATTTGTCTGTTCTGTCTGTGGGAAAAGATTTCAAACATCAGTGTGACTGGAAAAGCACCGAGACACAGACACACCCAAGTGAAAGTGCTCCAGTGAACTGACTGTGGAAGGAGCTTTAACCTGTTACACCATCTGAAAAAAAAACATCTCACCATGCACAACGGGGAGAAACTGTGCAAGTGTTCTGTGTGTGGACAAGGATTCAACTGATCGTCCAACATGGAGAGACATGGGGACACTGACACCATGGCAAGACCATGGAAATGCTGGGACTGTGGTGGTGGGGGGGGATTCAGATCCTCATCTGAGCTGGAAACTCATCAGCGCAATCACACTGGGGAGAGGCCGTTCACCTGCACTGACTGTGGGAAGGGATTCACTCAGATAAGTACCCTCATTTCACATCAACTTGTTCATTCTGACAACAGACCTTTTAAATGTTCTGACTGTGAAAAGTGCTTTAAAAGCAGAAAAATTCTGCTGACATATCAACGAGTTCTCACTGGGTAGAAACCATTCAACTGCTCCAAGTGTGGGAAGAGATTCACTCAACTAACCCAGCTCACATCACATCAACGTGTTCACTCTGAAAAGAGACCTTTTAATTATGCAGACTGTGTGAAAAGCTATAAAAGCAAAATGGATCTGCTGACACACCAGCGAGTTCACACTGGAGAAAGACCATTGAACTGCTCCGTGTGGGAAGGGGTTCATTCACCCATCCCTCCGGCTGAAACACCAGCGAGTTCACACTGGAGAGAGACTATTCACTTGCTCCGTGTGTGGGAAGGGATTCAATCATTCATCCACCCTGCAGACCCACCAGTGTATTCACAAGTGACTCCCAGGGTTGGATTCTGCTGTTATTGCTGCTGTTAATCACATCCAGGACTGAACCATGCTCTTTCTGAGAGCTGGGGTTTGTTTCTGCTGATGTTAATTATCCCTGTAACTGAGCTGGAGTTTAATATTCTGGATAAAGGTTAAATATATCAGCTTAGTGTCAGACATTGTCGACATATTAGTCGAGGCATTGAATGCAAGAGCAGGGACGTTATGATGGAGCAGTATAAAGAATTAGTTAGGCCACATTTGGAGTACTCTGTGCAGTTCTGTTTGCCACACTACAGGAAGGATGTGATTGCACTGGAGAGGGTGCAGAGGACATTCACTCAGGATGTTGCCTGGGCTGGAGAGTTTCAGCTATGAAGAGAGATTAGATAGGCTGGGGTTGTTTTCCTCAGAGCAGAGAAGGCTGAGGGGGGACCTGATAGAGGTGCACAAAATAATGAGGGGCATAGATAGGATGGATAGGTAGACATTTTTCTCTTTAGTGGAGGGGTCAATACTCAGGGGGCATAGATTTAAGTTAAGGGGCAGAAGGTTTAGAGGGGATTTGAGGATTTTCTTTTCACCCAGAGGGTGGGGGCTATCTGGAAAGTGCCAGCAAAGCCGATATCCCGTGAATGAATTTTAAAAGAAAGACAACGCTTTCATCCAAGAAATCAACCGAATGTACCTTCCCTGAAATGCTTCTAATACAACTCTATCCATCCTCAAGATTATCCCATAACTATGTTATCATGAGGTGCGAATAGTACGAGCTGGAACTAGGTCCTTCTTATTTTTCAATCCATTTGCTAACAGAATCTGCCCCTCCCTTCCCCAGATTCAGACAATGATTAACTGAGACTCAGTCTCTAATGGCGGCCTTAAAAGTGGATAAATCCCCAGGCCCAGGTGAAATGTGGGACTCAGTGCCTGAGGGAGTGGTAGAGGCAGGAACCCTCACAACATTTATGAAGTATTTAGATGAACAGTTGAAACACCACAGCTTACAGGGCTACGGGCCAAGTGCTGGAAAATGGATGAGAGGAGATGGAGCTTGATGACAGGCACTGCAGGAATTCACCAAGGCTCCTTCGACAGCACCATCCAAACCCACGATCACTACCATCTAGAAGGACAAGGGCAGCAGATAGATGGGAACACCACCACCTGGAAATTCTCCTCCAAGTCACTCACCATCCTGATATGGAAATATATTGCCATTCCTTCACTGTCGTTGGGTCAAAATCCTGGAAGTCCCTTCCTAACAGCACTATGGGTGTACCTACACCACATGGACTGCAGCGGTTCAAGAAGGCAGCTCATCACACCCTTCTCATGTGCAACTAGGGTTGGGAAACTAATGCTGGCCCAGCCAGCGAAGCCCATATCCCATGAATGAATAAAAAAAAACAGAACATGAGTGATTATTGTGGCCAGTAGAATGAAACAACGCTTTAAATTATCAATACAGTAAGACCTATTCCAGATAAAAATTGTCTCTCAAACATTCAGGAAAGAATTAAACACATTGAACATATCAAAGTGAGTCAAATTAATTTGAAGAAGGAAATAGAATCTGGATTTAGAAAATATCCACAAAATGGTTGCAGGTGAACAGAGCTGGAGAATCTATAAAATCTGTGCATGAACTTTTCTTTGAACCAGATGTAATTACAACATGTCTATAATTTAGAATTGTGTCAGATGATCAGCAGATGGGGAGGATGAATCTAAGTCGATAGTTATTATATTTTAGTGGGAAAGTTTTGACATTTATTCTTGGTGGCAGCTCAAGGGTTTGTGTTGCTGATTCTGATCATTCTAGTAGCTTTAGTATGTTATCTACAGTTTGTCATCAAGAAATTAGGAAAACAAGCTCGTAGCTTAGAAATAGTGAGGTTAGTCAGAAATCAGTTGTGAGAAATCAATAAGAATATTCCCTTCTCAAGGTGGGGAGATCTGTGCGAAATCACTGTCTAATAACCTTATAAAATCTTCAGAAATTTATTGAACATTACAGAAATAGCTCTCTCTCTCCCTTGTTTAGGAAGAAAGATTCCTGGCTTGATAAACATCGGACAATGTATCCCTTTGATAACTCATAGGGATGGTCTCAGTTGTTACAGGATGGAATTTGTAGTAGTTATTGAAGGCAATGGCTTTTGTCTTCAATTTTTAATTGGAGGAATTTTATGCTCATCCAGTACTGGGTGTGGGATAAGCAGTTTGATAATTTAGTAACAGTGGAGGAATGGAGAGGGATGGTGGTGAGGTAGAGCTGGGTGTTGTCAGTGTACATTGAAAACTAACACGGTGCTTTTGGATGATGTCACCTAGTGGTAGCATGTAGATGAGAAATAGGAGGGGCTAAGATAGATCCCATTTTTAGGATGGGTCAGGGCAGTGGATTTAAAGGTGAAAGGGACAGTACCAGAAGAGAGAAAGACAAAACTGTGAATAATATCAGCTAACATGGAGAAGTTGGGTGATCAGTAGTTCAGTGAGAGTGGGGTCAGTACAGCAGAAAGTGGGTCTCATGGACAAGATGAGCAGCGAGAGGGCACGAGGGGAGGTGGGAGAGAAACTGGAGAAAGATGTGGGTTCAGGTCTCAGACAAGGGGGAATTTTAAAGGCAGTTTGTCCCGGTGGGTTAGTGGAAGGGAGGGAAGCAGCAGAGGCAGCTGATCGGATTGTCTCAATCTTAGTGACAAGGAAGCTCCATGGGCAGAATTTTGCCCTTGGTGTGCGGGCTTGGCGGGGGCGAGTGGGGCAGTCGGGAAGCTGACCACTGCCTGCAATCAGGCCCGGAAGGCAATTTCATGCTGGGGGCCAAGTAAGGCCTGCGCCACGTGAAACGTGAGCAGCAGTGCTCAGCGCTGCCTGTGCGGGAGGGGGGAGGAGTGCGAGCTGGGCAAGTGTGACCTTTGTACATGCACGCGAGAGCGAGCTACATAATCTCCCTGAGGCAGAGAGCTGTCTCAGGGAGGTGGAATGATTTGAAAAAATATATATTAAAGATTTTATACATGTTATGAAACATGTCCCCTCATGTCACTCTGTCACATGAGCAGGGAGATGTTTTTAATTAATAAGATAAAAGCAAAATACTGCAGAGCAGTACTTCTTCAAGGTCGGCACTCCTGGAAGAGAAGTGGCAGTGAATTAAATAAGATAAAAGCAAAATACTGCAGGGCAGTACTGCATCAAGGTCGGCATTCCTGGAAGAGAAGTGGCAGTGAATTAAATAAGATAAAAGCAAAATACTGCAGGGCAGTACTGCATCAAGGTCGGCATTCCTGGAAGAGAAGTGGCAGTGAATTAAATAAGATAAAAGCAAAATACTGCAGGGCAGTACTGCATCAAGGTAGGCATTCCTGGAAGAGAAGTGGCAGTGAATTAAATACGATAAAAGCAAAATACTGCAAAATAATTTTGCAAAGAAGCAAAACTCTGTTTGTCTCTCCAGAGATGCTGTCAGACCCACTAAGTTTTTCCAGCATTTTCTGTTTTTGTTTCATGCTTTTAATTCAAGTGTAAAATTTGATTTGCTTCAGGTGACCTCATCCCGCCCGTGGATGAGGTTTCCTGAAAAAGGTAAAGGCCGCATGGCCTTTTCGCCCGCCCACCAACCATTAGGTTCGATGGGCAGCATAAATTTGAATTTAATTAACTTCTTAGTGGCCTTAGAGGCTCCTTAATTGTTGGTGAAATATTGCGGGACTGTGCGATGACGTCGGGACTGACCTGATAACTGACCTGGAGTTTCTTAACATCAGCAGAAACAGACCCCAATAAATATGATTCAGTCCTGGATGTGATTAACAGCAAAATCCAATCACTGTAGTTACTTGTGAACTTGCTAGTGTCTCTGTAAATGGTATAAGTGAGTGAATCCCTTCCCACACACGGAACAGGTGAACGGCCTCTCCCCAGTGTGAACCCGCTGGTGTGTCAGCAGACGGGATGACTGAGTGAATCCCTTTCCACACTTGGAGCAGATGAATGGCCTTTCCCCAGTGTGAATTCGCTGGTGTTCAGTGAGTTGATTCCCTGAACCCAGTCCCACAGTGAGAGCACCTGAACGGTCTCTGATCAGTGTGAACAAGTTGATGGTGCATCAGTTCCCCAGAACTTTTATAGCACTTCCCACAGTCTGGACATTGAAAAGGCCTCTCCCCAGTGTGAACTCGCTGGTGCATCAGTAGGTTGGATGAGGTAGTGAAACCCTTCCCACACACAAATGCAGGTGAACGGCCTCTCCCCAGTGTGAATTCGCTGGTGTACAGTGAGATGAGATGAATGTCTGAACCCAGTCCCACAGTGAGAGCCACCTCTAACATTCAATCTGATCAAAATCTTTTTTCCACACTATCCGCATATCCCTGTATGTAATTGCTCAATCTGTCATCCATTCCATTCCTTTGTTCCCTCTGGACGTAACTATCCTAACGCACTCCCGGCTGACCTCCCACATTCAGCCTCCCTGTAATCCAAAACTCTGCTCACTTGAACCAAGTCTTATTCACTCCTGTACTCACCGACTTACAAGAGCTCTGGGTTAAGGAGAACCTCAATTTTAAATTTCTCATCCTCGTTTTCAAATCTCTCCATGGTCTCTCCCTCCCTACCTCTGTAATCTCCTCCAGCCTCACAGCCCTCCGAGATATCTACACTTCTCTAATTCCGACCTGCTCAGCATTCCTGATTTTAACTGCTCCACCTTTGGCGTCTCCCCCAATAGCTGCCAAGGCCACAAGCTCTGGGATTTCCCCCCTAAACCGCTCCACCTCACTTTCCTCCTTTAAGATAATACATAAAGCCTACCTCTTTGAGTAAACTTTTGTTCATCTGCCCTGATATCTCTTCATGTGGCTCAGTGTCAAATGTTGTTTTCTAACACTCCTGTACATTTCATTACACAATAGAATTAATTAATTTCCGTTTCAGGGTGGGCAGAATTTGATGGTCAACATAGGCACCAAAGTGAATGAGAAATGGACTATAGCTCAGGAAAAACAATTCCTGAAAGATACTGTGGGAAGATAAAGCTGGGAAGCCAGCAGCACATAGTCAGGGGATGGGCAGCAGTGGAAACCTCTTTTAGACACAGTTGGCAGAAGGAACATTAAAATCCTAAACATAATTAAAATACACCTATTATTAGAGACAGAGAAAGTTAGACAATGGCAGAGAGGTGATCAGGAAGGGCAGAGGCGAAACAGAGTAATAGATGGACATGGATTCAGATCCACAGTAAAGGAGTCACACCAGCCCCAGAGCCATGAAACCTCTCACAGATAACAGAGCACAGCACTAAAAGCTCTAAACTGTGGATGAATAGTCAAGAATACTCAACTCTGAAACAATTTCAGTTTTTAAATGTAAACTCTCCTGCTGGAGCCTGCAGCTGGAAAGATATCAGAAGCACTGGAGTCAGAGAAAAATCTCCCAGTTGAGGAAATACCCAGGGAGCGGGGTGATGTCACAGTGTAATTGTCAATGTGTGATGATGTCACAGACATGGCCACAGAACATCTGGGTCTGTGCAAACCAATGATCACCACACATTATGAAGGATGGGAGGGTCCTTGAGAGGGTGCAGAGGAGATTTACCAGATTGGGTCGAGGGATGAGGGATTTTAGTTGTAAGGTTAGTTTGGAGAAACTGGTGTTGTTCTCCTTGGAGCAAAGTAGGTTGAGGGGAGATTTTATGGAGATGTATAAGTTTATGATAGGTTGAGATAAGGTAGATAAAGATGTTCACATTAGTTGATCATAAAAGGATTACAGACACAGGTTTAAAATTTGAGGCAAGATCAACAGGACGGGTGTGAGGAAAGGAATTTACAGAGTGAGTGGTTGAATGAGCTGGAACACAATGCTTACAGTCAGAGGCCAATAATATTCAGATCCTGATGAATCGAGTGACATTGTGGTGATGTTTGGTTTGAGTTTCCCGTTTGCAAATCCTTCCCATTTTACATCCTGTAAAAAGAGTATTAAAAAAATCCATCACTGTCAGCCCAGGATAGAAATTGCGAAGAGACAAACATTGGTTTGAGTTTACTGTGTGTAAATCTTCCCCTTCTAACCCACTGTAAACGGAGTTTGCAAAATCCATCCCTGTCAATCCAGGATAGAAATGCATAATATTCTATCCTCCTGCTACCTGGACCAGGATCACCGCGCATGCGCCTTGCTGCACAGCCGCTCCCCCGGGCCGATCAGAGGGATATTCAGCTATTTCCGGTCTGTTTGCTACAAACACGGGACCGGTAGTTTCCTATTAAGCGTCTGGGGCCTGCACCAAGTGTTTATGAAGCCTCCCTGCCCACTCCACTAGCTCCATTCCTCCTGCTCACCCACCCACATCTTTGTTATTCTGCTGCAGTCGCAATTTCCTCACCCACTCACTGCCCCTCTGGTCACAGGATAGCACTGCGCGTGCTCAGACAGGAAATAGTAATGCGCAGGTGCCAACTACACACTGCAATGCGCATGCTCATATCTCTGGGGCTCTGGATAGGGCACATTCTCTGCCGCTGTGAATGCTGGGTGACAGGTCCGCCATTAGAAGCCGATGCTGTTGCATCTAAAATTATTTTTGATGATCCGATGATGACTAAAGATTTAGTGTCAAGGTATAAAATTATTAAATCAATTGAGGCAACAAGGTGCACACGCCTGTACCGTACTTCTGTCTTTGGTGTAATTAACAGCAGAACAAACCCCTACAGTTAGATGTCAATTCACTGGATTCTTAGCAGGTGAGGTGAAGAAGTTATTTTTCTTTCCACACACTGAACATTTAAACTCTGTCTTGCCAGTAAGAATGTGCCTATTGCGGATTTAATCTTTGAACTTTTAAAGCCTCTGGTGACTGGTGACCAAACTTTGTACACATGAACTACTTGAATTTTCTCCATCAGATCTGACTGCTGCTGTGTCAACTCATCAGATGATCGAGTGAATCATTTCCACATTCAGCTGGTGAATGATGTTTTCACTGTGTGACTTTACCCAGGAGTGTGCAGCTCAGACTTGGATCTCAAATCCTTCTTGAAATGAGTTCTACATTCTCATCCAAGGAAAAGAGAAAAGCGATGCTGTAAATCTGAAATAGAAATAGAACATTTTGGAATTCGAAACAGGCCTGGTAGCGTCAGTGGAGAGAGACATATTTTTCCTTTCAGGCCTGACTTTTCAGCAGAACTGTACTGAGTCAGTGCACAGACCTGAAAACATAACTCTGAATCTCAATCCAAAGAAATTTCCAGATATGCCAAGTATTTCTATCATTTTCAGCCTTTCTCTCTGGTCAAAGACGTTGCTTCTGAAATGGACATTGGATTTATTGATGACTAAGTTATATTGATTCTTGTCTGTCTGCAAGTGGAAACATCTTCCAAACACTTTTCTAACATTCACAGCTTCGATCAAGTCATCCCTCACACTGTTTTCCAGAGAGCACCTGTTGAACCTGTTCAATCGTTCTTGAAAGTTATAACTTTTCAGTTCTGGCATCACTCCAGTAAATATTTCTTGCACCTTTAACAGGGCTTCTGGATAAACATAATGATATGGAGATGGAGCATCCTTTTCAAAACAGGCACTTTTATCATGAGCCTGTTGTGTACCTTCTTGCAGTACATCGACTGAACACATTGAAATCCAGTGTGAAAATATTAACAATTTCAAAGCTTAACAAGCTGCACAAGACTGGAAGGAGAGTGTGGCTGTGGATAATTGATACTGTGCACTGTAATCAGTATCTCAGACAATTAGGAAAATGAGCTCCTGTAAACCCATCCCAACTCAAAGCCTCGTGTCTTACATTTCCTGTCCCTGCTTTCCAGGGAAAAATTGGATTTGCTAACTAATTTTTCCTGCATCAAGCAACCAATTGACATGGGAGCTTGACGGGCAGAGGGAGCTGGAGGCGAGGCAGGGACAGAAGCAGAAACAGCTGCAGCATGGAAGTGTTTAGAATTTGATGTGTTTAACTTACTTTCAGTGATGAATTTCTGCCGTGTGTTCCCTTGTCAGCTTCACAGGAGCCACAGTGATGAGGTTTGTGGGCTTTGGAAATTGAAAGTTGTACATGAGCAGTTTGAACAGCAGGTCGAACAAGTGCCAGCTCAAATTTTATTTTGGGGTATGTGTGCGGTCATTCATTTTAACAGGAAGGACGTGGAGGGACAGAATTGATATATATTGCTGTGGGTGAAAAGGTGGGATTATGTAATTAGTTAAATGGCTCTTCCAGATATCCGACACGGACACGATGGGCCGAATGTGCTCCTTTTCTGCTGTAGGCATTTATGATTTCATACCAACAACATTAAACTGTGCAGAGGGTCAGTTGTCGTGGCCGAGTGGTTAAGGCTTTGGAGTTCAAATCCATTGGGGTTTTCCGCTTCCCATTTTTCCCTGGTTTTAACTCTCTGTCTGAAGAGTTAATTATCAGTTAAATTGAATCTAATCCATCCAAACACTCGAGAATTTTCGAATTTCCGTTCATTCAGGAAAACATTCACGAAACCTGCACTGGGAAATAGAACAAAAACAGAACCAGGCTGGTGTCATTCTTGCTTCCCTAAATGACATTAGTGAAGCAGATGGGTTCTTATGACAGTCGTTCCATGGTCACCATTAGACTTTCAATTCTAGGTGGGATTCCAACCCTGGCCCCCAAAGGATTACCCTGTGTCTCTGGATTACTAGCCCAGTGACAATACCACTAAGCCACCACCTCCCAGAGTCTTCACTCTTTCTCAAAATAAAATTCAGCAAAATAATAATAGTTTTAAAGGATGTTTCTTCTGGCAGCGGCTGATTGGAGAGTGTTGGGCTGGATAATTGGTGCATTTCCCTGTCTCACTCGCTGTGGAGCTGAGGAAGAGAGAAAAATTGATGCGTTTGTTTGATCCAATAACTTCATAGATTTCTACTGGGCTAGATGGAGGTACATGATCGTTTATTTTCTTTAAAATGAATATTCAGAATATTCTTTGAAATGAAAGTTCAGAAATGAAGGTTGTTGTCGGAACTCAGAGGGCAAAAGTCGAGCTTGCAACGTTGGGCGATATTTTCCTGTAGTTTCAGATCCACAGAGCCAGCCAGACCTGTGTGGTAATGAATGTTGATGGGGAGAAAACGACGAGGGATTCGCCCCTGGGTGTCCTCAAACCACCGATTTTTTTCAGTTCTCAGCTGAATGCACTGATAAATTGTACAACAAAGACTGATGAAAGTTGACTCTTCGAGATACCCTAAAGCAGGGGGTCAGTGAGTTAAAGCTTCAGATTGCTGCTACCAGAATGACAATTGTTCCCTATCAGTTTCATTCTCCCAAAATTAAATTCGGGACATTCATCGTGGATACATGGAAACTGCCTGATCCCACCCACTGCAGACACATCCATGTCACCGGGAACCAGCTCTCCTACAACAATTGCCTTCTCCCTTTGAAACTTTCAGTGTTTTGTCTGTTACCAAATATTCTGATTGTCCTGAGGCCAATAATTCTAAAGGAGTTTCTCTGTTACACAGCGAGTGGTTATGATCTGGAATGCACTACCTGAGAGTGTGGGGGAGGCAGGTTCAATCGTGGATTTCAAAAGAGGATTGGACAGAAAATCCAGGTCTCCGGGGAAAAGGCGAGGGAGTGGGACCAGGCGAGTTGGTTTCCAGAAGAGTAAGAGGTCTCCCTTTTCAGACGGAGATGAGAAGATTTTTTTTTCTCTCTCGGGGGGTTGTTAGTCTGTGGAATTATTTTTCCCAGAAAGCATTGGAGGCTGAGTCATTGAATTTATTCAAGGCAGACTTAGATAGATTTTTGATAGACAAGGGAGTCAAGGGTTATGGCGGGCTGACAGGAAATTGGAGTTGAGCCCACAACAAGATCAGCCATGACCTTATTGAACAGCAGAACAGACTCAAAGGGCTGAATGGCCTATTCCTGCTTCTGTTCCTGAGCCCTATGTTGCTATGACACGGGCTGAATGGCCTCTATCTGTGGGGTAACTTTGGAGCTGATACTATGAGGGGCTCAGGAGGTAAAATGGACTATCTTGGTTATGTTGGAATTCAGTGCAAACACCACTCAAGGCAATGGTTAGTGTGCATTGAGTGGAGATAGCATGGCCGAACGGTCTCAGGGAGTTGGGTTTAGACTCCAGTCTCCTGTGTGTGTTGCCCTTTCAGTCACATCATCTCAGAATCGGCTCGAAGTCGGTGTCCTTTTAAGATCTTCATTTTGGTAGGAAGAACAAGGAGAGTCAGTGTAAATTGCAGGGTGACCGGGAAGGTGTGGAGCCGAATACTCTCTGTCGCTGCTAGAACCGTTCTGGGATGTTATATGAACAACATTAAAATCACCATAAGGCCTGTAGTTGGGGCCAAGTGTTTAAAGTAATGGGCTTGAAATCCATTGGGGTATCCTGAAGCAGGTTTGAGTCTGGCTGACTGCACATCTTCCTTTAGATGCCTCCAGGGTTAGTTATTGGTTAAATTGAATAAAAACCTTCCAACACTCCCGTGTGCTTTATCTGTTTCCCTTCCGCGTTTCTTCATTTCCATTCATCTGCAAACATTTACTCAATTTGGAGTCTGGAAAGGAACAATAATTGGCCAAGTTGGTGTCGCCCTTGCTTTCTTGGTGTTTGCCTCTCCTTTGGTCTCTGTCACTCTCAGTGTAAATGTCTATCTGTGATCAGCTGTTTGTGTCAATGTACTTCGGTTCCCTGAGGGGATGAAAACATTTTTATCATCACAAGCTTTATTCACATGAGTTAAACTCAGAACAAGCTGAAACACCAACTTGAAATCAGGATTTCTACTGATATATTTTTGAATATGAACGGCTTTAAATGCTAGTCCGGTTAGCTTAATCGATACAGCATGAAGCTCTAAATTCCGGGGCCATGTATTTGAGCCCCACGCTAGGCGCCATTTTTCCTGAAAACTTTGCAGCTTCCATGGGTGATCCCCAGCTCTCCATTGCTCCGGCAGTATCACCGCTCAAACTGAGTCTTTCTCCGTCCCACTTTGTGAAAAATCGATTTGGTTGTTTCTGCGTTAAAGTTGCCCTCTACTTCACTGGAAGTTGTGACTGTTCAGTGCTGAGGATTTGGTGCTTTCACTGGCAATTCCTGGTCAAGGAAAACCTTTTCCTTACCACTGTGTGAACTGTCACAATGAACAGAAATCCCTGATTAAATGAAACCAGGTCTGGCAGCGTCTGTGGAGTGAGAAAGAGAGTTAATCTTCCAGCTGGATGATCTTTCATCAGAGCTGGAAAAGTCAGAGATGTTACAGGTGGAAAACAAGTCCAGAGGCTGAGGGAGGGGAGTGAAAGGACAAAAGGGAAGGACTGTGATAGGTTACAAGGCCTGAGAGAGAAACTGACTAAAGGGATGATGGTGCAAAATGCGGATGGGAATGGGACAGATTTATCTTCCTGCTGTTCAAACTGGCAAAAATATCACTCTTGATCAACCAATCACAACTGCCCTTTCAAAGTAACTTTCTATAAGTGTTTCATTTCCATCCCCACTGCTGCTGCCTTCACAGTCATTCTATCATCTTCAACCCATTCCAGCAAAATCCACCTTCTTCCCTTGTGTTCAGCTCTTCTGACGTCATGGGACTGAGTAAATTCAGTGAAAATTTTTTTGTCATTTGGCACAAGATTCGGAACCAGACCTGGGAGAGGTTTGTGTCAGTGTAAACAGTGAAATTTCCCCTATTACCGCTATATTTTGCCGTGAACCACCGTCTCTATAGTCAGTGATTTGCAGCCTGCCATGCCCTTCTCTCATTCCTTATCTTCACCTCTGAATTTGTTCGTGACCTGTTGAACGGGTGACATTTCAGGCGCTGATGCAATACTCCAGCTCTCAATCCACTGATTCAGGCGGAACTGATATGCGTTTTCAGTTTTCAATCAAGAAGTAATGCATATTTATATTAATCATTCTCATGACATTTATAAGCGCCGAACCCTAACCACTAGACCCCCAGATTTGCAGCTTTACAGCCCGGCTTATCCATGCTTTCTGTGCCTTTTATTTTCATTTCAAACTTCTTTCAACAGAGACACTTTTCTCCGACAAAATGACACGTTTCTCTAGAACACAACCGACTTCTTCAGCCAATGACAACAGCGATTGCTGTTAGCTGGAGAAGCATTCATTGTCTCACAGTCCCGGATTGTCATTGGATCATTAAACAACAAAAAAAGACAGAAATCGCCAACTCTCCTGTTACCCGGCGAGTTCCAACAGGTAAGGTGAAGAGCAAGTGCAATACGGCTGTGAGACACTGCATTCAGCTAACATTCAACAACAAGAAGGAGCAACGCAGCTTTTCCTGTTACTTAAATGAGCAAGTTGCGGTAATGTTTCTGCCCGGTTTCGAACCGGGGACCTTTCGCGTGTCAGGCGAACGTGATAACCACTACACTACAGAAACGCCATTGATAAGGAGCCCAGTACATCTGACTACAATGCAGTTCCGCAACAGCATTTTTGGGTCTTTGTTTTGAAGAAATGGAATTCGGTTGTTCTCATTAGGAATGCTGGAGACAGACTGATCAACAATGTCATCATCAAATGGCACAGCAGGTTGGATGGTCATTAGATCATCTCTTCTGTGCCAGCTTCTTTTTTAAAGAGGAACCAATTCGTCTCAATATATTTCTCTCTCTCTCCATAAGCCTAATTTTTCTCTATTTCAAGTAACTGTCTAATTCACTTTTGAAGAAGGTGTTTCTGCAGAATCCATGCACAGTTTCCCTTAATTAACAAAGTTTTCCCGACCCAGTAACGTGAAGATTTGGACTTGGGTTTCTTCAAGTCCCTGGAGGAGTGGATCCGAATCCCAGCACTGCCACAGTTTAAGTCACATTCCCACTTTGGGGAACTTTAGGAATTCCCTTTCGGAGAACAAGAGGAGATTCTAGTTTAATACAGGGCGGGTTGTGAACTTTATTTTGTTTGGAAAAACGCGGAGAGGCAACACAAATATAAATTGTTGTAAGGGAAAGGCGGGTGTGTGGAATTGGTTGAGTTGCTCTTCCAGAGAGTCAGCATAGACACGACGGGCCGAGTGGCTTATTTTGCAGCCATCTCTGATTTGACAAGAACACATTTGAGCTCGGAAGCTGCTGTTAGTCGTGGCTGAATGTTTAAGGTGATGGATTTCAAATCCATTGGGGTTTCCCCCTGTAGGTTTCAATCCTGCTGACTACAGTTCTCATTATTCCTAATTTTAACCAGGGGCCACCAACTTCATCCCTGCGGCTCCTGTGAAACTGACAAGGCGACACACGGCAGAAATTCATCACTGAAAGTAACTGACACACATCAAATTCTGCTGCTTTCATGTCGCATCTTTTAACTCCCTGTTCTCCCTCTCAGACATTTCCAGGTCTATCAAATGTCATCCACCTGGAACTTCAGCCGCCACCTCGTTTTACTGAATATGGTCGATTTTCCGTTAGATTAAGTTAATAGGTGGCTCCATAGCTCAGTGGTTACAGCACTTGACTTGTAAGTCAGGGGGTGCGAGTTCAATCTTTTCTGGAACCTATGGATAACCTTCAGCTGAGATGGTGGAGTTATGTAGAAAGCTGAGAGACTGCAGAACAATATAGAAGAAGCAACTTAATAATTTAAAACACTGTGGATGTTGGAAATCTGTATTAAAAACAGAAAATGCGCGAAAAACTCACCATCTGACAGCATCTGTGGAGAGAGAAACATAGTCAATGTATCGAGTCCTTGTGACTCTTCAGAGCGAAAGGGAAGCAGAAAAGTGATGTAGTTTATACTGTTATACGAGGCGTTGGGTAGAGCAGGTGAGAAGGTCAGAGATAGGTGGGGGATCAGGAAGGGTTGACAAAGGAGTCAGGGACACAAGACAAAGGGAGTGTTAATGACAGCGGTTAGGGCGAAAAAAGATACTGATTGTGGCATAAAGGCAAGAAAGCAGAATGTGTGAATAGCAGAACAAGGATCAGCACTCTGTGAAAGAACAATTGACAGTTGGCCCTTCAGGGGCCTTCCTCCTCACTTTCCAAGGGCCAAAACGCTTCTTTCAGGTGAAGCAGTGCTTCACTTGCACCCCCTTTAATTTGGTCCACTGCATTCGCTGTTCCCAATGCGGTCTCCTCTACATTGGAGAAACCAAACGCAGACTGGGTGACCACTTTGTGGAACACCTTCTGTCTGTCTGCAAGTATGACCCAGACCTTCCTGTCGTTTACCATTTCAACACTCTACCCTGCTCTCAAGCCCACATGTCCGTCCTTGGCCTGCTGCAATGTTCCAGTGAAGCTCAACGCCAACTGGAGGAACAACACCACATCTTACGATTAGGCACTTTACAGCCTTCCAGACTGAATATTGAGTTCAACAATTTCAGACCGTAAACTCTGTCCTCTAATTTCACCCTTTTTAAAATCTCGCTATAAAAATGTATTTTTATTTTTATTTACTTATTTTTATTAATTTATTCATTATTTTATCCCCCTTTTATCCCCTTTTCTATCCTTTTTCCCCAATCACCGCACTTCCCCCCACACCAGCCCAAAATAGAGCCATCTGTTACTTGTTCCATGTTGCTCTTTCACAAAGTGCTGACCCTTGTTCTTCTATTCACACATTCTGCTTCCTTACTTTTATGCCACTATCCGCACCTTCTTCAGCCCTGACCACTGCCATTAACACTGCCTTTGTCTTGTGTCCATGACACATTTGTCAATCTCTCCTCCACCCCCACCTATCACTGACCTTCTATCCAATCTCGCCTGCTCTACCCGCCCCACACCGCCCCCCTCCCGCCCCCTCCCCGCCCCGCTTGAATAGCATAAATCCTATCACTTTCTATTTCTTTTCAGGTCTGAAGGAGAGTCATACGGACTCGAAACGTTAACTCGGTTTCCCTCTCCACAGATTATGTCAGACCTGCTGAGTTTTGCCAGCATTTTCTGTTTTTATAATATATAAGAGGTGATTGGCTAACAAGATGACAGACGGAGAAAAATGTAGCAAAGTCTGAAGTTACTCACTTGGTCGTAAAAATAGTTTGAAAAAACAACAAAGCAGAACATGTTTGAAGAGGTGAGAAACTTGTGCTGATGTTCAAAGAGACTTGGCTGTACCTGTACAAAGAACACAGAAAGTTGCATCAGTCTCTGTAGCACAATTGGTCAGCGCGTTCGGCTGTTAACTGTAAAGTTTGGTGGTTCAGAGGCGAAGCCGTGAATATTTTTCCCCCATCAACATTCAGTGTCACTCAGATCCGGGTTGTCAATGGCGGTAAGAACATTTTCCACAATTGTTTCCAGTTCTACTGTTCTTCAATGAGTTTCGATTCAGGAAACTTTCGGCGTGTAAAGCAAATTTGATAACCACTAGACTACAAAAACAACACGCAGCTCCTTGCAGAACGACGTAGAATGTCAAACTGGGCTGTCTTATTGCACTTCAGAACCTTGTTTTGTGGAAGTACAATTTGGCTGAAAATCTTAGCCATGCGGCAGAGAAATTGATCTAAAATTAGAATCATCAGATGACACAGCACATCAGCAGCTCATTCAACACCTCACACATGTACGAACGGCCTTACAGCAAATCCGTCCCCATCTTTCTCTCTTTCTTCCAAGCCATGCATTTTTCAGAATATAATTCGAAACCTGGAGAAGTATAAATGTCACGTGGTTTTGAGAAGATGCATCCGGTTACTGTTTAACAACAAACGGGAAAGATGCAACCTTTCCTCACACTCAATTCTGTTAATGCTTCTACCCCTTTTCGAGCTGGGAAACTTTCCGTGTGTGAGAGACCGTGATCCCTATTACCCTACACAAACCCTGCAATATAGCGGGGAAACTTTCCGTGTGTGAGAGACCGTGATCCCTATTACCCTACACAAACCCTGCAATGTAGCGGGGAAACTTTCCGTGTGTGAGAGACCGTGATCCCTATTACCCTACACAAACCCTGCAATATAGCGGGGAAACTTTCCGTGTGTGAGAGACCGTGATCCCTATTACCCTACACAAACCCTGCAATGTAGCGGGAAACTTTCCGTGTGTGAGAGACCGTGATCCCTATTACCCTACACAAACCCTGCAATGTAAAGAGCCCAATTTAACACATAGAAGGCAGAGGGCCGGGAATTTTCAGATTGGAAAGCCGCAAGTAGTGGAGTGCCACAAGGATCAGTCCCAGGGACTCAATTATTTACTATCTATATTAATGACACGGAGGAGGGGACGGAGTGTAATGTATCCAAATTTTCTGACGATACAAAATAGGTGGGAGGTCAAGTTGTGATGAGGACCTGAGGAATCTTCAAAGGGATATAGATAGGTTGAGTGAGTGGGCGAAAGTTGGCAGATGGAGTTTAATGTAGGGAAGTTTGAGATCATACACATTGTTAGGAAGAATCAAAAGGCAGAATATTATTTTAATGGAGGGAGACTCCAAAAAAGTGCAGCACAGAGGGATTTGGGTGTTCCTATGCATGAAAGACAAAAATGACATGCAGGTGCAGCAAGTAATTTTGGCCTGTTTTGCTCGTGGTTGGAGTTTAAAAGTCGGGAAATCTTGTTACAGCTGTACAGGGTGTTGGTGAGGCCGCACCTGGAGTCTTGTGTACAGTTTTGGTCCCAAATTTAAGGAAGCATATATCGGCATTGCAGGCAGTTCAAAAGAGATTCACTAGGCTGATTCCTGGGATGAAGAGGTTGACTAATCAAGAACTGTGAAGCAGGTGAAGCCTTTATTCATTAGAGTTTAGAAGACTGAGGGGTGATCTTATTGAAACGTGCAAGATTCTGAGGAGGTTGACAGGGTAGATGTTGAGAAGATGTTTCCACTAATGGGGGAACCTACAACTAGGGGACATAGTTACAGAATCAGGGGCACTCATTTAAAACTGAGATGCGAAGGAATTTCTTCTCCCAGAGGATAGTGAATGTTTGGAATTCTTTACCCAAGAGAGTTGTGGAGGGTAGTTCACTGAGAGTATTTAAAGAGGAGGTAGATAGATTTTTGAAATATCGGGGATTGAGGGCTATGAGGAGCTGGCAGGAAAGAGGAGTTGAGGCCTGGGGCACAGTAGCCATGATAATATTGAACAGCAGGGCAGGCTTGAGGGGCCGAATGTCCGAATGGCCGACTCCTGCTCCTATTATTAATGCTCTTCTGTTCTTATGAAACATGTCTCTGGTGAAAGAGGTCTGAAACAAAAATTAAAGGCCCAGGTAGCATAGATAAGCCACGTGGTGAGGCTTGTGGGCAGCTTTCTTGGTGTTCTGGTGGTCAGGATTCAGAACATTCACTGCTGTGGTCCGGGTTTAATTCCCAGTCAGGGAATGGAGATTTACTGACCTCGTGCAAACTGTTAAAATGAGTCTGGGTTGTTTCTTGATGAAAAACAGAAGACGCTCATCTCTGCCAGAATCAGTGGAGTGAGAGCTGGAGTTCTGCCTCAGAGCTGGAAATGTCACCCGTGCAACAGGTCGAGAACAAATATAGAGGTGAAGATAGGGAATGAGAGAAGGTCTGTGATAGGTTGCAAAGCCCTAACCAGAGAGATGTTTGTGCAAGGCAAAATATAGCGGAAATAAGGGAGGCTTTACTGTTTCCACCAACACAAATACCTCCCAGATCTGGTTCCATATCTCGTGTTAAATGAGAAGAAAGCTTCTCGCTGAAGCTTCCACTTTTTAGCTGCACCTCCTTCCAAACATTGCAAACTCCCCCTGCACCTTCCATCTTGATATTTTTCTCTGTGACATTTTGATATGAAACTGCACAACCAATGTGAATAAAGTTTCTGATGGGAAAAATATGTTCATGCCCTTGGGGAACTGAACCACATTGACACACACAGAGGAACAAACACAGACATATACACCGAGAGTGACAAAGGGCAAGGGATTGTCTCTAAGGAGAGACAAACACCCAGAAATCAAGCCTGACACCAACCTGGTTCCGTTTTTGTTCCATTTCTCGCTGCAATTTTTGTGAATGTTTGCAGGCGAATAGACATTCGAGATCGCTGGAGGTTTTAGATGGTTTTATTCAACTTATTCGGACAATTAATTGTGCAGATACACTGTAAAATTCAGGAATGATAAGAAGCGTAATTGGCAGGATTCCAGCCTACCTGTGGAGATCCCAATGCATTCAAAACATGCCGCCTTAAACACTCAGTCACGAATCCAAGCCCTAGATTTGTATTAATGATGTTTGTATAAAATCATAGACGGCTACATCTGACGGTCATTCAGCATGTCGACTCTCTGGAAGAGCAAGTCAAATACTGTAATTCCGCACCCCGCCTTTTCCCCACAGAAATTCATATTTATATCGCCTCTCCTCGTTCTTCCCATCAAAATAAAACACCGCACACTCCGCTGGTGTCTGTCGACCTGTTGGTTTGAATGGGGCTGCTGTAGATCCCAAACGATACAGTACCTGACCCTTGGCAGTGGTGGGATTCGAACCCGCGCCTGCGTAGAGACTGGAACCTTAATCCAGCGCCTTAGACCGCTCGGCCACACTACCACGTGACCTAGTGCTGCTCCTAATTCCCTTCACTGATATTATCATCGAAGTAGAACAGAAGCAAAGGAGCAGAAATAGGTCATTGGGAAACTCGAACCAGATCCGCCAGTTAATCAGATCATCCTGCACTTTGTAACATACAGAAATTATCTCCACTATTAACTTCATTATTTCAATGTTTCACTATTTCAATGTTTCAGATTATGTGTTTTATTCCCTGTGGTGACTGTGTGTGTTTTCTCAATGAAATGTTGGTAAAAGGTATCGACTGAGGAAAATGAGGAGATGATTGGTCAGAATAGACATTTGTTTTCAGAAAATTCGATCTGAAGTCAACTATTTTTAAAATTTGAATAATTGTAAAAGAATTCAGAGTCCAACCCTTCATCTCAATGAGTCAGGGAATCTTTGTTAATTTTCACACACTGAGCAAGGACACGGCAGCAGCTCCTGCGCCTCTTTCAATATTGTTTCTCTTAACTCAGAGTTTTCAAAAGGGAATTGGACAATGACTTGAAAGGGAAAAAAATTCAGGGTTATGGAAAGAGACAAATAAATTGAGATTAACTCGAAAGCTCTTTGTGGAAAACTGACATCGATACTATGGGCCTCTTGTACAGTTGTGCCTTTTGATGATGACATTATTGGATCAGTCTGTCTCCAGCATCCCCAAAGAGAGCAGCTGAATTCCATGTCTTCAAAATAAAGACTCAATGTGTTGCCGCATGATGACACCGCTTAACATTTTACTGAGACCCATTGAGCTTTTCTCCTGTCCCCTGTTTCTGCAGGGCAGTGGTTATCATGTTTATCTAATATGTGAAGAATTGCCTCGTTCGAAACTGGCCAGAACCATCATCAAAACTTGCAGATTGAAGTTTGTTAAAGACAGCAGGATGTGGTCATGTGTCCTGGTCACTGTTTATCTTTCGATCAAGATTATAAGATCTGCGCATTGTCAAGTCCCTGGCTTTGGGTGTTTGTTGAGCAGCGATTGGCTGCCGTACTCCCTGCATGAAAACAATGACTCTCCTTCAGAAAGTACTTCAATAAAACCAAAATACTGGAAATCTGAAATAAAAACATAAAACGCAGGTAGAACTCAGCAGGTCTGAGAGTGTCTGTGGAAAGCAAAACCTGCTGAGTTTCTCCAGTATTTTCTGTTTTTATTTCAAAAAGTGCTTAATTGGCTTGAAAGTGGTTTCAGACATCCGTTGGTCAGGAAAAGCGCTGTATAAATGCAAGTCTGTCTTTCCTTAACTATCTTTAAATCCCAATCCTCTGGTTACTGACCCCGTCAGTGGAAACTGTATCTCCCTCTCTGCAACATCCAGCCGCCCGTCCCCACTGCCCCCACCCACATTATTTCGAACAGCTCCATGAAATCTCCACTTAAACTTCTTTGCTCTGAAGAGAACAATCCCGGTCTCTATAATCTCTCCACAAAACTGAATTTCCTCATTCCTGGACACGATGCAAGGCAATTGAGATGAGATTTTGCAAAATATTGTTAGTTGGCAGGTGGGAAAATGGAGAAGGAACCAAAACAGAAAACCCAGTCTCCAGCTTTGTGAATCTTTAGAAACTCTTTGGGAACCGGAATTAGAGGAGAATGAAGGGTGAACTGTCTGACTGGCCAGAGACAGTCAAGGCACCTTTCCCTTCTTTAAGACGCTGGAATATTGACTCTGATGTTATCAGTGAAATGAACTGATCTGAGACATTGACAGCGTTCTCGTTACTGCACATCAGGAATTCAAACCTAATTTCGGCTTCGGGACAATGAGAATATTTGGTAACAGTTAAGACATGCAAAGGATCGAAGGGAGATGGCACCAGTTGTAGGGGAGCTGGTTCCTGGTGACATGGATGTATCTGCAGTGGGTTGGATCAGACTGTTTCCATGTATCCACAATGAATGCCCCACTCTTTATTTTGGAAGAGTAAAAATGATAGAGACAATTGTCATTCCAGTAGCAGCAATCTGAAGATTTAACTCACTGATACCCTGGGTAACGTTTTCATCAGTCTCTGTGGCGCAATTGGTCAGCGCGTTCGGATGTTAACCGAAAGGTTGGTGGATCGAGACCACTCAGAGGCGAAGCTTTTACTGTTTTCTGACCATTGGCATTATCACACAGTTCCGGGCTGTCATTGGCTACTTGCGCTGAAACGAAAGACCCCCAAAATGTTGCCAGTTCCACTGTTATTAAGTGAGCTCCCAGGTAAGTGCCTTTTTTCGAATATTAATTTCAAATATAATGAGAAAACAATTAGACATACCATGTACCGATATCTAGCACATTGGAATTTTATGAAATTTATTACATTGGATTGAAACAAAACCATCAATGATTCTCTCTTCCTCAGCTCCACAATGAGTAAGACAGGGAAAAGCAGAAAAGCAGCAATATTCCGGCCCTGCACTCTCCAATCACCCGCTGCCAGCAGAAAGCGGCGACTGCAGCTTCCATCAGCGGGTTACTGCCCATCCCTGGAACGCAAGATACTCCAACCCGGGCCAAACTTCCCAAAACGCCGAGCACAGGCTCAGGAAAACATAGGTAGATTATATCCCGGTCACTAAACCTCCGAGCAGCATTTACAGAATACCCGAGTTAGTGAGTCACAAATAAAAGTCACACAAACTTTCTAAATGTTTTCATTGTAAAATTCCTTCATTTTATTGATAAGTTAACTGTTGTGAATCTGAAAATGTGCACCATGGGATTTGTGTTACTGAGTGACGTTTTTCCATTGTTTGTCCGTCAGGTTTGTAATTCAAATTGTGTTGGATATTGAAGCGATCCTGATTTCAAAATGAGGTCACAAAGCAGCTAAACATTAAATCCAGAAACAAATCCTGAGGAAAATGGATCACAATGTTTGGAAGGAGGTGCAGCTGAGAAGCGGAAACTGTGAATGATGTAATTGATGAATGAATGAAAAGCATTGGCTTTTTGGTCAATCACCATTGCCGAGTGGTTAAATGGATGGTTCTAATTTCCTTTGGAGTCTCCGCAGGTAAATTCAAACCTTACCGAATGTTCTTCTTATTATTGCTGATTTCAACCAGGTGTCCACAGAACTCCCGGATCAATGGAAGAAAAAATATCTAAAAATTCTCCTGATTTTTGGACTCTAAGGGAATGAAGGGCGATCGGGATTGGGTGAGAAATTGGTGTTGAGGTTGGGGATCCGCCATGATCTTGTTAAGTGACGGAGGAGGCTTATGGGGCCTTATGAAGTATTCCTGATTCTTTGCTCCTGTTCTATTTGAGTAGCAATACCAGCCAAGGTGATGGGCACTAATAGCTTGAGTTCGGTAGATTCGCTCTAGGTGGTTGAAGGTGTCACTCTTCATTGAGTGGTGAAAACGATGCTTTTAAAATCCACTGGGGTTTCCCGAGGAAAGTTCAAATCTTACCAACAGTGCTTCTTATTATTGTTGATTTCAACCAGGTGTCCATAGAACTCTCGGATCAATGGAAGAAAAAGCATCCAAAAATTCTCCTGATTTTTGGACTCTAAGGGAATGAAGGGCGATCGGGATCGGGTGAGAAATTGGTGTTGAGGTTGGGGATCCGCCATGATCTTATTAAGTGACGGAGGAGGCTTATGGGGCCTTATGACGTATTGTTAATGCTTTGATTCTGTTCTGTTTCAGTAACAATGGGCAATAGCATCCTGAGCTCGGTAATTCAGCTGAGATGTTGTAGGTGCTGGTTTAAGGTTTCACTCTTTATTGAGGCGTGGTTTCTGGTCCCACTTCTGCTAAAATTGTGCTGTTGGTCGAAAAGGTGCCAGCTCGCAGTTAGAGCAGGTGTGTGCGGTGTTTCACTTTAACAGGAAGAACGAGGAGACACAATAAAAATATAAATGGCTGTGGGGAAAATGTGGGGTTGTCGAATTAGCTAAATTCCTCTTCCATATGCTGGCATGGACAGACTGGGCCGAATTTCCTCCTCCCTTGTTGTAACCATCTATAATTTTATACCAACAACACTAAACCCTCCATAGGACCAGTCATCGTGGCCGAGTGGTTCAGGTGATGGAGTCCAGACCCAGTCAAGGCGATGTGGAATAGCATCGTGAGCTTGGTAGCGCAGCTGTTGTGGTTGTTAATGGTTTAAGGTCTCATTTTTATTGAGGCGTGGTTTCAAATCCCAGTGCTGTTAAAATTGCCCTATTGGTCGAAAAGGTGCCAGCTCACAGTTAAAGCAGGTGTGTACCGTGTTTCACTTTAACAGTAACACTGAGGAGAGACAATAAAAATATAAATGGCTGCGGAGAAAAGGCGGGATTGCTGAATTCCTCTTCCGTGAGATTGCACGGACACGATGGGCCGAATGTCCTCCTTCTCTGCTATGGCCGCCTACAACTTTATACCAACAAAATTACCCTCTGCAGAGGGGCAGTCATCGTAGCCGGGTGGTTAGGCGATGGAGTCCAAATCCATTGGAGTTTCCTGCTTCTCATTATTCCTGGTTTTATTCTGTGACTACAAAGTTAATTATCGGTTATATTGAATAAAATCCATCAAAACAAGTGGACGTTTTCCTATTTCTGTTCATTCACGAAACCTGCAGTGGAAATGGAGCAAAACTTGGTGTCATGCTTGCTTTCTGGCAGTTTGTCTCTCCTTAGAGACAAACCCTTGCCCTCTGTCAGTCTCGGTGTTTATCCCCGTGCGTGTTCCTCTGTGTGTGTCAATGTGGTTCAGTTCCCGAGGAGGTGAACACATTTTTACCATCACAAACTGTATTCACATTAGTTGTGCAGCTTCAGATGAAAATGTTACAGAGAAAAATATCAGGATGAAAGATGCAAGAGGAGTTTGCAATGTTTGGAAGGAGGTGCAGCTAAGAAGTGGAAGATATGAATGATGTTATTGATGATTGAGAGGAATGTATTGCAACCTTGGGGCTTGTGTAGTTCGATTACATTCTACACTTTGAAATTCAGAACAAGCTGAGGCTCCAGGTGGAAATCAACAGTTGTCTCCATGTATGTTGGGATATGAGATACATATGTTATGTGTGTCCGGCTAGTTCAACTGGTAGATCAAAGGCTCTAAATCTCAGGGTCGTGAGCTCGCCGCACGTTGAGTGCAGCTTCTTTCAAACAAATAACCACCAACCTCTGTTCCTTTGAAACTGGCACAAGACGGATTTTCACCACTCATTCAAAACACTTCCATGTCACATCTCTTTCTATCTCACCTCCAGCTCTCTCCGCCCTTCCAGGAGCTGTTTGACCATACACAGTTAGTTAGTGCGAACGTAATACACAACTTGATCGGTTTACAGATAACAGGCTAAAGAGACACCAGGATCTTCCTGATTCTCCCAGGTACTGATTACAGGAATGTGCACAGTGCCGATTATCCACAGTCACACTCTCCTTCCAGTCTTGTCTACGTTGTTCAGCTTTGAAATTTCTCGTATTTTCGCACTGGATTTCATTGTGAAGAAAGCAGAGCTGTGATAAGCTTATATTGTTCAGCAGATATACTGCAAGAAGTTACATAACAGGCTGATGGTAACAGTGCTCTTTGGTCGCGGTGAGCTCCACTGAAGGATTGGCACCAATAATGTGTCGTTCAATTAGTCTTGTGATTGGTTGATCCATCAGGAGTGATATTTTTGTCAATGCAAACAGTAGGCACCAGAATTTTCCCTTCTCCCACCCATATTTTGCCTGGCACCACCATCCCTGTGGCCAGTGCTTTGCAAACAGCCCTTCTTTTGTCCTTCTTTCACTCCGCTTCTATCTTTGTTCCCGGCCTGTTCTAAGTGTGATATTTCCAGCTCTGAGGCTAAACTTAAATTGATTCTGGTGGAGCTGCTAAATGTTTTCAATCAATAAGTAATTAATACTCATTTTGACAATTCCACAAGATCAATAAAATTGCATTTCCTGACCGGGAATCGAACCCGGGCCGCGGCGGTGAAAGCGCCGAATCCTGACCACTAGACCACCAGGTTAACTGGCAAATTTTCGTTTCCGTTTCATTTATTGACGCTGCTTTTATCCATGTTTCCATTTTAAATGCAATGAATTCTTCAGTCAATTACAACAACGGTTTCTGTGAGCTGGGACATGAAATTGACAGTGAGGTGAAATTTCCCCACAAGCTGCTCATGTGTAACTGTCAATTCCCTAAACCCACCAACCTGATCACTGCGGCTGTTGTGAAACTGACAAGGGAACACATGGCAGACATTCATCACTGAAAGTAACTGACACACTTCTAAACACTTTCATGTCGCATCTGTTTCTGCTTCTGCCCCTGCCTCGCCTCCAGCTCCCTCTGCCCGTCCAGCTCCCAGGTCAATTAGCTGTTTGATGCAGACACAGTCAGTTCATGAACCCAAGCTTTCCTTGGAAAGCAGGGACAGAGATTGTGGGACCCAAGGATTTTAGAAAGAAGGGGTTTGCAGATGACATGGTAAAGATAATCTGGGAACTCATCTTCCTGATTCTCCCAGACACTGATGACAGGAATGTGCAGAGTGCCGATTATCCAGAGTCGCAGGCTCCTTCCAGTCTTGTGCACGTAGTTGAGCTTTGAACCCACTCGCAAAAGTGGATTATAAAATGGCAGAATGAGTGTGAAAGAAGTGGTGTTGGGAAATATCAAATTATAGAAAGTTACAGCAAAGGAAGAGGCCATTCAGCCCTGTGTGCTGCTTTCAAAGAACTCCAAAGAAGAGTCACACGGAATTGAAACATTAATTCTTTTTCTCTCTCCAGAAATATTGCCAGACATGCTGAATTTTTCAAGAATTTTCTTTTTTAACTCAGATTTCCCGCATCCACAGTATTTTGCTTTTATCTCTGGGTTTCTAGCCCAGTGACAAGGCCAATACGCCATCTCCTGAATGCTCTGATATGATATGGACATGTTTTCCCGAAGGAAGTGCTGTTAGTAGCGGACGAGTGTTGAGGGCGATGGTTCTGACATCCATCGGGGTTTCCCCAATGTTGGTTTGCTGACTGCGGTTCTTATTATTCCCGATGTTGACCAACAGAATTAGTTATCGGATAAATAGAATCAAACAAAAACTTCCGCGCTTTCTTATTTCCATTCATCTGCAAGGATTTGCGAAATCTGCAGACGGAAATGGAGTAAAACTGAGCGAGTTTGGTGACATCCTATCTTTCTGGATGTTTGTCGCTCCTTAGCCCTCTGTCACTGTCGATGTATTTGTCTGTGAGTGTCCCGCTGTGTGTGTCAATGTGGTTCAGTTCCTCGTTTTTAGCAATCCCCACTTTATTCACCTTACTTGTGTGGCTTCATATTAAAATCGTACAGAGAAAATAAAAACCGGCTTAAAAGGTTCAGGAGGAATTTTCTTTCTGTATTTCTGAGTGGAGACTGTTCAGTTACTAAGTGTCCGTATGTTACAAAGCGGAGGGCGATTGAAATTTTCACTGAGCAACATTTAAACAGACACCGAGTCCCTGTGGTCGAGTGGTTAAGGCAATGGACACATCGAGAGAATGAATTTGTAAATACAAACAGTCCAAACTGATACCCCTCGGACATTAGGAACTGTATTTCTTCTCGAAGCTGTTCCACGTGTGACATTTGCAGCTCTGATGTAAAACTTCAACTCTCACTCCACTGATTCGGGCGGAGCTCTTGTGCGTTTCCGTTTTCAATCAATAAGTAAATCAGTCCTGTTTTAACAGTTTGTACCAGATCAATAAACCTTCATTGCCTGGCCGGGAATCGAGTCCGGGCCACGGCGGTGAAAGGGCCGAATCCTTACCTCTAAATCACGAGTAAAGCTGTCTAGAACTCTTGCAACGTGCTTTATCTGGGCCACATTTGCCATTGTTCAGACACTTTCACCGGAGGTGTTTTTAAGGGGTAGCTGCAGTGAAGGATTGGCACCAATATCGTGTCGTTCAACTGGTCTGGTTCCAAATCCTGCTCAGGAATTTAAGAAAAGCTTTGAGTTTGCTCAGTGTCTTGACTTCAAAAGCGAGGATGTAAGAAAGTACATTCCCCCAAGCGTGTAATAAAATGTCGGAATGACTGGGTAATTATGCTGGGAAACGTAAAATTATAGACAGTTACAGCAAAGAAAGAGGCCATTCGGCCTGGCGCGCTGCTTTCAAAGAGCAGTTGTGATTGGTTGGTCAGGAGTGATATTTGTGTCAGTGTAAACAGTCGGCAGTAAAATCTCTCACATCACCGTGGCAGACATTCATCACTGAAAGCAACTGAACACTTCAAATTCTGCCGTTTTCATGTCGCATCTTTAACTTCCTGTTCTCCCTTTCAGGCATTTCCAGGTCTATCAAATATCATTCATGCAGAATGTTGTCCTGTTCCTCGTTCAACTAGGAGACTTACTGTGAGTGGTATAGTACAGTTGGCTCCATAGCTCAGTGGTTTAGAGCACTGGTCTTGTAAACCAGGGGTCGTGAGTTCAATTCTCACTGGGGCCTGCGATTAATTTTTATGAAACTTGGTAACAAGGTAACTTTTGAGCAGAGCACTGTAAATCCAAAATCAAAAAACACCTGGAAAAACTCAGCAGGTCCGACAGCATCTGCGGAGAGGAATATAGTTAATGTTTCGAGTCTGTATGGCTCTTCAACAAAACCTGTATCGGAAGGTCATGTCAGTGGGCAACAAGATGGCAGATGCAATATAAAGTCGGCAGGTGCGATTATGTTCACTTGGTTATAAAAATGAGAACAACAGAATGCTTTTAAAATGTGAGAAATCTGTAAGTGCTGATGTTCAAAGAAACTTGGCTGTGCTTGTACAAGCAAAGTAGAAAGTTAGCATGCAGGATCAGCATGTTGGCCTTTATTGCAAGGGGATTGGAGAGCAAGAATAAAGAAGTCTTGCTACAGGGTTTCGGTGAGACGGCATCTGGAATCCCGTGTGCTGTTTTCATCTCCACATTTATAAAAAAATAGACTTGCATTGGGGACGGTGCAGGGAAGGTTCACTAAATTGATCTCTGGAATGTGCTGGTTGTCCTAAAATGAAAGGATTTTATTCTCTGGAGTTTAGAAGAATGAAAACTAATCTGATTGAAACCTGTAAAATTCTGAGAGGGCTTGACAGGGTAGACACAGGGATTGTTTCCGCTGGTCAGGGAGTCTAAAACACTGGGGCACAGTCTCAGGGTAAAGGGTCGATAATTTCGGGCTGAGATGAGGAGAAATTACTTCATCCAAAGGGTTGTGAATCTTTGAATTCTCTACCCAGAGGGTTGTGGATGTTCCATCATTGAATACATTTAAGGCCGGGATGGATAGATGTTTGGTCTCTCAGGGGACTAAGGGATATGGGGAACGGGCAGGATAATGGAGTTGAAGCCCAAGATCAGCCATGATCGAATTGAATGATGGGACAAGCTCGATGGGCCGTGTGATCTACTCCTGCTCCTATTTCTTGTGATCATATCTATAATAAAGACAGTAATTCATGCTATAATAAAAACAGAATGTATTATTGGAAGTTCTCAGCGGGTCTGACAACAAATATGAAGGGAGAAACAGAGTGAAGGTTTCGAGTCTAATTTGACACTTTTTCAAACCATAAATTGGCTGCTAGTTATGACATTTTGCACAACATCAAGACAGAATTGAACCCAGGCGGTGAAAGCACCGAGGCTGAACCACTAGAGAGTTAGTTTCCAACTGAAGGTTTAATGGTTTAAGAAATCCTAGGGTCAAGTAGACTCCCTCTCTTCCTGCTTCTACTCATATTACCGACATAATTCTGCTTTGTGTCCTTTGGCTACAAGGAAATGTTGTCCAAACTTTGCCAGCGCTGCTGTTATTCGGTAAATTCTCACACAACTATTGTGTGTCTCCAAATATTGCGTGCAGTTCTGGAATCCGCATCATAGGAAGGGTGTGATTGCACTGGAGAGAGTGCAGAGGAGATTTACCAAGATGTTGCCTGGGCTGGAGAGTTTTAATTATGAGGAGAGATTAGATAGGCAGGGGTTATTTTCCTTGGAGCAGAGGAGATTGAGCGGGGACATGATTGAGGTGTATAAAATTATGAGGGGCATAGATAGAGTAGACAGGAAGGAACATTTCCCCTAGGTGGAGGGATCAATAACAAGGGGGCCTAGATTTAAGAAAAGGGGAAGGAGGTTTAGAGGGGATGTAAGTAAGAATTATTTCACCCAGAGGTTAGTGGAAATCTGGAACTCACTGCCTGAAAGGGTGGTAGAGGCAGAAACCCTCATAACATTCAAAAAGTATTTGAATGTGCACTTGCGATGCCATGGCATAGAAGGCTATGGGCCTAGTGCTGGAAAATGGGATTAGAACAGTTAGGTACTTGTTTGACGGTGCAGATTCGATGGGCTGAAGTTCCTCTTTCTGTGCTGTAGACCTTTATGACCCTATGACTAAATAGATTTATGAATATTCATTTCAAATAACGCGAGAAACTGAAAGAAACATGTGCATAACATCCAACCTATTACAAAGATTGGGTTCAAAGCAACGAATAGAAATTGACTGTCAAATTGCATATATAGAACTGGAACACACCATCACAACGAATGAATCCATTGTCTATTAAAATGTTGCTCAGTGAAAATTTCAATCATCCTCCGCTGTGTAACATACAGGCACTGAGTCAATAAGCAGTCTCCACTCAAATAAACACAAAGGGTCAATCTCCTCTTGCAACTTTTCAACCTGTTGTTATTTTCTGTACCATTTACCATGAAGATATAATACGAAAGTGAATAAGGTTTGCGACGGTAAAAAATGTGTTCACTCCTCGGTGAACTGAACCACATTGAGACACACAGACACATGCAGCGTGAGTAATAGTGGGCAAGGTTTTATCTCTAAGGAGAGAAAAAAACTCTCAGAACGCAAGTATGGCACAAATTAGTTCAGTTTTGTATCATTTCTGACTGCAAATTCCGTGAATGCTTCTGGGTCAACAGAAATGAAGCAACACGGAAGTGAAGCAGGAAAACCATACGGGAACGTTTGGAAGGTTCCATTTAACCAATAGGTCATTCTGGAGGCAGCAAAACGAAGGAACAGCGAGAAGTCCAGTCAGCAGGACTCTAACCCACGTGGGGAGGCCCCAATGGACTTCAAATCCATCCCTTTAACCACTCAGACACGGCTGCAGGCCTTATACCAGCGTCATTGTTGTTCATGTAAAATCCTGGAATGGTTACAGCAGAGAATGAGAACATTCAGCCCCACCTATTCCCAGTCACCCTGCAATTCCTACAGCCTCCCTTGTTCTACCTACCAAGACGAACCACGTCATATGTCAAATACCCCGAGCCTATTCTAAGGGATTTGATGAAAGGTCTGAAAGACAAACCAACTGAAACTTTGGCAATGGTGGGATTAAAATCCATGACTTAATAGGAACTGGTGCTTAAATCCAATGCCTGAGACCACTCGCATACGCTACTGCTGGCAATATGATAGTAACCATCGCCTTGATTGGTAACGGTACTGAATTAGAATGTAACAAATAGCAACAGGAATACACCATTTTGTCTTTCGAGCCCCTCACTGTACCATAAAATCAGAGCCAAAAACAACATATAGAGACCATTCAGCCGGGTCAGAGGAACAGAGGCCATTCAGCCCTTTGACCCTGCTCAACCATTCAATAAGATCAAGGCTGATCTGGTTGTGGTCTCAACTCCACTTTTCTGTCTGTCTGTCCGTCCCCACCCCCACCCTCACCGCCCCCCATAACCCTTGACTCCCTTCTCTACCAGAAATCTGTCCAAATCAGCCTTGAATAAATTCAATGACCCAGCCTCCACTGCTTTCTGGAGGAAATTCCTCAGACTAACGACCCTCTGAAAAACAAAAAAAAAAACTTCATCTGCGTCTGAAAAGGGAGACCTCTTACTCTTCTGGAATTAACTCACCTGGCCCCTCTCCCCTACCTTTTCCCTGGACATGTTGCAGTATTTGGTCCAATTCCCTTTTGAATTCCGCTGCTGAATCTGCCATCCCCACATTCTCTGTCTAACCCAGCCGCCGGATCCATCCCTCCCAGGTCGCCATGTGGAAATGCATGGTGACCCTGCACTGAAGAACAGGTCCCAGGCATACTCAGCTACTTGACAACAGAACAACATGAAGTGACTATTGTGGAAAATTGAATGAGACAACATTTTAAATCATCAAGATATTGACACACACACCTTAGCGAAACTGGCTTTCAAACAATCAGGATAGAATTAAACACACCAGTACCTATCAGAGGGAGTAAAATTAAAGTGAAGAGGGAAACAGAATCTAGATTTAGAAAATATCCACAAGGTGGATGAAGGTGAATAGTGAGCTAGAGAATGTTTAAAGTCCATGCATGAACTTCTGTTTGAACCAGATGTATTTACCACATGTCAATAATTTAAAACTGTGTGAGATGATCTGCAGGTGCGGAGGATGAATCTCAGTCGATAGTTATCACATTTAGTGGATAAAGTTTTCACATTTACTCTTGGTGGCAGCTCAAGGGTTTGTGTTGCTGATTCTGATCATTCTAGTAGCTTTAGTATGTTATCCACGGTTTGTCAGAAAGAAATTAGGAAAACAAGCTCGTAGCTTAGAAATAGTGAGGTTAGTCAGAAATCAGTTATGAGAAATCAATAAGGATATTCCCTTCTCAAGGTGGGGAGATCTCTAAGAAATCACTGTCTAATAACCTTATAAAATCTTCAAAAATGTATTGAACATTGTAGGAATGGCTCTTCCTCCCCCTCTCTCTCTCGCTTAGGAACAAAGATTCCTGGCTTGACAAACATAGGACAACATATCCCAATGTTACCTCATAGGGATAGACTCGGGAGTTAGGGAACGGAATTTGTAGTGGTGACTGAAGCCAATCGCTTTGATCTTCACAATTCTTAAAAGGAGCAAATTTCTGCTCATCCTGTATGGAATGTTGGATAAGCAGTTTGATAATTTAGTAACAGTGGAGGAATGGAGAGGGATGGTGGTGAGGGAGAGCTGGGTGTTGTCAGTGTACATGTGAAAACTAACAAGGTGCTTTTGGATGATGTCACCTAGTGGTAGCATGTAGATGATAAATAGGAGGGGCCAAGGATAGATTTAGTTTAGGATGGATGATGACGGTGGATTTAAAGGTGAGAGGGACAGTACCAGAAGAGAGAGAGAAAAAAACATGAATAATATCAGCCGACATGGAGAAGGTGAATGGTCAGCAGTTCAGTGAGAATAGGGTCACTGGAGCAGAAGGCGAGTCTCATGGACAAGGTGAGCACTGAGAGGCTGTAAAGGGAAATAGGAAACTGGAGAAAGATCTGAGTTCAGAGCTCGGACATGGGGGATCTTCAGAGACAGTTGACCCGGTGAACTAGTGGGAGGAAGGGAAGCAGCAGAGGCAACTGATCGGATTGACTCAATCTTAGTGACAAAGCAGCTCCATGAGCTACTCACACTTGCTGTTGGAGGTGAGAACAGAACAGGCAGGGGAGAGAGAGAGCACTTCAAAAGGAACTAACTTCTGTAGAGAAATGAAAAAGACTCGACACACTGTGTGTTCGACACAGAGCTAGTTTATTTGACTCTTATCCAGAATTTTAACCCCTATAACTGGGTTAGAGTTTATTAACATCAGCAGAAACAGACCCCATAGAACATGGTTCAGTCCCAAATGTGATTAACAGCAAAATCCAATGACTGTAGTTACTTGTTAACTTGAGTTAATGTTTCAGAGTCTATGTGGACTCAAAACGTAAACTTTGTTTTTCTGTTCACAAATGCTGCCAGACCTGCCGAGTCTTTCTACATTTTGTTTTATTTCAGATTTGCAGCATCTGCAGTATTTTGTCTTTATACTTGTGAACTGGTTGTTATCTCTGCAGTGTGGATGAACAACCAAATGACTTGCCACACTCGGAGCGTGAGAACAGCCTCTCCCCAGTGTAAATTCACTGGTGTACAGTGAGGTCAGAGGATTGCCTGAAGTCAGACCCATTATGAGAGCACCTCAACGGTCTTTCGTCAGTCTGAACATGTTAATAAGGCATCAGTTGCCTGGAACATTTCAAGCACTTCCCGCAGTCCGGGCATTTAAAAGGCCTCATCAGTGTGAACTCACTAGTGTGTCTGCAGATGGGATAACTGAGTGAATCCCTTTCCACAGTTGGAGCAGTTGAATGGTCTCTCGTCAGTGTGAACATGTTGATGGGAACCAATGAACATTCTCCACTCTCACAATCCGCCGCTTCCGGCTTCTCTCCGGCACCAACCTCAGGCAAAGAGAACAGGAGACTCCGAGCATGCGCCGTCCACTCGGACAACCCGCGGCAGATAGAGCGGTTTCTGAGGCGCACGGAATTGTGGGTAATCAGACCGCCATTAGAGACCGCGTCTCAGTTTAACTTTGCCTGAAACTGGGAAAGCAAGGGGAAGGTTCTGTTCACATAGGGATAGAAAATAAGAAAGATCAAGTTCCAACTCCTGCCATTCGGGCTAGAGATGATAAGGGACGAAAAGGCGGATTTACACATGGGAGCAAATGGCATAGCCGAGAGTCTAAATGAATACTTTGCAACTGCCGTTACAAAGGAAGAAAATGCTACCCAGAACATGGTGAAAGAGGAGGTGATTCAGATTCAGAAAGGTTTAAAATTGAATTCGAGGAGATATTAGATAGGTTATCAATACTTAAAGTTGTGAAACAAAAACAGAGCATTCTGGAAAAACTCAGCCGCTCTTACAGCATATTTGGAATGAAAAAATAAACAATTAATGTTTCGAGTCCGTATGACTTACTGTTTTGTTCTCCCTCCACAGATGCTGTTAGACCTACTAAGTTTTCCCAGCATTTTCTGCTTTTGTTTCAGAATTCCAGCATCCACAGTATTTTGCTTTTGCTTTAAAGTTGTGAAATCACCTGAGCCAAATGAGATGCACCCAAGGATCCTGGGAGAAATAAGAGTGAAATTAACAGAGGCGGTGGCCATAATATTTAATTGTGCCTTGGACTCAGGTGCCGAAAATTTCATAAGTTACACCCTTGTTCCACAATAGGTGTAAGGATAAGCCCAGCAACTGCAGGCCAATTACTTTAACTTCAGTGGTGAGAAACTTCTAGAAACTATAATTTGGACGAAGTGAGCAGTCACATGGACAAATGCAGGTTAATAAAGGAAAAACAACATGGACTTCTTAAGAGAAAATCATGTTTAACTTCCTGGAGTTTTTTGAAGAGGTAACAGAGAGGCTTGATGAGGGCAATGCTCTTGATGTGGTGTACATTGACTTTCAAAAGGCATTTGGTACAGGGCTGCACAACAGACTTTTAAGCAAAGTTATGGCTCGTGGAATAAATGGGACAGTAGCCACATGGATGCGGAATTGGCTCAGTGGAAGGAAACAGAAAATAGTAAATGGATGTTTTTCAGGCTGGTAGAAGGTTTGTAATGGTGTTCCCCAGGGGTCCGTGTTGGGACTTTTAATGATATATATTAATGACCTAAATCTTGATGTAAAGGGAAAAATTTCAAAGTTTGCAGAAGATACAAAAGGGGTTGAAGGAGAAAGGGACCTGGGTGTATATGTCCATAAGTCATTGAATGTGGCAGGAGAGTGATTGAGAGAGTGATTAATAAAATATACAGTATCCTGGGTTTTATTAATAGGGGCATAGAGTAGAAGAGCAAAGAGGTCATGTATAAGTCACTCGCTTGGCCTCAGGTGGTATTTTGCATCCATTTCTGGGCACCACACTTCAGGAAGGATGTGAAGGCATTGGAGAGGGTGCAGAAAAGATTCACAAGCTTGATTCCAGGGAGGAAGGACAGCTCATAAGAAGATAAATTGGAGAAAGTAGGACTGTTTTAATTAGAGAAAATATGGCTGAGAGGATATTTGGCACAGTTATTTAAAATCAAGTGGGGGCTGCACAGAGTAGATAAGGAGAAACTGTTCCCACTCATCAAAGGATTGAGAACAGGAGGGCATATTTTAAAGTGAACAGTAAAATAATCAACAATGATATGAGAAAAATCCTTTCACGCAGTATCTGGTTAGGGTCTGGAATGCTTTGTGTGGGAGTGTGGTGGAGGCAGGTCCAATTGAAGCATTCAGGCAGGAATTAGGCAGTTATCTGAAAAGGAAGAATATACAGGTTTATGGGGAAAAGGCAGAAGAATAGGACTGGTTGAGTTGCTCATTCAGAGAGCCAGTGCAGACACGATGGGCCAAATGGCCTCCTTCAGCCCCAAACCAAATCTATAATGTGGTAGAATTTATTGGTTCATTCTGACAGTCAATCTCTATCAATACGTTTGTAACAGAGCAACATCCCATTGTTCTCCCAGCTTTACATTCTAACAGAAATTTCTAGGTGTTTGCAGCGCTGTGATCTTGTGGTGTGGACAATAACATAGACAATGTTATTGTCCATACCGCAAGATCACACATCAATCTTGTGGAAAGGGTCTGATACATCGAGAGTGATATGGTCTGCAAAATACAATCTGTGTGAGTCATTGGGATATGATTGTGTAATAGTTCAAGGAGATCTGACCACTCACTGAGTGAGTCCGTATAAGTGTAACTTAGATACACACAGCTTGTGTCATAGTTCAGTAAGATCTGACTACTTAATGAGTGAGTCTTTATGAGGGTGAGATTCTGCTAACATAGGCATTGCAAATTAAGAGTGACAAGGTCCATCTCCTAACATTTGCATCCTGCAATAATGGACCTGTTGGCAAATTCTTTGTAATGAATCTTTTTCAATAAGTCTGTCACAAACTAACACCCTATTGTTCTGCTGTGCTTTATATTTTAATGGGCATTTGCAGACATTTTTATTGCTATGAGCTTGGGTAGTGGCTATGTCTTCACTCTTCTCTGTTGATCTCATCAAGAAGGGCTGCTGCAGAAAGAAAGACTTGGTCTGTCAGACGCGGTCACTGTGAAAGTGATAATGAAACATCTGTGTGTCAAAGTTCAGTGACACCTGATCACTTACCGAGTGTGAATCTATGAAAATGTAACTCAAATAATCTCAGCTCCTGCAGGTGATTCTCTGGCTACAATGACATAGATAAGAAAGGAGTCAGGAGCATGTAGTCCCACCCAGCTGGACACCAGTGCAGAAGCATTGGGGGAGGATGGTTCGGTCAATGGTGTCAAAGACCACAGACAGGCCAAGAAGGACAATGAGGGAGAATTTACCTTTGAACATTCACAGGGGATGTAATTTTTGACTTTGATGAGAGCTGTTTCAATATGGTGGCAGGGGCAGTTTTCGTAATGGTGGGATTGAACCATGGAGTTTCATGAAAGATTGGCATGGATTTTGGAGGTGACCAGGACTTCGGAGAGAAAAGGGTGGAGAGAAATGGGGAGATAGTTTGCAAGGGCATTGGGGTCAAGGATTGGTTTTATTGAGGAGGGAGTGATGATGGCAGATTTGAAGGAGAGGGAAATTGCTTCAAAGGAACTAACTTGTGTTCGAAATATTAAAAAGACTCAACGCACTGTGTTTAACACAAAATTGATTTATTTGATTTTTATACAGAATATTAACCGGAATGACAGGGCTGGGGTTTATTAACATCAGCAGAAACAGACCCCAATGAACATGTCCTGGATGTGATTAACAGCAAAATCCAATGCAGTTACTTATGAAATCACTGGTGTTTCACCCGGTTAGCCGACCGAGTGTTGGAAGTGATTCACTCAGAGCAGGTGAACAGCCACTCCCCAGTGTGAACTCGCTGGTGTGCAGTGAGTTGAGATGATCGCCTGAACCCAGACCCACAGTGAAAGCACCTGAACGGTCTCTCATCAGTGTGGGACACCAGTTACCCAGAACTTTTAAAGCACCACTCGCAGTCTGGGCATTTAAAAGGCCATTCGGCAATATGAATTTGTTGATGTGTCTGTTGGTGGGATGACTGAGTAAATCTCTTCTCACACTCGGAGCAGCTGAACAACTTCTTCCCAATGTGAATTCGCTGGTGTCTCAGCAGGGTGGATAACTGAGTGAATCCCTTCCCACACTCCGTACAGGTGAATGGCCTTTCCACAGTATGTGTGCTGATGCATGGTGAGTTCAGATAAATGCCTGAACCCAGTCCCACAGTGAGAGCACCTGAACGGTCTCTCGTCAGTGTGAACACGCTGGTGCGCCAGCAGGTTGGATCAATCAGTGAATCCCCTCTCACATTCGGAGCAGGAGAACAGCTTTTCCCCAGTGTGAACCCGTTGGTGTATCACCAGGCTGGATGACTGAGTGAATACTTTCCTACAAAAGGAGCAAGTGAATGGTCTCTCCCCAGTGTGAACTCGTTGGTGTGTGAGCAGATTGGATGAATTAATGAATCCCTTCCCACACTCTGGGCAGGTGAACAGCCTCTCCCCAGTGTGACTGTCCTGATGAGTTTCCAGTTGAACTGTATAAGTGAATCCCTTCCTGCAATCTGCACATTTCCACAGCTTCTCCCTGTTGTGACTGTATTTATGTTCTGACAGGCCAGATGATTTGCTAAAACCTCGTCCACACACAGAACATGCGTACGGTTTCTCCCCACTGTGAACTGTGCTTTTTCCTTCCATGTTCAAAATCTGATGGTATTCAGGTTACGATAAATTGGGTGAGTCCATCAGATCCTGATGTGATGTTTTGTTTCACTTCCCCAAATTAAAATCCTCCCCTTCTAATACCCTGTGAAATTGATTTAAAACAGAAAAAAGGGAGTGAGAGAGAACCCACAAAAACACAAAGGCACGTTGTGAAATTGAGCTGAATGAATCTGGGAATTTGTGGGGCCGGCACGAGGAAAAAGTGACCATGAAAACTGTTGGATTGTCATAAAAACCCAACTGGTTCACTAATGTCCTTCAGGGGAGGGAACCAGTTGTCGTGGTCCATGTACGTACTAATGACATAGCTAGAACTCGGAAAGAGGTTCTGTAACAAAACAAAAACAGAATTACCTGGAAAAACTCAGCAAGTCTGGCAGCATCGGCGGAGAAGAAATCAGTCAACGTTTCGAGCCTCCATGGCCCTTCGGCAGAACTGCAGCATAGTTTCAACAAGAGAGAAATATAAATTGGTTTAAGGTGGGTGGGGGGAGGGGGGGAAGAGACACATTGAGGGTGTGGTGTGAGCAGATAATCAAAAGATGTCAGAGACAAAAGGGTCAAAGAGGTGTTGAAGGTGGTGGTCTTTGTCTGAGAAAAGTGCTAATTAAGAATGGAATACAGGATATTCAAAGTACAGCTCTAGTGGGGGTGGGGTGGAAAGACTAAAGGTTTTAGTTTTAGATTTAAAAATAATGGAAATAGGTGGGGAAAGAAGAATCTATATAAATTATTGAAAAAAAGGGGGATGGGGGGGGGGAAAGAAACGGGGTGGGGATGGGGGGAGGGGGAGTTTAAGATCTAAAGTTGTTGAATTCAATATTCAGCCCAGAGGGCTGTAAAGTGCCTAGTCGGAAGATGAGGAACCTCATCTTCCGACTAGGCACTTTACAGCCCTCTGGGCTGAATATTGAATTCAACAACTTTAGATCTTAAACTCCCCCTCCCCCCATCCCCACCCCGTTTCTTTTCCCCCCCCACCCCCCTTTTTTTCAATAATTTATATAGATTCTTCTTTCCCCACCTATTTCCATTATTTTTAAATCTAAAACTAAAACCTTTAGTCTTTCCACCCCACCCCCACTAGAGCTGTACTTTGAATATCCTGTATTCCATTCTTAATTAGCACTTTTCTCAGACAAAGACCACCACCTTCAACACCTCTTTGACCCTTTTGTCTCTGACATCTTTTGATTATCTGCTCACACCACACCCTCAATGTGTCTCTTCCCCCCCTCCCCCCACCCACCTTAAACCAATTTATATTTCTCCCTTGTTGAAACTATGCTGCAGTTCTGCCGAAGGGCCATGGAGGCTCGAAACGTTGACTGATTTCTTCTCCGCCGATGCTGCCAGACTTGCTGAGTTTTTCCAGGTAATTCTGTTTTTGTTTTGTTTTGGATTTCCAGCATCCGCAGTAGCTTTTAGCTTTTTGTTTTTATCTAAGAGGTTCTGTAAAGTCAGTATAAGGAGCTAGGTACCAAATTATGTAGCAGAAACTCAAAGGTAATAATCTCTGGATTATTACCTGAGCCACGTGCAAATTGGCATCGGGCAAATAAGACTGGAGAGACCAATGCGTGGCTCAAAGATTGGTGTGGGAGAACTGGGTTCCGATTTGTGGGGCACTGGTATCAGTGCTGGGGACAGTGGGGGCTGTACCGTTGGGACGGTTTACACCTGAACCATGCTGGGATGAGTGTCCTCGCAAATTGCATAACCAGGGAAGTAGAGAGGGCTTTAAACTAAACAAGAGCAGTGAGGGATCAAGCTTGGGCCGACTTTGACAACAAGATTTCGAACGCCTCTATCAAATCTCCTCTTTATATTCCCTTCTCCATGGAGAACAGTCCGAATTGTTGCATCTATCTACGTAATTGAAATTCAAACAGCCGATGCAGCCAGGCTGGTTGTTTTTTCTTTCTACTCGCAGTCAAATGCCGCATTGTCCAATTCAATTTCTTGTCAATTTAGCATTCAGGTATTGATAGTGGTGATTGGGATTGGGGTGGTGATGGGATATTAAGTCAGTGAATGCGAAGGAGACTAGTTAGTCTCTCTTGTTGCGGATGATCAAATGCAGGACATTTTCTGATGCGTCTCAGCTGCCAAACATCAAGTCAAGCCTCATTTGTCGAGGATATCTTGCGTGTGAATGTTGTCTGTTTGAATCTATGAGCCGTAGCAAATGGTACTGCACGTGGCACAAACATCAGGAAACGTGCTCGTTTCTGACCACATGAAACTAACTGATCAAGCAGCTGAAGATGGTTGGATATAGGGCCCTCCTCTGAGCAACTCCTTCAGCCATGTTCTTGAAATAAGCTGGTTAGAGTACCTCAAACAGCCATATTTCATTGCGTTAGGAATGATTTCAGCCACAAGGGAAATGTCCACTGGACCCATTGCCCGCATATTTAGCAGGGTTACTTTGGAGCATACATAGTTTAAAACTGTTTTGACGTAAATCGTAGTCATAAGGAGCAGGGTAACTCTATTGGAGGTCAAATTGAATCTATTAGGTGATTGTTGTATAAGTGCCCCTTTTCATTTTTATCTCTTATGACCCGGGGACGCCGCTGCCCAGGCCAGCATTCATTGCCCCTTGATAATGGACCTAGAGAAGGTGACAGTGAGCTTCCCTCTTGAACCACTGCCGTCCATGTGGTGAACGAACACCCACAGTACTGTTAGAGAGGGAGTTCCAGGATTTTGGCCCAGCGACAGTGATAGAACAGCGATATATTTCCAAATCGGGATGTTGAGCGGCTTGGAGGGGAACTTCCATGCGGTGGTGTATAGGCTGCCCTTGTCCTTCTAGATGATGCTGGCCATGGGTTCGGATGGTGCTGTATAAGGAGGATTGCTGAGTTCCTGTCGAGCATCTTGTAGATGTTACACTTTGCTGCCACTGTGCATCGGTGCTAGAGTGACTGTGGGTGTGGTGCCAATAAAGCGGGTTGGTTTCTCCTGCATGGTGGATAGGCTCTTGAGTTTTCTTGAAGCCGTAATCACCTGGCAAGCGGAGTGCTTTCCATCAGAGCCCAGGCTTGTGCATTGTAGATGGTGGACACTCTTTCGGGAGACAATAAGTGAGTTATTTGCCTCAGGATTCCCATATTCTGACCTGCTGGAGCAGCTACAGTATTTATATGGCTAGTCCAGTTCAGCTTCTGGTCAATGTTAACCCCCCCGCCAGGATGTTGTTAGTGGGGGATTCTGTGATTCTAATGTTATTGAATGTGAAGAGGCGATGGTTTGATTCTCTCTTGCTGAAGATCTTCATTGCCTGGCACTTGTGTGGCGCGAATGTTGCTTGCCACTTGTCAGCTCAAGCCTGGATATTGCCCACGTCTTGCTGCATTTGGACACGGACTTTATCATTATCTGAGCTGTCTCCAATGGTACTTAACATTGTGCAATCATCAGCGAACATCCCCAATTCTGATCTTAATGTGGAAAGAAGTTCATTCTTGTAGCAGCTGAAGGTGTTTGAGCTGAGGACATGATGCTAAGGGACTCCTGCAGTGATGTCATGGAACTGAGATGATTGACCTCCAACAATCACAACAATCTTCGTTTGTGCGAGGCATGACTATTGCCAGCGGAGCGTTTTCCCCTTGCTTCCTATTAACCCATTTTTTGCAGGAACCCATTGATGCCACCTTTGATCAATGCCAATGTGAAGTGCAGTCACTCTCACCTATCATCTGGCAGTTTAAACTTCTGGATCATGCTCTGAACTGCTTCACCTCGCAGACTCGAACAACATTAAGTCATGGCCCAGAAATATAATCAATCTGTAGAATTTTGGAAAACGTTGATGCTCAGAAAAAATGAAAATGTCAATAAAGTTCCTGTCAACTTGAAATGAACAGAGTTGGAAATAGCAGAAGTGGAGAACAAAAAAATGGGGCAATGCAAAGAGGCAGAGAGAGAGAGAGAGCATTTGATGGCGAGAGAAACACCTTGAATGAGATATATAAAGTAAACGATTAAAGGATCTGAGCAAAGTTTGAGAGTACCTATGGCCAGCAATTAAGCCTGTATATCATTGTTATATAAGAGTTTAATTCCTAAACACAATGAAGTAACATGCGGCCAGCAATAAAGGACATTGATAGCGGAGTACAGACTACGATAACAGACTGTCATTAGTTACATCAGTGTCCCTGGAGCCCTGAAAACTTGGTCCAAACTGGATATGACTATCAATACTCTGAAGAAATTGGATTATATAACTTTCCCGGGAACTGGGTTATAAAAAGTCATCCATTTCAGCCTTGCACTCCCAAAGTGAATGCATCAAATGAAAAATATTACTCAGTGTAATTCCTCTACTTGTGATTGACAAGGCTTTTCATCATCATTAGATCAATCATGGAGGAAAGCAATGTTCAATCTTTATTGAAGCTACCGAATGTGCAGCCCAACAAAACCGAAAGAAATTAACTTGAGCCGCTGGAATGGTATGTCAATCAGCAACGCCAACAAGAGCTCGGGGTGAAAACGAAATGTTCCCAATGACCCCGCCCAGGTTCCCCGAGCGAATTCAGAATCAATACGGAGGCGTGGGGTTGGATTTAAATGCAGATTTGAATCGGGACAATTGGAAATTTCCATTCCCTGAATGACAGTATGAAACTAGGCGGGTACATGGAGAGCTCTGGTGCCACTTCACGGATATGTTCGGCGTCAGCTCAAAAATAAGCAGAATTTAATTGTATTCAATTTCACAATTTCCTACTGTGCGATTGAATCTCTTCGTAGCCACCCCAGTACCATACCAAAAGATCACAATACTATCCCGTCAGGCACACGTTAATTTTTGAACATTAAGGTTGATAATACAATTGAACTGGCAGTGTACACATCGAACGAATGTTGAATAAACTTTCTGTTTTTCTTTATTGCCATTAGAAGCAGAGACAGAATTACTGCAACAATATGTACAGCTATGTTCATTGTTTATGCCATTTCGTAACTAGATTGAAGTTGCATTTAACTGCGCCCTTCAACTCTCCTCTGAATTTAGTCTGGGTCCCTGCATATATACACGTGTTGGTGCAGGAACTCAAGAGTTGAAGCATGTAACCGCTTTCCTGCAGAATAAATTTCGGGTCATTGGAATTAGAACCGATTGAATAGTTATTGCCTGTAAGTTTCACAAATAAGAAATTAACAACATATGTCAACCACAGCAGGAGGAAGCTGCCCGAAATGGCGAAGAGTAAAATGATGGACTTTCTGCGGTTCTCCATCTCTGGGTCACTGTGATTCTGTCCATTGTTTTGGGCTCGGAGCCTCCTCCGGGATCCACTGACTGATAGAATATGTCTGACAGTCAGTACATTGAGTAGAGAAATCAGGATGAAAGGGAGACATGGAGTTAGAATACGATCGAGCCAGGCAAACGCTGCCCATGGGACGGAAACATAAACAATTTCCTTCATGCGGCACTGCCACGGTATGTTATTGATGACATACAAAGGTGAAGTAAAAAGGCGCGTTTTTCAAACAGAGAAGCGCACAGACCATTCCACTAACCAGAGCTGCTGTTTTCTCAGTGCAGTATTTCAATTTCAGCTGCTGGTAGCAAATGGCGACGAAGCGATCGAAGGTGAAAGCGACAGTTAACCAAACAGAACTGTCTCTGGAAGTGCCGCTGAGTACAATAACCAGGCTGCAGCCAGGTGTGGTGGAAAGGAAACTGACTTCGAAATAGATAGCACGAAGCCGGATTAATATCACAGCAGTGATAATGACAAGGAGATCTGTCACCGCCATGGATACCAGATAGTAAGTGATACATCTGGACAGACCGCATCTTCCTCGGGAAAGGATCACAATCGTCACCAAGTTAGCTGCAAGACAGAGAGAAGGACGGAATTAGTGAGCAGTGTCACAGCTACAACATCACTTTGGCGGCAGAATGGTATGAAACTTGCACCAGTCAACACTGAAACTGATTGGTTTAACAATGTATCACTCTTTGTCCAACAAAACAGATGAATGTTCCAAATAAAACCTGAATGCCGAACAGAGAAAATTAAGCGTTTTTTTAGATTCGTGCAAATTTTATTTATCACTGAAATAGAAGGAACATCATTACATCGACGTAATAACAATGTTAACTTCGAAGCAATTATAATAAAATACAATGCGTTGATTCATATTAAGCCATAGTAAATGATGACAATATGAACTACAGAAGAACGGTAATAAAAGTAGATAGATGCTAATGACATGAAGTTAGATATGGTTAATAAGAAGCTGGTAATAAATTTAATTAAGGATCAAAGTTGAGCAAAAATATGACTTCCGCCAATAATATTGATTGAATTCGGCCTCTACTCCTGTGAAAGAAATCAAGGAGGATCAGCAGTTCTTCTGCCGTGCACTGAATCCATTAATGGGAAATGTCATCGCCAGCGAGGTCCTGCTAAAGTAGGGAAGGAGATTATTGATTCCTCTGCATTTATTTCTGATATATCTTGCCAGTGGAATGTTGTTTATGATTCACAGACAGAGACATCTGCTCTTCTAACATTGGCAGTAGTTCCTGTAATTTGAAGAAGCAGAACGACCTACGCTCACCTCTTCATGAGAAGGACGGCAGGCCTGACGGTGTTGCAGTTCTCCAGCAAAGCACTGGGAGTACGGAGCTAGATTATAGACTCGGGGTCTGGAGCGGAGTTCAGCCTTACTGCCTTCTGATGCAGCAGTATAATTCGACAATATTTTTCCACTGAAATAAAGTGACTGAGTATGAGTAGAGTGAACTTCGCCTCTGAAAGATCGTATACAGCATGGACAATAACATACATCTATTGGTAGAGTTGATGAAGCAGTTAATGTTAATCAGGGATATCAGAAGCTATTCATGAACTTCAGAACAAGTCATTGATTTTAATGGTAAGATAACGTCGCTCCTTGGGCAAAATTAACAACTACAAATATGACGAGTGCAAACAAAAACAGCTGAAAATGCTCAACATGTTGCAAGCAGCTTCTTTCAAGATGGAAACAACAATAGAAAGAAAAGAATCACATCAACCTGCTACAGTACTTCGAACCTAGTTTAAAACCTCTATACACAGAGTGCATTACATTTTCAAAAATATCAATTTCATGACATTAAATGTTTCTTCTTGCATTTCCATCATCTACAAATATTTGTACCGTTCACACTTAAGGAAATTGGGCATTGGAAGATCGTCAAAGCAAGAGTAATATCCACGGAACTGTGAGGTGTGAACAAAATTATGCAATTCCAGAGCAGTTGTAGACGAGGATGTACAATAATGCCTCTTGGAAATGCAACAGCATATTGTAGAATACAATGTCCTTACAATAATACACAGAAAAATTATATTCTAACTGGATTCCCTATTATAGAGACGGAGTTCAATTTATCTTTCAACAAGAGACCGCAGAAGGTACGTAGTGGAGATTAATGGTACTACAGTGATGGAATAGAATGCTCATATAGCTGCTGAGAGAAAAAGCGTGAACTCTGTGCTATGCAATCCGCAACTCTTAGTTGGCACAGTTAAAGATTGATTTGTCCAGTTATTTATTTTCGGCAAATGTTTACCTGGAACACCGAAAGCAGCAAGAACAGAATAATAAACGGCGAATGCTGGTCCATTTCCGGGAGCATGCATTTTCGTGAGAGTATTATTCTGGTGTCCTCTTCCCTCTGATTTAAGCTGCGTGGCAGACACATTTATATCTAATGCCCACCGCCAGAGGGGCAATTAGCTTGCAACATCAAAGCTGTTAGTTACAGTCATCTGAACAAACAAATTAATGCAGTCATTATCATGCTTATGTTAATTATTGCAACATAATGCACTCGAACCAAAACGACTACTTTCCAATGCAATATAACACAGTTATAACTATATTTATACATAGCTGCAACAAAATTTACCTAACTGATGTGAAATTACTTTAACCTACAATTAAATGAGAGGTTTCGTGAGCGATCTATAATTGGTGCAGTTCCTATGACGGCTCAAATGGCATTTGATAAGCGTCATAAAATTGTCTTGAACACAAATCTAAAACGTGCTGGGGAAAATGGATAGGTGCGGTGTAGCATCCTCACTGCTTCACGATTCAGAAAGCCTTTGTCCCAACACTTCAAAATATCATATTCTATTTGAAACGCCTGCATCAACACTTCTAATACTGTAAGTTGTACTTTGTACCATTGTGTTATCACTTCAAGTACCTTTCACCACAACTAAGGCTTTGCTTCCTATGTCTTGCCACTTAAATTGCAATAAACTAAAGTTTAAACTTAGATATTTGCTCTGCAAGTTGGCTCTACTGTATTTTACGCCCATTAAACCCTGACATCTAAGATATTATGTTTTACATTGTCATAGTGAATTTTCACTTTAACCACATCATATTTTTTATCAGCCCTCTGCCTTATCTTTTTCTACATCAATGTTCACACAGTGAAACATATGGGTCCGTCACTGATATATGCAAAACAAACAAGCTACCTTAAATTTAACTGAATCATAATAATTTCTACTATCGCCTGGCACAACTGATAACACCTTGACTATTGCAATTTCATTCTGTATCACTAAGGCCAAGAACAGCGATTCCAAACCCACCTTTCGTGCTGAACCAGCTGTGAACTTACTAAAGTATCACAGCATCTTTTCAGTGCTGAAGGAGGGCACTGGACCCTTCGAAACTGCACTGGCTCACTGAAAGAGCATTCCACCTAGTCCCACTCCCCTGAAATATTCTTGTAACCATGCACATTTTCTCCTTTCAGGTAGCAATCCAATTCCCTTCTGAATTCCCTTCAAAATCTTCTGCACTGATTTTAAAGGCACTACCCCAACTGTGTATTCAACGTTAATTTTATTCTATTTAGTGTAAGCCTATATGCAATCTCCCTCTGTTGGTACACTTTTTTCACTTCTTACATAATTTCCTATATTGGACCTGATTTACCCATGTGTCTGTTTAGGGTTCTTGAGGGAAAATGGCCGGTGAGATAAACGACAAAACAGATATAACAGCCTCTGTAACAGGTTGAACAGCAAGAGGAATTAGATTGTCTATATCGACAGGGGAAAATAAGGAGATGCTTGGTCAGAATAAAATTCCTTTGCAAATTCCATTTCAAATGAACTTCATTTTGTTTTTAAAGCTGTTTAAGATTCCCCAGCCTAAGTCTTCGTGACATTGGGTCAGGGGAACTTTGTTAGTGTCCACACACTGAGCATGGACACGGCAGAAGCTCCTGCACCTCTTTCAATATTCTTTTTCTTCAATCAGAGATTTCAAAAGGGAATTCGAAAATGAATTGAAAGTGTCAAACATCATGGTTATGTAGAAAGAAAACGAAATTGAGGCTAATTGGAAAGAACATTGCAAAAAGCTGTTATTGATATGATGGGTTGAATGGTCTCCTCACGTGCTATGCCATGTTATGCTGACATTATCAGATTAATTTGACGACAGCATTTCTAAATCTGCCGCCTGAATTCCATTTCCGAAAATCAAAGGCCCAAAGTGCTGCTGCAGGACCTCACAGTTTAACATGATGTGTAGGTGCCTCTGGCTCTGTCAGGTATTGTTCTGTATTGGAGTGGTTATCACATGTGAAAGGTCCCCGCTTTGAAACTGGGCAGAAACATGATCAAAATCTGTTAATTTAATGGTAAGCAAATACCCAAAATAACACGTTTGATACTAAATATTAAGGGAATACAGTGTCTCACAGCCACTTGTCCCGTTCATCCGTCAGTTAACGTCACAAAAACACATCATCCGCTCATTATGACGTTGCTGGTTGTGAGAGTTTGCTGAGCGCTAATTGGCTGCCGCGTTTTCTATATCACAACAATGGCGACACTTCAAAATGTCCTTCATTGTCTGGAAAGCGCTTTGAGACGCCCGCTGGTCGGGAAAAGCGCTATAAGCATTGACCAGGAGGCAGGGCTGTAAGGTACTATATTCAACAAACGTGAATGAACAGATTGTGATAATTTTTCTGCCCGATTTCGAAGCACTTGTTAGGCAAACGTAATAACCACTACACTAAATGCAAGTCTGTCTTTCTTTAATTATCTTAAATCCCAGTCCTCTGGCTAGTGACCTCCGTCAGTGGAAACAGTCTCTCCCTATCTGCTCCATCAAACCGCCCCGTCCCCGTTGCCTCCCACACCCATCATTTTGAGCAGCTCCATGAATTCTCCATTTAACCGACATTGCTCTAAAGAGAACAATCCCGGTCTCTATAATCTCTCCACAAAACTGAATTTCCTCATCCCTGGACAAGATGCAAGGCGGGGGATTGAGATGAGGTTTTGGAAAATATTGTCAGTTGGCAGGTGGGAAAATGGAGAAGGAACCAAACCAGAAAAATCAGTCTCCAGCTTTGTGAATCTTTAGAAACTCTTTGGGAACCGGAATCAGTGGAGAATGAAGGGCGAACTTCCCGACTGACCAGTGACAGTCAAGGTACCTTTCCCTTCTTTAAGACGCTGGAACATTGACTCTGATGTTATCAGTGAAATTAACTGATCTAAGACATTGAAATGATTCTCGTTACTGCACATCAGGAATTCAAACCTAATATCGGCTTCAGGACAATCAGAATACTTGGTAACAGACAAGACACCAAAAGGCTCGAAGGGAGACGGCACCGGTTGTACGAGAGCTGGTTCCCGGTGACAGGGATGTGTCTGCATTGGGTGGGATCAGACTGTTTCCATGTATCCATAATGAATGTCCCACTCCTTTATTTGGGAAGAGTAAAACTGAGAAAGGATAATTGTCACTCCAGTCGCAGCAATCTGAAGCTTTCACTCGCTGAGCCATTGGTTTAGGCTACCTTACAGAGTGCAACTGCCTCCATCAAGCCCCTGTGGCGCAATTGGTCATCGCATTCGACCCTTAACTGAAAGGTTGGTTTTTGAGACCACTCAGGGATGAAGCTGTCACTGTTTTCTTCCCGTCAGTACTCATTAAGGCTCTAGTTTGTTTCGGGCCTCTGAAACCACAAGAAAATTCTCTCTCCCCCCTACCCCGCCCCCCACCCCTAAGATGCAAACTCGGCTCTCACCCACTGAGCTCCCACATCAAGCTTTGTTTATGGACATTAATTTCAGATATAACAAAGAAAATGAACGATCATGTACCGCATCTGAATCAATAGAGATCTATGAGGCTATTGGATTGAAACAAGCCCATCAATTAATCGCTCTTCCTCAGCTCCATGGTGAGTGAGACAGGAAAAAGTAATAATATTTCAGCCCCGCACTCTCCAATCACCCGCTTCCAGTGGAAACATCTTATTTTGCTGAATGTTATCTTCAGAAATGGTGAAGACCGAATCTAATGTGGCTGCAAGATCCAGCATTCAGTTCACATTCAACGACAAACACGAATGGGAGCGATTTAACAGCTGAGTGATAGTGTTTTTCACTAGCATCGAATGGAGTAACTTGCACACGTGAAATGAGCGGGATAGCCACAACGCTCCAGGAAAACTTCCCTGCCAGCCAATGGAGCTGTCTGGAATGTCAAACTGTGACGTCATGCAGCAGCACTTTGAGTCTTTGTTGTGAAGAAATGGAATTCGGCTGTTCTCATTAGGAATGCTGGAGACAGACTGATCAACAATGTCATCATCAAATGGCATAGCGCAGTAAGAGGACCTTCCGCCCATTTTATTTATACCAGCTTTTTACAAAGATCTTACCAATTAATCCCAAATTCCTTCTCTCTTTCCATGAATCAGAATTTTCTCCCTTTCAACCATTGCCAAATTCCCCTTTGTAGAAGGAGTTTCTGCAGAATCCATGCAATTTGCCTTAATGAATATTTCCCTTACCCAATGAAATTAAGAGTTGGACTAGGGTTCTTTCTGCAGTTTTCGGCATAAACATAAGTTATTTTTGCAATTCATTTCACGGTGAACTTACAAAAGATGTTTATTCTGATCAGACATGTCCTCAGTATTTCCTCAGTCATGATGACCTTGAACCTATCATTGATTGCCGTACAAACCCATGTGATTCACCAGTCCTTTTGGGAATTCAATCGGTCATCCTTACCTGGTCTGACCTGCACGTCACTCCAGACCCACAGTGACGTGGTTGATTCTCAACCACCCTCCGGAATGGTTTAACAAGTTACACAACTCAAGGGCAATTTGGGCTGGGCAACAAATGCTGGCCAGTGATGCTCATGAAAGAATGAAGATCCATGATGAAGAGCGATACAAAGCGCTATTGTACCATCTCTCCCATTCCTTCATGTTCAATCACAGTATCACTTGCGCCTGTCTTTAGGATGACGCTAGTCTTTGGGTCACACTGGTAGTCATCTTTCAGTCAGTAAGTACCTGAATTTGCATTTGTAAACTCATTAATTTCTGTTGTTGACTAAAGAAACTGCTAGTTTTTGTGCCTAGTCAGTTTTATCCCTCTTGATTTTGAGAATGCTTTTTGAGGCTTGGCGAATGGCAAATTTAATGTGGCGGCAAGATACTATATTCAGTTAATATCCAACAACAAATGTGAATTATGGGACTTTCCCTCACACTTAGATGTGTAATTCTCGATAATATTTCTGCCCATTTCCAGACAGTGGGCCTTTTGCGTGTATGTGATAACCATGTGACCACTACACTACAGAAACAATGGGCAGAACCACAGGGAGTGACTTAGAATGTCAAACCGTGCAGTCTTACTGCACTTCCGGACCCTGTTTTGTGGAAGTACAATTCGGCTGAAAAACATAGCCATGAGGCAGAGAAATTGATCTGACATTAGAATCATAAAATGACACAGCACATCAGCAGGTCATTCAACACTTCACACACGTGCGAACTATCGCACAAACGTTGCCAGCTCTGCAGTTATTGAGCAGATTCCCACAAAACTGCCATTTTTACTAATCTTAATCTGAAATATAATGGAAAAAACATTTAGACCTACCATTTACCTGTATCGAGCCCATTCGAAATCTGAGAAGTTTTTGGATTCAAAGAAACCCCAATCTGTTATTCACGCTTCTTCAGCTACACAGTGAGTGAGACAGGGAAAATCAGCAATATTCCAGCCCCGTGCTCTCCAATCACCCGCTGCCACCAGAAAGTGGCGATTGCAGCTTCAATCAGCGGGTTACTGCCCATCCCTGGGACGCAAGATACTCCAGCCCGGGCCAAACCTCCCAATACACCGAGCACAGGCTCAGGAAAACGCAAGTAGATTATATCCCGGTCACTAAACCTCCGAGTGGCATTTACAAAATGAACAGTGAATGAGTCACAAACAAGAGTAACAGCCACTTTCTAAATCTTTTCACTGGATGTGTTTATTTCATTTTAAATCCTGCTGATTGGAAAATGGCTGAAATAGAGTTTTATGAATAACAGCTTGGAACCATGTTCCTCTCTCCCACTGCAGTACTGATCCTTCCAATGTAAAAACATTCAGGGGCAATGATGAGTTTGACACTCCGATTCGCTCCATGTCCACATTATTAGATGCATCCAGATGCACTGGAGAAGGTGCAAGAAAGATTTACAGGAGTGATGCCAGAACTGAAAACTTATAACATTCAACAACGATTGAACTGATTAAACAGGTTTTCTCTAGAAAATAGGGTGAGGGATGACCTGATCGAAGCCTTTAATATTAGAAAAGGATTTGGAAAATGGCTCAACTTGCACATATACAAGAATAAATAACAGTTAGTCACCAATAAATCCAATGTCCAATTTAGATGCAACGTATTGAACCAGAGATAAAAGCAGAAAATGATGGAAATACTCAGCATATCTGGGAATTGCTGTGGATTGAGGGCCAGAGTTATGTTTTCAGGACTGTACACTGATTCAGTACAGTTCCGCTGAAGAGTCACAGACCCAAAATGAAAAATATGTCTCTCTCGCCACAGACACTACCAGACCAGTTTAGAATTCCAAAATGTTCTGTCTTTATTTTAGATTTACAGCATCACTTTTCCCTATTCCTTAGATTAGAGTGCAGAACTCATTCCCAGAAGGATTTGAGATCCAGGTCTGAGCTGGACACTCCAAGGTAAAGTCACACAGTGAAAATATCATTCACCAGCTGAATGTGAAAATGGATTCATTTGATCATCTGATTAGTTAACACAGAGCAGTCACTTCTGATGGAGGAAATTCAGGTACTTCATGCGTGTAAAGGCTTTCACTCAGTTTGGCTACCTGCTAAAGATTCAGCTTTAAAAGTTCAAAGTATTTAATCCACAATAGGCACATTCTTACTGACAAGACGGAGTTTAAATGTTCAGTGTATGGAAGGAAAAATCACTCTTCACCTCACTTGGTAAGAATCCAGTGAAATGACATCTAACTGTAAGGGTTTGTTCTGTTGCTAATTACACCCAGGATAGAAGTATGGTGGAAGTCCGTGATATTTGTTGTATCAATTGATTTAATAATGTTATATCTTGGCCCTAAATCTTCAGTCATCATCGGATCATAAAAAATAATTTTAGATGCAACAACATCGGCTTCCAATGGCGGATTTGTCACCCAGCATTCAGAGCTGGACAGAATGTGCCCTATCCAGAGCCCAGGGTAATGCGCATGCGCTTTTCGGGATGTAGTTGGCACCTGCGCATTGCGGTCTCCTGTCTGAGCATGCACAGTTCTGTCTTGTGACAGGAGCCGCAGAGAGTGGGTGAGAAAATGGCGACTGGAGCAGAATAACAGAGTAAGTGGGTGCACGAGAGGGATGGAGACAGTGGAGTGGTTAGGGAGGCTTCATAAACACTTGGTGCAGCCCGCAGAGCCTTAATCAGAAACTACAGGCCCCACGTTTACAGCGAAAAGACTGGCAATGGCTGGGTCTCTCCATCTGCTCGGCCCGTGGCAACGGGTGTGCAGCAGGGCGCATGCGCGGTCTCCATGGTCCAGGTAGCAGGAGGAGAGAATGTTGTGCATTTCTATCCTGGGCTGACAGGGATGGATTTCGGAAACTCCTTTTACAGGGGGTCAGAAGGGGAGGATTTACACAAAACAAACTCTTCTCAATTTTTATCCTGGACTGACAGTAATGGATTTTTCATAATCTCCTTTTTACAGGATGTTAAATGGGAAGGATTTGCAGGTGGGGAAACTCAAACTAAACATCACATCAAGATCTGACAGAGTTACTCGATTCCTCAGGAGCTGGATGTGATCGGCCTCTGAGTGTAAGCACTGAGTTCTAGATCATTACCACTCACTGTAATTTTTTTCCTCACATCCCCCTGTAACTCTTTGTCTGTAATCCTTTTATGATCAGCTGATCATCATTATCTAACTTAACTCAATCTACCATAAACTTGTACACCTCCGTCAAATCTCCTCTCAATCTTCTTTACTCCAAGGTGAACAACCCCAGTTTCTCCAACCAAACCTCGCAACTAAAATCCCTCATCCCTTACCCATTCTGTTAAATCACCTCTGCCCCCTCTCAAGGACCCTCACATCCTTCATAAGATGTGGTGATCACTGGTTTGTACAGACCCAGATGTTCTGTATCCGTGTCTGTGACGTCATCACACATCAACAATTACATGGTGACATCATCACACATCGACGATTACACTGTGACATCATCACACATCAACAATTTGACGGTGACATCACCTCACTCCCAGGATATTTCCTCAACTGGAAGATTTTTCTCTGACTCCAGTGCTTCTGATATCTTTCGAGCTGCAGGCTCCAGTACGTAAGAAATAGAAGCAGGAGTAGGCCATTTGGCCCCTCAATTCTGCCCTGCTATTCATGGCTGACCTGCCCCAAGCCTCAACTCCTCTTTCATGCCAGCTCCTCATAGCCCTCAACTCCCCAATGTTTCAAAGGTCTATCTACCGCCTCTTTAAATACTTTCAGTGATCTAGCCTCCACAACTCTCTGGGAGAGAAAATTCCAGACATTTACTACCCTCTGAGAGAAGAAATTCCTTTGCATCTCAGTTTTAAATGAGTGCCCCCTTATTCTGTAACTATGCCCACTAGTTCGAGATTCCCCCACTAGTGGAAACATCTTCTCTACATTAACCTGTCAAGCCCCCTCAGAATCTTGTACGTTTCAATAAGATCACCCCTCATTCTTCTAAACTCTAATGAATAAAAGCTTCACCTCTTTAGCCGTTCTTGATAAGTCAATCCCTTCACTCCAGGAATCGGCATGGTGAATCTTTTTTGAACTGCCTCCAATGTCAGTGTACTCTTTCTTAAATACGAGGACCAAACCTGTACATAGTACCCCAGGTGCGGCTTCACCAACACCCTGTACAGTTGTAACAAGACTTCCCTATTTCTAAGCTCCAACCCCCAAGCAATACAGGCCAAAATTCCATTTGCTGCACCTGCATGCTAACTTTTGTGTTTCATGCACAAGAACACCCAGATCCTTCCGTGCTGCACTTTTTCTGGAGTTTCTCTCCATTCAACTAATAATCTGTTTTTTTATTCTTCCTACCAAAGCGCATGACCTCACACTCTCCTACGTTACACTCCATCTGCCAAGTTTTTGCCCACTCATTCAACCTATCAACATCACTTTGCAGATTCCTTATGTCCTCATCACAACATGCCCTCTCACCTATTTTTGTATCATCAGCAAATTTGGATATATTACACTCTGCACCCCCTCGCCCCTCCTCCAAGTCATCAATATAGATAGCAAATAATTGAGTCCCTTGGACTGATCCTTGTGGCACTCCACTAATTATATCTTTCTGATCTGAAAAACGTCCATTAATCCCGACTCTCTGTCTTCTGTGTGGTAACCATTCCTGAATCCATGCTAACACGTTACCCCCAATACAGTGAGCTCCTATCTTATGCAATAACCTTTTATGTGGCACCTTATCGAATGCTTTCTGGAAATCCAAATGCAGTACATTTACCAGTTCACCTTTATCAACTCTGCTTGTTATTATCCTCAAAGAACTCTAGCAATTTTGTCAAACATGATTTCCCTTTCACAAAACCATGCTGACTTTGTTTGAATGCATTAAGCTTTTCTAAACATTCTGCTATTTCTTCCTTTATAATGGACTCTTGTATTTCCCCAACGACACATATTAGGCTGACCAGCCTTTAGGTTTCTGCTTTTTGTCTCCTTCCCTCCTTGAACAGGGGCGTCACATTAGCGGTTTTACAATCTGCTGGGACCCTCCCGGAATCCAGTGAGCTCTGGAATATTTCAACCAATGCCTCCACTATCTCTGCAGACACTGCCTTCAAAACCCTTGGATGCAGGTCATCAGGCCCTGGTGACCTGTCTGCCTTTAGTCCCATTAGTTTGTCAGAATCTTTGTCCCTCGTTATAGGGGCAGTTATTTCCTCCCATTAGCTCCTTGCTTATCTGATATCTTTGAGCTGTTTATAGTGTCCTCCACTGTGAAGACCAATGCAAAGTATTTAAATTATCTGCCATTTCCCTGTTGCCCATTATCAATTGTCCAGTCGCATTCTCCAAGGGTCCCACACTCAGGTTAGCCACTCCCCTTTTTATATACCAGTAGAAGCTCTTGCTGTTTGTTTTTATTTTGTTTGCCAATTTACTTTCATAATCAATTTTCTCCCTCTTAATTAGCTTTTTGGTCATCCGCTGCTGGTTCCTAAAAGTATCCCAATCCTCTGGCCTACCACAAGTTTTCGCTGCTTTGTATGTCTTAGTTTTTGATTGGATACTCTCCTTGACCACCTTTGTTAACCACGGGTGGTTGGTCCTGCTCATCGAGACCTTGTTTTAGACCGGGATAAATTTCTGCTGAGTGTTATTAAATATCTGCTTAAACGCCTCCCACTGCTCATCCACTGACCTTTCCTTTAGTCTATTTTCCCAGCCCGCTTTAGACAACCCTTCATTCATACTTGTGTAATTGCCCTTATTTAAGTTGAGGACACTGGTTTGAGATTTGAGTTGCTGATCCTCAAACTGAATTTGAAATTGTACCATGTTGTGACCGCTACCCCCTAGAGGATCATTAACTACGATATCTCTTATCAATCCTACCTCATTACACATTACTAGATCTAAGCTAGCCTGTTCCCAAGTAAGTTCTGCAACTTATTGATCTAAGTAACAATCCCTGATGCGCTCCATAAATTTGCCTTCCATGTTACCCCTATCACCCTGATTTGTCCAGTCAATATGCAGATTAAAATCACCCATGACAATTGTAGCACCCTTCTTACACGCCACTGTAACTTCCCAATTTATACTCTGTCCTACAGTGAGGAAACTCTTTGAGGGCCTGTAGATGACTCTCACCCATGACATCTTCCCCTTGCTATTCCTTATTTTCACCCAAACTGATTCCACACTACGATCTATTGCACCTATACCACTGTTCACCACCGCACTGATACCTCCCTTTATTAACAAAGCTACCCCACATCCTTTCCCTTTTTTCCTATTATTCTGGAATGTCGAATACCCTTGAATATTGAGTTCCCAGCCTTGGTCACCTTGGAACCACGTCTCTGTAATAGTTATCAAGTCAAATTCATTTATTTCTATTTGTGCTGTGAACTCATCTATCTTGTTACAAATGCTGTGTGCATTCAGATAAAGAGCCTGAAGCTTTGACTTTTTACCATTATTACTCATTCTGGTTCTAATTTTTGCTGCACACTTCTGCATATATTTTCAGCCCCTTCCTGTCACACTTTGATTATCATTCGCCTCTTCACTCCCGTCCACCTCTGCTCTCTTGTTTCTTTTTGATTTTTTAAACTTCCCTTCAAATGAACCTCTCCCCCACTGATTAGTTTAAAGTCCTATCTTCCACCCTAGTTATATGATTCGCCAGGACACTGGTCCCAGCATGGTTCAAATGAAGCCCACAGCAACAGTCTCTCCTTCCCCTGTACTGGTGCCGGTGCCCCATACATCAGAACCCATTTCCCCCACACCAATCTTTGAGTCACACATTTACCTCTCTAATCTTATTTACCCTCTGCCAATTTGCACATGGTTCAGGTAGTAATCCGGAGGTTATTGACTTTGTGGTTCTGCTTTTTAATCTAGCCCTGAGCTACTCATAGTCCCTCAGCAGAACCTCTTTCCTAGTCCTACCTATGTCATTGGTACATACGTGGACCATGACAACAGATCCTTCCCCTCCCATTCCAAGTTCCTCTCCAGCCCAGAAGAGATGCCCTTAACCTTGGCACCAGGTAGGCAACACAGCCTTCGGGACCCTCTGCCTTTGCTGCAGAGAACAGTATTTATTCCCTTAACTATGCTATCCCTTATTACTACTACATTTCTCTTTTCTCCCCCCACTTGAATGGTGCTCTGTACCATGGTGCTGTGGTCAGTTCGCTCACCTTCCCTGCAGCCTGTGCCTTCGTCCACACCGGGAGCAAGAACTTCATTTCTATTGCACAAGGGCACTGGCTGAGGCTCCTCCAAAGCGAAATTCTGGATCTCCATACCTGCCTCACTCCCAGTCACACCCTCCTGTCCCTGACCGTGATCCAAATTTGATGTGTTTAATCTAAGGGGTGTGACTGCCTCCTGAATCACAGTATCCAGGTAACTCTCCCCCTCCCTGATGTGCCGAAGTGTCCACAGCTCGGACTCCAGCTCATCACCTCTGAGCCAAAGTTTCTCGAGCAGCAACACTTGCTGCAGATGTGGTCACCATGGATCTCACCAGCGTCCACCAGCTCCCACATACTACAGCTGCCCCAGATCGCCTGCGCAGCCATCTCTATTCTATTTATTTAATTCATTTGGACGTTAAATATTTTAAAAGTGAATTTCTTAACTGTACTCTTCAACTGTAATAACGTCTCCTGATTTAAACCACTTGACAAATCAATAGAAATGTGGAAGAGATACCCACCATGTACAAATACTTTGATGTCACATTTCGGCTCTGATCGGTTGAAGGGACTCTCTGCCACCGCTGCCTTTCTCACTCAGGTCCGCTCTCGTTATGGGCTCTCTCTCTCCCTCCCTCCGAACTCTTCGCTGCTTTATGGGCTCTCTCTCTCTGAACTCTGCGCTACTCTCTGGGCTCTCTCTCTTTCCGAACACCACACTGCTTAATGGGCTCTTTCTCTCCAGTTCTGGTGAAGAGTCACACTCGAATTGAAACGCTAACTATATTCCTCTCTGCAGATGCTGTCAGACCTGCTGAGTTATTCCAGCTGTTTTTGTTTTTGTTTCAGATTTCCAGCATCCACAGTATTTTGCTGTTACCTCTCTCTCCGAATTCTGGCAACTTTATGGGCTCTCTCTCTGCTGCTTTATGGGCTCTCTCTCTCTCAACTCCACACTGCTTTATAGTCTCTCTCTCTCCAAACTCCACACTGCTTTATGGGCTCTCTCTCTCTCTGAGCTCAGTGCTCCTTTCTGGGCTCTCTCTCTCCGAACTCAGCGCTGCTTTATGGACTATCTCTCTCTGAACTCAATGCTGCTTTATGGACTCTCTCTCTCTCTCTCTGAACTCTGCGCTGCTTTGTGGACTCTCTCAGCAAATATTGCCAACCCCCAGTTGCCTGTAAAGAAGATGATGTTGACTTTCCAGAAGCCCTGCAGTCCGCAATGCTGTTAGGTAAGGAGTTACAGGTTAGTCACCCAGTATTGATGAAGGAAGAGTGATATATGTCCAAATCAACAACAGTTTGTATTTGTATCGCGCCTTTTGTGTAGTAGAACATTCCAAAGTGTTTCACAGGAGTTTTCACAGAATCACAGTGCAGAAGAGGCCCTTCGGCCCATCGAATCTGCACCGACACATGAGAAACATCTGACCTACCTACCTAATCCCATTTACCAGCACTTGGCCCATAGCCTTGAATGTTATGATGTGTCATGTGCTCATCCAGGTACTTTTTAAAGGACGTGAGGCAACACTCCTCCACCACCCTCCCAGGCAGTGCATTCCAGACCGTCACCACCCTCTGGGTAAAAAGGTTTTTCCTCACATCCCTCCTAAACCACCTGCCCCTCACCTTGAACTTATGCCCCCTTGTAACTGACCCTTCAACTAAGGGGAACAGCTGCTCCCTATCCACCCTGTCCATGCCCCTCATAATCTTGTACACCTTGATCAGGTTGCCCCTTCAGTCTTCTCTGCTCCAACGAAAACAACCCAAGTCTATCCAATCTCTCCTCATAACTTAAATATTTCATCCCAGGCAACATCCTGGTGAACCTCCTCTGCACCCCCTCCAATGCAATCACATCCTTCCTAAAATGTGGTGACCAGAACAGCACACAGTTCTCCAGCCATGCCTCACCAAGGTTCTATACAACTCCAACATGACCTCCCTACTTTTGTAATCTATGCTTCGATTGATAGAGGCAAGTGTCCCATATGCCTTTTTCACCACCATACTAACATGCCCCTCTGCCTTCAGAGATCTATGGACACACACGCCAAGGTCCCTTTGTTCCTCAGAACTTCCTAGTGTCATGCCGTTAATTGAATAATTCCTTGTCAAAATACTACTTCCAAACTGCATCACCTCAGACTTTTCAAGGTTAAATTCCATCTGCCACTTATCTGCCCATTCTGTCTATATCTTTCTGTAGCCCAAGACACTCAACCTCACTGTTAACCACCCAGACAATCTTTGTGTCATCCGCAAACTTACTAATCGTACCCCCCATATAGTCATCTATGTCGTTTATATAAATGAAGAATAATAGGGGACCCAGCACAGATCCCTGTGGTACGCCACTGGACACTGGCTTCCAGTCACTAAACCATCCTTCTATCATCACCCTCTGTCTCCTACAAATAAGCCAATCTTGCATCCACCTTATCAAATTACCCTGTATCCCATGTCCATTTGCCTTCTTTATAAGTTTTATGAAGAAACATTTGACACTGACCTACATGAAGAGACATCAGGGCTGATGAACAAACTCTTGGTGAAAGTGGTAGATTTTAAGGAATATCTTCAAGCAGGAAAGTGAGGTGGGGAACTTTAGGGAGGAAATTCCAGAGCTTATGGCCTTGGCAGCTGAACAGGGAGGCACCAAAGTGGAACAATTAAAATCAGGAATGACTGGAGGCCAGAACGAGTGGAGCACAGAAACCTTGCAGGGTTGTGAGGCTGGGGGAGATTACCGAGATGGGGCAGGTGACACCATAGAGGGATTTGAAGACAAGGATGAGAATTTGAAAATTTAATTGCTTCTTAACGAGGTACCTTTGTAGGTCGGTGAGCACAGGGGTGATGGGTGAACAAGACTTGGTGTGAGTAAGCACACCGGCAGCAGAGTTTTGGATGACCTCAAGATTACAGGGAGGCTGAATATGGGAGGCCAGCCGGGAGTGCGTTAGGAAAGTTAAGTCTAGAAGTAACGAAGGAATGGATGAGAGTTTCAGCAGCAGATGAGCTGAGACTGGGGTGGAGTCAGGCGATGTTACTGAGGTGGAAATAGGCGGTCTTGCTGATGATGTGGATATGTGGTTGGAAGCTCACCTTGGTGTGAAATATTTCACCATGGTTGTGAACAGTCTGGTTCAGCTTCAGACAGTTGTCAGGGAGATGGATGGAGTCAGTGACGAGGAAGTGGAGTTTGCAGCAGGGACTGAAGACAATAACAATCCAGCGGTTTTCATGGTCACTTTTTCCTCGTGCCGGCCCCACAAATTCCCAGATTCATTCAGCTCAATTTCACAACCTGCCTTTGTGTTTTTGTGGATTCTCTCTCACTCCCTTTTTTTCTGTTTTAAATCAATTTCACAGAGTATTAGAAGGGGAGGATTTGCAGTCAGGAAACTGAAACCAAACATCACAGGATCTGACGGAGTCGCCCGATTAAACATGGAAGGAAGAAGCACCGTTCACAGTGGGGAGAAACTGTACACATGTTCTGTGTGTGGACGAGGCTTCAGCCAATCATCTGTCCTGTCGAAACACAAGTGCAGTCACACTAGGGGGAAAGTGTTCACCTGTTCTGAGTGTGGGAAGGGATTCTCTCAGTCATCCACCCTACTCATACACCAGCGAATTCATACTGGGGAGAGGCCATTTACCTGCCCTCTGTGTGGGAAAGGATTCATTAATTCAACCAACCTACTGACACACCAACGAGTTCACACTGGGGAGAGGCCATTCACCTGCTCAGAGTGTGGGAAGGGATTCATTAATTCAACCAACCTGATGAGACACCAAAGAGTTCACATGGGGGAGAGGCCATTCACCTGCTCTGAGTGTGGGAAGGGATTCACTCAATTATCCCACCTACTGAGACACCAGCAGGTTCACACTGGGGAGAGGCCATTCACCTGCTCTGAGTGTGGGAAGGGATTCACTCAATTATCCCACTTGCTGAGACACCATCGAGTTCACACTGGGGAGAAACCATTCAGCTGCTCAGAGTGTGAGAAGGTATTTACTCAGTCAAATGACCTTCTGAGACACCAGCGTGTTCACACTAGCGAGAGACCATTCCTCTGCTCTGAGTGTGGGGTTGGATTCACTCAGTCATCCACTCTGCTGAGACACCAGCGAGTTCACACTGGGGACAGGCCATTCAGCTGCTCTGTGTGTGGGAAGGGATTCACTCAGTCATGCAATTTATTGGATCACCAACGAGTTCATACTGGGGAGAGGCCTTTCAGCTGCTCTGTGATTGGGAAGGGATTCACTCAGGCATCCAGCCGGCAGAGACACCGACGAGTGCACACTGAGAAAGGTCTGTTCACCTGCTCCGAGCCTGGGGAGGGATTCACTCAGTCATCCAACCCACAGAGACACCAGCAAATTCACACTGAGGAAACTCCATTCACCTGCTCCGAGCCTGGGGAGGGATTCATTCAGGGATCCAACCCACAGAGACACCAGGAAGATGACACTGAGGAAACTCCATTCACCTGCCCTGAGGCTGGGGAAGGATTCACTCAGGGATCCAACCCACAGAGACACCAGGAAGATGACACTGAGGAAACTCCATTCACCTGCTCCGAGCCCGGGGAGGGATTCACTCAGGGATCCAATCCACAGAGACACCAGGAAGGTGACACTGAGGAAACTCCATTCACCTGCCCTGAGGCTGGGGAGGGATTCACTCAGGGATCCAATCCACAGAGACACCAGGAAGATGACACTGAGGAAACTCCATTCACCTGCCCTGAGCCTGGGGAGGGATTCACTCAGCAACCCAACCAACAGAGACACCAGGAAGATGACACTGAGAAAAGTCAATTCACCTGCCCAGAGGCTGGGGAGGGATTCACTCAGGGATCCAACCCACACAGACACCAGCGAGTGCACATTGGCAAGCAGCCATTCACCTGCTCTGAGTATGGAAAGGGATTCACTGAGTTACCAAATCTGCTGACACACCAGCGAGTTCACACCGGGGAGAGGCCGTTCACCTGCACTGAGTGTGAAAAGGGATTTATTAGTTCAACCAACTTTCTGAGGCATCAGCGAGTTCACACTGGGGAGAGGCCATTCGCCTGCTCTGAGTGTAGGAAGGCGTTCACTCAGTCATCCCACCTGATGAGACACCAGCGAGTTCACACAGGGAAGAAGCTGTTCACCTGCTCTGAGTGTGGGAAGGGATTCACTCAGTCATCACACCTGATGAGACACCAGCGAGTTCACACTGGAGAGAGGCCATTCAGCTGCTCCAAGTGTGGGAAGAGATTCACTCAGTCATCCACCCTGATGAGACATGGGCGCACTCACACTGGAGAGAGACCATTCACCTGCTCTGAGTGCGGTGTTAGATTCACTCAGTCATCCACCCTGCAGAGACACCAGCGAGTTCACACTGGCGAGCGGCCATTCACCTGCTCTGAGTGTGGGAAGGGATTCACTCAGTCAAGCAATTTATTGGATCACCGGCGAATTCACACTGGGGAGAGGCCATTTATCTGCTCCATCTGTGGGAAGGGATTTTCTCATTCATCCAGCCGGCAGAGACACCAGCGAATTCACACAGAGGAATGTCCGTTCACCTGCACCGAGTCTGGGGAGGAATTCACTCAGTCATCCAACCCACAGACACAACAATGAGTTCACACAGTGGAGAGCTTGTACACCTGCTCCCAGAGAGGGAAGAGATGTCCTCAGTCACCCAACCTGTTTCAGACACAACCGTGAGTTCGCTTTTGGGCAAGGCTTTTTAAATGCCCAGTTTCTAGGAAGTGCTATATAAATTCCAGGGATCTGACGTTCCATCTACATGTTCACACTGATGAGAGACCATTCAGGTGCTCTCACTGCAGGACTGTGTGCTCTCACTGCAGGACTGTGTCCAGGATATTATGTCATTGTACACCAGGCAGTTCACAATGGGGAGAGGCCATTCACCTCCCCAAATGTGGGAAGGGATCTGTTTATTTATCCCATCTGCTGGAGCACCAACGAGTTTATAAGTAACTACAGTGATGAGATTTTGCTGTTAATCACATCCAAGACTGAACATGTTCATTGGAGGCTGTTTCTGCTGATGTTAATAAACTCCAGCTCAATTGAAGTGGTTAATATTGTGGATTAAAGTCAAATAAGTCAGCTTTGTGTTAAGTCTTTAACAGTGTGTCAAGTCTTTTTAATATCTCCAACACAAGTTAGTTCCTTTTGATGGACTCTTCCTCACCCCTGTCTCCTCCATCCTCATTTCCAACAAGTGTGAAGAGCTCATGGAGCTTCTTTGTCACTAAGATTGAGACAATCTGATCAGCTGCCTCTGCTTCATCCCGACACTATTATATTTTCAAGAGAAAGTACCTCTGATCGTCCCTCTTGTCTGAGCCCTGAACCCACATCTTCCTCCCGTTTCTCTCCCATCTCCCCTCATGCCCTCTCAGTGCTCATCTTGCCAATGAGACCCACCACATGCTCATGAAGGGATGAATGGCCTCCCTCTGTGCTAAAACAATCTGTCATTGACCCTGTTACTGCTAAATTGCTTCTCACCCAAGTTCCCCTTGTAAGTTGCCATAGTTATGTCTCTTCAGGTGTTCTCTTGCATACTTTTAAATCTTTAAAATATAAAGCTAGGGGAATAATTGTGCTTTGGTCTGTCACAGACTTATTATGAATATATAAACGTATGAGTTGGTGGCATAGTGGTATTGTGACTGATCAGTTTTCCAGAGACCCAGGGTAATGCTTTGGGGACCCAGCAGATCCCACCATGGTGGCAGATGGTGAAATTTGAATTCAGTAAAAACCTGGAATTAAAAGTCTGATGATGATCGTGAAACCATTGCCGATTGTCATAAAAACCCATCTGGTTCATTAATGTCCTTTATGGAAGAAAATCTGCTGGTCTTGCCCGGTCTGGCCTACAAGTGACTCCAGGCCCACAGCAGTGTGGTTGACCCTTAAATGCCCTCTGAACAAGGGCAATTAGGGATGGGAAATAAATGCTGGCCTAGGCAGCGATGCCCACACCCCATGATCGAATGAAAAAAGGAATTAGTAGAAGTAGGCCATTCTGCCCCTCAATCCTGCTCCACCATTCAATAAGATCATGGCTGACCTGCTTGTGTTTTGAATTCCACATTCCCATCTAACCTCCGATAATCTTTGATTCCCTTGCCTAATGAGCATCTATTTACCTCTGCCTTAAAAAATATTAAATGACCCCACCTCCATCGCCTTCTGAGGCAAAGAGTTGCAAAGTTGTACAACCCTCTGAGGCAAAATAAAAATCTCCTCATCTCTGTCCTAAAAGGGTGACCCCTAATTTTAAAATAGTTCCCCCTAGTTCTGAACTCCCCCGCAAGAGTAAACACCCTTTCCTTATCCACCTTGTCAAGGCAATTTAGGATCTTATATACTTCAATCAAATCACCGTCATTCCTCTAAACTCCAGTAGAAATAAGCCCAGTCTATCTAACCTTCCATTATAAGACAACTGGTGAATCCCAGGTAGCAATCCAGTAAACCTCCTCTTAACTACCTTCAATGCATTTATATCCTTCCTTAAATAAGAAGACCAAAACTGCACACAGTATTCACAATATTTGAGATGCGGTCTCACCAATGTCCTCGAAAACTGAAGCATAACATCCTCACTTCTATGTTCAATTCCTCTTGTAATAAAGGATAGTGTTCCATTAGCCAAGTTGATTGCTTGCTGTACCTGCATACTAATGTTTAGTGATTTATGCACAAGAACACCTAGATCCCTCTGGACCTGGGAATTTTGCAGTTGTTCTCCATTTAAGTAGTACTCTGCTTTTTGTTCTTCCTGCCAAAGTGAACAATTTCACATTTTCCCACATTGTCCTCCATCTGCCATATTTTTACCTACTCAGTCAACCTATCAATATTCATCTGCAAACTCCTTTTGTCTTCTTCACAACATACTTTCCTACCTATGTTTGTGTCCTCTGTAAATTTAGATACCATGCAATCGCTCCCCTCATCTAAGTCATTGACGTAAATTGTAAAAAGTTGAATCCCCAGCACAGACTCCTGCGGGACTCCACTCGTCACATCCTGCCAATCAGGCAAAGACCCACTTATGCATACACTCTGTTTTCTGCCAGCCAGACAAACTTCTTTACAGGCTAATATGTTACCCCCTACACCATGAGGTTTTATTTTTCACAATAACCTTTGATGTGGCACCTTATCAAATGCTTTCTGGAAATCCAAGTAGAGTACATTTTCACGTAACCCTCTATCCACTGCACATGCCACTCCTTCAAAGAACTCTAATAAATTGGTTAAGCATGATTTCCCTTTCATAATACCATGCTGACTCTTCCTGATTACCTTGAACTTTTCTAAGTGCCCAGCTATAACCTCTCTAATGATCGATGTTAACACCTTCCCCATCATTGACATCAAGCTAACTGGCCTGTGGTTTGCTGTTTTCTGCCCCCTCCCTGCTTGAATAGAGGGGTTATATTTGCTCCTTTCCAGTCTGATGGAGCCAGGCCAGAATCTAGGGTATTTTGAAAATTTAACACCAACGCTAAACTACAAACTCATTTAGCCACCTCTTTTAAGATCCTAGGCTGAAGTCATCAGGATCCGGAGACTTGTCAGCCCAGAGCTCCATCAGTTTGCTCAGTACTGTTTCTCCAGTGATTGTAATTTCACCACGTTCCCCTCTCCCCTCAACCTCCCGATTTACAGCTATTCCTGGAACGTTTTTATATCCTCTATAGTGAAGTTATAAGCAAAATATTTGTTAATTTCACCTGCCATTTCCATAGTATCTACAATTATGTCCTCATTCCCACTCTCTAGAGGATCAACACTCACTTTACCTACTCTTTCCCTGTTTAAATACCTATAGAAACTTTTGCTATCAGATTTTTTAAAAATCTCGCTAGGTTTCTCACGGGACGAGTTGCAATTTATGCACGAGAACACGTAGATCCCTCTGCAGCGAGGAATTCTGCAGTCGTTCTCTAATCCCTATGCTGACATTCTGTCCATTCACCCTCACTTCCCAAGATCCTGATAAAGAGTAACTCTCGTGGCGGCCGGATAACCCACAATCCCGTGTGCCTCAGAAACCGCTCTATCTGCCGCGGGTTGTCCGGGTGAATGGCGCATGCTCGGAGCCTCCTGCTCTCTTTGCTTGAGGTTGGAGCTGGAGAGAAGCCGGAAGCGGCGGATTGTGAGAGTGGAGAATGTTCATTGGTTCAGATTCGGCTCTGTGGCCGCACTGGGGATTTGTAAACCCCGCCCACCGACACTGACCTCTCACCTTACAGCTCACAATGCCCGGCTGATTGACGGCAACTACGCACCAATAGGAAGAAGGGGGCGGAACATGAGGACCAGCGAGAGAGGATGGCCTTTCAACCAATTGGAGTAAATGAGGGGCGGTACCAGAGTGGGAGTGAAGCATGCGCAGTGCTTACTCGCGCGATGGAGAGACGCTTCTTTCTCGGATCTGCAATCGGTAACCTGCCATGGTGACCTGTCTGCAGTGAAGAACTTGTTTGAGTTTGTAACTCAGACTAAACTTCTCTAACGCATAATGCACATCAGATCAGACATTTTACCTAAATGTATTTTAGTGATGTTATGGCAATATCTCTAAAACTTACGGGTGATTCAGAGATACAAACATTTAAAAGTGGGAGGACAAGTTGATAAAGTGTTTAAGAAGCACAAGGGGTCCGAAGTTTTACAACTCAGGCTGCAGAGTGAAATGGGCAGAGGTCAAGTAAACATATTCAAATCATCGGCGAGGCTGCAGTTAGAATGTTGGGTCAGGTTTTGGGGATCTTACACCAGGAACCATGGAGAGGATGCAGAGGAGATTCACTGATATGAATCCAGGGAAGAGAGGCTTTAATTATCAGGAGGTGATTCGAGAGACTGGGTCTCTTTTCATTAGAACAAAGGGTCATTGGAGATCTGAGGGAGGGGTTCAAAATCCCATCAGGTGAATGAGGGAAAACTATTTCCACTAGTCTGTGAGTCAGTAACTGGAGGACATCAAATTCAAATCAGCGCATTACAGCCAATGACGTTCTGTTGAAGTGTAGGCACTACTGCAATGTAGGAAAAGTAAGAGTCAAATTGTACACAGCAAGATCCCATAAATAGAAATGTGATACAGAGTAAAGCTCCCTCTCCACTGTCCCCATCAATCACTCCCAGGACAGGTACAGCACAGGGTTAGATACAGAGTAGATCTCCCACTACACTGTCCCCATCAAATACTCGCAGGACAGGTACAGCATGGGGTCATACACAGAGTAAAGCTCCCTCTACACTGCCCCCATCAAACGCCCCAGGGCAGGTACAGCATGGGGTTAGATACAGAGTAAAGCTCCCTCTACACTGTCCTATCAAACACTCGCAGGACAGGTACAGCACGGGGTCATATACAGAGAAAATCTCCATCTACCCTGTCCATTTTAAACACTCCCAGGGAAAGTATAACACGTGTTTAGATACAAGTAGAGCTCCCTCTACACTGTCCTCAGTAAACACACATTGGACAGGTACAGCACGGGGTTAGATACAGAGTAAAGCTCCCTTTACACTGTCCCCGTCAAACACTCCCAGGACAGGTACAGCACGGGGTTAGATACAGAGTAAAGCTCCCTGTACACTGTCCTCATCAAACACTCCCAGGACAGATACAGCACGGGGTTAGATACAGAGTAAAGCTCCATCTACACTGTCCCATTAAAACAGCATTACATCAGATATAGTGTGGATAGGGTAGGGATAAACAGTCCCTCTACTCTGTCCCCATCAAACAGTCCCGGGACAGTTGGACAGATGAGCTCCTGATATCTTCCCTGGATCCCCAGACCAGCAGAGTCTCTCTGGAAGATATGAAGAGCGGACTTCTCAATGAGAGTAACCGAACATATGAGAATGGAAATAATCCAGAGTAATGATGGGCTGTTAGCCTTGGCTCAGTGGTTGGATTCTCATCTCTGGGTCAGGAGGCTGTGGGTTTAAATCCACATCCAGAAACAGGAGCATAAAATTCAGGTAGATATTCCGATGCAGTACTGAAGCAGAACAGCACTGCCATAGTCCCATCTCTCAGATCAGACCTTTAACTATTGCGCATCTGCCCCCTCAGTTGGGTGTAAAATTTCCCATGATGTTACTATGAAGATCAGGGGAGTTCTCCCTGGTGAACTGCCTCATATTTATCCCTCAATAAACATTGCTGAACAGGTATTCTAGTCAGAATCACATTTCTATTTGTGGGATCATGTTGTGCATAATTTGAATACTGCATTTCCTACATTACAACAGAGCCTACACTTCAAAAGAACTTCATTGGCTGTAAAGCCCTTTGGGACATCCTGAAGTCGTGAAAGACGCTTTATAGATACCCAAATCTGCCCTTAACAAAGGAGAAAAGGTCCAAACATGGAACAGTCAGTAACAGGACATCAATCAGTTTCCAATTATCTAAGAGAAATCATGGACTCGAGCACTGCGTGTTTGACACAAAGCTGATTTATTTAAACTTCATCCAGAATATTAAACTCCAGCCCATTTACAGGCATTAGTAACATCAACTGAAAGAAACTCCAACTGTCAGAGTGAATATGGTTCAGTCCTGGATGTAATTGACAGCAGAATTCAACCCCTGCAATCACTTGTCAACTCGTTGGTGTCTCAGCAGGTGAGACGAATGAGTGAATCTCTTCCCATACTCGAATCAGCTGAATGGCCTCTCTCCAGTGTGAGTTCTCTGGTGTTTCAGCAAGTTAGATGACTGAGTGAATCTCTTTCCACATTCGGAGCAGGTGAACGGTCTCTCCCCAGTGTGACAGCGCTGATGTATCAGCAGGGTGGATGAACGAGTGAATCCCTTCCCACACTTGTAGCAGGTGAATGGGCTCTCTCCAGTGTGAACTCGCTGGTGTGTCAGCAGATGGTATAACTGAGAGTGTACGTTTCCATTGTCATAGCAGGTGAATGGTCTCTCCTTGGTGTGAGTTATCTGATGTTTCTGTAGGTTGGATGACTGAGTGAATCCGTTCCCACACATGGAACAGATGAACGGTCTCTCCCCAGTGTGACGACGTCGATGGATGTGTAACTGAATCCTTTCCCACAGTCCCCAAATTTCAATGGTTTCCCCATGTGGTGGGTGTCCCTGTGTCTCTCCAGGTTGGATGATCAGTTGAATCCTTGTCCACATACAGAACTCATGTGCACCTTTTCCCAGCTGTGAATGATGAGATGTTTTATTCAGATGGTGTAACAGGTTAAAGCTCTTTCCACAGGCAGTTCACTAGGACACTCTCACTCGAGTGTGTGTGTCTCGGTGCTTTTCCAGTCACCCTGATGTTTGAAATCTTTTCCCAGAGACAAACATTTCTCCTTCCAGATTCAAATGCCAATTATATTCGGGTCCTGATAAATCGAGTGGCTGTCAGATCTCGATGTGATGTTTTGATTTGAGTTTCCCGTCTGTAAATCCTCCCTTCAAAAATCCTGTATAAAGAGTTTACAAAAGCCATCACTGTAAATACAGGAAATAAATTCAGAACAGAAAATTCTAGTTTCTTTGAGATATTGTTTTCCCTCTCATTCTCCCAATAATGTGGCCAATCAAACTGAAAGAAGCCCAAATCAGCAACAAATTCTCAACAAAAGCAAAGGGAACTTTCCTAACTAAACCAGAATGTTTTTTCCAGTGTCTATGAGACACTCTGTACCCTGAGGTGCCCACTGGATGTGGGAGGTATCGAATGTATCGGTGGACACTGCAAGTTCCCTCACCGGGGACACCCGGGCATGGACAGGACCACGGAAGAGAGGTTGGCAGCCAGTGTGACCACCCCCATGTGTGTCAGCCATCCTGGATCGACAAATTCCTGTTTTAACCAGATCCATGAACAGTTGGAGGAGAAGACTCTCTGACTTATCCATTCCACTCCACACTGGGCAGCCAAAGATTAAGAGCATGGGGCTGAAGTGTAACAAAAGGTTGAGAATGATCCCCTTCAGGCAACCTCTCCCCTTAATATATACATGGCTCATCGACTCCTCTCGGCTGCAAACATCACCTGCAGCCTGCGAATGGGTGAAGCTGCTTAAAAACCTGTTGTTCAATTGTAGGATTCGCCCGAGCACTGGGACCAGATTGGGAACAGGGACGGTGAAGCCCCGCCCCCTTCGCGTCACCAAGATGACCGCACATGAGCTCTAATCCCTGCTGGTGGCCGCAGTTAAACTGGGTCTGGACCCGGGGAAAAGACCCGGAGCTAAAAACCCAGGTTGCAGGTCTATATTCGGGGTTCTAGACCTTCACGGAATGTTTAGAAACCCTCCCAGTCCAACCGTCGCCTCCATCCCTCCCCATCCTCAGTGGCTGTAAATGTTACCGAGGAGCTTCTCTCCCCATTGCCGTCACTGACAATGCGCATGCTCAAACGGTATCCTGCATTGCGCCTGCACAACACACATTGGTGTGGATAGGGGACATTCATTATCGCCTGGGATTCTGGGTATTCACACCGCCATTGAATATCCCATTGGTAAATTGTCATTTTTAGCTACGATGTGGAGGTTGGGGCAGTGAGACACTTAATTCAATTAGCAAACAAATTATACAGAAACGTAAATGTATAGAAAATCCATTATCCAACAGAAAGAAGGGGAGTGGCAATTGTCCATCTAAGTATCGTAACTAGATACTTAATGAGGGGAAAATCATTCTCTGTATCTTTATCGAACATTGACATGCAAAGAGGGAAAGGAATGATCCTTAAACACATTGTCTATTTGATACAGAACTGTCTGAAACTCATTATAGAAGCTCCATGAAACCAAAATAGTGACAAACATTAAACTGTTGAAAAAGAATTTGTCAGCTGGTGGAATCTAAATTCAATGAATAAATCTTGAATTGAAAGCTGGTCTCAGTAAGGGTGACCATGAAACCATTGTTGATTTTTGCAAAAACGCACCTGGCTCACGAATATCCTTAAGGGAAGGAAATCTATCATCCTTACCTAGTCTGGCCTACATGTGACTCCAGAACTACAGAAATGTGGTTGACCCTTAATCGCACTCTGAAAAGGTATGGCAAGCCACTTGCTTCAAGGGCAGTTGAGGATGGGAAACAAATGCTGGTCTTGTCAGCGCTACACACATCCCATGAATCTTATCTCCCTGGAAAAGGAAATGGAATGGAAGGAAAACAATCCCAACTCCACATAACCTAACTGAAGTTCCTCATCTCTCGTGAACATTTTCTGATCCCTAAAGTGAGGTGCTCAGAATTGGACACAATACTGCAGTTGGGGCCAAGCCAGTGTTTTATTCAGGTTTATTCTAACTTGGTTGTTTTTGTATTTTATTCCCCTATTCTTAAAGCGCAGGATTCCACGTGCTATATTCACTGATTTCTCAGTCTGCCCTGCCATCTTCAATGATTTGTGCACATATAGCTCCAGGTTCCTCTGCTCCTACACCCTTTAACAATTGTATCATTTGTTTTTTATTGTCTCTCCTCGTTCTACCTACCAAAATAAATCACTTCACACCCCTCTAAGTTAACTTTTATCAGCCACCTGTCTGCCCATTCCTTCATCTTTTCTATGTCCTCTTGAAGTTTCTCACTACCCTCCTCACTGGAAACACAAGTTGAAAATTTGGTTTCGTTTTCAAATTTTGAAATTTTGCCCTGCACACACAAGCCAAGGTCATTAACATATATCAAGAAATCAGCGGTCTTAACACTGACTCCTTGTGATCCCACTGCATACTTTTCCTCAATCTGAAAAACAACCGCTCACCATGCGTTTTGTTTCCTCTCACGCAGCCAATGCTGCCTCTGCCCAATGGACTTTAACTTTGCTGACAAGCCTGTTACTTGTCGCTGTATCAAACGCCTTTTAGAAGTTCATGTGCACTCAACCATGTTACCCTCATCAACATTCTCTGTTGCCTTATCAAAAAACACAAGCAATTTAGTTCAACGCGATTTATCCTGAACAAATCCATGCTGACATTAATTAACCCACAATTGTAGAAGTGGCTTAATTTTGACCTGAATTCCAGCTTCTAAATGCTTTCCATGTAGAGGTTAAACTGACTGGTTTGTCGGTGCTGGGCTGATCCTTCCATTTATGATTTGTACGGAATTAATATTAGTGCCAGGAAGTGTGAAGGAAACGAGATAAGTGCTGAAATTGCATCTGAATTTAAAGACATTGATAACTGATAAACAGCTCAATAATTAATCAGATTTCAAGGCATAACGTAGAGATAACAAATTAATTTATGAATAAATGATTTGAATTATTAATAATGTCAGGCAGAATGCTTGGAATGGAAAAACGAACAATACTGCGATACTTAAAATCTGAAATGAAAACAGTAAAAACTGGATACACTAGTCAGGCCTGGAATAATCTGTGGAGAGAAAAACAATTAAAGTTTCAGGTCTGTAACCCAGTGAAAAGGGGGAGGTAGAAGAAGGAAAGGTCTATGAAAGGTACAGGGTGGGAGAGATTAGCTGACAAAAGGTTTCATGACGTAACATCAAAAGGAGTGGTAATGGGGCCATTAAAAACACAAAAGCTGTTTCTAGATTAGGTGTGAATGGCACGATAACAACAGTCTGAATGCAATGTGAAGAAAATGAGAGAAATCAGAAAGGAAAACAAGGACTCAAAGAAACAAAAAACAAACGAGGGCAAAGAAAGTTTTGATTCCCGAAGTCTGTAAAGTGTCTCCCTTTGACGTGCTAATGAACTGTTACATTTCTATATATTCTCAGTTCAGATGAAAGGTCACAGTTGTCATGTTAACTCTGTTTCTCTCTCCACAGATTAACGACTGACCTGCTGAGGAATTCCAGCATTTTCAGTTTCATGTCGGGATTGTAGACTGTGAGGGGTGGAAAGATAGAGATTGTCCCAAATTAATTTGCCACATCGACAACAGAAGTCTCGGTCTCATTGGAGTATTTCAGCCTCATTGGAGTTTCCTGGTTTTTGGGTCTGGGCAATAAAGTTCATTGTTTTATATTAGGGTCGGACGGCGGGATAATGTTCACTGTTTTATATTCGGGTCTGGGGGATAATGTTCACTGTTTTATAATTAGGTCTCCGGGGATAAAGTTCATTGTTTTATATTCGGGTCTGGGGATAATGTTCACTGTTTTATATTCGGGTCTGGGGGATAATTTTCACTGTTTTATATTCGGGTCTGGGGGATAATGTTCACTGTTTTATATTCGGGTTTGGAGGATAATGTTCACTGTTTTATATTCGGGTCTGGGGGATAATGTTCACTGTTTTATATTCGGGTCTGGGGTATAATGTTCACTGTTTTATATTTAGGTCTGGGGGATAATGTTTACTGTTTTATATTCGGGTCTGGGCATAATGTTCACTGTTTTATACTTGGGTCTGGGGGATAATGTTGACTGTTTTATATTCGGGTCTGGGGGGAATAATGTTCACTGTTTTATATTCGGGTCTGGGGGATAATGTTCTCTGTTTTATATTCGTGTCTGGGGGATAATGTTCACTGTTTTATATTCGAGTCTGCGGGGATAATATTCACTGTTTTATATTCGGGTCTGTGGGGATAATGTTTACTGTTTTACATACTGGTCTAGTGCAGATTAAAATGAGGAGCTGCTTCAGCTGAGGACAAAAACTGCATTTTATGTTCTGCATTTAAACAAAATAATCTATCCTGTTGTGAGGGACAAAATTTTTTAGTTTTGCTGGATTCAGTTAAGGCGAGTCTGAAGCTAAATCCTGCAATTCTGTAAATTCAAACTGTAACCAGGCAAGCAGAAAGCTGCTGATGGTTAAAGGGGCCGGGGTGGTGGTGGGGGGAGGTGTCCGGAGGACGTCTGACACACACTGCACAGGATGAGCAAGGGAAAGGGGAGGAATTTCTTGGTTAAACAGGGACCCAGGGACAAAAGCAGAAAGTGGGAATCACTTTGAATGGAGCAGCGGGATAGAGACAAATCAGAGAGTCATAGAATGGTTGCAGCAAAGAAGGAGGCAGTTCAGCCCGTTGTGTTTGTGTTAGCCCCCTGAAGGGACAATTTACCTAATGCCACGTCCCTGCCTTTGCCCCATAGCCCTGCAATTAACAAGTCTTACACAAGACTTCTATGAAACAAGATGTTTACGCGAAGTGGTAGCAGAAAAAAAGAAAAGCAACTTGTTTACAGAGTGAATAGTGAGTGGGGTACAGCATAATGTACCTGTGCAGGTCAGTGAGGATCCCCAAGTTCCATCAGCCGTCTGCATGCAGTGTGTAGAGGGCCCTGGGGGAGGGGAGAATGGAACCAATTGGGACACAGCAGGAGGTCACCCCTCCCCCACTGTCCTGGTCACACCAACGACTCACTTTGGACAGTCCCACACCTGGGCCGTGGGGGGTCAAGATGCAGGAAGCTGCAAGTTGGGAGGTTGAGCTGTGAACTGGGCGGAGTTGGGGGGTTTGAGTGACAGGTCTGGGGCTATATCAGAGCAGGCACAGTCACTGCTCCCCCTTTCCTCGTGGATGTTTCACTGGAGTCGTGTTGGTGAGTGTTTCCAAACTCTGTCTCACTATCCCGGGAATGAAGGTGGATTGGAGATTGCTGTGAATGTTAGATTATATTTTTTCTCCTCAATCTTCCCGCTTCTGCCACTCCCGGTTTCAGGCTGCAGGTTCCGGTGACTCTGGGTGCGGGACGGTTGTTAGTCCCGGCCCTGGTGTGGGTGCGCAAGCGCAGATGCGCGGCTTATTGTACTAAATAATGGCAGGTGATCGTACCCAGGATGCTCCACGAGGCAGAATACGGTCTATCTCCTTCAGTAGGGACCCAACCCACCCTCATTCCACTATCTTGAAATTATTTTTTCAACTTATCCGTAGAGTCTGCGAGTCTGTTCGTCCTCCTGTATTTTGCTGCAGTTCTTCACCTCCTTGACTCTCACGGCGGCATAGTTGCCACCTGCCGAATGTGGCAGCCGACCTTCGATCAGGAAATTAACAACTTTTAGATAGAGCGGTTTCCGGAGCGCATAGCATTGTGGGAACGTTGCCCGCCATTAGTCCATGGCAGTCGCCGCGAATTTTCGTGGAGTCTGAAGACAGGTCAGCGACCTGGGCCCCAACTTATGTTTCGTAATCGGCTCATGCTGTCTGACCTGTTGGATATAAAACATTTTATCTCAAGGGAGGTAGATCCTGGGGGAGATCAGATTGACAAACGGACACTGTCCATTCAATTTAAGAGCGTTCTTTTAGTCACAAGTATTTCCACGGTGCACTTTTATCGGAGATTTTTTTGTTAACTCCATTCTTGGGATTTGGGTGTCACCAACAAGACCAGCAGATATTGTCAATCCCCAATTGTCTGTTGGTCAGGTGTTGGTGGGCCTTCTTCCTGAACCGCTGCTGTCACTCTGGTGAAGGTGCTCCCACAATGCTGTTTGGTAAGGAGTTACAGGATTTTCACTGAGCGATGATAAATGGTCAAGTCAACAACAACAAGTTGCATTTATGTAGCACACTGATTAGAATAAAACGTTCCAAAGTATTTCGCTGGAATATTATACTGGAATATTTAACACTGAAGCACATGAGGAGATATCAGGGCAAATGATCAATAGCCTTATCAAAGAGGTAGGATTTTAAGAGAGCCTTAAAGGATGAGAGAGAGAAGCAGAGATGTCTAAGTAGGGAATTACAGAGCTTATGGCCCGGGCAGCTGAAGGTTCGGTCACCAATGGTGAGTCAATTAAAATCAGGAATGCTCAACAGGCCTGAATTAGGTGAGCCCAGATATTTGGGGGGGATGTAGATGGGAGGATATTATAGCGATAGTGAGGGACGAGACCATTGAAGGATTTGAAAACAAGGATGAGAATTTGAACATTGAGGTGCCGCTTAGTGGGGCACCTATGTAGCACAATAAGCACAGAGGTGTTGGATGATCGAGACTTACTGCGAGTAAAGGCACGGGACGCAGAGTTTTAAGTGACCCCCATCGTTTCTGTGGCAGGCTCGGAATGGTCCAGTTTGATGGTAACTGAATTGATGACTTTCAGCAGCAGATGAGCTGAGGCAGGAGTGAAGTTACTGAGGTGGAAAGAGATGGTATTCATGATACATAGTCAGAAGCTTAGCTTGGGGTGAAAATATGACACCAAGATTGTGAACAGTCTGGTTCAGCCTCGTAAGTTGCAAGAGAGATGGATGGTATTGTTAGTTAGGGAGTGGAGTTCGTAGCAGGGACTGAAGACAATGACTTCAGTCTTCCCAGTATTTAAATGGAGGAAATTCCTGTTCATCCAATACTGGATGTCAGACAAGCCAGGACAATGTGTGACTTGGAGGTGATTCACATGTTACGCTGGTCCTTCTAGGGTGTGGAGGATGAGGGATTGGGATCTGCCAAAGTTCTGGTAGAGTTGAGTGGGCCCAGACTGGGTGGAAGGTTCCCTTCCCAGAAGGACATTAGTGAACCAGTTGGGTATTTGTGACAATGCAGCAGCTTTCATGGTCACTTTTTCCTAGTGCCGGTCCCACACATTCAGCTCAATTTCACAACCTGCCTTTGTGTTTTTGTGGGTTCTCTCTCACTCCCTTTTGCCTGTTTTAAACTATTTTCACAGAGTTTGCAGTCTGGAATCTCAAACCCAACATAACATCAGGATCTGATGGTGTCGCCCAATTTATCGTAACCCACATATCATCGGATTTTAAATATGGAAGTTAAGAGCCTTGTTCACAGTGGGGAGAAACCGTACACGTGCTCTGTGTATGGACAAGGCTTCAGCCAATCAAATGCCCTGTCGAACCACGGCCACAGTCACACTGGAGAGAATCCATGGAAATGTGGGGACTGTGGGAAGGGATTCAATTACCCATCCCAGCTGGAAATTCATCAGTGTACAAGCACTGGAGAGAGGTCACTCACATGTTCTGATTCATACAACCAGCTGAGACACCAGCGAGTTCACACTGGGGAGAGGCCATTCACCTGCTCCGAGTGTGGGAAGGGATTCACTCAGTCAACCAGCCTGCTGAGACACCAGCAAGTTCACACTGGGGAGAGACCATTTACCTGCTCTGTGTGTAAAAAGAGATTTACTTATTCATTCTCCCCACTGAAGCATCAGCGAGTTCACACTGGGGAAAGACCGTTTACCTGCATTGTGTGTAAAAAGGGATTTTCTGATTCATCCAACTGACTGAGACACCAGCGAGTTCACACTGGGGAGAGACCATTTACCTGTTCTGATTGTGGGAAGGGATTCAATCAGTCATTCTATCTACTTAGACCAGCGGTTTCATACTGGGGAGAGACCATTTACCTGTTCCGAGTGTGGGAAGGGATTCACTCAGTCATTCCATCTTTTACAACACCAGCGAGTTCACACCAGGGAAAGACCATTCACCTGCTCCGAGTGTGGGAAGGGATTCGTACGCTTATCAAGTCTACTGAGACACCAGCGAGTTCACAAGTAACTGCTCTTGTTGGATTTAGTTGCCAATGATATTTTTGTCCGAAGCATATTCATTGAAGTGTGTTTCTGCTGATGTTAATAAACTCCAAATAAATCAGTTTTGCGTTGAACACAGTGTGTTGAGTCGTTTTGATATTTCTAACACATTCAATTCAATTTTTATTTTTATCGAATATTATCAATTTTTACTGCATCACTGATTTGGTTTGGCGCTGAAGGAGGCTATTTGGACCATCGTGTCTGCACTGGCTCTCCAAATGAGCAACTCACCCAGTCCTATTCTTCTGCCTTTTCACCATAAACCTGTACATTTTTCCTTTTCAGATAACAGCCTAATTTCCTCCTGAATGCTTCAATTGGACCTGCCTCTACCACACTCCCACACAAAGCATACCAGACCCTGCGTGAAAAGCTTTTCCTCATATCATTGTTGATTCTTTTACAGATCACTTTAAAACTGTTCTCAGTCCTTTGATCGGTGGAAACAGTGTCTCCTTATCTGCTCTGTCCAGCCCCCACTTGAAAACATCTATCAAATCTCCTCTAAACTTTATTCTCTCTAATGAAATCAGTCCTGATTTCTCCAATTCACTTTCCTAAGCACTGTTCTTCCTCCCAGGAGCCAGGCTTGCGAATCTTTACAGTGCCCTCTCCAATGCATTCACATCCTTCCTGAAGTGCGGTGCCCAGAAATGGATGCAATAAACCACCTGAGGCCAAACTAGTGACTTATACAAATTCAACATAACCTCCTTGCTCTTGTAATCTATGCCCCTATGAGTAAATCCCAGGATACTGTATATTTTAAAAACACCCTCTCAATGACTCTCCTGCCACTTGCAATGACTTATGGGCATATACACCCAGGTTCCTTTCTCCTTCAACCCGTTTAGAGTTGTGCCTCTTAATTTATGTTGCCTTTCATGTTCTTTCTACCAAGATGTATCACCTCACATTTCTCTGCATTGAACTTCATCTTCCACACGATTGCCCTATTCCACCAACTTGTCTATTACTTTTTGAAGTTCTACACTGTCCTCATCACTGTTCTCAATGCTTCCACGTTTTGCATCTTCTGAAAACTTTGAAATGTTTCCCTTTACATCAAGATCTAGGTCATTAATATATATCAGGGAAAGCCCGAGTCCCAACACTGACCCCTGGTGAACACCATTACAAACCTTCCACCAGCCTGAAAAACATCCATTAACCACTACTTTCTGTTTCCTTCCACTGAGCCAATTCCGTATCCATGTGGCTACTGTCCCAATTATTCCATGAGCTACAACTTTGCTTAAAAGTCTGTTGTGCAGCCCTGTGCCAAATGCCTTTTGAAAGTCTATGTACACCACATCAACAGCATTGCCCTCATCAACCCTCTCTGTTACCTCTTCAAAAAACTCCAGGAAGATAATAAAACATTATTTTCCCATAAGAAGTCCATGGTGTCTTCCCTTAATTAACCTCCATTTGTCCATGTGAGTGTTAACTTCGTCCAAATTATAATTTCTAGAAGTTTCCCACCACTGAAGTTAAACTAACTGGCCTGCAGTTTCGGGGCTTATCCTTACACCTATTTTTGAACAAGGGTGGAACGTTTGCAATTTTCCAGTCCTTCGGCACCTGAGTCTAAGGCACAATGAAATATTATGGTCAATGCCTCTGTAACTTCAACTCTTATTTCTCCCTTGGGTGCATCTCATTTGGCTCAGGTGACTTCACAACTTTAAAGTAAAAGCCAAATACTGCGGATGCTGGAAGCCTGAAACAAAAACAGAAAATGCTGGAAAAACTCAGCAGGCCTAACAGTATATGTGGAGAGAGAAAAAATCTGTTAACGTTTCGAGTCCGTAACATTAATTGTTTTTTATTTCTTTCCACAAATGCGAACAGAATCTTCCCCTCGCTTTCCCAGATTCAGACAAAGATTAGCTGAGACTGGGTCTCTAATGGCGGCCGGAATACCCATAATCCCATGCGCCTCAGAAACCGCTCTATCTGCCGTGGATTGTCCGAGTCGATAGCGCATGCTCGGAGCCTCCTGCTCTCTTTGCTGGATGGTGGTGCCGAAGAGAAGCCCGGAAGCGGCGGATGGTGAGAGTAGAGAATGTTCATTGGTTCAGATTCGGCTCTGGGGCCGCATTCGGGATTTGTAAACCCCGCCCCCCGACACTGATCTCTCACCTGTCAGCTCACAATGCCCGGCTGATTCACGGCAGTTCCGGACCAATAGGAGGAGTAGGCGGGGCTAGATGACCGAATGGGAGCAACTTTTCCTCCAGCCAATCAAAGTGAATGAGGGGCGGGGCTGAGCCCGGATTTCCCTCATTGGCTGAAACTCTGCATCATTCTGAAAACTGATTTGTCTCAAACTCCAGGGGAAAACTGGACCTTTATGTTTGTGACTTTAAACAGATGAAACCCTGTGGGTGTGGAGCAGACATTTCAACAATTGTAACTGAAACGTGGGAGCATGTTAAAACAATGTATATATAAAATATATATTGGGGGAGACGGTGGGAATGTTACTGGACTAATAATCCAGAAAACCAGCTTGATGCTCTGGGGACAGGGGTTCAAAACTCACCACAGCAGCTGGCGGGATTAAAAATAAATTATTTAACCTGGAATAGAAAGCGAGCTCAATAAGGGTGACAATTCAGCCATTGTCGATTGTTATAAAAACCCACCTGGTTCACTAATGTCCTTTTGGGAAGGAAATCTGCCGTCCTTACCTGGTCTTACATGTGACTCCAGATCCACACTGAAATGTGGTTACTCTTAATAACCCTCTGAAATGGTGTGGCAAGCACTTGCTTCAAGGGCAACAAATGCGGTACCTGCCCACATTCCATGAAAGAAAGTTTTTAATGCCACCACCACTGAATGGCTACAATTTCGGAAGGAAGTGAAGACAGATGGTCCAGAAAAGATGCAAGAGAACGGTTCCCCTTATAAGCATAACAAGCCTAACTTCACCGAACCTAATTGAAGTTCCAACCTCTTGTGGATCTTTCCTGCACACTCCCTAATGCCTCGCATTCTTCCTAAAGCTTAGAATTGGACACAATACTGCAGTTGGGTCCAAAACAGTGTCTTATTCAGGTTTATTCTAACTTGGTTGACTTTGTACTTTATTCCCACATTCATAAAGCCCAGGATTCCACATGCTTTATTCACTGCTTTCTCAGTCTGCCCCGCCATCTTCAATGATTTGTGTACATATAGTCCCAGATTACGCTGCTCCTGCACCCTTTTACAATTGTATCCTTTATTTTATATTGTCGCTCCTTGTTCTTCCTACCAAAATGAATCACTTCACACCTCTCTGAATGAAATTTTATCTGCCACCTGTCTGCCCATTCCACCATCTTGTCTGTGTCCTCTTGAGGTTTATCACCATTCTCCCCACTGTAAACACAACTTGAAAATTTGGTGTCGTTTGCAAATTTTAAAATGCTGCTCTGCACACACAAGTCGAGATCATTAATATATATCAAGAAATCAGTGGTCTGACCACCGACCCCTTGTGATCCCACTGTAGACTTTTCCTCAATTTGAAAAAGCAACAGTTCACCATGCGTATAAAAACAAAAAACTACTGCGGATGCTGGAAATCCAAAACGAAAACAGAATTACCTGGAAAAAACTCAGCAGGTCTGGCAGCGTCGGCGGAGAAGAAAAGAGTTGATGTTTCGAGTCCTCGTGACCCTTCAACAGAGCTCCATGTTCACCATGCGTGTTGCTTCCTGTCACGCAGCCAATGCTGCCTCTGCCCCATGGACTTAAACTTTGCAGACAAGCCTGTTACTTGGCATTGCATCAAATGCCTTTTAGCAGTTCATGTGCACATTAACCGTGTTACCCTCATCAACATTCTCTGTTGCCTTATCAAAAACTCAAGAAATTTAGTTCAACACGATTGTTCTGAACAAATTGTACAAGTGGCTTAATTTTAACCTGAATTGCCGCTTCTAAATGCTTTCCCACACAGAGGTTAAAGTGACTGGTCTGTCAATGCTGGACTGACCCTTCCATTTAAGATTACTAAGGATTTAATATTAGTGCCAGGAAGCGTGAGGAGAATGTGAGGAGTTGTGAAATTGTAACTAAATTTAAAGACACATAACTGATAAATAACTCAATAATTAACCAGATTTCAAGACATAAAGTACAGATAAATTAATTTATGAATAACTGAATTGAATTATTAATAATGTCAGGTAGAGTGCTTGGAATGGAAAAACGAAAATTACTGCAATGCTTAAAACATGAAATGAAAAGAGTAAAAACTGGAAACACTCAGCAGGTCTGGAAGAATCTGTAGAGAGAGAAACAGAATTAACGTTTCAGGTCTGTGAGCCAGTGAAGGGGGAGGTGGAAGAGGAACAGAAGGAAAGGTCTATGAAAGGCTGCAGGGTAGGAGAGATTAACTGACAAAAGGTTTCATAATGCAAGGTTAAAGGGAGTGGTAATGGGACTATTAAAAACACAAAAGCTGTTTCTCGATTCGGTGTGAATGGCACGATAACAACAGTCTGAATGCAATGTGAGGAAAATGAGAGAAATAAGAAAGGAAAACTAGGACTCAAAGAAATAAGGAACAAACGAGGGCAGAGATTATGATAGGAAATTGTTGAATTCAAATTTTGATTCCCAATGTCTGTAAAGTGTCTCTTTTTGATCTGGTAATGTACTGTTACATTTCTATATGTTCTCAGGTCAGATGAAAGGTCAGAGCTGTCACGTTAACTCTGTTTCTATTGCGACAGATGAAGGCCTGACCTGCTGAGGAATTCCAGCATTTTCAGATTCATGTCGGGATTGTAGACTTTGAGAGTTTGTAATGATAGAGATTGTCCAAAATTAATTTGCCACATCGATAACAGAAGTCTCGGTCTCATGAAACTCCAGTCTCATCGTTTTATATTCGGGTCTGGGGGATAATGTTCACCGTTTTATATTCGGTCCTGGGAGGATAATGTTCACTGTTTTATATTCGGGTCTGGGGGATAATGTTCACTGTTTTATATTCGGGTCTGGGGGGAATAATGTTCACTGTTTTATATTCGGGTCTGGGGGATAATGTTCACTGTTTTATATTCGGGTCTGGGGGATAATGTTCACTGTTTTATATTCGGGTCTGGGGGAATAATGTTCACTGTTTTATATTCGGGTCTGGGCATAATGTTCACTGTTTTATATTCGGGTCTGGGAGGATCATGTTCACTGTTTTATATTCGGGTCTGGGGGATAATGTTCACTGTTTTATATTCGGGTCTGGGAGGATAATGTTCACTGTTTTATATTCGGGTCTGGGAGGATAATGTTCACTGTTTTATATTTGGGTCTGGGAGGGTAATGTTTACTGTTTTAGATGCTGGTCTGGTGCGGAATAAAATGAAGAGCCTCTTTAATTGAGTACAGTAACTGCATTTTTGGCTCTGACTTTAAACAAAAGAATCTATCCTGTTGTGTGGGACAAAAATTTTCAGTTTTGCTGATTTCAATTAAGGCGAGTTTGAAGCTAAATCCAGGAATTCTGTAAATCTAAACTAAAACCAGACAAGCAGAAAGCTACTGATGGTTGAAGTGGCCGGGGTGGTGGCGGGGGCAGGTGTCCGGAGGAAGTCTGACACACACACTGCACAGGGTGAGCAGGGGAATGGGGCTGAATTACTTGGTTAAACAGGGAGCCAGGGACAAAAGCAGAAGGTGGGAAACACTTTGAATGGAGCAGCGGGTTACAGACAAGTCAGAGAATCATGGAATGGTTACAGCAAAGAAAGAGGCCGTTCAGCCAGTCGTGTCTGTGTTAGCCCCCTGAAGGGACAATTTACCTAATGCCACGTCCCTGCCTTTGCCCCATAGCCCTGCAATTAAGCAAGATTAAACAAGTCTTAAACAAAACTTGTATGAATCAAGATGTTCTCGCGAAGGGGCAGCAGAAAAAAAGAAAAACAACTTGTTTACAGAGTGTATCGGGAGTGGGGAGCAGCATAATGTACCTGTGCAGGTCAGTGAGGATCTCCAAGGTCGTTCAGCCGTCTGCATGCAGTGTTTAGTGGGCCCTGGGGGAGGGGGTGATGGAACCATTTGGAACAAAGCACAGGGTGGGAGGTCACCCCTCCCCACTGTCTTGGTTACACGAAGGACTCACCTTGGACTGTCCCACACCTAGGCCCCGCCCGGTCAAGCTGGTAGGTTGAGCTGTGAGCTGGGCGGAGTTGAGGGGTTTGAGTGACAGGTCTGGGGCTATATCAGTGCAGGCACAGTCACTGCTCCCCCTTTTCCTCGTGGAAGTTTCACTGGAGTCGTGTTGGCGAGTGTTTCTAAACTCTGTCTCACTATCCCGGGAATGGAGGTGGATTGGAGGTTGCTGTCAGTGTTGGATTATATTGTTTCTCCTCATTCTTCCCGCTTCTCCCACTCCCAGTTCCAGGCTGCAGGTCCCGGTGATTCTGGATGCGGGACAGTTGTTAGTCCCGGCCCCGGTGTGGGTGCGCAAGCGCAGATGTGCGGCTTATTGTTCTGTAATAATGGCAGGTGATCGTCCTCCTGTATTTTGCTGCAGTTCTTCACCGCCTTGACTCTCCCGGCGCCATAGTTGCCACCTGCCGATTGCGGCAACCGACCTTCCAACCGGAAATTAACAACTTTTAGATAGAGCGGTTTCTGGAGCGCATAGCATTGTGGGAACATTGCCCGCCATTAGTCGGCAGCCATCGCCGAGAGTTATCGTGCAGCCTGAAGGCAGGTCAGCGACCTGAGCCCCTACTTCTGTTTCTTAATCTGTTCATGCTGCCTGACCTGCTGGATATTTAGAATATTTTATGTCTTAACTTCAGTTCCAGTCTTCCAGAGCTTTGCTTTTGTTTTATTGTTTCATGCAGCCGAGTCTGGAAACACAGACATACCAATTAGGAGCCGGTTTGAATTAGGGTGGGTGTTGAATGGGGGTCTTTTTTGTTGCATCAATTTTGAGCTGGAGTGGAATTGGAGGAGGAGCTGCTGGGGTTAACCCCGAGGACTTTGCAACCCAGGCTGGCCCAGCAATTTCCAGTGTGAGGCTGTTAAAGGAGTTAGATCCTGGGGGAGAACAGAGTGACAAACGTCCATTCAATTTAAGAGTGTTGTTTTAGTAACAAGTATTTCTACGGTGCCTTTTTTTCCGAGATTTTTTGTTAACTCGATTCTTGGTATTTGGTGTCACTAACAAGAGCAGCAGATATTGTCAATCCCCAGTTGTGTGTTGGTCAGGTGTTGGTGGGCCTTCTTCCTGAATCGCTGCAATCACTGTGGTGAAGGTGTTCCAACAATGCTGATTGGTAAGGAGTTACAGGTATTTCACTAAGCGGTGATAAATGTCCAAATCAACAACAACAAGTTGCATTTATGTAGCACACTGATTAGAATAGAATGTTCCAAAGTATTTCACAGGAATATTATACCAGAATATTTAACACTGAAGCACATGAGGAGATATTGGGGCACATGATCAACAGCTTGGTCAAAGAGGCAAGTTTTAAGGAGAGTCTTAAAGGATGAGAAAGAGAGGCCTAAATAGGGAATTCTAGAGCTTATAGCCTGAGCAGCTTAAGACACGGTCACCAATGGTGAGTCAATTAAAACCAGGGATGCTCAATCGGCCTGAATGAAATGAGTCCAGATATCTGGGAGGGATGTAGATTGGAGGATAAGATAGAGATAGTGAGGGGCGTAGTCACTGAAGGATTTCAAAACAAGGATGAGAATTTGAACATTGAGGTGCTGCGTAACGAGGAGCCTATGTAGCTCAATGAGAACAGGGGCGTTGGATGAAAGAGACAAAGTGCGAGTAAAGACACGGGAAGTGGAGTTTTAAATGACTCCATTGTTTGTGTGGCAGGCTAGGAATATTCCAGTTTAGAGGTAGCAAAGGAATGGATGCGTTTCAGCAGCAGCTGAGCTGAGGCAGGAATGAAATTCGGCAAAAATTAATGATGTGGAAATGGACGGCCTTAAAGGTATGTAGTCAGAAGCTCAGCTTGGGGTGAAATGTGGCACCAAGATTGTGAACAGTCTGGTTTGGCCTCAGAGTTGTCAGAAAGGCATTGAAGGTTGGGGAGTGGAGTGGGCTACAAGCGGGGAATGAAAACAATGGCTTCAGTCTTCCCAAAATTTAAATGGTGGAAGTTTCTGTCCATCCAGTAATGGATGTCAGACAAATCAGGGCGGAGTGTGACTTGGAGGTGATGGTGTTCACATTCACCTGCTACCCTGGTCCTTATGGAGGTTGGAGGATAAGGGATTGGGAAATTTCATGGTCACTTTTTCCTAATGCCAGTCCCACACGTTGAGCTCAATTTCCCACCCAGCCTTTGTGTTTTTGTGAGTTCTCCCTCACTGACCTTTGTTTGTTTTGTACTATTTTCACAGGGTTTGCAGTCCAGAATCACAAACCCGACATCACATCAGGATCTGACGGTGTCGTCCAATTTATTGTAACCCAAATGCCATCGGATTTTGAATATGGGGGTTAAGAGCCCTGTTCACAGTGGGGAGAAACTGCACGCATGTTCTGTGCGTGGGCGAGGCTTCAGCCGATCATCTGACCTGTTGAAACACAGTCACAATAGAGAGAATCCATAGAAATGTGGGGACTGTGGGAAGGGATTCAATCACCCATCCCAGCTGGAAATCCATCAGTGTACAAGCACTGGAGAGAGGCCGTTCATATGTTCAGTGTGTGGAAAGGGATTTTCTGATTCATCCAACCAACTGAAACACCAGCAAGTTCACGCTAGGGAGAGGCCGTTCACCTGCTCCGAGTGTGGGAAGGGATTCACTCAGTCATTCCACCTGCTGAGACACCAGCAAGTTCACACTAGGGAGAGACCGTTTACCTGCACTGTGTGTAAAAAGGGATTTGCTGATTCATCCAACCGACTGAAACACCAACGAGTTCATACTGGGGAGAGACCATTTACCTGTTCTGATTGTGGGAAGGGATTCACTCAGTCATTCCATCTGCTTAGACACCAACGAGTTCATACTGGGGAGAGACCATTTACCTGTTCTGATTGTGGGAAGGGATTCACTGATTCATGCACCCTGCTGAGACACCAGAGAGTTCATACTGGGGAAAGACCATTTACCTGTTCTGATTGTGGGAAGGGATTCACTGATTCATCCAGCCTGCTGAGACACCAGAGAGTCCACACTGGAGAGAGACCATTTACCTGCTCCACATGTGGAAAGGGATTTGCTGATCCATCCAACCTCCTGGAACACCAGCGAGTTCACACTGGGGAAGGACCATTCACCTGCTCCAAGTGTGGGAAGGGATTCACTCGGTCATTCCATCTTTCATTTCATCAGCGAGTTCACACTGGGGAGAGACCGTTCACCTGCTCCAAGTGTGGAAAGGGATTCACTCGGTCATTCCATCTACTGAGACACCAGAGAGTTCACACTGGGGAGAGGCCATTTACCTGCTCAGACTGTGGGAAGGTATTCATACAGTTATCCAATATGCTGAGACACCAGCGGGTTCACAAGTAACTGCTGTGGTTGGATTTAGTTCCCAATGATATTCTTGTCTGAAGCATATTCATAAGAGTGTATTTCTGCTGAGGTTAATAAACTTCAGCCCAGTTACAGATTCTGTATAAAATTGGAATAAATCAGCTTTGCGATAAATAGTGTGTTGAGTCGTTTTGATATCTCTAGCACAAGCTAGTTCCTTTTGAAGGGCTCTCCCTCTGCCCTGTCTCCTCCATCCTCAGCCCCAACAACAATTATGAGGAGCTCATGGAGCTTCTTTGTCACTAAGATTGAGACAATCCGATCAGCTGCCTCTGCTGCTTCCCTCCCTTCCACTAACCCACCAGGACAAACTGTCTCTAAATTTCCCCCAATGTCTGAGCCGTGAACACATCTTTTTCCAGTTTCTCTCCCATCTCCTCTCATGCCCTCTGTGTGCACCACCTGCTCCATCGACCCTATTCCCACTAAACTACTGACCATCCAACTTCCCCATGTTTGCCGTCATTGTCAATGGTTCTCTCTTTTCAGATACTGTGCCTCTCTCCTTTAAATCTTCCATCGTTACAACGTTCTTAAATAAAAACAAACCCTTCACTCTTCGATCTTTGCATGCTGCCGCCTCATCTCCAGCCTCACTTTCCTTTCAAAAATCCTGAAACATTTTGTAATCTCCCAAACCCGTGTCCATTTTTCCGAGAACTCCCTGTTTGAATCCCTCCAATCAGGTTTCTGCCCTGCCTCAGTTCTTATCAAAGCCACAAGTGAGATCCTATGTGGCTGTGACACAAGTAAAGTTTCCCTTCTGGTCCTTCCCGACGTGTCTCATCTTCTGGGAGAGGAGATAGTCAGATCAGTGAGGAACACCTCCGATCGGGCAGCGGGCTAAGTTTGAAAAAAAAAACCCAACAGTGACATTCCAGGAAAACTTGGTTGGTGAGAAGTTGCTGTTGGGGAGTGTGTTTAAATAGCTTAAAACTAGAAAAAAAATAACATTTATAAAGAGGTAGCAACCTGGATTTCAGTAAGGAACACCAACAATAGGGAAGTAACGTTAAATCAAGGCAAAGTGAAATATAGTCATAAAGTAAACCGAAGTAAGACAAAGTTAGGAGAATTGTAGCAAAGTGAAGTTACTGTTAACTTATTCTACTCATCCCCCTTTAAGTGTAAAATTAGAAGGAAGTAAAATGGGTAACAGGAAGTAGTAGTGAGGCTACAAGGCAGGAGAAACAAAGCAGAGCATTGAGCCTGCTTCGAATGCAGAATTAAAGGCGCTCTCCCTGAATGCACACAGCATTCGCAATCGATGATCAGAAGGCACAAATAGTCAGATATTATAGGGGTAAGATATTATTGCCATTATGGAAACATGGCTGCATGGTGACAAAAACTGGGAACTGAATATTCATGGATACTGGAAGTTTCGTAAAGGCAGACAAGGAGGTGGAGTTGTGCTGATAATAAGGGATGAGATCAGTGCATTAGTAAAGGGGATCTCAGTTTGGAAGAACAATGTGTGAAATCTGTTTGGGTGGAGCTAAGAATTAGCAAAAGGCAGCAGACATTGGTTGGAGTTGTTCATAGCCGACCAAATAGTAATGGTAATGTATTAATCAGGAGATGATAGAAGCATGTAGCATAGGCTATACATTGATCATGGATGACTTCAATCTACATGTACACTGGGTAAACCAATTGAGCACTGATGCTGTGGAAGATGGATTTCTGGAGTATGTTGGGGATGGTTTTCTAGAGCGGTATGTTGAGGAGCCGACTCGAGGACAGGCTTCTTTAGACCTAGCATTATGTAATGAAAAATGACTAATTAATAATCTTGTTGTAAAAGAACCTTGAGGGGCAAGTGAATACAATATTACAGTATTTTATACTATGTTTGAAAATGAGGTAGTTCACTCTGAAGCAAGGGTGTCAAAGCTGAATAAAGGAAATTATGAAGGCGTGAGGGACAAATTGGCTGAGATAGAATGTGAAAATACATTAAAATGTACAGAGGCAATGGATAGTCTTCGAAGAATTATTACATAGCTTACAGCACATACACCTTCGTTCAAGGTGCAAAACCCCCAAAAAGTCAGTCAACCGTGCCTGACAAAGGAAGTTAAGGATGGTATAAGATTTAAAGATAAGGCTTATAAAGTTGCCAGAAGTGGTAGTAAACCTGAGGATTGGGAGGCTTTTAAAATACAACAAAAGACCAGGAAACTGGTAAAGAAAGGGAGAATAGCATATGAATGCAATCTAGAGAAAAGATAAAAACAGACTCTAAGAGCTGCTTTAGGTAAATGTGGGTCCATTGCATGCAGAGTCGGTAATAGTGAAATGGCAGAGAAGCTAAATGATAATTCTGAGTCTGCCTTCACAGGGGAAGATACAAGAAATCTCCCAGGTTTAGAGATCCAAGGCAGTATGGAGAATAAGGAGTTGAAGGAAATTAATATCAGTAAGAATGGGATTGAAAATTGATAAGTCACTGGGACCTGACATATTACTTAGCAAAATAAACCCACATGGAATAGGAGGCAATGTACTGACATGGATTAAGGATTGGCGAACAGGCAGAAAACAGAGAGTAGGAATAAACGGGTAATTCTCGTGTTGGTAAGATGTTATTAGTGGAGTACCGCAAGGATCAGTACTTGGGTCCCAGTTGATCACAATATATATTAACGATATGAATGTGGGGACCAAATGTAATCCTTCCAAGTTCGCAGATGATACAAAGCGAGGTGGGAATGTATTTTGAGGTAGATGTAAAGCAGCTATGGGAGGATTTGACTTAGTGAGTGGGAAAGCACATGGCAGATGGAATAGATCGTGGAAAAATGGCAGAAGGAACTGACATTCAGAGTATTTCCTAAATGATAAGAGATGAGAAAGTGTAGATGTACAAAGAGACCTGGGTGTCCTTGCCCATAAGTCACTGAAGGCTAACATGCAGATGCAGCAAGCTATTCAGAAGGCTCCTGGAATGTCAGCTTTTGCCACAAGAGGATTTGAGTATAGGAGTGGTGAAGTCTTGCTTAAATTGTTTAGAATCTTGTTTAGACCGCACCTGGAGTAGTGTGTGCAGTTTTGGTCACCTTGCCTCAAGGATATTATTGCCATAGAGGGAGTGCAATGAATGTTCACAGGCTTGTTCCGGGGATGGTGGGACTGTCTTATGAAGAGAGATTGGGTAAGTTCACCCCCCTTAATCAGTACATATTTCACCACATCTCTACCCCCTTTTAGATCTGAAAAAGGGTTTTACATACTCGAAACATTGTCTCTGCCTCGCTCTCCGCAGATGCTTTCAGACCTGTTGTGTTTTTCCGGCATTTTTTGTTTTCGTTCCCCTGTTCCTATGTCTGCGGTGGATCCCCCCCTCCCAGGCCTGGGCTTCCATGTGATGTTCTGAATGATGACAGGATTAACCTTCTCCCTAACCTGTCCTAACCCTTCTGCCCATTCATTTATGGAAACCAAGGATTCTATTTGTTCTAATGGTGACTTTCCCTGCCTGGCTAGTCATTCCTTGAAGTGAGCCCTTGAATTATTTGTACGTTGTTTTATCATGTTCCCACATTTCAGTAACAAATGTTGAAATGTCTGCTCCACACCCACAGGGTTTCATCTGTTTAAAGTCACAAACAGAAAGGTCCAGTTTTCTCCTGGAGTTTGAGACAAATCAGCTTTCAGAATGATGCAGAGTTTCAGCCAATGAGGGAGAACCGAGTACAGCCCCGCCCCTCATTCACTCCGATTGGCTGGAGGAGCAGCTGCTCCCATTCGGTCATCCAGCCCCACCCACTCCTCCGTCACTGCTGGAAAAACTCAGCAGATCTGACATCATCTGTGGAATGAAAAAAAACAATTTATGTTTCGAGTCCGGATGATTCACTGTTTTGTTCTCTCTCCACAGATGCTGTTAGACCTACTGAGTTTTTCCAGCATTTTCTGCTTTTGTTTCAGAATTCCAACATCTGCAGTATTTTGCTTTTACTTTAAAGTTGTGAAGTCACCTGAGCCAAATGAGATGCACCCAAGGATCCTGGGAGAACTGGATTAACAGAAATTTCCTCCATTTAAATATTGAGAAGACGAAAGCCATTGTCTTCAGTCCTCGCTACAAACTCCACTCCATAGTCACTGGCTCCATCCCTCTACCTTGCTGGGAGTTGGAGAGGAGCAGACCTGTGGGAGATACTCGGGAGATGAGAAGCGCCTATAAATACAGGTTGGGGATTCGAGTGAGGCCTACCTTACTGGGAGTCAGAGCGGAGCAGACCTGCAGGAGACAGTGGGGAGCTGAAGAGCACCAATAAATACAGACCAGGGATTTGAGTGAGGAGCGTCTATAAATACAGACCGGGGATTTGAGTGAGGAGCGTCTATAAATACAGACGGGGGATTTGAGTGAGGAGTGTCTATAAATACAGACCGGGGATTTGAGAGAGGAGTGTCTATAAATACAGACCGGGGATTTGAGTGAGGAGCGTCTATAAATACAGACCGAGGATTTGAGTGAGGAACGTCTATAAATACAGAGTGAGGATTTGTGTGAGGAGTGCCTATAAATACAGACCGAGGATTTGAGTGAGGAGCGTCTATAAATACAGACGGGGGATTTGAGTGAGGAGCGTCTATAAATACAGACCGGGGATTTGAGTGAGGAGTGTCTATAAATACAGACCGGGGATTTGAGTAAGGAGTGTCTATAAATACAGACGGGGGATCTGAGTGAGGAACGTCTATAAATAGAGACCGAGGATTTGAGTGAGGAACGTCTATAAATACAGACCGGGGATTTGAGTGAGGAGTGTCTATAAATACAGACGGGGGATTTGAGTGAGGAGCGCCTATAAATACAGACCGAGGATTTGAGTGAGGAGCATCTATAAATACAGACGGGGGATTTGAGAGAGGAGCGTCTATAAATACAGACGGGGGATTTGAGTGAGGAACGCCTATAAATACAGACCGAGGATTTGAGTGAGGAACACCTATAAATACAGACCGGGGATTTGAGTGAGGAGCACCTATAAATACAGACTGGGGATTTGAGTGAGGAGCACCTATAAATACAGACGGGGGATTTGAGTGAGGAACGTCTATAAATACAGACCGGGGATTTGAGTGAGGAATGTGTATAAATACAGACGGGGGATTTGAGTGAGGAACGTCTATAAATAGAGACCGAGGATTTGAGTGAGGAGTGTCTATAAATACAGACCGGGGATTTGAGTGAGGAGCGCCTATAAATACAGACCGAGGATTTGAATGAGGAGCGTCTATAAACACAGACCGGGGATTTGAGTGAGGAGCGTCTATAAATACAGACAGGGGATTTGAGTGAGGAGTGAGGAACGTCTATAAATACAGACCGGGGATTTGAGTGAGGAGCGTCTATAAATACAGACAGGGGATTTGAGTGAGGAGCGTCTATAAATACAGACGGGGTATTTGTGTGAGGAGTGTCTATAAATACAGATGGGGGATTTGTGTGAGGAACGTCTATAAATATAGACGGGGGATTTGAGTGAGGAACGCCTATAAACACAGACAGGGTATTTGAGTGAGGAATGGGCTGTTTCACTGTTGCAGCTGCTGTGAGGCAGCAGGAGTGGGGGGAAAGAGGCAACTGTGATTTCACAGGAAGCTGGTATGTTGATTGGTCGGTAAGTGTTCAGTCTAAGGGACAGTGTGTGAGAAACCAGCTTAGGACAGGCGAGTTCAGGTAGATCTATAAATAAAAATAACTTTACAATAATAATCCAAAATTTGAAAACTTTAAAATTCAAATAAAAGAACAAAGATTTTAAACAAGCAATAAAATAGAGTTACTTAAATAAACATCTAATACACATCCCTTGTAGTTAAGAAGCATATAATCTTTAGTTGTCAGTGGTACTAGCATTCAGTAAACACAGTAAATTGTAGCATACATAGGAAGAAAGCAATTAAAGTAAATTAACTAAATAACATAAGTTAGAATGGTAGGACAGGGGTTATGTTGCAGCTGTGAGATGTGGGAGCTTTTGGATGCCAAAGCGATCCATGACAAACACGTCTGCAGGAAGTGTCAGCAGCTTGAGGAATTCCGGATCAGGATTATTGATCTGGAAACCAAAATGCAGACACTGTGCAACATAAGGGATGGGGAGAAATACCTGGATACTTTGTTCCAGAAGACAGTCACACCTCTTACAAGAGGGTCATCTGTTTTGATCAGCAGTGAGGGACAGGAAGATGTGACTGTCAGTGAGGCAGGTAATGGGACTGAGCAGGCAGTAGTGGAGGAGCCTCAGACTTTGCAAGTGTCAAACAGGTTTGAGGTGCTCACAACCTGTGTGGATGAAAGTGAAATGTGCAAGGTGGATGAGCTGGCTGGCCATGACACTGTGGTACAGGAAGCCATTCACGCAGGGGTAGCAAAAAGGAATGTAGTGGTAGTAGGGGATAGTATAGTGAGGGTATTGACACTGTTCTCTGCAGCAAAAACTGAGAGTCCAGACGGTTGTGTTGCCTGCCCAGTGCCAGGGTTCGGGACATCTGCTCAGGGCTGGAGAGGGACTTGCAATGGGAGAGGGAGAATCCAGTTGTCGTGGTCCATGTAAGTACCAATGACAAAGGTAGAACTAGGAAAGAGGTTCTGTAAAGTGAGTATGAGGAGCTAGGCACCAAATTATGTAGCAGAAACTCAAAGGTAATAATCTCTGGATTATTACCTGAGCCATGTGCAAATTGGCATTGCGCAAATAAGATTAGCGAGACCAATGCGTGGCTCAAAGATTGGTGTGGGAGAACTGGGTTCCGGTTTGTGGGGCACTGGTATCAGTGCTGGAGACATTGGGGGCTGTACCGTTGGGACGGTTTACACCTGAACCGTGCTGGGATGAATGTCCTCGCAAATCGCATAACCAGGGAAGCAGAGAGGGCTTTAAACTAAACAAGAGCGGTGAGGGATCAAGCTTGGGTAGAGGGAGCAATACAAGATGTAGAGTCAAGACAGGAGATCAAAATAGTAATATGAGAAACAAGGTCAGAGAATGGCAGGAAAGGACTGAGAGAAAAAAACCTGAGAATAAATCAACAGTCAAGACTAGATGTTACAACGGTAACAAAAAGACAAGACTGAAGGCTCTCTATCTGAATGCACATAGCATTCAAAACAAAGTAAATGAATTGATGACTCACACAGAAGTAAATAAATATGATCTGTTAGTAATTATGGAGACGTGGCTGCAGGACAACTAAGATTGGGTCCTTAATATTGAGGGGTACATGACATTCAAGGAGAATAGGAAGCTAGGTAAAGGTGGCGGGGTTGCATTGTTAATTAAATAGGGCATTGGTGCAATAGTTAGAGATGACCTTGGATCAGGAGATCAGGATGTAGAATCGGTTTGGGTGCAGATGAGGAATAGTAGGGGAAAAATAGTCATTAGTGGGAGTGGTTGATGGGCCCCTAACAGCAGCCATAGTGTAGGACAAAGTATTCAAGAGAAAATATTGTGTGCTTGTGATAAAGGGACGGCAATAATCGTGGGTGATTTTAATCTACACATTAACTGGAAAAATCAGATTGGCAGTAATAGCCTGGATAAGGAGTTCTTAGAATGCTTTTGAGATAGTTTCTTAGAGCAGCATGTTCAGGAGCCAATCAGAGAGCAGGTTATATTTGACTTGGTATTGTGAAATGTAACAGGATTAATTAATGACCCCAGAGTAAGGGCACTACTAGGTAGCAGCGAGCACAATATGGTTGAATTTTAATCCAGTTTGAAAGGGAGAAGAGTGGGTCAAAGACTAGTATCTTAAACTTAAATAAGGGCAACCATGTGGGGATGAAAGCTGAGCTAGCTGAAGTGAACTGGGAAACTAGCCTAGAGGATAGATGAATAGAGAAGCAGTGACAGATATTTAAGGGGATATTTCAAAGTATTCAGAATGAGTACATCCCGACCATAAAGAAAAATTATAAGGGGAGGACCCACCATCTGTGGTTAACTAAAAAAGTTAAAGAAAGCATCAGCTTAAGGAAAAAGCAGACAACTCCGCAAAGATGAGCAGCAGGACAGATGATTGGACAGAATATAAAGAACAGTCGAAAATGGCTAAAAGGTTAATCAGGAGAAAGAAATTAGAGTGTGAGAGGAAGTTTGCTAGAAATGTAAAAATGGATAGCAAGTGTTTCTACAGGTGCTTAAAAAGGAAAAGAGTGAGCAAAGTGAGTGTTGATCCTCTAGAGGGTGACAGTGGGGAGTTAATAGTAGATAAGGAAATGGTGGAAGAAATGAATAATATTTTGCTTCTGTGTTCAATATAAAGGATACAAAAAACATTCCAGTAATAGCTGCAAATCAGAAGGTGACAGGAGAAAGGAACTTGGTGAAATTGAAATCACTGGGGAAATGGTAGTGAGCAAATTGAAGGAGCTGCCGATGTCAAGTCTCTGGGACCCAATGAACTACATCCTTGGGTCTTAAAAGAGGCGGCTAATGCGGTAGTCGGTGCGCTGGTGTTAATTTTCCAAAAATCGCTCAATTCTGGAAAGGTTCTGTCAGATTGGAAAGCAGCAAATATAACCCCTCTATTCAAGAAGGGAGGGAGGCAGAAAACAGGAAACTATAGGCCAGTTAGCTTGACGTCTGTCGTGGGGAAGTTATCAGAATCAATCATTAAGGAGGTTATAGCTGGGCACTTAGAAGAGCTCAAGGCAATCGGGAAGAGTCAGCATGGTTTTGTGAAAGGAAAATCCTGTTTAAGCAACTGATTGGAGTTTTTGTGAAGGAGTAACATGCGCAATGGATAAAGTGGAGCCTGTAGATGTACTGTACTTGGATTTCCAGAAGGCATTTGATAAGGTGCCACATCAAAGATTATTACGGAAAATAAAAGTGCATGGTGTCGAGAGTAACTTATTAGCATGGATAGGAGATTGGCTGGCTGGCAGAAAGCAGGGAGTATGTGCAAATGGGTCTTTTTCTGATTGACAGGATGTGACGAATGGAGTCCCACAGGGGTCTGTGCTGGGGCCTCAACTTTTTATGATTTACATCAATGACTTAGATGAGGGGAGTGAAGATGTGGTCGCTAAATTGGCAGATGGCACAAAGATAGGCAGGAAAGTATGTTATGAAGAGGACATGAGGAGGTTGCAGATGGATATAGATAGGTTGAATGAGTGGCCAAAGATCTGGCAAATGGGGTGAAATGTGGGAAAATGTGAAGTTGGTCACTTTGGCAGGAAGAACAAAAAAGCAGAGTATTGCTTAAATGGAGAATGGCTGCATAATTCTGAGGTGCAGAGGGACCTAGGTGTTCTAGTAAATGAGTCACAAAAAGTTTGTATGCATGTACAGCAAGTAATTAATAAGGCTAATGGAATGCTATCCTTTGTTATGAGAGGGGTTGAACATAAAAGTAAGGATGTTATGCTTCAGTTATACAGGACCACACCTTGAATACTGTGTGCAGTTTTGGTCTCCTTATTTAAGGAAGGATATAAATGCATTGGAGGCGGTTCAAAGGATGTTCACTAGATTGATACCTGGAATGAGTGGGCTGTCTTATGAGGAGAGGTTGGACAGACTGGGCTTGTTTCCACTGGAGTTTAGAAGAGTGAGGGGTGATTTTATTGAAGTATACAAGATCCTGAAACGCCCTGACAAGGTGGACATCCAAAGGATGTTTCCTCTTGTGGGTGAGTCAAGAACTAGGGGGCACCGTTTCAAAATTAGGGGGTCGCCCTTTTAGGACAGAAATGAGGAGAATTTTTTTCACTCAGAGGATTGTACGACTTTGGAATTCTCTGCCTTAGAAGGCTGAGGAGGCGCGATCATTGAATATTTTTAAGACACAGGTAGATAGATTCTTGTTAGGCAAGGGAAACAAAGGTTATCGAGGTTAGATGGGAATGTGGAAATTCAAAGACATGAAGATCAGCCATGATCTTATTGAATGGCACAACAAGCTTGAGAGGCCAAATGGTCTGCTCCCGTTCCTATTCCATATGTTCTTATGGTGTCTCTCCAGTGGGAATTCGCTGGTGTATTCGTAAGTGGGATGACTGAGTGAATCCCTTCCCACACATGGAGCAGGTGAATGGTCTTTCCCCAGTATGAAACCGTTGGTGTCTCAGCAGGCTGGATGGCTGAGAGAATCCCTTCCCACACACGGAGCAGGTGAACGGTCTCTCTCCAGTGTGAAACCACTGGTGTGTTCGGAGCCCGGATGACTGAGTGAATTCCTTTCCACACTCGGAGCAGGTGAATGGTCTCTCCCCGTTGTGAAACCACTGGTGTGTTTGCAAGTGGGATGGCTGAGTGAATCCCTTCCCACACTCGGAGCAAGTGAACACTGTATCTTCAGTGTGAATTCGGTGTGTTTGCAGGTGGGATGATTGAGTGAAACCCTTCCCATGCTCGGAGCAGGTGGACGGCCTCTCTCCAACGTGTAGCTGCTGGTGTCTCAGCACGTCAGATGACTGACTGAATCCCTTCCCACATTCGGAGCAGGTGAATGGTCTCTCCCCACTGTGAACTCACCGGTGTATCAGCAGGTCAGATGACTGAGTGAATCCCTTCCCACACTCAGAGCAGACGAACGGTCACTCCCCATTGTGAATTCGCTGGTGTGTTCGCAGGTTGGCTGACAGAGTGAATCCCTTCCCACACTCGGAGCAGGTGAACAGCCTCTCCCCAGTGTGACTGCGTCGATGGATTTCCAGCTGGGATGGGTAATTGAATCCTTTCCCACAGTCCTCACATTTCCACAGTTTCTCCATGGTTCAAGTGCCCTGTGTCTCTCCAGGTTTGATGATCAGTTGAATCCTTGTCCACACATAGAACACGTGTACAATTTCCCCCCACTGTGAATGGTGTGATGTTATTTCATGCTGTGAAACTGGTTAAAGCTCTTTCCACAGTCAGTTCACTGGAACACTCTCACTCGGGTGTGTGTGTGTGTCTCGGTGCTTTTCCACTCACACTGATGTTTGAAATCTTTTCCCACAGACAGAACAACCACTTCTCCTTCCACGTTCAAAGACGATAATATTAAGGTTCTGATGAATCGAGTGACTCTGTCAGATCTTGATGTGATGTTTGGTTTGAGTTCCCCCTCTGTAAATCCTCCCCTTCCGATACCCTGTAAAAGGAGTTTACAAAAGTGATCACTGTAAGAACAGGATAGAAATTCAGAGCAGACAATTCTCATTTCTATGGAACATTATTTCCTGTCTTCTTCTCCAAAAGCTGCAAATCACTGTCCCACACATTCTCCCTCCTCCCTGTGCTGAAGCCAAACAGAGTTTTGGATAATTCTTCCTGTATCTTTTAAACAAATTTGTCCAACTGAAGATAACAATATGTTTCATCATTCACTTCAGTCATGACTCGTGACAAAACATTAATCTGAAACCCCCTGACTGACCATACAGAATAGCAGACGTTAACCTTGTGTCCAAAACTTACTGTGTGGAGATTTAATGAGTGATTGTGAAGGTGGTTTCTCCAAACTTCCCAGGATTTCCTTCCTTCCTTCTCTCCCTCTCTAACTAAGTTAAACCTGGGATCAGTCTCATGGTCTATTCTCGTTACTGCTTCTCTTCCTGATGACTAATTAACTCCAACTAAACACCGAGAAGACTGAAGACACTGTTTTCAGTCCCTGCTACAATCTCCATTCCCTAGATACCAACTCCATCCTTCTCCCTGGGAACAGTCTGAGATTAAACCAGTCTGTTCACAACCTCGGTGTTACATTTGATCTCGAGATCAGATTCTGACCTCATATCTGTGCCATCACTAAAATCGCCTGTTTCCACCTCTGGAACATTACCCGCCCTCACCCTGTCTCAGTGCATCTGCTGCTGAAACCCTCATCACTGCCATTGTTACCTCCAGACTTGAACGACTATCCCAACACACTCCTGGCTGGTCTCGCACATTCTACTGTCCGTAAACGTGAAGCCATCCAAAGGTCTGCTGTCCATGTCTTCACTCGTAGCAAGTCCTGTTCCTCTGTCACCCATTTGCTTCCTGACCTGCCTTGGATCCTGGTCAAGCAATAGCTTGATTTTAAAATTCTCATCCTTGTTTTCAAATCCCTCCATGGCCTCACCCCTCCCTATCTCTGTAATCTCCTCCAGCCCTACAACCCTCTGAGATATCTGCACTGCTCGAATTCTGGAATCTTGTACATTCTCCATTTTAATCGCTCCAGCATTAATGACCTTGCCTTAAGTTCCCTCATTCCCAAACTCTGAAATCTCTACCTGCACCACTCCCTCTGTCGATCACATTTTCCCCCTTTAAGACACTTGAGTATTGCTAAAAAAAGAGACATTCTGTCAAAACCTTTTCTCTTGTACTCATCAGGACAGACGCAAGAACATCAAATTTCAAAGATTATCAGTCAGGCTCATAATGTGGCTCACTTATGCTTGCTAGAAGCTACATATATTCATACACAGGGAACTGCCCACTGCAGACAGAAGGTGCATGTCCAGGGATGGGGCCTTTTGTTGAATTTAACAAAAGCATGGAGGATGATGGCTCTTTGGTGCATTCTCCATGGTGATGCTTTGACCAATCAGAGCTGACTGGCCAAACCAGTCAACACCTTTCCTCGTGCAGCATAAATTGTTGTTCGCTAGGAAATTTTTTTTTTTGCATCTGTCCGGATGGGTGCAACATGAAATATCAGCAAAAGGTCTCCCTTTTTCAGCAATACTTAAATTCTGTACTGCTGAGTGACTGTGGGTTTATAATTCTATTGCTGCTGATCTAAAACTCCTGGTGAACACACATTTTATGAATGTCTCCCTCGGGCTGTTGCTCATTGTCCCCGTGAGGATGGCGGCTGCGCATGCGCCCTGTAGCACATTGGCCCATCAAGATGGCGACCGCGCATGCGCCCATCCCCACATTGCCCCTATAAAGATGGCGGCCGTTAACTCGGGCTTTTCTCCCGCAGCGCCGAGCAAACCCGGAGACGGTGGCTTCTTATTGAGGGATTGGGGCCGGTACCGTGAGTTTATGAAGCTTCCAAATTCATCCGCCGGCCCTATCTCTGTTCACGCTTTTATTTTCGGTTCTGGATCTGCATTCGGACTTTGTAAACCCCGCATTTTAAATCCGCTCGTTCGAGTTCATTTACCGTCTGTCTCCACGGACTGCGCATGTTCCGACTCCAAATGATTGGCGGCAGCTCCGGACCAATAGCAAGAAAGGGCGTGGTTGGAGGACCGAGCGGGAGCAACTGGTCCTCCAGCCAATCGGAGTGAGAGGGGCGGAGCCTGCTGGGAGTGGAGCATGCGCAGTGTGAGCGGGGGACCGGGATGAAGGCGGTGGATTTTTCCATCCAATAATTTATTTAGATTTTTCTTTCCCCACCTATTTCCATTATTTTTAAATGTATTTCCATCCATTGTTTTATCTCTACCTTTTAGCCTATTTCAATCCCTTCACCCCACCCCCACTAGGTCTATCTGTACCTTGCTCGTCCTGCTTTCTACCCTTAATTAGCACATTCCTTAGATAATATCACCACCTTCAACACCTCTTTGCACTTTTGTCTGTGACATCTTTTGGTTATCTCCACCTATCACTGGCCCTCTATCCAGCTCTACTTGTCCCACCCCCCCTTAAACCAGCTAATATTTCACTTCTCTTCTATTTTTACTTAGTGCTGTTGAAGAGTCATATGGACTCGAGACGTTAACTGTGTTCCTCTCAGCAGATGCTGCCAGACCTGCTGAGTTTTTCCAGGTATTTTTGTTTTTGTTGCGGTGGAATTTAAAGTCCAGCGGGTGAGAAAGGGCCGAGTGCAGGAGAGGAATGGAGCCGGAGGGTGGACTGGGAGGATTCACAAACACCCGGTGTAGGACTCCAAACCCGGATTACAAACTCCCGGAGCCCAGTTTATACCGAGTGTTTGGAAACTCCTTTTACAGGGGGTTAGAAGGGTAGGATTTACACACAGCAAACTCATAATAAAGGGAAATATTTGTCTGTTTGGATTGACCTGCTGAAACACATTGAATTCTCACTGGCGAGAGGCTGTTCAGTTGCTCACAGTGTGGTAAGAGGTTCAGGACATCATCCCACCTGCTGGGACACCATTCGCACTGACAAGAGACCTTTTAATTTAAGTGTGAGAAGTGCTTTAAAAGGTGTGGGGAACCTGGCGGGGAGATTTGCTAATGCTGTCGGTGGGCTCTTAAACTAATTTGGCATGGGGGTGGGATACTGAGTAGAGGTATAGGAGGGGGTGATGTACAGACAAGTATATAAGAAAAAACAAGTCAGTCTGGAAGGCAGAGTGTACAAAGTCAAGTTAAGGCACAAGGCAACATGGCAAGGCTGGATGACATTTATTTTAATGTGAGGAGTGTTGTGAGGAAGGCAGATGAGTTGCAGATGCTGATTAACACATGGGGATATGATATCATTGCTATCACGGTGACATGGCTGAGGGAGGGGCAGGACTGGCAGCTCAATATTCCGTGGTATAGAATCTTCAGGTGAGACAGGAAGGGGGCGGAGGTTGTAAAAGAGATGGTGGTGTCACAATATTGATCAAGGAGTCAATTACTGCAGTAAGGAGGGATGGTATCTTAGAAGGTTCCTTAAATCAGGCCGTATAGGTAGAACTTAAAAACAGAAATGGGGCAATCACATTGTTGTGAGCATACTATAGACCCCCAAACAGTCAGGGAGAGATAGAAGGGCAGATATGTAGGCAAAATCTCAGAAGTGTTAAAATAATAGGGTAATAATAATCGGGGATTTCAACTTCCCCAATATTAACTGGGATAGACAAAGTGTGAAAGACTTTGAAGGGGCTGAATTCTTCAAATGTATCCAGGAGGGATTTTTAAGCCAGCACATAGAAAGTCCTACAAGAGAGGTGCTGGACCTATTAGAGAACAAAGCTGGGCAAGTTGTAGAAGTATCAGTGGGGGACCAGTTCAGTGATAATGACCATAACTCAGTAAGATTTAAGTAGTTATGGAAAAGGACGAAGATGGTTAGAAAATAAGGGTTTTGAATTGGGGAAGGCCAATTTCAATATGATAAGACAGGACCTGGCCAATGTGGACTGGGAGCAGCTACTTGTAGGAAAATCAACATCAGAGCAGTGGGAGTCATTCAAAAAGGAAATAGTGAGAGTACAGGGCCAACATTTTCCCACAAAGGACCAACAAGTCCAGAGAAACTGGGATGTTGAGGAATTGACAGGATTAGATAAGGGGGGAAAAAAAGGGAAGCTTTTAAGCCCTCGGTACATACCGAGGGCTTAAAACAGCAGGAGCCCTTGATGGGTACAGAACGTGTAGGGGGTTAAAGAAGAAATTAGGAAAGCGAAGAGGGGGCATGAAAAACACAGCTGGGTGAAATAAGTTAAAATCCAAAGGCATTTTATAAGTATATTCAGGGCAAGAGGATAACCAGGGAGAGATTAGGGGCCATCAGGGACCAAAATGGCAATCTGTGTGAGGAGTTGGAAGATGTAGATGAAGTTTTAAATGAGTACTTTGCATCTGTATTAACTATACAGAAGGACGATGTAGGTATAGAAATCAGGGAGGGGGACTGTGATATACTTGAACAAATGAGTATTGAGAGGGAGGAGGTATTAGCGGTTTTATTGGGCCTTAAAAGTCTATTAATCCCCAGGCCCAGATGAGATGTATCCCAGGTGCTGTGGGGGGCAAGGGAGGAGCTTTCAGGGGCCCTGACATTAATTTTCAAATCCTCTCTGGCCACAGGAGAAGTACCAGAGGACTGGAGGACAGCTAATGTGGTATCATTATTAAAGAAGAATGGTGGGGATAAACCAGGGAGCTAATAGGCCAGTGAGTCCAACATCACTGGTAGGGAAACTTTTGGAAACGTTCTGAGGGACAGAATTAATCCCCATGAGGAGAGGCAAGAATTAATCAAGGATAGTCAGCATGGCTTTGTCGGTGAGAGATCATGTCTAACAAATTTGATTGAATTTTTCGAGGAGGTGACGAGGTGTGTAGATGAGGGTAGTTCAGTTGATGTAGTCCACATGGAATTCTCTAAGGCTTTTGACAAGGTCTGGCATGGGAGACAGGTCCAGAAGGTAAGAGCCCATGTGATCCAGGGCAATTTGGCAAATTGGATCCAGAATTAGCTCAGTGTCAGGAGGCAGAGGGTGATGGTCAAAGGTTGTTTTTGTGACTGGAAGCCTGTGTCCAGTGGCATACTGCAGGGTTTGGTGCTGGGTCCCTTGTTGTTCTTCGTGGACATTAATGATGTAGACATGAATGTAGGAGGTATGATCAGTAAGTTCACAGGTAACACAAAAAAATCACTAGTGTGGTAAATAGCGAGGAGGAAACCCTTAGACATATAGACAGGCTGGTCAGATGGGCAGAACAGTGGAAAATGGAATTTAATCCCAAAAAGTGTGAGGTGATGCATTTTTGGAGGACTAACTGGACAAGGGAGTACATGATGAATGGTAGGACCCGAGGAAGTACAGAACCTTGGTGTGCATGTCCATAGATCCTTGAACATAAGAATATAAGAACTAGGAGCAGGAGTGGGCAATTCAGCCCCTCGAGCCTGCCCCACCATTCATTATGATCATGGCTGATCTCATTTTGGCCTCAACTCCAATTTCCCTCCCTCTCCCCATAACCTTTCAACCCATTACTAATTAAGTCCGTGTGGTGAAGGTGCTCGCACAATGCTGGTAGGTAAGGAGCTACAGGTTATTCACCCAGTGATGAGGAAGGGACATTGATATATGTCCAAATCAACAACAACAATTTGTGTTTATATCGCACATTTATTGTTATATAGTTTAGCAAGACATTTCACAGAAATGTTAGAAACCAAGGAGATACTCGGGCAGGTGGCCAATAATTTGGTCAAAGAGGTCGGTCTGAAGGAATATCTTAAAGGAAGCAAATGAGGTAGAGAGGCGGAGAGGTTTAGGGAGGGAATTCTAGAGTCTTGGAAACTGACAGAATGGCAACCAGTGATGGAATTATAAAAATCAGTTATTATCGAATTCAAGAAGAGCAGATATCTCGGGGGGATTGTGAGGCTGGAGGAGGTTACAGAGATAGGAATGATCACAACCATGGAGGAAAACAAGGATGAGAATGTGAAAATTTAGGTGCTGCTTAAATGAGTGCCTTCAAATCATTTGTATAGTTTGTGAATGGCTGTGGGCCAAGCACTGATCCTTGCAGTATCCCACAAAAACAGCCTGTCATCCTGAGAATGAGACATTTATTCCGACTCTCTGTTTTCTGTCTTTTCACCAATTCTCAAACTATAACAGGATATTACCCCAATCCCACGCACTTGAATTCTGTTTATCGACATCCTGTGCTTAGTTTAGTAACCTTCTCTCTGTCTCTCCCACTCCTCTCTCTTTCTCTCTCTGTCACATTGAATTCTCCAGCCCAGCGAATTGTGGATGCTCCATCACTGAATATATTTCCGGCTGAGATGGACAGATTTTTGGTCTCTCAGGGAGTCGAGGGATATGGGGAGTGGGTGGGAAAGTGGAGTTGAAGCCCAAGATCAGTCACGATCGTATTGAATTGTGGAGCAGGCTCGACAGGGTGTTAGGACTTCTCTTGTTCCTATTTCGTATGTTCTTGTAGAGGCCAGAGTCTTGTGTAGGCCCAGACCGGGTGGCAGGTTCCCTCCCCTGAAGGACATTAGTGAACCAGTTGGGTTTTTATGACGATCCAGCAGTTTTCATGGTCACTTTTTCCCAGTGCCGGCCCCACAAATTCCCAGATTCATTCAGCTCAATTTCACAACCTGCCTTTGTGTTTTTGTGGGTTCTCTCTCACTCCCCTTTTCCTGTTTTAAATCAATTCCACAGGGGATTAGAGGGGGAGGATTTGCATTCGGGAAACTGAAACCAAACATCACATCAGGATCTGATGGAATCGCTTAATTTATCTTAAACTGAGTATCTTCAGATTTTGAACATGGAAGGAAAAAGCACCGTTCACAGTGGGGAGAAACCGTACACGTGTTCTGTGTGTGGACGAGGCTTCATCCAATCATCTGACCTGACGGAGCATAAATGCAGTCACAATGGAGAGAAACCATCGAAATGTGGGGACTGTGGGAAGAGATTCAAATCCCCATTGAAACTGGGATCTCATTGGTGCACTCACACTGGGGAGAGACCATTCACTTGCTCTGAGCATGGGAAGGGATTCACTCAATTAGCCAACCTCATGGGACATCAGCAAGTTAACACAAATGAGAGACCTTTTAAATGCCCACAGTGTGAGATGTGCTTCAAAAGTTCTGTGGAACTAAAGTCTCATCAATGTTTTCACAATGATGAGAGACCGTTCAGGTGCTCTCACTGTGGGACTGGGTTCAGGCAATCATCTCATCTCATCGCACACCAGCGAGTCCACACTGGAGAGAGACCGTTCACCTGCTCCGAATGTGGGAAGGGATTCAGTCAGTCATCCGGCCTGCTGAGACACCAGAGAGTTCACACTGGAGAGAGGCCATTCACCTGCTCCGAATGTGGGAAGGGATTCAGTCAGTCATTCGACCTGCTGCTGCACCAGACAGTTCACACTGGAGAGAGGCCATTTACCTGCTCCGAATGTGGGAAGGGATTCAGTCAGTCATCTGACTGGCTAAGACACCAGGGAGTTTACACTGGAGAGAGGCCATTCACCTGCTCCGAATGTGGGAAGGGATTCAGTCAGTAATTCAACCTGCTGCTGCACCAGACAGTTCACACTGGAGAGAGGCCATTTACCTACTCCGAATGTGGGAAGGGATTCAGTCAGTCATCCGGCCTGCTGAGACACCAGAGAGTTCACACTGGAGAGAGGCCATTTACCTGCTCCGTATGTGGGAAGGGATTCAGTCAGTCATCCCACCGGCTAAGATACCAGCAAGTTCACAAGTAACTGTCGTGATGGGATTTTGCTCTTAATAACATTCAGGACTGAAGTATGTTCATTATAGTGTGTTTCTGTAGACATTAATAAACTCCAGCCCGCTTTGATAAAAGTCAAATAAATCAGCATTGTGTTAAACACAATGCGTTGAACCTTTTTACTATTTTTAACAAGATATTTGCTTTTTGATGTTAATAAACTCCAGTTCAGTTACAGATTCTGTATAAAATTGGAATAAATCAGCTTTGCGATGAACAGTTGAGTCGTTTTGATATTTCTAGCACAAGTTAGTTCCTTTTTAAGGGCTCTCCCTCTCCCCTGTCTCCTCCATCCTCACCTCCAGCAACAAGTGTGAGGAGCTCATGGAGCTTCCTTGTCACTAAGATTGAGACAATCTGATCAGCTGCCTCTGCTGTTTCCCTCCCCTCCACTAGCCCACTGGGACAAACTATCTCTAAAGATCCCCCTTGTCCGAGCCTGAACTCGTGATTAAATGACAAAGGGGATGATGGTGCAAGGCAGCATTGGGTGATAATGAGACAAGGAAATAAACTAATGGGACAAGTGGAGAAACAACACAGGCCCAGAGGAGGGATAAATGGTAAAAGAAGAACCATTACCAGCACCTACTGTCAGAAAAAATGGGAGCAGTAGTTATGATCTGAAATTGTCAAAATGAATGTTGAGTCCAGAAGGATGTAAAGTGTCCAATGAAAGATGGGCTGCTGTTCCTCGAGCTTCCATTGAGCTTCATTGGAACAGTGCAGGAGGGCGAGGTCAGAGTGGGAGTGGGTGGAGATTAAACTGGTAAATGACCAGGACCTCAGGGTCACACTTGGAGACTGAAAGGTGATGTTCCACAAAGCAGTTACCCAATTGGGATTTAATCTCCTCAATGTAGAGAAAACCGTACTGTGGTCAGTGAATAGACAATACTGAATAGCAAGAAGTACCAGTAAATCACTGTGCCCCTTGGAAAGTGTTTTGGGCCCTGGAATGAGGGAAGGGAGGAGGTGGATGGGTGCTGCTGCATCTGCTGTGCTTGAATGGAAATGATTCACACTGATGTTCATAAGAACACAAGAAATAGGAGCAGGGTTGGACTAAAAGGCCCCTTGAGCCTGCTCCACCATTAAATGTTCTTCCAGCTCAACTCCATTTTCCCATCCTATCACCATATCCCTTAGTGCCCAAATATTTATGGATTTCCATCTTGAACATATCAAGATGGAGAACAACAGACTCAGTGCAACTATTAATCTGGGAAATGCACAAACAAGGTGCATGTGAATTACAAATTCACCTCTTCACTGCTTGGTAATCATGTTAAATGAGCTTTACACTGGCCCCATGCTGAAATCTAGTCATTCTCTGACGGGTATTCTTAATGGTATAATTAGCAAATTTAGAATGAAAAATACCCTCTGCTTCACTGTAAGGCTGAGAGACAATTTTGTAATTGATTCATAATGTCACAGGCTGGCTCATGAGATCTGCTCATTTCATCTAATCTTATTTTCAGCTAATGGGAGAATGGCTGAAACAGGGGATGGTGAATAACAGCTCGAAACCACAGTCCCCTCTCCCACTGCCATAATGATCCTTACAACATACAGGAATTTGGGACAATGTGACTTAGATGCTCAGATTAGCTCTGCCTCCATATTATAGGAAGGAGCGAAGCACTGGGGATGGTGCAAAAAAGATTTACTGGAATGATGCCAGAATTGGAAAATATGTCAAATTCACAAAGATTTAACAGATTGAAAAGTTTTTTTCTCTGGAAAAGAAAGTGAGGGATGACTTGACTAAGGCCTTTAAGATAATGAAAGGGGTTGACAGGGTAGACAAGTGGAAGAGTTTTCCACTTGTAGATGGTTGAGAATAAATATACATTAGTCATCAATAAATCTAATGCACAATTCATATGCAACTTCTTCAATCAGAGATAAAAGCAGAAATTCATGGCAATACTCAGCACATCCAGGAGAATCTGTGAATTGAGAAATAGAGATAAGTTTTTAAGTCTGCTCACTGATGCAGTGCAGTTCTGATGGAAAGTCACAGCCCTGAAATTTAAATACATCTTTCACTCTCCACAGACACTGCCAGATCTGCTGAAAATTCAAATATTTTGTTTTTTTATTTCAAATTTACAACACCACCTTTCTCTAACTGTGGTTGCCAATGTAGAGCACATTCTTAGAAGAGTTTGAGATCCCAGTGTGAGCTGAAACTCATGTTGCAAAATCACACCATGAAATCACACCAGCTGAATGTGGAAATGGATTCACCTCGTTATTCCATTTTCTGACACAGCAGCACATTCATACCTGTGGGAGACCATTCAGATACTTCATGTGTGCAACCCTTTGCTCACTGCCCACCTGCTAACACTCCAGTTTTAGAAGGTCAAAGGATTAGATCCACAATTGCTACATTCCAACTGACAAGACAGAGTTTCAGTAGTCAGAATATGGGAAGAAAAATCACTTGTCTGTGCCGCTGCTGAGAGTCCAGTGAGTTCAGATCTAACTGTCAGGTTTTGTTCTGTTGTTAATTACACCCAGGACAGAACTATGGTGGAGGGGCCGTGCACTATGGTTGCCATATCAATATTAATAATTTTATGTATTGGCCCTATGGCGCCAATCATCATCGGATCATAAAACATAATTATCTTATCAGAAAAGGCCTTTCAATGGCGGTACGTTTACCCAGCATTCAGTGGGGGGCAGAATGTGCTCTATCCTCACTACAGGAGCTCTTGGCGCAGGCGCAGTAGCTGGCAGTGACTGGTACATGCGCATTGCGATCTCTGACTGGAGCATGCGCAGTACCGTCTGTACCTGCAGCTGGTGGAAGACGTTGACAAATGGCGAAGACAGGCGAGTAAAAGGAGCCGGTGAGTTGGGGAGGGATGGAGGCGGCGGAGTGGGCGGGGAGGCTTCATGAAGACCCTGTGAAGGTCTTAAATCTTGAATAAGAAGGTACCGGTCCTGCGGTTACACCGAATGGAGAGGGGACAATTCCGACCCGCGTCTCCTCTCGGAGACAGGCCCAAGTTAACAACCGCCATCTTCACAGGGGCAATGTGCAGCAGGGCGCATGCGCGGCCATCCTGGTCCAGGTAGCAGGAGCAGAGGATTTGCGCATTTCTATCCTGGACTGACAGGGATGGATTTTGGAAACTCCTTTTACAGGGGGTTAGAAGGGGAGGATTTACACACAGCAAACTCAAACCAAGAGTAATGTTTGTCTCATCTCAATTTCTATCTTGGAGTGACGGTTAGTGCTTTTGTAAATTTGTTTTACTGGATCTTAGAAGTTAAGGGTTGACAGGTGGGAAACTCAAATCAAACATCAATTCAGATCTGGCAGAGTCACTCGATTCGTGAGGACCTGAATATCATCGGCCTTTAAATCTGGAAGGTAAACAGTTGGCCTGTCTTTCTGTGGGCAAAGGTTACTTGTAGGAGAAAGAATAATTAACTGGGGAAAGCCAACTTCAATAGGGTGAGAATGGATTTGACCCAGTAAAGTGGAATCAAAGGTTGGCAGGAGAAACTGTAATTGAGGAATGGGCTGCCTTAAAGAGGAAATAGATCAGACATAGTAATGACATATTCTTATAAATGAGGAAGGTGTGGCTAACATATCCACAGCTCACTAAATAAGAGAAGAGATTAAGATGAAGATGAATAAGTCTGCTAACAGAGATATCAGGTGGCTAATACAACCAAGAGACAGGATAAAGAAAGAAGATTCAGTGAGAAATTCGAAAAAGAGAGTAAGAGAAGCAAAGAGAGAGTATGAGAAGAGACTGGCAGCTAACATGGAAGGAAATCAAAACGCTTTCTCTGGCTGATACCTAGTAACAGGCCGGTAAAAGGAGAAAGGGGCTGATTAGGGATTTAAAGAAAGGTGATTTACCCATTGACACAGGGGGCATGGATGAGGTATAAATGAATATTTGGCATCTGTCTTTACCAAAGAAGATGATGCTGCACAGGTCATGGTTAAAGAGGAAGGAGTTCAAACACTTGTGGTGTTTAATATTGATAAGGAGAAGGTATTATATAGACTGTCTGACAAAGTTGACAAGGCACCAGGATTGGATGAGATGTATTGAAGGATACTGAGGGAATTCAGAGTGGAAATTGTGGAGGCACTGACCATATTATTCCAATCTTCTTCAGACCCATGAGTGGTGACAGATGACAGGAGAATTGCAAATCATACACCTTTGTTCAAAAAGGGTGTAATGATAAGCCCAGCAACTACCAGACCAGTCAGTTTAACCTTGGGAGTGATAATTCTGGACAAAATTAATAGTCAGTTAAGTAATTGTGGGCTAATTTAGGAAAGTCAGCACAAGTTTGTTAAGGGAAAATCATGTTAAATTTACTTGCTTAAGGTTTTTCAAGAGTTAACAGTGTGGTTGATGAGGGTAATGCTGTTAATGTGGTGTACATGGTCTTCCAAATGGCATTAGGTAAAGTGCCACATAACAGACTTGTGAGCAAAGTTATAGCTCATAGAACAAAATGGGCAGCAACAACATGGATACAAAATTAACTGAGTGACAGGAAAAGAGGGTAATGATTTTTCAGAATGGAGGAAGGTTGAAAGTGGATTTCCCCAAGAGTCAGCGTTAGGACTCCTGTTCCTATGACCTAGACCTTAGTGTTCAGGCACAATTTTGAAATTTATGGGCACAGACTGTGTAGAAGGTCCTTTCTCTGGTGGACCTTAGTGAACCAGTTGAGTTTTTGTGACAATCCAGCATCTTTCGTGGTCACTTTTGCCTTGTGCCGGCCCCACAAATTCCCAGATCCATTCAGCTCAGTTTCAGAACCTGCCTTTGTGTTTTTGTGGGTTCTCTCTCACTCCCTTTTTCTGTTTTAAATCAATTCCACAGGATATTAGAAGGAGAGGATTTGCAGTCAGGAAATTGAAACCAAACATCACATCAGGATCTGATGGAGTTGCACAGTTTATCGTAGTCTGAATATCATCGGATTTTGAACATGGAAGGAAAAAGCACCGTTCACAGTGGGGAGAAACCATACACGTGTTGTGTGTGTGGACGAGGCTTCAGTCAATCATCTAATCTGGCAGGACATAAATGCAGTCCCAACAGGGAGATACCGTGGAAATGTGGGGACTGTGGGAAGGGATTCAATTGCATGGAAAGACATCGGTGCAGTCAAACAGCAGAGAGACCGTTCATCTGCTCTGAGTGTGGGAAGGGATTCACTCGTTCATCCTACCTACTGAAACACCAGCGAGTTCACACTGACGAGAGACCTTTTAAATGCTTGGACTGTGGGAAGTGCTACAAAAGTTCCTGGGAACTGACGTCCCATCAACGTGTTCACACTGACGAGAGACTGTTCAGCTGCTCTTACTGTGGGACTGGGTTCAGCCGATCATCTCATCTGACCAAGCAGCAATGAATTCACACTGGGTAGAAGCCATTTGTCTGTTCCAAATGTGGGAAGGGATTCACTCAGTCATCCAACCTGCTGAGACACCAGCAGGTTCACGAGTAACTACAGTGATTGAGTTTTGCAACTGAACCATGTTTCACTGGGGTCTGTTTCTGCTGATGTTAGTGTAAACTCCAGCCCAGTTACAGGTGTTAATGTACTGGATAAAAATAAAATCATTAAGCTTTCAATTAAATAGATGATGTTGAATCTTTTTACTATCCCTAAGACATTAGTTCCTTTTGAAGGGCTCTCCCTCTCACCTGTCTCCCCCATCCTCACCTCCAGCAACAAGTGTGAGGAGCTCATGGAGCTTCTTTGTCACTAAGATTGAGACAATCCGATCAGCTGCCTCAGCTGCTTTCTTCTCTTCCACTAGCCCACCGGGACAAACTGTCTCTAAAGATCCCCCATGTCCGAGCTCTGAACCCACATCTTTCTCCAGTTTCTCTCCCATCTCCCCTTCCTGCCCAATCAGAGCTCACTTTGCCCATGAGACCCACCTCCTGCTCCATCGACCCTATTCCCACTGAACTGCTGATCACCCAATTTCCCCATGTTCACTGATATTGTTAATGTCCCTCTTTCTTCAGGTACTGTCCCTGTCACCTTCAAATCTGCCATCATCACCTGTCCTGAATAAAACCAACACTTGACCCCACTATCCGATTAAACTCCCGCTCCAGCTCCAACCTCCTTTCGCTCTCCAAAGTCCTGATCACCTCCCAAATCTATGTCCACATTTCCCAGAACTCCATGTTTAAATCCCTCCAATAAGATCTCTGTCCTTGTCACGGTATCGAAACAGCTCTTCCCAAAGTCACCAATGACACCCGATGTGAATGTGACAAAGGAAAACTCCCTCGTTGTCCTTCTCGGCCTGTCCGCAGCCTCTAACAACATGGACCAAACCGTCCTCCTCCAATGCCTCTGCACTGGTGGCCAGCTGGGTGGGACATGATGAAACAATGTACAAACAATTCAAGGGCTGACTGACTTCAAGAAATAACCGGGCAGACAGGGAATGTCACTGATACAACGAGGAGAGTCCGTAGTTAGAGTGAATGAACCGACAGAAGGGTGTTGTGGATTATCTAAGACACTCGGCATGAGTCAGCTGTGTGATGGAAAAGCAACATTAACGACAAATATGGGGATACAGGAGAGCCCCAAAGACATCTCATCGATACAAGTTTCTCCCGTATGTTTGGAGTATTTTGTAGACATTACAGCATTGATCATGATTACAGAATGAACCGTGTGTCCTTGTTTATAATTTCAATCCTGTACGTTCATGCCTATGTAGAAATGGTCTGCACCCATAGCTGGTTCCTCTGTTATTCCCCTCCCACCCCACACCACAAGTGCACTTCCTCTGACCTCCTTGACTTTCTAGCTCCTTCTCACTGTCTCCCTTTCCATCAAAAATCAGCAAATTGTTAAAAAAATGAATGTAAAAATAATGTCTAACCTTGTAATCCCGACATTAGCAAGAAGTCCCCTTCTGTCCCCGTTGGACATCTGTCCATTCGACCATACCCTAATCCTTCTGTTAGTCCTAAATTATGTCAGTTAGACTAAGCAGAATTAATAACTTGAAGCATGTATGTGTTAATGACGCATCCCCCCCTTTCAAGGTTTAGGACAGGTTAGGAAGAAGGTTCATATTGTCATCATTCAGAACAACCCAGATTACAAATTAACAACTGATCTCAAAGACAACCTCTTGTAGTGTGTGTGGAGGGGGTGTGCTGACTCAGGTTTAAATGGGTTAAATGATATATGTTTTCTATATTAGACAATCACATTAAAATCTGGAACTCAGATGGGGATATGGATTTGTGTTAGGTGGGATGGTCGGGATCAGTGTATTACTCCAGGGAGCCTGAAGATCAGAGGGACAGTATTTCAGAACTGATTCCTGTGATAGCAGCAATCCCATTGCTGTCTGTGAAAAAGACCGATGGAAATATTCAAAGTGGAAACCATTGGCGTGTTGGAGGATGATGTACACAAGGAAATTGTGAACTATCTGAGGATAATAGTGAGGGGAAAGGAATGGATGTGGAAAGCAGCAGACACTTCATGTTGCTCCAGGAGAAGTGGGGCCTGGTTGTATAGGTGTCAGGTTTTATACAGCACACAGTCAGCCTGTGGTTTCACCCTGGATGAAGGATCTCCGAATCGTACCATTCACATCACTGGATGGGATTCTCAGGAGCCATGTTGTCTGCTTGGAGAGGAAGGTTTGTGTTATAGCTAATGAGAAGCAGCACAGACAACCACACACAGAGACCCACACACACATTCTCTGTCTGTCTCACACACTCAGACATCCTCTCCACACCCACACACATTTACACACACTTCCATACTCAGAGGGACACCCACATTCATACAACCAGACACATGAGGACACATCCTGTCCTATCAGGTGGACAACACCGACCAAAGTGACTAATACTGGGGATAAAGTATTGGTGCCTGTGAAGAACACTGATTTTGGCACATTCAAGTCAACATCACCCTCCATAGCCCGTGAGCGGTTTTGACCATCCAATCTCACCCCTTTCTCTGAACATTAAATCTACATTGAACAAAATCTGGGACAGAGGCTACAACACAATTAGAACAATGAGCTGTCTATTGCCAGCTTTGGTGATAGTGGGAGGTTGTAAAATTTCAGAACAACATCCCTGGATAATTACAGCCTCTAATTTCCTCTTGGAATGACTGAAAGTGTTAATTACTCTCATGTTGATGGTCTGTTTGATGAAAGAATTCTGAGACAGGACACACGGAGAAAGAATATAATGTTGTTTTGACTCTGTGTCCAATATTCCCCTCAGTTTGTTCATTGCTGTCCCAAAGTCCTGAGACATGTTCCTATGTTCAAAAGGAACTAATTTGTGTTAGTAATATTAAAAAACACTCAATACACCATGTGTTTAACACAAATCTGATTGTTATCCAGAGTATAAATCCCTATAACTGGGCTGGAGTTTATTAACATCAGCAGAAACAGACCCCAATGAACATGGTTCAGACCTGGATGAGATTCACAGCAAAATCCAATCACTTGTTAATTGTGAACTCGCTGGTGTCTCAGCAGGTTAGCAACTGAGTGAATCCCTTCCCCACACTCGGAGCATGTGAACGGCCTCTCCCCAGTGTGAATTCGCTGGTGTACAGTGAGTTGAGATGACCACCTGAACCCAGTCCCACAGTGAGAGCACCTGAACGGTCTCTCGTCAGTGTGAACACGTTGATGGGACATCAGTTCACTGGAATTTTAAAGCACTTTTCGCAGTCTGGGCATTTAAAAGGCCACTCGGCAGTGTGAATTTGTGGATGTGTCTGTAGATGAGATGACTGAGTAAATCTCTTCCCACACTCTGAGCAGCTAAACAACTTCTCCCCAGTGTGAACCTGCTGGTGTCTCACAAGGTTGTTAGAATGGGAGAATCTTTTCCCACACTTGGAGCAGCTGAATGACCTCCCCTCAGTGTGAGTTTGTTCGTGTCTCAGCAGGGTGGATAACTGAGTGAATCCCTTCCCACACTCCGTACAGGTGAATGGCCTCTCCCCAGTGTGAATGTGCTGGTGTATTGTGAGTTCTGATAAATATATGCTTTCTTTACCACCTGATCCACTTGTCCTGCCACCTTCAGGGACCAGTGGACATGGACTCCGAGGTCTCTCACTTCCTCTACCCCTCCCAATATTCTCCTGTTTATTGTGTATTCTCCAGCTTTGTTTGCCCTCCCCAAATGCATTAGAATGAATTATCTTTCTCTTTTACAGCTGATTTAAAGTTGCAGATTTTGCTCCAAAGGTTGAATTGGGATAGATATTCAAAGTTAACTGTTTAACTGCAGCAACAACTTCAGCTGGGAGCCAGTGAATTAAGGGGAAAGATCCCAGGCAGCGGATTAAGAGGTAAGATCCCAGACAGCGGTTCTTCAATGTACACTGCAGGCCCGACAGCTCAATCAGCTCCACTCTCAGCTCAGGAGAGCTCAACAACTCCACATCCTGTCCACAGGGGAGTTCTCCTGGTGCAGTGAGACCAACATTCGTGCTTTAACTAACACCATCAAAAAATCTAGATTAATCAGTTAGTCTGATTGCTGTTTGTGGAATCTTACTGTGCACAAACTGGCTGTCATGAAACAGAAACAACTTATATAAAACATCCCAAGGTGCTTCGGAGAAGTTCCATAAAGAAAAAACTGACAAGTCACAGAGGCTGATATTCAGGTAAGTGGACAAAGCCGTGATTAAAGAGGCAGATTTTAACCAAGATCTTTAATCAGGAGAGAGAGGTGGAGGGGTGGAGAAGTTGAGGGAGAGAACTTCAAAACTTCACACCAGGCACGGCCATCAATGGTGGAGTAATTAAAGTCAGGGATGCCAAGGAGGCCAGGAGGATGAGTGCTGAAATCTAGGAGGGTTGTAGGACTGGAGATTAGAAAGATAGAGAGGAATGAGGCCATGGAGGGATTTGAAACAAGTATGCAATTTTAAAATGGAGACATTGCTTGACCAGGAGCCAATGTGGGTCAATGAGCACAGGGGTGATGGGTGAACGGGATTTGAGGTGAGAACACACAGGCACAGAGTTTTGGATGATCTCATGATTCCGTGTGGGACGGGGTGAATGTGAGGGGCTGGCCAGAAATGTATTGGAATCATCCAGTCTAAAGGTAACATGGACATGGATGAGGGTTTGAGCAGCAGATGAGCTGGGGGTGGGGTGGAGACAGGTGACATTATGGAGATTGAAATATCTGGTGTTAGTGATGGTGTGGATATGTGGTCAGAAACTCATCTTGGAGTCAAATATGACACCAAGATTGTGAACAGTGTGGTTCAGCCTCAGACAGTTCCCAGGGAGAGGGATGGACTCGGTAGTTAGGGAACAGAATTTGTAGTGGTGACTGAAGACAATAGCTTTGGTCTTCCCAATTTTTAATTGGAGGAAATTTCTGCTCATCCAGTACTGGATGTGGGATAAGCAGTTTGATAATTTAGTAACAGTGGAGGGATGGTGGTGAGGTAGAGCTGGGTGTTGTCAATGTACATGTGAAAACTAACACGCTGATTTTGGATGATGTCACCGAGTGGCAGCATGTAGATGAGAAATAGGAGGGGCCAAGGATAGATCCTTGGAGGACACCAAGTACAAGGACTTTAGAGAGGAAAGGGAGGTTGAAGCTGGGGCAGTAGTTTGCGAAGACAATGGGGGATCAGAGATTGTTTTTTTTAGGATGGGTTATGACGATGCATTGAAAGGTGAAGAGGGACAGTCCCAGGAGAGAGAGAGAACCATTAACAATATCAGCTACATGGAGAAATTAGATGATCAGCAGTTTAGTGGGAATAGGATCGATGGGGCAGGAGCTGGGTCTCATGGACAAGATGAGCGCTGAGAGGGCATGAGGCGAGATGGGAGAGAAACTGGAGAAAGATGTGGGTTCAGGGCTCAGACAAGGGGGATCTTTAGAGACAGTTTGTCCCGGTGGGCTAGTGGGAGGGAGGGAAGCAGCAGAGGCAGCTGATCGGATTGTCTCAATCTTAGTGACAAAAAAGCTCCATGAGCTCCTCACACTTGTTGTTGGAGGTGAGGGTGGAGGAGGCAGGGGAGAGGGAGGGTCCTTCAACATGAACTAACTTGTGTTAGAGCCACTAAAAAGACTCAACTCACTGTATTTCATACAAAGCTGATTTATTTGACTTTATCACATTATATATTTTTTTAATATTAACACCTATAACTGGGCTGATGTTTACTAACATCAGCAGAAACAGACCCCAATGTACATGGTTCAGTCCTGGATGTGACTAACAGGAAAATCCACTCAATGTTACGAGTTACTTGTGAACTTGCTGATGTCTCAGCAGGCTGGATCACCCAGTGAATCCCTCCCCACATACGAAGGAGATGAACGGTTTCTCCCCAGTGTGACTGTGTCAATGAGTTTCCAGCTCAGACGGGAATCTGAATCCCATTCCACAATCCCCACATTTCCACTGTGTCTCCCCACTGTGAACGGTGCTTTGTCCGTCCATGTTCAATAGGGCGACTCCGTCAGATCCTGATGTGATGTTTGGTTTCAGTTTCCCGACTGCAAATCCTCCCCTTCTAACACCCTGTGAAATTGATTTAAAACAGAAAAAAAGGAGTGAGAGAGAACCCACAAAAACACAAAGGCAGGTTGTGAAATTGAGCTGAATGAATCTGGGAATTTGTGGGGCCGGCACTGGGAAAAAGTGACCATGAAAACTGCTGGATTGTCATAAAAACCCAACTGGTTCACTAATGTCCTTCAGGGAAGGGAACCTGCCACCCGGTCTGGGCCTACACAAGACTCTGGTCTTCTTAGGAGCATAAGTAGTGATCAAGAGAAGTCCTAACACCCCGTCGAGCCTGCTCCACCATTCAATACGATCGTGGCTGATCTTGGGCTTCAACTCCACTTTCCTGCCCACTCCCCATATCCCTCGACTCACTGAGACCAAAAATCTCCCCATCTCAGCCTGAAATATATTCAATGATGGAGCATCCACAACCTGCTGGGCTGGAGAATTCTATGTGACAGAGAGAAAGAGAGACAAGGGGAGTAGGACGGGCAGAGAGAGAAGGGGATTGGGAGAGGCAGATATAGAAGGGGAGTGGGAGAGGCAGAGAGAGAAGGGAAGGAGAGGCAGGGAGAGAAGGAGAGTTGGAGAGGCAGAGAGAGAAGGGGAGTAGGAGAGGCAGAGAGAGAAAAGGAGTGGGAGAGGTAGGGAGAGAAGGGGAGTGGGAGAGGCAGAGAGAGAAGGGGAGTGGGAGAGTCAGAGAGAGAAGGGGAGTGGGAGCGGTAGGGAGAGAAGGGGAGTGGGAGGGGCAGAGAGAGAAGGGGAGTGGGAGGGGCAGAGAGAGAAGGGGAGTGGGAGAGGCAGAGAGAGAAGGGGAGTGGGAGAGGCAGAGAGAGAAGGGGAGTGGGAGAGGCAGAGAGAGAAGGGGAGTGGGAGAGGTAGGGGATGAGGAGAGGGTTGTTATAGATCAACAACTAAACCAGAAATTTGACAAAACGTCCCAAACCCTCAACCTCCACCACCTAGAAGGACCAGGGTAGCAGGTGGATATGAACACCTTCACCTCTAAGTTCCCCTCCAAGTCAGACACCATCCTGGCTTGTCTGACATCCAGTACTGGATGTACAGAAATTTCCTCCATTTAAATATTGAGAAGACTGAAGCCATTGTCTTCAGTCCCCTCTGCAAACTCCACTTCCTATCCACCGACTCCATCCCTCTCCTGACAACTGCCTGACACTGAACCAGATTGGTCACAATATCTCACCTCAAGATGAGCTTCCAGCTACATATCCACATCATCACCAAGACCGCCTATTTCCACCTCAGTAACATCGCCCGACTCCACCCCAGTCTCAGCTCATCTGCTGCTGAAACTCTCATCCATTCCTTTGTAAGCTCTAGACTTAACAATCCTAACACACTCCCGGCCGGCTTCCCACATTCAACCTCCCTGTAATCTTGATGTCATCCAAAACTCTGCTGCCCGTGTGCTTACTCACAACAAGTCTTGTTCACCCATCACCCCTGTGCTCACTGACCTACAAAAGCTCCAGGATAAGAAGCAACATTTTAAATTTCTCATCCGTATTATCAAATCCCTCCAGGGTCTCACCCTCCCTATCTCTGTAATCCAGCTTCACAACCCTCTGAGGTATCTCAGCTCCTCTAATTCTGGCCTCCTGAGAATTCCTGATTTTAATCGCTCCACCATTGGTGACCATTCTTTCATTTGCCTTGGCCACAAGCTCTGGAATTTCCTCCCTAAACTTCTCCACTTCCCTTTCTCCTCTTTAAGATGCTCCTTAAAATGACCCATTTGACCAAGCTTTTGGTCACCTGCCCTAATGTCTCCTTATGTGGCTCAGTGTCAAACCTTGCTTTGCAACATTTCTGTGAAATGCCTTGGAATATTGTCTTACATTGAAAGTGCGATATAAATACAAATTATTGTTGTTGATTTGAATGTATATCAATGTTCCTTCATCATCACTGGGTGAATAACCTGTAACTCCTTACCTAACAGCATTGTGGGAGCACCTTCACCACACGGACTGCAGCGGTTCAAGAAGGTCAAACATCATCTTCCCCACAGGCAACTGGGGATTGGCAATATTTGCTGGTATCTGTGGAGAGAGAAACAGAGCTAACATTTCAGGCCATGCAGAATGAATTACAGAGAATAAAAATTATACAGAATTTGAAGGTCAACATAAACTCAGAAGTGGAAGAGAAATGGGCTATAGTGTAGGAAAGACAATTCCTGACTGTGAAAGATGGGAAGGTAAAGCTGGGAAGACAGCAGCACATGGTCAGGGTTGGGGAGCGATGGAAACTTCATTTGGACACTGTCGGCAGAAGTAACAGTAAAATCCCAAATGGAGCTAAAATACACCCATAACTAGAGACAGAGGAAGTTAGACAATGGCAGAGAAGTGATCGGGAGGCGCAGAGGTGAAATGGAGGAATGGATGAACATGGTTTTAGATCCACAGTAAAGAAGTCACACCAGCCCCTGAGGCATGAAACCTCTTACAGATAACAGAGCACAGCACTAAAGTCTCGATTGTAGATAAAAGGTCAAAAACATTCAGCTCTGAAATAAATTCAGAGTTTGCAATGTTAAACTCTCCTGTTGGAGCCTGCAGCTGGAAAGATATCAGAAGCACTGGAGTCAGACAAAAATCTCCCAGTTGAGGAAATACCCAGGGAGCGGGGTGATGTCACCGTGTAATTGTCGATGTGTGATGATGTCATACACACGGACACAGCACATCTGGGTCTGTGCAAACCAGTGATCACCACGCATTATGAAGGATGTGAGGTTCCTTGAGAGGGGGCAGAGGAGATTTACCAGAATGGGATGAGGGATGTTGTAAGATTACTTTGGAGAAACTGGGGTTGTTCTCCTTGGAGAAAAGTAGATTGAGGGGAGATTTGAGAGAGGTGTACAAGATTATGATAGGTTTAGATAGGGTAGTTAAAGAAAAGCTCTTCACAGTATCTGATCATAAAAGGATTACATGAATACAGATTTAAGGGATTACAAATTTAAGATTTGGGGCAAGATCTACAGGGAGCATGTGAGGAAAGAATTTTACACAGCGAGTGGCAATGACCTGGAACTCAATGCTTACAATTCGAGGCCGATAATATCAAGTTCCGATGAATCAAGTCATTCTGTCAGATCTTAATGTGAAGTTTCATTTCTGTTTCCAATCCGCAAATCCTTCCCATTTAATATACCGGGATGTTGCCTGGGATGGAACATTTAAGTTGTGAAGAGAGGTTGGATAGGCTTGGGTTGTTTTCGTTGGAGCAGAGAAGACTGAAGGGTGACCTGATTGAGGTGTACAAGATTATTGAGGGCATGGACAGGGTGGATAAGGAGCAGCTGATCCCCTTAGTTGAAGGGTCTGTCACGAGGGGACATAAGTTCAAATGAGGGGCAGGAGGTTTAGGAGGAATGTGAGAAAAAACCTTTTTACCCAGAGGGTGGTGACGGTCTGGAATGCAGTGCCTGGGAGGGTGGTGGAGGCGGGTTGCCTCACATCCATTAAAAAGTACCTGGATGAGCAGTTGGCACATCATAACATTCAAGGCTATGGGCCAAGTACTGGAAAATGGGATTAGGTAGGTAGGTCAGGTGTTTCTCACGTGTCGGTGCAGACTTAATGGGCCGAAGGGCCTTTTCAGCACTGTACAATTCAGTGATTCTGTGAAAAAGTAGTTTACAAAAAATCCATCACTGTCAATCCAGGACTTTAATTGAGAAGAGACAAATATTTCTCTTGGTCTGAGTTCGCTGTGTGTAAATCCTCCCCTTCTAACCCCCGTAAAAGGAGTTTCCAAAATCCATCCCTGTCAGTCCAGGATAGAAATTCACATCATTCTCTCCTCCAGCTACCTGGACCAAGATGACCGCGCATGCGCCCTGCTGCACATTGCCCCCTATAAAGATGGCGGCCGTTACCCCGGGCCTGGCAAAGAGAAAAAAACAGACTTTTTTGGTCCGTTCCCTGCAACCGCAATCCCCGTACCTTGTTATTTGGGGTCTTCAACCTGCACTGTGTCTTTATGAAGCCTCCCTGCCCACTCCGCTGGCTCCATTCCTCCTCACACACCCACTAACTCTGTTAGTTTCCTGCGCTCTATATTCCGTCTCCCGCTCTGAGCAGCTTCAGTCTCAGACCAGCACTGCGCATGCTCATGAAACAGACCGCATTGCGCACGCTCTAAGGACATACAACAGTGCGCATGTGCAAAGAACTTTTCTCGTGAGAATAGGGCACATTCTCTCCCGCAGCGAATGCTGGGTGATCGCTCCGCCATTGAATGGCGAAAATGTCGGATAGAAACCTCTGTCATGTAATCAGATACGATGGGTGCCATTGGGGAAAGGCATCAAATTGTTGAATCAATTGATACAGCGACCAAATTTCTCTGGGCTCCACCATAATTCTCTCCTGGGTGTAAACAGCAGAACAAATCCCTAGAGTTAGATCTGAACTCAGCGGAATCTCAGCAGATGGGGTGAATTGGTTGCTTTTAAACCGTATTTTGCCACTACCAATCCTCTGTTTGTGGATCAAATCATTTGAACCTTTAAAGATGGAGTGTTAACATGTGGGCAAACTGAATAAAGCCCTTTGCTCACGTGAAGTATCTGAATGGCCTCCCACCGGTGTCATGAAGCTATTAATGTACATAATATTTTGGAAAATACTTTTCTTTTAAAATAGAGGTTTAGTCTGTGGGTGTGTCTTGTTTGGATTAAGGCCAGCTAGCCTGGGTGCTTTGATGTGTGCTAGTTTTGAGATGTAAGAGGAATTATGTGCATTTGCATTTTTTAATAGAGCATTCAAGAAGTAGGGTGAAAACGGACACCTACCTAGCAGCTACCAAGCAATATATTTATATTTTTTAATAAAATTGGTATTATGAAAGGACTTTCATTGTTTAATTGTGGTGTTCAAAGAGACTGGTGGGAAAATGAGAATTTGCATTCAATCAGTGATAGTCGGTATAACAAGACAATGATTTTGGGTGTGCAGAACAGAGGCAATGTGAGATCAAAAGGCAGCTGTAAGCCTCCAAATGACTCCACAAGGAATAAATGAAAATAACCTCATTTTGAATTCGTCCGGTGAAAATGCTTTGTCTGGTTAAGTCTATGGGTTGTTGTTGCCTTAATGGAGATTAGTTTGGGAATTAGTTAAAAGTTCTGAGAGTAATAATTTGTAGCCATGTGTATATATGTTTTAATCTGTTGTAAATTAATAAAATGTTTCATTTTGTTTAATTTAAAACTTCGAGAGCTGGTGGTCTGATTCCTGAATTTAGGGTCGTATCTCAAAATTAACACTTAAAATGATAGGTTGTGACAGTTGTTTAAGGTTTCCCTCTGGGAATTTTAAATAACTCCGCTTTACCAACTGCATCAGTCACTGCATCACTCGGCGAAACTGTGTTGCTGTGTCAGTAATTGAGATGATAGGGCAAATCCCTTTCCATTTCCGCCTAGTGAACAATATGTTTACAATGTGAGCTGACCTGCACGTTTTCAGCTCAGACATGGATCTCGAAATCTGCTGGTAATGGGTTCCACATCCTTAACGCTACATAAGAACACGGAGCAGTAGTAGTCCATTAGGCCCCTCAAGCCTGCTCCGTCATTTAATAAGATCATGGCTGACCTGACAGTAACCTGAAATCTGTACCCCGTCTACCCCCGATAACCTATCACCCCTTTGCTAACCAAGAATATATCCATCTCTGCCTTTAAAATATTTAAAGTCTTTGCTTCCATGGTCTTTTCAGGAAGAGAGTTCCAAAGACTCACGATTCTCTGAGAGAAAAAAAACTTTGCCTCTGTTTTAATAAGTGACCGCTTATTTTTAAACAATGACCCTTGGTTCCAGATTCTCCCACAAGAGGTAACATCCTCTCAACATCTGCCCTGCCAGGTACCTCAGAATCTTATATGTTTCACTCATCAGGTAAAGAAAAGCAAAATATTGCAGATGCTGGTTACCTGAAATAAAAACAGAAAATACTGGAATTCTCAGCAGACCTGGTAGCATCTCTAAAGTGAGAAACATCATTTTCATTTCAGATCTGCAACCTTTCATCAGAACTGCACTGCATATGAACTGTTAATTATGCCTCTCAAATCAAAGATGCTGCCAGATTTGGTCAGGGAACTCAAGGAGAAAATGAAAATCCGCTTTGAGGAATGGAATCAGAGAATGAAGGGTGAACAGTCCGACTGCCAGAGACAGTCAAGGCACCTTTCACTTCTTTAAGACTATGGAAAATTGACTCTGATCTTATCAATGAAATTAACTGATCTGAGACATTTAAATGATTCTCGTTACTGCACATCAGGAATCCAAACCTAATATCGGCTTCGGGACAATCAGAATACTTGGAAATAGACAAGACACCGAGAGGCTTGAAGGGAGACGGCACTGGTTGTAGGAGAGCTGGTTCCCGGTGATATGGATGTGCCTGCAGTGGGCGGGATCAGACTGTTTCCATGTGTTCACAGTGAATGACCCAATTTTTATTTTGGAAGCGCAAGACGGATAGAGGGCGATAGTTATCTGGGTAGGAGCAATCTGAAGATTTGACTCACTGACACCCTGGTTAGGATACCTTGTAGACTGAACTTGTATAAGTCTCTGAGGCACAATTGGTCAGTGTGTTTTCTTGTTAACTGAAAGGTTGGTGATTCAAGACCATCCAGGAGTTCCAGATCTACTGTTGTCCAATGAACTCCCGCACAACAGCTTTTTGAAAAATATTATTTTTCTGTCAAATATAGTGAGAAAAGATTTGTACGAGCTATGTACCTTCATCTAACCCAGTAGAAATGTAAGAAATTATTGGTTTCAGACAAACCTATCAACGATTCCCTCATCCTCAGCTCCACTGTGAATGAGACAGGGAAAAGTAGCAATATTCCGGCCCCGCACTCTCCAATCACCCGCTGCCAGAAGAAAGTGGCGACTGCAGCTTCAATCAGCGGGTTACTGCCCATCCTTGGAACGCAAGATACTCCAACCCGGGCCAAACCTCCCAATACACCGAGCACAGGCTCAGGAAAACGCAGGTAAATTATATCCCGGTCACTAAACCTCCGAGCAGCATTTACAGAATTCCCGAGTGAATGAGTCACAAATAAAAATCGCACAACCTTTCCAAGTCTTCTCACTGTAAAATTCCTTCATTGTTTTGAAAATCTGACTGTTGAAGATCTGAAAATGAGCACCATGGGATTTGTGTGACTGAGTTACTTGTTTTCCATTGTTTGTCCGTCAGGTTTGCAATTCAATTTGTGTGGATGTTGACGATAATCTGATTTCAAAATGAGTTCATAAAGCAGATAAATATTAAATCCAGGAACAAATCCTGAGGAAAATGGATCACAATGTTTGGAAGGAGGTGCAGCTAAGAAGTGGAAGATGTGAATGATGTTATTAATGATTGAGAGGAATGCATTGCAACCTTGGGGCTTTTGTAGGATGATTACCTTACACACTTTGATATTCGGAACAAGCTGAGGTATCAGGTTGAATGCAACAAGTGTCTCCATGTGTGTTGGGATCTGAAGCGGACCTTGTTCACTTGCCCAGCTAGCGCAGTCGGTAGAACACGTGACTCTTAATCTCAGTGTCGTGTGTCTGAGCCCTACGCTGGGCGCTGTGGGACTTTTAAAATCTTGCTTCTTTCAAAAAGGGGAAAAAACCTCCAACTAATCGCTGCAAGGCAGGCATTCACCATTGAAAGCAACTGGCAGACATCAAATTCAAAGCACTTTCATGTCGCATCTCTTTCTGCTTCTGTCCCTGTCTCGTGTCCAGCTCCCAGGTCAATTAGCTGCTGGATGCAGACAGAGTCAATTCGTGGGAAAATGAGATGCAAGGCGATAAGTTTTCAGACAATCTTGCAGGGTAAAGAGACACCAGGATCTCATCTTCCTGATCCTCCCAGATTCTGATTACAGGAATGTCCACAGTGCCTATTATCCACAGTCACACTCTCCTTCTAGTCCGTTTGTACGTTGTACCAGCACATTGTAGTACGTTGTTCAGCTTTGAAATTGTTCATATTTTCACACTGGATTTCAATGTGAAGAAAGCAGAGCTGTGATAAGCTTATATTGTTCAGCAGATGCACTGCAAGAAGGTACATAACAGGCTGATGGTAACAGTGCTCTTTGGACGTGGTGAGCTCCAGTGAAGAATTGGCACCATTCATGTGTCTTTCAATTAGTCTCGTGACAAACCTGGTACTAGAAATGACAAGACAATTCGCTGCATTTTCTCCGTGTTTTGGTTTGTTAAGAGCCGAATACAAGGTAAGAAAGTGCATCTCGCTCGAGTGGGTTAATGAATGGCAGAATGACCCGTGTTGTTGGGAAACATAAAATTATAAAAGTTAGAGCAAAGAAAGAGGCCATTCGTGCTGCTTTCAAAGAGCAGGGTGATTGATCAGGAGTGATAGTTGTGACGGTACAATCAGTGGAGAGCAACATTTGTCCTTCTCCCACCCATATTTTGCCTCGCACCAACATCTCTGGTCAATGCTTTACAACCAGCCCTACTCTTCAGCCATTCCCTCACTCCGCTTCTGTGTTCTCCACTTGTTCCAAGTGTGATTTTTCCAGCTCCGAGGCGATATTCTCACTCTTCTGCTTCTGGCAGAGCTGCTAAATATTTTCAATCAGTAAGTTTTCAATACTTGCTTAAACAATTTCTCAAAATCCACAAACCTTCATTCCTTGACCAGGAATCAAACCCGGGACGCAGCAGTGAAAGCGCTAAATTCTAACCACTAGATCATCAGGGAAGCGACCAAATCATTCCTCGAGCTGGCTTATCTATGCTGCTTTTGCCTCTTTTTGTTCCATCTCAAATCTCTTAAACCACAAAACTGCCTGTTTAGGTTCAACACAAACGACTTCTTCAGCCAATGAAAATAACGGTATGTGTGAGCTGGAACATGAAATTGACAGTGAGGTGAAATCGCCCCACAAGCTGCTCATGTGTAACTTTCAATTTCCCAAAACCCTCCACCCTATTCGCTGTTGGTCCAATGGAAGCGCCGATTCCTGGTCAGTTGTCATCAGGGAAACTACCAATAAACTGGACATTTGGCTTTTTTTTCATTCCCGATCTCTTCACCAGAGAAAACTTTCTCCGACTAAATGTTTTGTTAAACTTGAACACAAGTGACTTCTTCACTAATGAGAAGCACCATTGCTGTTAGCTGGAACATGAAGTCGATACTTTCCTACTTTAAGACAGTTCTTAAAGTCTCCCCCTTTGACTGAGCTTTTAGTCATCTGACTGAATATGTGGCTTGGTGTCACATTTTGTTATATAATACTCCTGGGGAGCGCCTTGTGACGTTTCATTTGGTTAAAGGCGCTTTATAAATATAAGTTGTTGTTGTAGGATATACATAGAAAGGGCCAATCTCTTATTATATCTTCCATGCTGATATTTTTCTTTGTTTTATCCATTCTCGGGATGTGGGCATCGCTGGCTAGGCCAGCATTTATTGTCCATCCCTAGTTGTCCTTGAGAAGGTAGTGGTGAACTGCTTTCTTAAACCGCTGCAGTCTGTGTAGTGTAGGTACACCCACAGTGCTGTTAGAAAAGGAGTTCCAGGATTTTGATCCAGCGACAGTGAAGGAATGGCAATATATTTGCAAGTCAGGATGGTGACTGACTTGGAGGAGAACTTCCAGGCGGTAGCGTTCCCATCTACCTGCTGCCCCTTTCCTTATAGACGGTTACGGTCGTGGGTCTGGAAGGTGCTGCCTAAGGAGCCTTGGTGAATTCCTGCAGTGCATCTACAACGCTGCTACGGTGCGTCGGTGGTGGAGGGAGTGAATGTTTGTGGATGCGGTGTCAATCAATTGGGCTGCTTTGTCCTGGATGGTGTCAAGCTCCTTGAGTGTTGTGGGTGCTGCACTCAGCAAGGCAAGTGGAGAGTATTCCATCACACACCTGACTTGTGCCTTATAGATGGCTTTGGGAGAGTCAGGAGATGAGTTACACATCGCATGATTCCTAGCCTCTGACCTGTTCTTGTAGCCACAGAATTTATATGGCTAGTCCAGTTCAGTTTCTTGTCAATGGTAACAACGAGGATATTGACGCTGGGGGATTCAGTGATGGTAATGCCTTTAACATCAAGGGCGATGAATGGATTCTCTCTTGATGGAGATGGTCATTGCCTGATACTTGTGTGGTACGAATGTTATCTGCCTCTTGTCATCCCAAGCCTGGGTACTATCCAGGCCTTGCTGCATTTGGACATAGACTGCTTCAGTAACTGAGGAGGGTCGTGAATGGTGCTAAACATTGTGCAATCATCAGTGAACATCCCCACTTCTGACCTTATGATGGGCGGAAATTCATTGATGGAGTAGCTGAAGATGGTTGGACTGAGGACACTATCCTGAGGAACTCCTGCAGTGATGTCCTGAAGCTGAGATGACTGACCTCGAACAAGCACAACCATCTTCCCTTGTGCTCGGCATGACTCCAACCAGTGGAGAGTATTCCCCCCTGATTCCCATTGACTCCAGTTTTGCTAGGGCTCCTAGATGCCAGACTCGGTCAAATTTTGCATTGATGTCAAGGGCAGTCACTCTCACCTCACCTCTGGAGTTCAGCTCTTTTGTCCATGTTTGAACTAAGGCTGGAATGAGATCAGGAGCTGAGTGGCCCTGGCGGAACCCAAACCGGGCATCAGTGAGCAGGTTATTGCTAAGTAAGTGCTGCTTGATAGCATTGTAAGTGACACCTTCCATTACTTTACTGATGGCAGAGAGTAGACTGATGTGGCGGTAATTGGCTGAGTTAGATTTGTCCTGCTTTTTCTGTACAGGACATACCTGGGCAATTTTCCACACAGCCAGATAGACGCCAGTGTCATAGCTGTACTGGAACAGCTTGGCTAAGGGCGCGGTAAGTTCTGGACTACAAGTTTTCTGCACTATTGCCAGAATATTGTCAGGTTCCATAGCCTTTGAAGTACCCAGTGCCTACAGTCGCTTCTTTATGTCATGTGGGGTGAATCGAATTGGCTGAAGACTGGCATCTGTGATGCTGGGGACCTCTGGGGGGTTGCCGAGATGGACCATCCACTCGACACTTCTGGCTGAAGATTGTAGAAAATCTTTTCCACTGATGTACTGGGCTCCCCCATCATTGAGTTTGGGGATATTTGTGGAACCTCCATCTCCAGTGAGTCGTTTAATTGTCCACCACCATTCTCGACTGAATGTCACAGGACTGCAGAGCTTAGGTCCAATTCATTGGTTGTGGGATCACTTAGCCCTGTCCATCACTTGCTGCTTATGCTGTTTGACATGCAAGTAGCCCTTTGTTGTATCTTCAGGTTGACACCTCATGTTTAGATATGCCTGGTGCTGCTCCTGACATGCCCTGCTGCACTCCTCACTGAACCAGGGTTGATCACCTGGCTTGCTGGGGATGGTACAATGGGGGATATGCAGGGCCATGAGGTTACAGATTATGTTCAAGTACAATGCTGCTGATACTGATGGCCCACAGCGTCTCATGGATGCCCAGTCTAGATCTATTCGAAACCCATCCCATTTAGCATGGTGGTAGTGCCATACAACACGATGGAGGATGTTGTTAATGTAAAGACGGGACTTCGTCTCCGCAATGACTGTGCAGCAGTCACCCCTGTCAATACTGTTATGGACAGATGCATCTGAGGCAGGCAGGTTGATGAGGATGAGGTCAAGTATGTTTTTCCCTCACCACTTGCTGTAGACCCAGTCTAGCAGCTATGTTATTTAGGACTATGCCAGCTAGGTCAGTAGTGGCACTACCGAGCCATGCTTGGCGATGGACATTGAAGGCTCCCACCCAGAATACATTGTGCGCCCTTGCCACCTCCAAGTGGTGTGCAATATGGAGGAGCATTGATTCATCAGCTGAGGGAAGATTATACGTGGTAATCAACAGGAGACTTTCCTTGCCCACATTTGACCTGTTTCCAGGAGACTTCATGGGGTCCAGAATCAATATTGATGACTCCCAGGGCAACTCCCTCCCGACTGTGCCGCCACCTCTGCTGGGCCTGTCCTTGGTGGGACAGGATATAGCCAGAGATGGTGGTGTCTGAGGCATTATCTGTTAGGTACGATTCCATATGTCAGGCTGTTTGCTTGACTAGTCTGTTAGGCAGATGTTGGTAAGGAGTACTTTACAGGGTCGACAGAGCTGAGATTGCTATTGTCGCTTCCAGTGCCTTGGTCAAATACTGGGCAGTCCGTTCATTCCTTTTATGTGTCTTTCTTACAATTGAGTGGTCATTTCAGGGGGTATTTTAAGAGTCAACCACAGTGCTGTGGGCCTGGAGTCACGTGTGGCCAGACGAGGTAAGATTTCCTTCCCTAAAGGGCATTAGTGAACCAGACGGGTTTTTACAGCAATCTACACTTGTTTCACCAATTACAGCGGAAATATCACAGTCGAGGGTAAACACAGAGGCAGAGTGTGGGAATGAAAGAGGAAGAGAAGGGCTGTTTGGGATTCGAACCCAGAGTGTTACCCTGGCTCCCTTCACTATTAGTCCAGCGACAATACCATTCTATTAGCTTTCCTAATTATTTGCTATGTTTGCATGCTAACCATTACATCTCAGAGCCCGGCAATCTTTCACCATTTAGATAATATGCTTTTTCATTCTTCCTGCCAAAATGGACAATTTCACATTTGCCCACATTATATTCCATTTACCAGATCTTTATCCATTCACTTAATCTAGCTATGCCCCCTTTCAGGTCCTTATGTCAACTCCACAAATTACTTTCCCAACTATCTTTCTGGAACCATTCCTTGGGCCATTCATCCAACTAATTTATACACATTGTAAAAAGCCGAGGCCCCAGCACTGATCCCTGTGACATACCACTGATCCTGCCAACAAGAAAGTGAGCCATTTTTCTTAATCTCTGCTTCCTGTTATCTTGCCAATCTTCTATCCATTCCAATCTGTTACCCCCTCCACTATGAACTTTTACTTTCTGCAAAAAACACTTGCTGTGTCACTTTATCAAATGCCTTCTGGAAGCCTAAGTACAGCACATCCACCAGTTCTCCATTATCCATAATATATGCTAATTCAAAGAACTCTAACAAATTGGTCAAAGACGATTTTCCTTTAACAAAACCATGTTGACTCTGCCTAATTACCTTGAATTTTTTAATGTGTCCTGCCATAACGTCACTAAAAATAGCATCGAACCTTTTCCTAAACTGACTGCTCTGCAGTTTCGTGTTTCCTGTCTCTCTCACTTTTTGAGCCAACGTATTACATTTGTTCTTTTCCAATCTCATGGAATCTTGCCCAAATATAGGGAATTTGGAAAATTAAAACGAATACATCAAATATCTCACTCGGTACTTCTTTTAAGATGCTATGATAAAGCCCATCAGGACCCAAGTGTTTGTGAACCCGCACCTCCAACAATTTACTCGGTATCACTTCCCTGGTGATTGTAATTTTCTTGAGTTTCCCTCGCTTCAATTTCCTGAGTTACAGATAAATCTGGGATGTTCCTTGTCTCCTCTGAACTGCGCAGGCACCTGGCTGGAAGGTTTAACTGTGACGTCATGCAGCAGCACTTTGGGTCTTTGTTTTGAAGAAATGGAATTCGGCTGTTCTCATTAGGAATGCTGGAGACAGACTGATCAACAATGTCATCATCAAATGGCGCAGCGCAGTAAGAGAGCCTCCCACTCATTCTTTCTATGCCTAAGCTTTTTACAAAGAGCCTCCTCATTCATCCGATTTTCTTCTCTGCATAACCCCGATTTCCGCCTCTCAACTCATTCTCCAATTTCACTTGGAAAATACTGATTTAATAAAAATGATATTGAAAGATGAGAAGGAGCTCCTACAGTGCCCAGTCTGCTAAATTCTGCAGCGTTACCAAAGTTTCCTTCACCCAATGACACCAAGAATTGCACTTATGATTATTACATAGTTTTTGAACAAAAAAGTACTTAAACTGTTGATTTGAATTTAATTTTTTTAAGGAAATTTATTCCGATCAAGCATTTCCTCATTTTCTCTGTCGATATATACAATCTTATTTCTCTTGCTGTACAACCTGTTACAGAGGCTGTTATAGAAAAGAGGGAAAGGTTTGCTACAGCTATACAAAGCCCTGGTTAGGTCACAACTGGAGGACTGTGTATAGTTCTGGGAACGGTACCTTATAAAGGATCAATATTTGCATTGACAGGTTCAGAGGAACCGCATTGATTAAGTTGGTGGGTTTTGGAAATAGGAAGTTGTACATCTGCAACTATTACATTGAGGAGACCAAACGCAGACTGGGTGACCACTTTGCAGAACATCTTCAATCTGTCCGCAAGCATGACCCAGGCCTTCCTGTCGGTTACCATTTCAACACGCCATCCTGCTCTCATGCCCACATGTCTGTCCTTGGCCTGTTGCAATGTTCCAATGAAGCCCAACGCAAACTGGAGGAACAGCACCTCATCTTCCGCTTAGGCACTTTGCAGCCTTCTGGACTTAACATTGAGTTGAACAACTTCAGACCATGAACTCTCTCCTCCATTTTCACCCTTTTTAAAATCCCTTTATAAAAATGTATTTTATTTACTTATTTTTTTATTCATTTATTCGTTATTTCATCCCCCTTTTTATTCCCTTTTTAATCCTTTTTTCCCAACTACCTCCCTCTCACCCCATCCCACCCCAACTCCAAAAGTGCCATCTGTTACTCGTTCCATGTTGGTTTTTCACAGAGTGCTGACCCTTGTTCTGCTAGTCACACATTCTGCTTTCGTACTTCTATGCCACTATCAGCACCTTCTTCAGCCCTCACCACTGCCATTAACACTCCCTTTTTCTTGTGTCCATGATACGTTTGTCAGTCTCTCCTTAGCTCCCACCTCTCGCTGACCTTCTCCCCAGCTTCACCTGCTCTACCCTCCCCGCCCCCTACACACCCTGCCCCACTTGAACAGTATAAACCCCATCACTTTTTACTTCTCTTCAGCTCTGAAGAGGGGTCGCATGGAATCGAAACGTTAACACTGTTTCCCTCTCCACAGATGCTGTCAGACCAGCTGAGTTTTCCCAGCATTTTCTGTTTTTATAAGATATAAGAAGTGCTTGGCTAACAAGATGGCAGACGGAGAAAAATGTAGCAAAGACTGAAGTAACTCACTTGGTCGTAAAAGTAATTTTTAAAAAGAAACAAATCAGGACATGTTTCAAAAGGTGAGAAAGTTGTGTGTTGATGTGCAAAGAGACTTGGCTGTGATTGTACAAGGAAGACAAGAAGTTGTATCAGTTCCTGCCGCAGAATTGATTAACGTGTTCTTCCAAATGAAAGTTTGGTGGTTCAAAACCACTCAGGGACGAAACTTCCGATGTTTTTTTCCCCCCATTAACACTCATTGTCATACGGTTCTGGGTTGTCAATAGCGGCAGGAACGTTTTCCACAAATATTGCCAGTTCTAATGTGAGTTTCCAACCAGAGAATCTTCCCCGTGTAAAGGAAATGTGATAACTACTAGGCTACGAAAGCAACATGCATCTCCTTGCAGAATATCAAACTGTGCTGTCTTATTGCACTGCAGGACCTTGTTTTGTGGAAGTATAATTCGGCGGAAAATCTTAGCCATGCGGCAAAGAAATTGATCTAACATTAGAATCATCAGGTGACAGAGCACATCAGCAGCTCATTCAACACCTCACACATGTGCAAACAACCTTACAGCAAATCCGCCCCCATCTTTCCCTCTAATTTCTGAGCGATGCATTTTTCAGAATATTATTCAAAACCTGGAGAAGTATAAATGTCACTTTGTTTTGAGATGATTCATCCAGTTACTATTTAACAACAAATGGGAATGATGCAACCTTTCCCTACATTTAATACTGTTAATGCTTCAAGCGGGGAAACTTTCCGTGTGTGAGAGACCGTGATCCCTATTACCCTACACAAACCCTGCAATGTAGCGGAGAAACTTTCCGTGTGTGAGAGACCGTGATCCCTATTACCCTACACAAACCCTGCAATGTAGCGGGGAAACTTTCCGTGTGTGAGAGACCGTGATCCCTATTACCCTACACAAACCCTGCAATGTAGCGGGGAAACTTTCCGTGTGTGAGAGACCGTGATCCCTATTACCCTACACAGACCCTGCAATGTAAAGAGCCCAATTTAACACACAGAAGACAGAGAGTCAGGATTTTTCAGGTTGGAAAGACGTAACTAGCGGAGTGCCACAAGGATCAATCCTAGGGCCTCAATTATTTAATATCTATATTAATAACTTGGAGGAGGGAGCAGAGTGTAATGTATCCAAATTTTCTGACGATACAGAAATAGGTGGGAGTGCATTTTGTGATGAGGACATAAGGAATCTGCAAGGGGGTATAGATTGGTTGAGTGTGTGGGCAAAAAACTTGGCAGATGGATTTTAATGTAGTAAAGAGTGAGGTCATGCGCTTTGGACGGAAGAATCAAAAGGCAGACTATTATTTAAATGGAGAGAGACTCCAAAAAAGTGCAGCACAGAGGGATCTGGGTGTTCTTGTGCATTAAACACAATAGGTTAGCATGCAGGTGCAGCAAGTCATTAAGAAGGTAAATGGAATTTTGGCCTGTTTTGCTCGTGGTTGGAGTTTAAAAATAGGGAAGTCTTGTTACAACAGTGCAGGGTGTTGGTGAGGCCGCATCTGGAGTACTGTGTGCCATTTTGGCCCCGGTATTTAAGAAAGGATATACTGGCATTGGAGGCAGTTCAAAATAGATTCAGCAGGCTCATTTTTGGGATGAAGAACAGCGAAACAGGTTAAGCCTTTATTCATTAGAGTTTAGAAGAATGAGGGGTGATCTTATTGAAACGTACAAGATTCTGAGGAGACGTGACAGGTTCATGTAGAGAAGTCGTTTCCACTAGTGGGGAATCTCGATCGAGGGAACATAGTTACAGAATAAGGGAGCACTCATTTAAAACTGAGATGCGAAGGAATTTCTTCTCTCAGAGGGTAGTAAATGTCTGGAATTCCCTACCCCAGAGAGTTGTGGAGGCTAGATCACTGAAAGTATTTAAAGAGGAGGTAGATAGCTTTTTGAAATATCGGGGAGTTGAAGCCTATGAGGAGCTGGCACAAAAAAGGAGTTGAGGCCTGGGCAGATCATCCATCATCTTATTGAAAGGCTTGAGGGGCCTTTCCTGCTCCTTCTTCTCATGTTCTTATGTTCGTTTGAAACGTGTCTCTGGTGAAAGGGGTCCGAAATAAAAAAAAAGGCACAGGGAATATAGATAAGCCAGGTTGTAAAACTTCTTTGTAGCTTCCCTGGTGGTCTAGTGGTCAGGATTCGGCGCTTTCACCGCCGCGGCCCGGGTTCGATTCCCGGTCAGGGAATGATAATATGCTGACCTCGTGCAGACTACGAAAATGAGTTTGAAAAATTCTGTTAGAGAAATGCAGATCACCTTTGCTGGAATCAGTGGCGTGGGGGCTTAAACTTTGCATCAGAGTTTGAAATGTCATCTGGTCACAACCGGTAAAGAACAAACACAGAGGTGAAGATAGGGAATGAGAGAAGGGCTGTGATCGGCTGCAAAGCGCTGACAATAGAGAGGATGGTGCACGGCAAAATATAGCGGTAAGAGGGAAGATTTTACTGTTTACATCGACACAATTATCTCCCAGATATGGTCCCAAATCTCGTGTTAAATGAGGAGAAAACTCCTCGCTTAATCTTCCACTTTTTAGCTGCACTTCCTTCCAAACATTGCAAACTCCCCCTGCATCTTCCATCCTGATATTTTTCTCTGTAACATTTTGATATGAAACTGCACAACTAATGAGAATACAGTGTGTGATGGGAAAAATGTGTTCACCCCCTCGGGAACTGAACCACATTGACACACACGGAGGAACACACACAGACATATACACCGAGAGTGACAGAGGGCAAGGGTTAGTCTCTAAGGAGAGACAAACACCCAGAAAGCAAGCATATCACCAACCTGGCTCGGTTTTTGATCCTCTACGACAAGTTTCGTGAACGTTTTGGTGAATGAACGGAAATAGGAAAACCCCCTTGGATGCTTTAGTGCTTGGATGGATTTGATTGAATCTAACCGATAATTAACTCTGTAGACACAGAGTTAAAACCAGGAATAATGAGCAGCGGGAAACCCCAATGGATTTGAACTCCATCGCCTTAACCACTCGGCCACGGCAACTGGCCCTATGAACAGGTTAATGTTGTTGGTATATAAGATGGCTACAGCAGAGAGGCGGGCTTTCGGCCCATCTTCTCCGTGCTGGCTGTCTGGAAGAAAACTCAGCTACTTCCTCTGCCGTGCATTCTCACAAAAGCAATTAATATTTGTATTGCCTCTCCTCCTTCTCCCAGTTAAAATTAAACCCAATACACGCCCGCATTCACTTTGAGATGGCACTTTGTCGTCAGAAGAGAGCACTCAAAGTGACCAACAGGTGAACCACCTATAGCTTTGGCAGCGGATCCACAAATAATGGAACCTGAATCCAGCGCCTGAGGCCATTCGGCCAGGCTACCTCTCACAACCTGCTGTTTCCCGTCGCCTTGATTGTGTTTCCACTGAAATAGAACATTAAAAACATCGGAAAAGGAACAGTAATTAGCCATAAGCCCCCTCGAGCCTCCGCTACCACTTATTAAAATCATGTCAGATCCTCAAGCTCAGCATCAATTTCCCATCCGATCCCGATAGCCCTTCATTCACTTAAAGTCCAAATATTTATCAATCTCAGCCTTCAATATACTCATCGGCTGATGATTCACAGAGCTCCAGGCTACAGAATTCCAAAGATTCACAAGTCTTTGGGTGAAGAAATGTCTCCTCGCCTCAGTCCTAAATGGCTGACACATTATCCGGAGAATGTGAGCCCAGTTCTAGACGCTCCAGCCAGGGGAAAACAGCCTCTCAACATGTTCACTGTCACTCAAGAATCAACCCAGTGAATATTGGTTGCATACAGACAGCAAGTGAATGGAGGGAACAAAGAGCACAAAAGTCAACAGAGATAGAGACACAGACAGAGAGACTGAGAGAGTGAAAGAGGCCGAGGCAGATATACAGGGACAAAAAGCGGCAGACAGAGGGAGAGAGAGTGGTAGACACTGAAAGGAACAGATACACTTCACCATTCCACATGATCGTTAACTTAGATTGACAGACAGAAAGAGATAAATAAAGACTTACATTTAAACAGAGCCTTTCACCAACTCAGGACAACGGGAGGCCCTTTAGAGCCAATGAAATCTTTTTGAAATGTAGTCACTGTTGTAATCTAAAAGCAGAGAGAGTTTGATAAAAATGCTGATTCAGTAGATGAGAAAATTCGATCTTGAGAAATCCATCTCAATGTATAATCTTTCTTTCTATCTCCCTAAACATTTCATGGTTTGTTTGATGCCGATTCAGTTGATGTAAATCTGCAGCTGAGTGAATAAATTTCAACTCGAATCTGTGATGAAACAGGGACAAAGCATCCCATTTCTATCAGGTCATCTCTCAGCCTTTTCCTTTCTAGAGAAAAGAGCTTCAGGCTGTTCAGCCTTTCCTGGTGATTATAACCTATCTGTTCCTGGAACATTTGTGAATCAACTTTTATCTTCCTGTTCCTTCCGACACCCGACAGCAGTAGAAACAGTTCCTAATGTCCGAGTGATTTCAGTTTGGACTATTTGTATTTAAAAGTTTATTCTCTCGATGTGTCCATTGCCATAGCCACTCAACCACAAGGACTCGGTGTCTGTCTGTTTAAATGTTGCTCAGTGACAATTTCGATCATCCTCCGCTTTGTACCAAACCGACCCTCAGAAGCTGAAAAGTCTTCATTCAAAAAAAAGAAAGAAAACCCCTCTTGTATATTTTAAAACTGCTCTTTTTATTCTCTGTACCATCTTAATATGAAGCCACACAACTAACGTGAATAACGTTTGGATGGTGAAATGGGGAACTGAACCGCATTGACACACACACAGCAACACACACAGGCATATACACCGAGATTGACAGAGGGCAAGGGTTTGTCTCTAAGGAGAGGCAAACACCCAGAAAGCAAGCATGACACCAACCTGGCTCTGTTTTTGTTCCATTTCTAATTGTAACTTTTGTGAACGCTTGCAGACGAATGGAAATTTGAGAACGCTGGGGGTTTTGGATGTTTTTTATTCAACTTAATCGACATTTAATTGTGCAGGTACACTCTAAAATTCAGGAATGATAAGCAGAGTAGTTGTCAGGATTCCAGCCCACCTGTGGAGACCCCATTAGATTCAAAACCTGTTGCCTTAACAACTCAGTCGCGAATCCAAGCCCCAGATTTGTATGTATGTAGTTTGTATAAAATCATAGACGGCTACATCGGACTGTCATTCAGCATATTGTTCACATGCCGACTTTCTGGAAGAGCAACTCACCGACTGCAATTCCACACCCCGCCTTTTTCCTACAGCAACTCATATTTATATTGTCTCTCCTCATTCCCCCGATCAAAGTAAAACGCCGCACACACCGCTGGGTTTAATGTGAGTTGGATTCTGTTGGTTCAAATGGGACTGCTGCAGGTCCTAAAAGGACGATAAATTGAACGTTTGGCGACGGTAGGATTCGAACCTACGTTTCTGTAAAGACTGGAGTCTTAATCCAGCGATTTAGACCGCTCGGCTCCGCTATTAGGTTAAAAAGGGTTATTTATAATTTCCTTCACTGGTATTGTCAACGAAAAGAACAGAAGCAAAGGAGCAGGGGTCATTGGGAAACTTGAACCAGCTCCGCCAGTTAATCAGATCATCCTGCACTTTGTAACAAACAGAAATCATCTCCACTGCTAACTTCTTTTTTCAATGTTTCATTATTTCGATGTTTCAAATGATGTTTCATTTTTCCTTTGTGACTCTGCGTGTTTACTCAATGAAATGTTGGTAATAGGTAATGAGATTGTATATCTTGACTCAGAAAAATTAGGAGATGATTGGTCAGGGTAAATATTTTTTGATAATTCGATTTGACATCAACGATTTCAAAAAATTTGAAAACTCTCAAAGGTTTCAGAATCCAACTCTTCATGTCATTGGGTCAGGAAAACTTTTTTAACTTTCACACATTGTGCATGGACACAGCAGAAGGCCCTGCACCTCTTTCAATATTGTTTTTTCTTAACGCAGAGTTTTCAAAAGGGAATTGGACGATGACTAGAAAGGGAGAAAAAGATTAGGGTTATGGAAAGAGACAAATAAATTGAGATTAACAAGAAAGCCCGTTGAACAAAACTGACATTGATTGATTGTCTGAAAGACCTCTTGTAAATCTGTGCCATTTGATGATGACATTGGTGATCAGTCTGTCTCCAGCATTCCTAATGAGAACAGCCGAATTCCATTTCTTCAAAACAAAGACCCAAAGTGCTGCTGCATGACGTCACCGCTTAACATTTTAGTGAAGCCCATTGAGCCTTTGTGCTCTTTCCTGTTTCTGTGGTGCAGTGATTTTCATGCTTGCCTAACACATGAAACGTTCTCCGGTTTAAAACTGGGCAGAGCCATAATCATAATTTGTGGGTTTACGTTGAAGCCACGTGACCTGGTCAGTGTTTATCCCTCAACCAAGAACACATGGTCTGCTCATTGTGACGTGCCTGGTTTTGGCTGTTTCCTGAGCGGTGATTGGCTGCCGTGTTCCCTGCATTACAACAATGACAGCACTTCAATTAAAGCAAAACTGCGGAAATCTGGAAAGGAAAACAGAAAATACAGGAAAAACTCAGCAGGCCTGACAGCATCTTTTGAGAGAGAAACCTGCTGAGTTTTTCCAACATTGTCTGTTTTTATTTCAAAAAGTACTTAATTGGCTGGAAAGTTGTTTGAGACATCCACTGGTCTGGAATAGCGCTATTAAAATGCAAGTCTGTCCTTCTTTAATTATCTTAAATCCCATTCCTCTGGTTACTGACCCCCGTCAGTGGAAACAGTTTCTCCCTATCTGCTCTATCAAACTGCCCTGTCCCCGTTGCCCCACCCCCATCACTTTGAGCAGCTCCGTGAAATCTCCGTTTAACCTTCTTTGCTCCATAGAGGACAATCCCGGTCTCCATAAAATCTCCACAAAACTGAATTTCCTCATCTCTGGACATGATGCAAGGCGGAGGATTGAGATGAGATTTTGGAAAATATTGTCAGTTTGCAGGTGGGAAAATGGAGAAAGAACCAAAACAGAAAACCCAGTCCCCAGCTTTGTGAGTCTTTAGAAACTCTTTGGGAACCGGAATCAGAGGAGAATGAAGGGTGAACTGCCCGACTGACCAGAGACAGTCAAGGTACCTTTCCCTTCGTTAAGACGCTGGAACATTGACTCTGATGTTATTGAAAATTACTGATCTGAGACATTGAAAGGATTATCGTTACTGCACCTCAGGAATTCAAACTTAATATCGGCTTTGGGACAATCAGAATACTTGGTAACAGACAAGGCACCGAAAGACACGAAGGGAGACGGCACCGGTTGTAGGAGAGCTGGTTCCCGGTGACATGGATGTGTCTGCAGTGGGTGGGATAAGGCTGTTTCCATGTATCCACAATGAATGTCCCAACCTTTATTTTGGAAGAGTAAAACTGATAGAGAACAATTGTCATTCCTGTAGCAGCAATCTGAAACTTTAACTCGATGACACCCTAGTTAGAGGTTGCATTAGTCTCTGTGGCGCAATTGGTCAGCGCGTTCGGTTGTTAACCAAAAGGTTGGTGGTTCGAGACCACTCCGAGACGAAACTTCCCCTTTTTTTCAGCATTCATTGTCACTCAGCTCCCGGTTGTCATTGGCTACTTGAGCTGGACGTCAAGACCCCGGAACTGTTGCCGGTTCCACTGTTATCCAGTGAGCTCATAGGTAAGCGGCTTTTTTTTCGAATATTCATTTCAAATATAATGAGAAAATATTTAGACCTACCATGCACTGATATCCAACACACTGGAAATTTATGAAGTTATTGGATTCAAACAAACCCATCAATTGTTCTTTCTTCCTCATTTCCACAGTGAGTGAGACAGGGAAAAGCAGAAAAGCAGCAATATTCCGGCCCCGCGCTCTCCAATCACCCGCTGCCAGCAGAAAGCGGCGACTGCAGCTTCAATCAGCGGGTTACTGCCCATCCCTGGGACACAGGATACTCCAACCCAGGCCCAAACCTCCCAATACACCGAGCACAGGCTCAGGAAAACTCAGGTACATTATTTCCCGGTCACAAAACCTCGGAGCAGCATTTACAGAATACCCGAGTGAGTCACAAATAAAAGTAACACCAACTTTCTAAATCTTTTCACTTTCAAATTCCTTCATTTTATTGAAAAGCTGACTGTTGTGAATCTGAAAATGAGCACCATGGGATTGGTGTTACTGAGTGACTTGTTTTCCACTGATTGTCCGTCAGGTCTGCAATTCAATTTCCGTTGGATATTGAAGTGAATCTGATTTCAAAAAGAGGTCACAAAGCAGCTAAATATTAAATCCAGAAACAAATCCTGAGGAAAATGGATCCCAATGTTTGGAAGGAGGTGTAGCTGAGAAGCAGAAGCTGTGAATGGTGTTATTGATGATTGAGTGAAAAGCATTGGATCCTTGGTCAATCATCGAGGCCGAGTGGTGAAAACGATGTTTTTAAAATCCACTGGGGTTTCCCGAGGAAATTTCCAATATTACCAACTGTGCTTCTTATTGTTGCTGATTTCAACCTGGTGTCCACAGAACTCTCGGATCAATGGAAGAAAAAACATCCAAAAATTCTCCTGATTTTTGGGCTCTAAGGGATTGAAATACTCTCGGGATCGGGTGTTGGGGCTGAGGATCCGCCATGATCTTACTAAGTGACGGAGGAGGCTTGTGGGGCCTTATGACCTTTTGCTTCTGCTTTGCTTCTGTTCTATTTCCGTAACAATACCAGACAAGGCGATGGGCACTCGTATCCTGAGCTCTGTAGCGCAACTGTGCGGTTGTAGGTGGTTGAAGGTCTCACGGGTTCCTAATCCCACTGCTGCTAAAATTGCCCTGTTGGTCGAAAAAGTGCCAGCTCACAGTTAAAGCAGGTGTGGGCAGCTCTTCACTTCAACATAAACAACGAGGAGAGACAATAAAAATATAAATGGCTGTGGAGAAAAGGCGGGGTTGTTAATTTAGCAGAATTCCTCTTCCATAAGCTGGCGTGGACAAGACGGGCCGAATGTCCTCCTCCTCTGCTGTAGCCAGCTCTAATTTCATACCAACGACACTAACCTGTGCATAGGGCCAGTCGTCGTGGCCGAGTGGTTACGGTGATGGAGTCCAAATCCATTGGGGTTTCCCACTTCTCATTATTGCTGGTTTTAACTCTGTGTCTACAGAGTTAATTATCGGTTAAATGGAATAAAATCCATCCAAACACGCGGACGTTTTCCTACTTCTGTTCATTCCCGAAACCTGCAGTGGAAATGGAGCAAAACTTGGTGTCAGGCTTGTTTTCTGGGCGTTTCTCTCTCCTTAGAGACAAACCCTTGCTCCCTGTCACTCTCGGTGTATATGTCTGTGTGTGTTCCTCTGTGTGTGTCAATGTGGTTCAGTTCCCCGAGGGGTTGAACACATGTTTACCATCACAATATTTATTCACATTAGTTGTGCAGCTTCAGATGAAAATGTTACAGAGAAAAATGTCAGGGTGAAAGATACAAGAGGAGGTTGCAATGTTTGGAAGGAGGTGCAGCTGAGAAGTGGAAGATGTGAATGATGTTATTGATGATTGAGAGGAATGCATTGCAACTGTGGAGCTTTTGTTTGTCGATTATCTTCTACACTTTGAAATTCAGAACAAGCTGAGGTATCAGGTAGAAAGCAACAGTTGCCTCCATGTATGTTGGGATATGGGATACATATGTTATGTGTGCCTGGCTCGTTCAACTGGTAGATCATAAGGCTCTTAATCTCAGGGTCGTGGGTTTGCCGCACGTTAGATGCAGCTTCTTTCAAACAAATAATCACCAACCTCATCGCTGCAGTTCCTGTGAAACTTGCACATGATGGATATTCACCACTGGATTCAAAGCACTTCCATGTCACATCACTTTCTGTCTCACCTCCAGCTCTCTCCGCCCTTCCTGGAGCTGCTTGACCAAACCCAGGCAATTAGTGCGAACGTAAAACACAACGTGATCGGTTTCCAGATAACAGGGTAAAGAAACATCAGGATCTTCCTGATTCTCCCAGGTACTGATTACAGGAATGTACACAGTGCCGATTATCCACAGTCACACTCTCCTTCCAGTCTTGTGTACGTTGTTCAGCTTTGAATATTTTCACACTGGATTTCAATGTGAAGAAAGCAGAGCTGTGATAAACTTATATTGTTCAGCAGTTGTGCTGCAAGAAGGTACATAACAGGATGGTGATAACAGTGCTCTTTGGACGCGGTGAGCCCCAGTGAAGGATTGGCACCATTAATGTGTCGCTCAATTAGTCTCGTGACAAATCTCGGGCTAGAAATGAGAAGAAAACTCGCTGAATTTGCCCCGTGTTTTGGTTTCAAAAGAGCTGAATACAAGGTAGGAAAGTGCATCTCGCTAGAGTGGGTTATAAAATGACGGAATGACTGTGAAAGAAGCACCCGTGCTGTGAGGGAACATAAAATTATAGAAAGTTACAGTATAGAAAGCGGCCATTCGGCCTCGATGAGCTGATGTGCTGCTTTTAAAAAACAGTTGTGATTGTTTGATCCAGCAGGAGTGATATTTTTGTCAGTGGAAACAGTAGGCAGCAAAATTTGTCCTTCTTCCACCAATATTTTTATCGCACCAACATTTCTATAGTCAGTGCTTTGCACCCAGCCCTTGTCTTGTCCTCCTTTCATTCCCTCACTCCGCCTTTATCCTTGTTCCCGACCTGTTCCAAGTGTGACATTTCCAGTTCTTGAGGCGAAACTTCAACTGTCACCCCATTGATTCTGGTGGAGCTGCTAAATGTTTTCAATCAATAAGTAATTAATACTCATTTTAGCAAGATCAAAAATATGCATTCCCTGACCGGGAACCGAACCCAGGCCGCAGTGGTGAAAGTGCCGAATCCTGACCACTAGACTACCAGGGGAATTGTCACCCTGTTTTCTGTTTGTTTTGTGGACGCTGCTTTTATCCATGTTTCCATTAGATGGAACGAATTCTTCAGTCAATGACAACAACGGTTTCTGTGAGCTGGAACATGAAATTGACAGTGAGGTGAAATATCCCCACAAGCTGCTCATGTGTAACTGTCAATTTCCAAAACCCACCAACCTCATTACTGCGGCTCCTGTGAATTTTTTATTTCCGACCCGTTTCACCAGAGATACGTTTCAAACGAACATAAGAACATAAGAAGTAGGAGCAGTTGGAGTCAATCATTCGGCCCCTCAAGCCTGCCCCGCCGTTCAATAAGATCATGGATGATCTGCCCCAGGCCTCAGCTCCTCTTTCCTGCCAGCTCCTCATAGCCCCCAACTCCCCGATATTTCAAAAATCTATCTACCTCCTCTTCAAATATTTTCAGTGATCTAGACTCCACAACTCTCCGGGGTAGAGAATTCCAGACATTTATTTCCCCCTGAAAGAGGGAATTCCTTCGCATCTCAGTTTTAAATGAATGCCACCTTATTCTGTAACCATGTCCCCAAGTTTGAGATTCCCCACTAGTGGAAACATCTTCTCTACATCTGCCCTGTCCAGCCTCTTCAGAATCTTGTCTGTTTCAATAAGATCACCCATCATTCTTATAAACTCTAATGAATAAAGGCTTAACCTGTTCCGCCGTTCTTAATAAGTCAGTCCCTTCATCCCAAAAATGAGTCTATTGAATCAAGATTCCCCACTAGTGGAAACGTCTTCTTTACATTAACCTGTCAAGTCTCCTCAGAATCATGTAGGTTTATAGGCGAGATTTTACTGTTTACACCGATACAAATATCTCCCAGATCTAGTTCCAAATCTCGTGTTAAATGAGAAGAAAGCTCCTCGCTGAATCCTCTACTTCTGAGCTGCACCTCCTTCCAAACATTGCAAACCCTTCTTGCATCTTCCATCCTGATATTTTTCTCTGTAACATTTTGATATGAAACTGCACAACTACTGTGAATAAAGTTTGTGATGGGAAAAATGTTTTCAATCTCCCGGGGAACTGAACCATATTGACACACAGAGAGGAACACACACAGACATATGCACCGAGAGTGAAAGAGGGCAAGGGCTTGTCTCTAAGGAGAGACAAACACCCAGAAAGCAAGATTGGCATCAGCCTGGCTCTGTTTTTGTTCCATTTCCGACTGAAATTTCGTGAATGCTTTCAGCAATTAACGGAAATAGTTCCCGAGTTTCTGGATGGATTTGATTCACTGTAACCGATAATTAACTCTGTAGACACAGAGTTAAAACCAGGAATAATGGGAAGCGGGAAACCCCAATGGATTTGGACTCCATCGCTTTATCCACTCAGCTACGATGACTGGCCCTATGGATAGGTTAATATTGTTGGTATCTGAGCATAGATGGCTGCAGCAGAGAAGGAGGGCATTCGGCCCATTGTGTCCGTGCCGGCTCTCTGGAAGAGCAACTCAGCTACTTCCACTACCGTGCATTCTCACACAAGCAATTAATAATTGTATTGCTTCTCCTCCTTCTTCCGGTTAAAGTGAAACCCAATAAATGCCTGCATTCACTTTGAGAAGGAACCTTTTCGTAGGAACAGAGCATTCAAAATGACCCACAGGTGAACCACCTATAACTTTGGCAGCGGTTCCACAGAGACTGGAACCTGAATCCAGCACTTGAGGCCGTTTGGCCAGGCTACCACGCTCAAGCGGCTGTTTCCCGTCGTCTTGATGGTATTTCCACTGAGATATAACATTGAAATGATCAAAAAAGGAACAGGAATTTTACGCCCCCTCGAGCCTCCTCATCCAGTTCATAAAGTCATGGAAGGCCCTCAACCTCAACACCAGTTGCCCACCCAATCCCGATGCCCCTTCATTCCCTTAAAGACCAAAAATCTAAACATCTCAGCCTTCAATATACTCAGCGACTGAGGACCCACAGACCACTGGGCTACAGAATTCCAAAGATTCACAAACCTTTGAGTGAAGAAATGTCTCCTCACCTCAGTCCTAAACGGCTGACACATTATCTGGAGAATGTGAGCCCAGTTCTCTACGCTCCAGCCAGGGTAAAACAGCCTCTCAGCATGTTCACTGTCAAGCTGGCTCAGAATGTCAGACTTTTCAATGAGATCACCTCTCATTATTCTAAACTCCAGTGAAAACATACTCATCTCACTTAATCTCTCCTCCTAGGACAAACGCCTCATCTCACGAACAATCCAGTGAGCCTTGGTTGCACACAGAAAGCGAGTGAATGGAGGGAACAAAGAGCACAAAAGTGAACAGAGATTGAGGCACAAGCAGAGACTGAAAGAGTGAAAGAGAGCGAGGCAGATGTACAGGGACAAAGAGAGAAGATAGAGACAGAGAGCAGGGTAGACACTGAAAGGGACAGATACATTTTATTATTCCATATGATTGTTAACTTGGATTGACAGACGGAAAGAAAGAAGAGAAAGAAGGACTTACATTTGAACAGAGACTTTCACCAACTCAGGACAACGGGAGGCGCTTTAGAGCCAATGAAATCCTTCTCAAGTGCAGTCACTGTTGTAATCTAATGACAGAGAGTTTGATACAAATGCTGATTCAGCAGATGACAAAATCCGATTTTAAGAATTCCATCTCAATGTAGAATCTTTCTTTCAATATATCTAAACATTTAATTCACCAGGATGTTGCCTGGGATGAAACATTTAAGTTATGAAGGGAGGTTGGATAGACTTGGGTTGTTTTCGTTGGAGCAGAGAAGACTGAGGGGCGACCTGATCGAGGTGGACAAGATTATGAGGGGCAAGGACAGGGTGGAAATGGAGCAGCTGTTCGCCTTCGTTGAAAGATCAGTCACAAGGGTACATAATTTCAAGGTGAGGGGCAGGAGGTTTAGGGGGGATGTGAGGAAAAACTTTTTTTTACCCAGAGGGTGGTGAAGGTCTGGAATGCGCTGCCTGGGAGGGTGGTGGAGGCGGGCTGCCTCACATCCTTTAAAAAAGTACATGGATGAGCACTTGGCACGTCATAACATTCAAGGCTAGGGCCAAGTGCTGATAAATGGGATTAGGTAGGTATGTCAGGTGTTTCTCACGTGTCGGTGCAGACTTGATGGGCCGAAGGGCCTCTTCTGCACTGTGTGATTCTGTGATTCTGTGATTCTGTTTGATGCGGATTCAAAAGATGTAAACCGAAGAAATAAATTTCACCTCGAATCCTTGACGAAACAGGGATAAGACATTCAATTTCTATCATGCATTCTCTCAGCCTTCTCTTTTCTAGAGAAAACAGCTTCAGGCTGTTCAGGTTTTCCTGGTGATTATAACCTATCCGTTCCTGTAACATTTGGGATTGAACTTTTATTTTCCTGTTGCTTGCGACAACTGACAGTAATAGAAACAGCTCCTAATGTCCGAGGGATTTCAGTTTGGTCTATTTGTATTTACAAACTCATTCTCTCAATGCGTCCATTGCCCTAACCACTCAATCACAAGGACTCGCTGTCTGTCTGTTTAAATGTTGTTCAGTGACAATTTCCATCATCCTCTACTTTGTACCACGCCGACCCTTAGAAGCTGAAAAGTCTCCAGTCAAAAAAAGAAAGAAAGAAAACTCCTCCTGTATCTTTTAAAACAGCTCCTTTTGTTCTCTGTATCGTCTTAATATGAAGCTACACAATTAACGTGAAAAATGTTTGAATGATAAAAATGAGGAACCGAACCACATTGACACACACAGAAGAACACACATGGACATATACACCGAGAGTGACAGAGGGCAAGGATTTGACTCTAAAGAGAGACAAACACCCAGAAAGTAAGCCTGTCACCAACCTGGCTCCGCTTTTGTTCCATTTCTAGCTGCAACTTTTGTGAATGCTTGCAGACGAATGGGAGTTCGAGAATGTTGGTAAAGGGTGATTAGATTGTGTATGTCGACTGAGAAAAATGAGGAGATTGGTCAGAATAAACTTATTTTTTAGAACATTCGACTGAAATCAACTATTTTAAAAATGTTTATAACCGTAATAAAAATTCGGAATCCAACTCTTCATGTCATTGGGTCAGGGAAACTTTGTTAATTTTCACACACTGAGCATGGACACTGCAGAAGCTCCTGCACCTCTTTCAATATTGTTTCTCTCAACTCAGAGTTTTCAAAAGGGGATTGGACAAAGACTTGAAAGGAGGAGAAAAAAATTCAGGGTAATGAACAGCGACAAAGAAATTCAGATTACTAGAAAGCTCTTTGTACAAAACTGACGCAGATACGTTGGGCCAAAATACCTTATAGTTCTGTGCCATTTGATGATGACATTGTTGATCAGTCTGTCTCCAGCATTCCTAATGAGAACAGCCGAATTCCATTTCTTCAAAACAAAGACCCAAAGTGCTGCTGCATGACGTCACCGTTTAACATTCCAGGCAGCTCCATTGGGATCTTTACAGCGCAGGGTCTGTGCAGGGCAGTGGGGGTCACGGTCATTTCACATGTGGCAGAGCAGCGGTTTGAAACCGGACGAGAGCATGATCCAAACTTGCTCATCTAAGTGTGAGTGAATGTTCAATAATTTACATTTGTTGTTAAAAATGAACACATGGGTTTGAATCCTGCCGCCTGAGGATTTATCATTTTAAATAGGAGAAAATTCTCCCAAACACACCCGTGTTTTCTTACTCCTTTGTCGGCATTCATGAGGTGGCGTAGTGGCATTGTCACTGGGCTAGAAATCCAGAGATAAAAGCAAAATACTGTGGCTGCTCCTTACCATCGCCTTTGCTGGTATTACGACTGAAATCGAACAGAAGCAAAGCAGCAACAATATGTCATAAGGCCCCACAAGCCTCCTCCGTCACTTAATAAGATTATGGCGAATCTCCAGCCTCAAACCCAATTTCCCACCCGATCCCGATAGTCCTTCATTCCCTTAGAGTCCAAAAACCACGAGAATTTTTCGATAAAAGCCAAATACTGTGGATACTGGAAATCTGAAATAAAAACAGAAAATGCTGGGAAAATTCAGTATGCTTGAAGAGAGAAACAGAGTTAGTGTTTCGATTCCGTATGACTCTTCTTCAGAGCTCTTTGAAAGCAGCACACTATAACTTTCTATAATTTAATATTTCCCAACACCATGTTGACTTCGTTCACACTCACTCTGCCATTTTATAATCCACTCTTGCGAGTGGGTTCAAAGCTTAACAACGTGCACAAGACTGGAAGGAATCTGCGACTGTGGATAATCGGCACTCTGCACATTCCTGTAATCCGTATCTGGGAGAATCAGGAAGATGAGATCCCAGATTATCTTTACCATGTCACCTGCAAACTCATTATTTCTAAAATCCTTGGGCCCCACATTCCCTGCCCCTGATGCGCAGGGGAAGCTTGGGTTCATGAACTGACTGTGTCTGCATCACGCAGCTAATTGACCTGGTAGCTGGACGGGCAGAGGGAGCTGGAGGCGAGGCAGGGACAGAAGCAGAAACAGATGCGACATGAAAGTGTTTTGAATTTGATGTGTGTCAGTTACTTTCAGTGATGAATTTCTGCCGCGTGTTCTCTTGTCAGTTTCACAGGAGCTGCAGTGATGAGGGTGGTAGGTTTTGGAAATTGACAGTTACACATGAGCAGCTTGTAGGTCTATTTCACATCACTGTCAATTTCATGTTCCAGCTCACAGAAACCGCTGTCGTTGACTGAAGAATTCGTTAGATCTAAAATGGAAACATGGATAAAAGCAGCGTCTATAAACCAAACTGAAAGAACTTTGGCAGCTTCCCTGGTGGTCTAGTGGTTTAGGATTCGGCGCTTTCACCGCCGCGGCCCGGGTTCGATTCCCGGTCAGGGAATATACGTTTTCGATCTTGTGAAAAATGAGTATGGATAACTTCTTGATTGAAAACGTTTAACATCTCCACCAGAATCAGTGGGGTGACATTTGAAGTTTCGCCTCAGAGCTGGAAATGTCACACTTTGAACAAGTTGGGAACACAGACAAAGACGGAGTGAGGGAGTGAAAGGAGTACTGGGTGCAAAGTACTGACCACAGAGATGGTGGCGCCAGGCAAAATATGTGTGGGAGAAGGACAAATTCTTGTGCCTACTGTGCACTTACAAAAATATCACTCCTGAGGAATCAACCAGTCTGCTGTTTAAAAACTGCTCTTTAAAAGCAGCACATCAGCGAATGGCCTCTTTCTATGCTGTAACTTTCTATAATTTTATGATTCCCAACAGCAAGGGTGCTTCTTTCACAGTCATTCTGCCATTTTGAAACCCACTCGAGCAAGATGTACTTTCTTACCCTTTTATTCGGCTCGTTTGAAACTAAAACAAGCAGCAAATTCAGCGAATTTTCTTGTCATTTCCAGCACGAGATTTGTCACGAGTCTAATTGAACGACACATTAATAATGCCAATCCTTCACTGGAGCTCACCGCGTCCAAAGAGCACCTTCTTGCAGAAGGTGAACAATATAAGCTTATCACAGCTCTGCTTTCTTCACATTGAAACCCAGTGTGAAAATACGAACAATTTCAAAGCTAAACAACGTAGGCAAGGCTGGAAGGAGAGTGTGACTGTGGATAATCGGCACTGTGCATATTCCTGTAACCTGGAATCTGGAAGAATCAGAAAGATCGAGGTGTTTCTTTACCCTGTTATCTGTAAACCGATCACGTTGTGTTTTATGTTCGCACTAACTGACTGTGTTTAGTCAAGCAGCTCATGGAAGAGCAGAGCGAGCTGGAGGTGAAGCAGAAAGAGATGTGACATGAAAATGCTTTGAACTTATTGTGCATCAAGTGCTTTCAGTGGTGAATATCCGTCGTGTGCAAGTTTCACAGGAACCGCAGCGATGAGGTTCGTGATTATTTGTTTGAAAGAAGCTGCATCTAACGTGCGGCGAACCCATGACCCTGAAATTAGGAGCCTTTGCTCTGCCAGTTGAACTAGCCCAGCACACATAACCTATGTGGTCCATATCCCAACATAGATGGAGACAAATGTTGCTTTCCACCTGATACCACAACTTGTTCTGAATTTCAAGGTGTAGAAGGTAACCGACCAACAAAAGACCCAAGGTTGCAATACATTCCTATCAGTCATCAGTAACATCATCCACATCTTCTACTTCATAGCTGCACTTCCTTCCAAACATTGCAAACTCTCTCTTGTATCTTTCATCATGACATTTTTCTCTGTAGCTTTTTAATGTGAAGCTGCACAACTAATGTGAATAAATATTGTGATGGTAAAAACGTGTTCAACCCCTCGGGGAACTGAGTCACATTGACACACACAGAGGAACACGCACAGCCATATACACCGAGAGAGACAGAGGGCAAGCGATTGTCTCTAAGGAGAGACAAACGCCCAGAAAGCAAACATGACACCAAATTTTGCTCCATTTCCACTGCAGGTTTTGTGAATATTTCGGGAATGAACAGAAATAGGAAAACCCCCGAGTGTTTGGATAGATTTTATTCAATTTAACCGATAATTAACTCTGTAGGCACAGAGTTAAAACCAGGAATAATGAGCAGCAGGAAACCCCAATGGATTTGGACACCATCACCTAAACCACTCAGCCATGACGACTGACCCTATACACAAGTTAACATCGTTGTTATAAAATCAGACTTGGCTGCAGCAGAGGAGGAGGACATTCGGCCCGTCGTGTCCGTGCCGGCCAATGGAAGAGGAATTCAGCTGATTGAACAGCCCCGTCTCTTCTCCACAGGCATTTATATTTTTATTGAATCTCCTGGTTCTTCCTGTTAAAGTGAAACCCCGCTCACACATGCTTTAACTGTGAGCTGGCACTTTTCCTACCAACAGGGCAATTTTATCAGCAGTGGGATTAGAATAAAGAGCGAAACCTTCAGCCACCTACAACCACTCAGCTGCACTACCGAGCTCAGGATAGTACTTCTCATCGCCTGGTCTGGTGTTGATACTGAAATCGAACAGAAGAAAAGCAGCAGCAACACGTCATAAGGCCCCACAAGCCTCCTCTGTCAATGAATAAGATCATGGTGGATCCCCAAGCTCAACACCAATTTCCCACGCGATCCCGATAGCCCTTCATTCCCTCAGAGTCCAAAAATCAGGAGAATTTTTGGATGTTTTTTCTTCCATTGATCCGGGAGTTCTGTGGACACCGGGTTGAAATCAGCAACAATAAGAAGCACAGTCGGTAAGATGTGAACTTTCCTGGGGAAAGCCCAGTGGATTTTAAAAGCATCATTCTCATCACTCGGCTACGATGATTGACCAAGGCCCCAATGCTTTCCACTCAATCATCAATAACATCATTCACAGTTTCCGCTTCTCAGCTGCACCTCCTTCCAAACATTGGGATCCATTTTCCTCAGGATTTGTTTCTGGATTTAATGTTTAACTGCTTTGTGTCCTCATTTTGAAATCAGTTTCGCTTCAACATCCAACACAAATTGAATTGCAAAGCTGACGGACAAACAATGGAAAACAAGTCACTCACTAACACAAATCCCATGGTGCTTATTTTCAGATTCACAACAGTCAGCTTTTCAATAAAATGGGGGAATTTTAGAGTGAAACGATTTAGAAAGTTGGTGTGACTTATATTTGTAGCTCACTCACTCAGGAATTCTGTAAATGTTGCTCGGAGGTTTAGTGAGCGGGACATAACCTACCTGCGTTTTCCTGAGCCTGTGCTCGGTGTATTGGGAGGTTTGGCCCGGGTTGGAGCATTTTGCGTCCCAGGGATGGGCAGTAACCCGCCGATTGAAGTTGCAGTCGCCGCTTTCTGCTGGCAGCAGGTGATTGGAGAGTGCGGGGCCGGAATATTGCTACTTTTCTGCTTTTCCCTGTCTCACTCACTGTGGAGCTGAGGCAGAGAGAATAATTGGTGGATTTGTTTAAATCCAATATCTTCATATATTTCAAAAGCGTTAGATATCGGTACATGGTGGGTCTAATTGTTTTTTCATTATATTTGAAATGGATATTCGAAAAAAAGCCGCTTGCCTGGGATCTCACTGGATAACAGTGGAACTGGCAACATTTCGGGAATCTTTCCTTTCAGCGCAAGAACCCAATAACAACCGGGAACTGAGTGACAATAAATGTTGATGGGGAGAAAACAATGAAAGCTTCGTCCCTGGGTGGTCTCGTGCCACCAACCTTTGGTCAATAGCCGAACCCACTAACCAATTGCATCACCAAGACTGATAATGACGCAACTTGCAAGATATCCTAAGCCAAGGCATCAGCGGGTTAAAGCTTCAGATTGCTGATACCGGAATCACAATTGTTCTTTAACTCGTCCAAAATAGATGGTTGGGAAATTCATTGTGGATGCATGAAAACAGTCTGATCCCACCCACTGCAGACACATCCATGTCACCGGGAACCAGCTGTCCTACAACCAGTGCCGTCTCCCTTCGAGCCTTTCGCTGTCTTGTCTGTTACCAAGTATTCTGATTGTCCCGAAGCCGATATTAGGTTTGAATTCCTGATGTGCAGTAACGAGAATCCTTTCAATGCCTCAGGTCAGTAAATTTCACTGAGAACATCAGAGTCACTGTTCCAGCGTCTTAATGAAGGAAAAGGTGCATTGACTGTCTCTGGTCAGTGAGATAGTTCACCCTTTATTCTCCTCTGATTCCGATTCCCAAAGTGTTTCTAAAGATTCACAAAGCTGAAGACTGGGTTTTCTGTTTTGGTTCCTTCTCCATTTTCCCACCTGCCAACTGACAATATTTTCCGAAATCTCGTCTCAATCCTTCGCCTTGCATCATGTCCAGGGGTGAGGAAATTCAGTTTTATTGGGAGATTATAGAGACAGGGATTGTTCTTTTTAGAGAAAAGTAGTTTAAACGGAGATTGCATGGAACTGCCCAAAATGAGAGGGGTGGTAGCGGTGGGGATGGGCGGTTTGATACAGCAGACAGGGAGAAACTGTTTCCACTGATGGGGGTCACGAACCAGAGGAATGGGATTTATGATAATTAAAGTAAGACAGACTTGCATTTAGATAGCGCTTTTCCAGACTAGTGGACGTCTCAAAGCGCTTTCCAGCCAATGAAGGACTTTTTGAAATTTCGCCATTGTTGTGATGTAGGAAACACGACAACCAATCACCGCTCAGCAAAATCCCACAAACAGCAACGTCACAATGCGCGGATAATCTGTTTTTGTGACGTTCATTGAGGGATGAACAGGACACGTGGCTGTGAGATATTGTATTCCCTTAATATTTAGCATCAAACGTGAATTTTTGGACATTTGGTTATCATTAAGTTAACAGATTTTGATTATGTTTCTGCCCAGTTTCAAAGCGGGGACTATTCACAGGTGATAACCACTCCAATACAGAACAATACCTGACAGAGCCAGAGGCACCTACACATCATGTTAAACTCTGAGGTCCTGCAGCAGCACTTTGGGTCTTTGATTTTCGGAAATGGAATTCGGTTGGCAGATTTAGAAATGCTGCCGTCAAATTAATCTGATAATGTCAGCATAACATGGCATAGCACGTGAGGAGACCATTCAGCCCAGCATATCAATAACAACTTTTTAGGAAGTTCTTTCTAATTATTCTCCATTTCGTTTTCTTTCTCCATAACCATGATGTTTGACACTTTCAAGTCATTGTCCCATTCCCTTTCAAAAACTCTGAGTTAAGAAAAGCAATACTGAAAGAGGTGCAGGAGTTCTGCAGTGTCCATGCTCAGTGTGTGAACATTAACAAAGTTTCCCTGACCCAATAACATGAAGAATTAGGCTGGGGATTCTTATAGAGCTTTGAAAAAATGAAGTTCATTTCAAATGGAATTTGCAAAGGAATTTTATTCTGACCAAGCATCTCCTTATTTTTCTCAGCCCATATGTACATTCTCATTCCCCTTGGTGTACAACCTGTTACAGAGGCAGTTATAGAAAAGAGGAAAGGTTTGCTACAGCTATACAAAGCCCTGGTTAGATCATGCCTGGAGGACTGGGTATAGTTCTGAGAACGGCAACTTATAAAGGAAAAATATTTGCATTGAAAGGTTCAGAGGAGCCGCACTGATTAGGTTGGTGAGTTTTGGAAATTGAAAGTTGTACATCGCAGCTTGTGGCACTATTTCACCTCACTGTTCACGTCTAACGCACTCGATGCTGTTATTGGCTGAACAAGTCTTCTGTGTTTGACCTAAACATGCTATTATTCGGCGCTCCCACTCCTGCCGCCAGGGTTTGGCCCTCATCAGGGAATGTTGTGTTCTTGTTGCTGTGTGAACTGTCACAATGAACTGATCCTGGAGTCTCTTTCCTCTTGGTTCTACAAAACACTTAAATTCTCTTCCTCTTTCATTCTCACTCTTTCATTCCTAGTTTGAGTCGGTTCTCCTGTCGGACTCTTCAACAAACTCATTTGGGCGGACAAGCGGCAGCTGGAATTTAATGTATGGAAGTGAAAAGTGAATCATGTTGGTCGGAAGAATGAGGAGAGGCAACATGAAACAAAGTGTACAATTCTAAAGGGGTTTCTTTGTTACACAGCGAGTGGTTAGGATCTGGAATGCACGACCTGCGAGTGTTGGGGAGGCAGATTCAATCGCGGATTTCAAAAGAGAATTGGACAGAAAATGCAGGTCTTCGGGGAAAAGGCGGGGGAGTGGGAGCAGGTGAGTTATTTTCCAGAAGAGTAAGAGGTCTCCCTTTTCAGACAGAGATGAGGAGAATTTTTCTCCCGCCGAGTGAATTATTTTCCCCAGAAAGCTGTGGAGGCTGGGTCTTTGAATTTATTCAAGGCAGAATTAAACAGGCTGCTGATGGGTTATATGAGGGGGGAGTGGGGGGGAAGCATGACAGTGGAGTTGAGACCAGGACCAGATCAGACATGAACATAATGAATGCTGAAGCAGGCTTGAAGGGCTGAATGGCCTTCTCCTGTTCAGAGCTCCTGTGTTCCTTAGGTCAGGGCCAAATGTAACCTTGTCTTTGATTCTCCAGCACAATGGAGGAGGGAGGGAGGTTGGGGGTGGGGGGGGGGCGGTGTGGTGGGGGGCGGCGGGGGGGGTGGTGGTGTCGGGGATGCAATATTGTTCCATTCCTGCTCCAGTTGTTATGTTCTAATTCAGAGCTGGTCCCACTCGAAATAATGGTTGAAGGAGCATTCGCTGTTGTATGTGTGGTTAAATGGCCTGATGAACTGAATTTAAATTGTGTGTTCAAACCCCACCGCTGTTAAAATTTCAGTTAATTCGTATTCTTCAGTCTCTTCAGTAAATCCCTCAGGATACGCTGGGGTAAGTTGTCACCTGCAGTGCTGCATTTTGTTTGGAAAAATGAGGATGGTGTGATATAAATTACAGGGTGACCGGAAATAGGTGGGACAAAATCCAGTTTTCTCTGCTGCAACAATACTATGATTTTGGTTGAGCAACATGACCATTAGCCCAGCGACTGTAGTCGCGCCGAATCATTATGGCGATGGATTTAAAATCCATTGGAGTCTCCCCGTGCAGTTTCACAATCCTCCTGACTGCGCTGCTCACTGTTTCGTCTTTCAGGTGCCTCCAGAATTAATTATTGGTTAAATGGAATAAAATCCTTCCAATCACTCCCATGTGTTTTGTCCTGCTTCGCTTCTGCGTTCCTTCATTTCCGTTCATCGACAAGCACTCACCAAATCTGCAGTCGGAAATAGAACAAACACTGAGCCAAGTTGGTGGTAACCTTGTTTTCTGGGTGTTTGCCTCTCCTTAGGCCTCTGTCAATCTCGGTGTTTTTGTCTGTGTGTGTTTCAGTGTGGTTCAGTTCCCAGAGGAATGAACATATTTTTACCATGGCAAACTTTATTTACATTCGTTATCTATCTTCATGGTAAATGGTAAAGTGAACAACAAATGGTTTAAAAGTTGCGAGAGCTACAACATGGGACTGCTTGCGTGACAATAGATTTTTCTTCCGGCTGTTCAGACTGGGTCAAAAGTCACTCCTGATTAACCAATCACAATGAGCAGATCATGTGTTTTTGGTTGAAATATAAACAGTGGCCAGGCCACATGGCTGTAAGATACTGTCTTCAACATACGTGAATCTGCAGACTTAGAAAATGGTTCTGTGCAGTCTTGAACTAGGGATCTTATCATGTGTTAGGTAAAGGTGATAATCACTCCACTGCAGAAACAGGAGATAGCCGTAAAGTTCAATGGGCCTCACTGAAATGTTAAGTGGCGACGTCATGCAGCAGCACTTTGGGTCTTTGTTTTGAAGAAATGGTTTCGGCTGTTCTCATTAGGAATGCCGGAGACAGACTGATCAACAATGTCATCATCAAATGGCACAGAATGATAAGAGGTATTTTGGCCCAACGGATCTACGTCAGTTTTGTACAAAGAGCTTTCCAGTAATCTGAATTTCTTTGTCTCTGTCCATAACCCTGATTTTTTTCTCCTCCTTTCAAGTCATTGTTCAATTCCCTTTTGAAAACTCTGAGTTGAGAGGAACAATATTGCAACAGGTGCAGGAGATTCTGCAGTGTCCATGCTCAGTGTGTGAAAATTAACAAAGCTTCCCTGGCCCAATGACACGGAGAGTTGGATTCCGAATTTTTATTACTGTTATGAACATTTTAAAAATAGTTGATATCAATCGAATGTTCTAAAAAAAATAAGTTTATTCTGACCAATCTCCTCATTTTTCTCAGTCGATAAACACAATCTAATCACCCTTTACCAAAATTTCATTGAGCAAACAGGCACAGCCACACAGGAAAAAAGAAACATCATTTGAAACATCGAGATAATAAATCATTGAAATAAAAAAGTTACTACTGGAGATAGCTTCTGTTTGTTACAAAATGCAGGATGATCTGATTAACTGACGGATTTGGTTCGAGATACCCAATGACCGATTCCTGCTCCTTTGTTTCTGTTTTATTTTGGTGTCAACACCAGTGAAGGAAACGATGACTAACGATACTCAGTGAGGTAGCGTGGCCGAGCGGTCTAAGGCGCTGGATTTAGGCTCCAGTCTCTTTGGAGTCGTGGGTTCGAATCCCACCGCTGCCAAGTGCTCCGTCCTGTTTTTGGTGTCTGCAGCTGCCCCATTGGAACTAACAGATACCAGCTGACATTAAATCCAGTGCGGTGTTTTACTTTGATGGGAAGACCGAGGAGAGACGATTTAAATACGAATTTCTTCGGGAAAAGGTGGTCTATGGAATTACAGTGGTTGATTTGCTCCTCAAGAGAGTCGGCATGTGAACAATTTGCCGCATGACCTCCTGATGAAGCCGTCTACAGTTTTATACAACAAACATTAATGCAAATCTTGGGCTCGTATTCGTGACTGAGTGTTTAAGGCGACGGATTTTGAATGCTTTGTGGTCTCCACAGGTAGGCTGGAATCCTGCCAACTACGCTTATTATCATTCCTGAATTTTGCAGTGTACCTGCACAATTAATTAACGATTAAATTGAATAAGAATCACCCAAAATCTCCAGCGTTCTCAAATTCCCATTCGTCTGCAAGCATTCACAAAAGTTGCAGCTAAAATTGGAACACAAACGGAGCCAGGTTGGTGTCAGGCTTGCTTTCTGGATATTTGTCCCTCTTTAGAGTCAATTCTTTGCCCTATGTCAATCTTGGTGTATATATCTGTGTGTGCCAATGTGGTTCAGTTCCACATTTTTCCCATTCAAACATTATTCACCTTAATTGTGTAGCTTCATATTAAGATGATACAGAGAACAAAAAGAGCAGATTTAAAAGATACAAGAGGAGTTTTCTTTCTTTTTTTTTGACTGGAGACTTTTCAGCTTCTAAGGGTCGGGGTGGTAAAAAGTGGGGAATGATGAAAATTTTGGATGAGCAACATTTAAACGGACAGATACCGAGTCCTTGTAGTTGAGTGGTTAAGGCAATGGCCACATCGAGAGAATGAGTTTGTACTTGTATTGCCTCTCCTTCTTCTTCCGCTTAAAATCAAACCCAATAAACACCTGCATTCACTTTGAGCCGAGTGGATTCACGTTGCAGCCACGTGGCCTGGTCAGGGTTTAACCCTCATCCAAGAGCACATGGTCTGCTCATTGGGACGTCCCTGGTTTTGGCTGTTTCCTGAGCGGTGAATGGCTGCCGTGTTCCCAACATTACAACAATGACTGCACTTCAATAAAAGCAAAACACTGCGGAAATCTGGAAAGGAAAACAGGAAATGCAGGGAAGACTCATCCGGTCTGACAGCATCTGTGGAGAGAGAAACCTGCTGAGTTTTTCCAACATTTTCTGTTTTTATTTCAAAAAGTACTTAATTGGTTGGAAAGTTGTTTGAGGCGTCCACTGGTCGGGAATAGCGCTATTAAAATGCAAGCCTGTCTTTCTTTCATTATCTTAAATCCAAGTCCTCTGGTTACTGACCCCCGTCAGTGGAAACAGTCTCTCCCTATTTGCTCCATCAAACCGCATGTCCCCACTGACCCCACCCCCATCATTTTGAACAGCTCCGTGAAACCTTCATTTAACCTTCTTTATTTTAAAGAGAACAATCCCGGTCTCTATAATCTCTCCATAAAACTAAATTTCCTCATCCCTGGACATGATGCAAGGCGGAGGATTGAGACGAGATTTTGGAAAATAATTTCAGTTAGCAGGAGGGAAAATGAAGAAAGGAACAAAACAGAAAACCCAGTCTCCAGATTTGTGAATCTTCAGAAAGACTTTGGGAACCGGAATCAGAGGAGAATGAAGGGTGAACTGTCTCACTGACCAGAGACAGTCAGGGCACCTTTCCCTTCTTTAGGACGCTGGAACATTGACTCTGATGTTATCAGTAAAATTAACTGATCTGAGACAGTGAAAGGATTCTCTTTACTGCACATCAGGAATTCAAACCTAATATCGGCTTCGGGACAATCAGAATACTTGGTAACAGACAAGACACGCAAAAGCTCGAAGGGAGGCGGCACCGGTTGTAGGGGAGCTGGTTCCCGGTGACATGGGTGTGCCTGCAGTGGGTGGGATCAGACTGTTTCCATGTATCCACAAAGAATGTCCTGCCCTTTATTTTGGAAGAGTAAAACTGCTAGCGATCTGGGTCGTGGCAATCTGAAGATTAGACTCACTGACTCCCTATTTGGGATAGATTGGAGGCGGGGCTTGTATCTGTGGCGCAATTAATCCGCGTGTTTGCCCGTTAGCTGAAAGGTTGGTGACTTAAGGGGGTGAAGTTTTTTTTACTGTTTTTCCCCCTCATCACCAATCATCATCACACAGTTCCGGGTTGTCACTGGGTATTTGGGTTGCAAGATAACATCCCCAAAACGGTGGCGGATCTACTGTTATCCAATCAGCTCCCACACAAACAGCTTCATTTTAAAATTTATTTTTCTGTCAAATATAATGAGAAAAGATTTGGACCCTCTATATACCTTCACCTATCCCATTAGAAACCCATGAAATTACTGGAATCAAACGAACTTATCAATTATTCTCTCTTCCTCAGCTCCACAGTGAGTGAGACAGGGAAAAGCAGAAAAGCAGCAATATTCCGGCCCCGCACTCTCCAATCACCTGCTGCCAGAAGAAAGCGGCGACTGCAGCTTCAATCAGCGGGTAACTGCCCATCCCTGGGTTACAAGATACTCCAAGCGGGGCCAAACCTCCCAATACACCGAGCACAGGCTCAGGAAAACACACGTAGATTGTATCCCGATCTAAACCTCCGAGCTGCATTTACAGAATTCCCGAGCGAGTGAGTCACAAATAAAAGTCACACAAACTTTCTAAACCTTTTCACTGTAAAATTCCTTCATTTTATTGAAATGCTGACTGTTGTGAATCTGAAAATGAGCACAATGGGATTTGTGTTACCGAGTGACATTTTTCCATTGTTTGTCCGTCAGGTTTGCAATTCAATTTGTGTTGGATGTTGAAGCGAATCTGATTTCAAAAAGAGGCCACAAAGCAGGTAAACATTAAATCCAGGAGATATTCCTGAGGAAAATGGATCACGGTATTTGGAAGGAGGTGCAGCTAAGAAGTGAAAGATGTGAATGATGTTATTGATGATTGAGAGGAATGCATCGCAACCTTCGGGCTTTTGTAGGCCGATTACGCTTCACACTTTAAAATTCCGACCAAGTTGAGGCATCAGGTGGAAAGCAACATTATTAACCATGTATGTTGAGATACAAAGCTATTTTTGGCATTCCTTGCTAGCTCAGTCGGTAGAACATGTGGCTCTTAATATCAGGTTCATGGGTTTGAGCCCCAAGCTGGGCGATGTAAAAAGTTTAAATACTTAATAACAGTCGTACGGACTGGAAACATTGGCCCTGTTTCTCCCTCCAGCTGCTGAGGTTTTTCCAGCATTTTCTGTTTTTTGTTTCAGATTTCCATCATTCGCAGTTATTTGCTTTTATCTTTTAACTTTTAAATATTGTTGCTTAAAAAAAAACACCAACTAATCACAGCGGCTCCTGTGAAACTTACAAGTCAGACGTTCACCACTGAAAGCAACTGACACACATCAAATTCAAAGTACTTTCATGTCGCATCTCTTCCTGCTTCTGTCCCTGCCTCGCCTCCAGCTCCCTCTCACCGTTCAGCCCCCAGGTGAATTCGCTGCTTTATGCAGACACAGACAGTTCGTGGGGATGAATAAAACTCGTGGGTAAAGAGACACCTGGATCTCACCTTCCTGGTTCTCCCAGATACTGATTACAGGAATGTGCACAGTGCCGATTATCAACAGTCACACTCCTCCCAGTTGTTCAGCTTTTGAATTAATTTTCACACTGGGTTTCAATGTGAAGAAAGCAGAGCTGTGATAAGCTTATATTTGTTCAGCAGATGTACTGCAAGAAGGTGCATAACAGGCTGATGGTAACAGTGCTCTTTGGACGCGGTGAGCTCCAGTGAAGGATTGGCACCATTAATGTGTCGCTCAATAAGTCTCGTGACAAATCTCGTGCTGGAAATGACAAGAAAACTCACTGAACTTGCTCCGTATTTGGGTTTCAAAAGAGCAGAATACAAGGTAAGAAAGCGCATCTCGCTCGAGTCGGTTATAAAATGGCAGAATGACCCGTGCTGTTGGGAAACATAAAATTATAGAAAGTCACAGCACAGAAAGAGGCCATTCGGCCGGGCTTGCTGCTTTCAAAGAGCGGTAGTGATTGGTTGATCCATCAGGAGTGATATTTGTGCCAGTGCAAACAGTAGGCAGAAAAATTCGTACTTCTCCCACCCACATTTTGCCTCACACCAACATTTCTACAGTCAGTGCTTTGCAACCAGCCCTTCTCCTCTCCTCTTCCTTCATTCCCTCACTCCACTTGAACCAAGTGTGATGTTTTCCAGCTCTCGAGGTGAAACGTAAGCCCTCACTTCTCTGATGCTGGTGAAGCTTTTAAACGTTTCCAATCAATGAGTAACCAACACTCGTTTCAAAAAGCTCATTAACTCCATATTTCCTGGCCGGGAATCGAACCCAAGCCGCGGCGGTGAGAGCGCCGAATACTAACCACTAGACCACCAGGGAAGTTATACCAATACTTTTCGATTTGGCTTATCTACGCTGCTTTTGCCGATTGTTTTTCAGTTAAGATCTCTTTCACCACAAAACTGCCTGTTTAGGTTCAAGATAAACGACTTCGTCAGCCAATGAAAACAACGGTTGCTGTGAGCTGGAACATGAAATCGACAGTGAGGTGAAATAGCCCCTACAAGCTTTGTAACTTTCAATTTCCAAAACCCTCCACCCTATTCGCTGTTGGTCCAATGGAAGCGCCGATTCACAGTCACTGGACATCAGGGAAACTACCAATAATTCTTGACGTTTGGATTATGAAGGCAACTTTTGACATTTTCTTTTTCATTCCCGATCTCTTTGGTCTGTTTAGGTTGAACACAAGAGACTTCTTCACCAATGGGAAGAACCATTGCTGTTAGCTGGAACATGAAATCGATACTTTCCTCCTTTAAGACAGTTCTTATAACCTCCCCCTTCGAACGAGCTTTTAGTCATCTGACCGAATATGAGGCTCGGTGTCATACTTTGTAATATAATGATCCTGGGGAACGCCTTGTGACGTTTCAACAGGTTAAAGGTGCTTTATAAACATAAGTTGCTGTTGTTGTAGGATATATATAGAAAGGGCCAATGTCTTGTTTTATCTTTCACACTGATACTTGTCTCTGTGACATTTTAACATATATTCGTACAACTAATGTGAATCATGTTTGCGACGTTAAAAACGTTTTCACCCCCTCAGGGAGATGAACCACACTGACAATCACAGAGGAATAGATACAGAGATATATACACCGAGAGTGACAGAGGCCTAAGGAGAGACACAGGCCCAGAAAGCAAGGATGTCACCAACTTGGCTCAATGTTTGTTCCATTTCCGAAAGCAAATTTCCTGAATGCGGACAAATGAATTGAAATCAGAGAATAACGGCGTATTTGGATGGGTTTTCTTCAAATTAACTGATAATTAATTTGGTTAAAAAGAAAAATGGTGAAAACTTTACACAGCAGGATTCCAGCCCTTGTGTACATATTTACAACAAACGTAAATTATCCAACTTTCACTCACACTCGAATAAACAAACTTGGATAATTATTTTGCCACGTTTCAAACTGCAGCTCCATCATATGTGAAGCGAATAGGACCCCACTCGCCTCTATAAACCCTGCGCTGTAAAGATCCAATGGAGCTGTCTGGAATGTTACACTGTGACGTCATGCAGCAGCACTTTGGGTCTTTGTTTTGAAGAAATGGAATTCGGCTGTTCTCATTAGGAATGCTGGAGACAGACTGATCAACAATGTCATCATCAAATGGCACAGCTCAGTAAGAGGACCTTCCACCCTTCGTGTCTATGTCAGTTTTGTACAAAGAGTTTCATAATTAATGACAATTTCCTTCGGTTTCTCCTTAGCTTTGTTTTTCTTTCACTTTCAAGCCGTTGCACAATCCCCATTTGGAAACTCGGAGTTAAGAAAACTAATATTGAAATCTTAATTTGGTTCCTCACTTGAACAAATACGTCAGACCTGCTCCAAACACTGACGTTTGCAATGCTTTAAATTGGTCAGAAGAACAAGGCAATATAATTTTCAGGCTAATTTGGATCTTTTTTTTAATTCATTCATGCGATATGGGCGTAATGGTCATGTGTTTGGACGCTGCTGTCTAAGGAGCCTTGGTGAAGTCCTGCAGTGCATCTTGTAGAGGGTACACGCTGCTGCTATTGTGCATTGGTGGTGAAGGGGGTGAATGTAGTTCTGGTCCCTGTCAGATGGACTGTTTTGCCCTGGATGGTCTCCAGCTTCTTCAGTGTTGCGGGGGCTGCACTCATGCAGACAAGTGGGGAGTATTCCACCACACTCCTAACTTGTGCCTTGTGGATGGCAGACAGGCTTTGGGAGTCAGGACGTGAGCTACTCGTTGCACGATTCCTAGCGTCTGACCTGCTCTTGTAGCCACAGTGTTTATACGCCTAGTCCAGTTCAGTTCCTGGTCAATGGTAACCCCCAGGATGTTGATAGTGAGGGATTCAGTGATGGTTATGCCTTTGAAAATCAAGGGACGATGGTGGGATTCTCTCGTGTTGGAGATGGTCATTGCCTGACACTTGTGCGGTGCGAATGTTACTTGCCACTTGTCAACCCAATCCTGGATATTGCCCATGTATTGCTGCATTTGGACATGGACTGCTGCAGTATCTGAGGAGTCGGGTATGGCTGAACATTGTGCAATCATCAGCAAACTTCCCCTCTTCTGACCTTATGATGGAAGGAAGGTGAAGCGGCTGAAAATGGCTGCGTCGAGGATACTGAGGAGCTCCTGCAGTGATGTCCTGGAGCTAAGTTGACTGAACTCCAACAACCACAGCCATCTCCCTTTGTGCTCGGTATGACCCCAAAAAGCGGAGAGTTTCCCCCTGATTCCCATTGACTTCAGTTTTGCTAGGTCCCCTTGACCCCACACTCGATCAAATGGTGCCTTGATGTCAAGGGCTGTCACTCTCACCTCATCTCGGGAGTTCTGCTCTTTTGTCTATGTTTGAAATGAGACTGTAATGAGTTCAGGAGCTGAGTGGCCCTTGCAGAACCCGAACTGGGCATCAGTGAGCAGGTTATTGCTAAGTCAGTGCCGCTTGATAGCACTGTTGATGACCCCTTCCATTACTTTACTAATGATGGAGAGTAGACTGATCGGGCCGGGGGTAATTGGCCGGGTTGGATCATTCTCACTCTTTCATTCCCAGTTTGATAGGAAGAACGAGGAGAGACAGTATAAATTTCAGGGTTCCGGGGAAAAGGTCAGATAATGGCAGTGACTGGATGGGCAGAAAAACCGCTTTCTCTGCTGTAACGAGGGTGTGATTTCATACAAATACTCATCTGCCCAGTTCTGTAGTCATGACCCAGTGGTTAAGGCGAGGGTTAAATCTCCCTTGGTGTTAGGCTGTGCAGGTTCGAATCCTACTGACTGTGTTTCGTGTTATTTTGGATTTAAACCGCACACTGACAGGACTAATTATCGTTTGAATCGAGGAAAACCCATCCAAACACATCCGCGATCTCTTAATTCCATTCATATGTCAGCCTTCTGCAAATCTCCAGTTGGAAATGAAAAAAAACTGAGCCAAGTTGATGACATCCTGGCTTTCTGGCATCTCTGTCTCCTTAGGCCTCTGTCACTCTCGGTGTATGTCTCTGTTTGTGTTCCTCTGTGTGGGTCAGTGTGGTTCAGGTCCTTGAGGAGGTGAACACATTTTTACGAACACAAACTCTATTCACTTTAGTTGTGCAGCTTCACATTACAATGTTACAGTGAAAAATATCAGGATGAAAGAGGCAAGAGGAGTTTGTCTCTTTCTATGTATGGACAACAACAACAAATCATATTTTTAAAGCTCCTTTTACCTCGTGAAACGTCACAAGGCGTTCCCCAGGATCATTATGTAACAAAGTGTGACACTGAACCACATATTCGGTCAGATAATTAAAAGCTCGGTCAAAGGGGGCGGCTTCAAGAACTGTCTTAAAGGAGGAAAGTATCGATTTCATGTTCCAGCTCACAGCAATGGCTCTTCTCATTGGTGAAGATGTCATCCCACACAGAACATTTGGTCAAAGAAACTTGTCTCTGGTGAAAGAGATCTGGAATGAAAAATGCCATAAGCAGCTTCCATGTGCCAAGTGGCTGGGTTAGTGGTTACAATGCAGCAAGTTTATCAGTATAGCCTGCGTTGGATTCCTGGTTAGGGAGTTGGAACTTATTACTCCTGGGCGAGCTGTTTAAATTAATGTGATTGATTTGCTGGTTGAAAATAACACGGTGTAGCTCTGCCAGAATTGTTGGAGTGAGAGTGGAAGTTTCACATCAGAGCTGGAAATGTCACAAGGGCAAAACTCGGGAATAAATCCAGAGTCGGAGTGAGGAGGTGAAAATAAAAGAGAAGGGCTGTGATAGGTTACAAAGCACTGACTATAGAGCTGGTGGTGCGAGACAGAATATTATTCCTGTATTACCCATGTCACATGCAGCTCTAATTTCCTGATTTATCCCATGCCCAACATTCCCTCTACAGTTTGGTGGCCTATAAACAACTCCTGTTTGCGGCCTCTTATTGTTCCTTCGCTCCACCGAAACTGATTCTACATCTTGATTCTTCAATCTAAGATCCTCTCTCACTAATGCACCGATCTTGTTCCTTATAATCAACGCGACACCACCTCGTTTCCCTTTTTGCCCATTCTTCCGAAATGACGAATATCTTTGAGTATTCAGATCAACCAATCACACTGTTCATTGAAAGCAGCACACAGGGCCGAATGGCCTCTTTCTTTGCTGTAACTTTCTGACATTTTATGTTTCCTAACACCGCGGTTAAGATGAACTTTCTTATCTTCCATGGGATGCTTTTACTTCAAGACAATAGGCAAATTCAGCGAGCTTTCTTATCATTTCTAGCACTGAATTTGGGACCGGACTCATTGAACGATATTTAAATGGTCTCAATCGTTAGATGCAGCTCACCGATTCTAAACAGTCACTGTGAGCATCAGCCTGTTTTATACATTCTTTCTGTACATCTTCTGAGCTATAAGCTGATCACAGCTCCACTTTCTGCACATTGAAAGACAGTGTGAAAATATTCACAATTTCAAATCTTAACAACGTGCATATTTGTGATTTTCTGTGTGTCAATGTGGTTCAGTTTCCTATTTTTACCACCCAAGCATTATCCATGTTAGATCTATGACTTCATATCAGCAAACATTTAAAAAGAAATCCGTTAACAGGACATTTCTCTCTTTTCTTTGAGTGGAGGCTGTTCAGCAACTAAACTTCCGGATGTTACAAACTGGATGATGATTGAAGTTTTCATATGATCTTATTAAGTAGCTGAGGATGCTCGAGGGGCCGAATGGCCAATTCCTGATAATAATTTTTTATATTCTAATTCAGTGTCAATGTTGGTGAAGACAATGTTTGTGTCTAATCTGAATGTGGTAGTGAGGCCGAGCGGACTCAGCTGCTGGTTCAGGTTTCAATCTCTCTGGTGATTTGGGCTTTACTCCCACTGCTACCAAACTTTCTGGTGCTTTGTTATTTGAGGCGCTTCCAAATAATTCTCCGTGCGGTGAAGGAGCAGCTGATCTGTGCAGTATTTCAGTTGGAAGAATGAGGAGAGAGTGTAAATCCCAGGGTGACTGGGAAAAGGTGGGGCAATGGCACGGACTGGAAGACCTTCTCTCACTGGAACTCCCTGTATTCATTCTATTATTTTAAACAAACAACATGCAGCCTTTACCCAATTGTTCTGGCCGAGTTCTTGATGCGTTTTTCGACGTTGTTCGAATCCTGCCAAATCCCCTTCTTTTCATTCCTGATTGACACAAACTGTCTGTAGATTAAATTACCCGTCAAATGTAAAACAAAACCACCCAAACACCCCCGTGTTTCTTAGTCCTGTTCATCTGCAAATATTCACTACATTTCCAGTCTGAAATGGAACAATAATTGGCCAAGTTGGTGACATCCTTGCTTTCTGAGTGTCTGTCTCTCCTTCGGCATCTGTCACTCTCGGTGTATGTGTCTGTGTGCGTTCCTCTGTGTGTGTCAATGTGGTTCAGTTCCCCGAGGGGCAAACACACATTCATCATCACAAACTTAACTCACATTAGTTGTGCAGCTTCATGTTAAAATGTCCAAGAGAACAATATCAATATGAACGATGCAAGTGGAGTTTGCAATGTTTGGAAGGAGGTGCAGCTAAGAAGTGGAAGATGTGAATGATGTTATTGGTGATTGAGAGGAATGTATTGCAACCTTGGGGCTTCTGTCGCTCGATTACCTTCCACACTTTGAAATTCAGAACAAGCTGAGGCTCCAGGTGGAAAACAATATTTATCTCTCTGAATTTTTGCATAGGAAGCCAGCAGTGTGAATGCTCAGCTAGCTCAGTCGGGAGAGCATGAGACACTTAATCTCAGGGTCGTGGGTTCGAGCCCCCCGCTGGGCGCCGCCTGTTTTTAAAGCTTTGCTGTTTTCATGTGTGATCCCCAGCTCCCCATTCCTCCGGCAGTGTCACCGCTCAAACTGAGTCTCTTTCCATCCCACTTTGTTCATTTCACAGCCGCTGGTTTCTGAGCAAAAACTGCCCTCGGCTTCACTGGAAGTCGGAGAGTTTCGTGTAGAGGGTTTGGTGCTTTCATCGCTCGCAGCCCAGGTTCAATTCCCAGTCAGGGAAAACATTATTTCTTACCGCTGTGTGAACTGTCTCAATGCACAGGAATTCCTCGTGTAAACTCTTAAAACGTACCTGAAATTCACTGTAAGGGAGAGTGAAGTGTTTCCTGTTGGTCGGAAGAATGAGGAGAGGCAACATCACATAAAGTGTACAGTTTTAAAGGGGTTTCTCTGTTACTCAGCGAGTGGTTAGGATCTGGAATGCACGACCTGAGAGTGTGAGGGAGGCAGATACAATCGAGGATTTCAAAAGAGAATTGGACAGAAAATGCAGGTCTCCGGGGAAAAGGCGGGGGAGTGGGACCAGGTCAGTTAGTTTCCAGAAGAGTAAGACGGATGAGGAGATTTTTTCTCCCGCCGTGGGCCGTTAGTCTGTGGAATTATTTTCCCCAGAAGGCAGTGGAGGTTGGGTCACTGAATTTATTCAAGGCAGAATTTGACAGCTTTTTGATCAAGAAGGGGTTATGGGGGTTTGGGGCAAAAAAAAAGGTGGCGTTGAGACCACAACCTGATCAGCCATGAGCTTATTGAATGGTGGAGAAGTCTCAAAGGGCCGAATGGCCTCCTGCTACTGCTAAATCCTATGTTCCAATGACCCGGCCGAATGGCCTCTATCTGTGGTGTAACATTAGCTTTCATTCTGTGATATTATGAGGGGCTCCAGGGGCAAAATGGTTCCATTCCTCCTCCTATTTGTTATGGTCTAATTCAGCACTGATACCACTCTAGGCGATGGTTACGGTGCTTCTGTTTGCTCTGTCGGTGTGTGTCCGAGCGGCCCAAGGCCCTGAAATTCGGTTGTAGCGTTTTATGAAACGCGGGTTTTAGTGTCTTATGAAGCGTGGGTTCAAATCCCACTGCGATCGAAATTTCAAGTAGTTTGTCTTTTTCGAAAATCCATTGGGATGCGCTCGGGGCAGCTGACGCCTGCGGTGCTTTATTTTGGTAGGAAGAACGAGGAGAGACGATAAAAATTGCAGGGTGACCAGAAGTGGATGGGGCCAAGTGCCAGCTTTATCCACTGGAACCATTCTGCAATTTTAGCTCAAAAACATTCATGCTCCTTTAGTAGTCCTGGCCGAGTGGTTAAGGCGATGGATTTGAGATCCATTGTGGTTTCCCCACGCAGGTTCGACTCCTGCCAACTGCGCTGCTTCCCTGTTTGTCCTTTTGGTTGTCTCCACAGCTAATTGCTGGTGAAATGAAATCAGAAGCTTCCAAATACTCCCGTGTTATTTTCCCGCTTCACTTGCGCGCTTTTTCATTTCCATTCATCTGAAAGTATTCACCAAATCGCCAGAAATGGAAGAAAACTGAGCCAAGTTAGTGACAAGGGTGTTTGTCTCTCTTTAGGCCTCTGTCCCTCTCGGTGTATATGTCTGTCTGTGCTCTTCTGTGTGTGTCAGTGTGGTTTAGTTCACCGAGGGAAGAACACATTTTTCCCAGCGCAAAATTTGTTCACTTTTGTTATGTACCTTCGTGGTAAATGGTACAGGGAAATTAACAGGTTTTAATGTTGCAAGATATGATTGTCACTTCCTGTGTTTATTTTTGAGTGCAGACTGCTTGTTGACTCAGTGCCCGAATGTTACACAGCGGAGGATGATAGAAACTTTCACTGAGCAACATTTAAACAGACAGTGGATTTCCCTCGTGTCCTTTTCATGTAATCAATATGTGGGAGAGCCAGGAAGAGAGATCCTGTTTTATCTTTGTACTGTCATCTGTGAACCCATCCCTTCCGGAAGCTTTGGGACTTCCATTCTCTGTCCCTGATTTCCAGGGAATGCTTCGGTTCATGAACTGACTGTGTCTGCATCAAGCAGCTAATTGACCTGGGAGCTGGATGGGCAGAGGGAGCTGGAGGAGAGGCAGTGACAGTAGCAGAAACAGATGCGACATGACAGTGTTTTGAATTGGATGTGTCTCAGTTACTTTCAGTGATGAATGTCTGCCGCGTGTTCCCTTGTCAGTTTCACAGGAGCCGCAGTGATGAGGTTGGTGGGTTTTGGAAGTTGAAGTTTACACAGGAGCAGCTTGTGGGACTATTTCACCTCGCTGTCGATTTCGTGTTCCAGCTCCCAGAAACGGTTGTCCTCATTGGCTGAACAATTGCCATTGAACAAGCCCTTCCTGTTCCAAGTAAACGCACCATTTTGTAGGACAAGGTTATCCCTGGTGAAGCTGGTCTGAAGCGAGGAAATGGCAAAATTGGAGTGGACGAGCCATTCTGCAAGGCTTATGGACAGTGTTCGGAACGAGGAGGTGAAGGAAAAAAACACACACGGGCTGTGAAAGGTTGTAAGGCGGGGAACTGAGTAGAGGGATAGAATGACGTGGGGCTGTATGTACACAAATCTTCGAAGGTAGCAGGACAAGCTGATCTCTCTGCTTTCTTTAAAAATAGCTCATGTGGTCCTTGGCTTCATTAATGGAAGCTTGGAGTTCAAAAGCAAACTGATGATGCTGAATCTTTGTAAATCATTTATTGAACCTCAACTGAAATATTGTGTTCACACTTTGGGAAAGATATCAAGTCTTTTGAGAGGATACAGGCAGTATTCACATGAACAGTGTCAGGGATAAGCTATTTCAATCATGTGGAGAGGCGGCAGAATCTGGTATTATTCTCACAGGGTGGACGAAACAGAAATGGGAATTTGGTCCAACCAGTCCGCTCCGGGGTTTATGATCCACGAAGCCTCCTCCAATCTTTCTTAATTTATATCTACAATTGTAACTATTTATTCCCTTCTCCCTTAAATTTTTGCCTAGTTTCCTCTTAAATGTATCTGTACTATTCATTTCAACCACTCCCTGTGGCAACGGGTTCCACATTCCCACCACTCTCTGGGTAAAGAAGCTATTACACTGTTTCGCCTCACTTCATGTTCATATCTAAGACACTCGACGCTGTTATTGGCTGAACAAGTCTTCTGTGTTTGAACTAAACACGCTCCCACTGCTGGCCCTCCTCAGGGAATGTTGTTTTCTTGTTGCTGTGTGAACTGTCACAATGAACTGTTCCCGGAGTCTCTTTCCCCTGGGATCTACAAAACCCATCACTTCTCTTCCTCTCTCATTCTCACCCTTTCATTCCCAGTTTGTGAGGGAGAACGAGGAGGGACAATATAAATTGCAGGGTTATGGGGAAAAGGTTGTGTTGTGGCAGTGACAGGGCAGGAAGAAGACCCTCTTTCTCTTATGTAACTATTCTATGATTTCATATATGAAATATATATATTTCACTGTCCAGGTATGTAGTCGTGGCCGAGTGGTTAAGGCGATGGATTTGAAATCCATTGGGGTTACCCCACGCAGGTTCAAATCCTGCCGACTACGTTTTCCATTATTTCTGATTTTAACCATTGATCTCAGAAACAGTAAATTCAATCGACATTTTCACAACACCTGCAATAGCAAAGTTTGACCAGTGGGTGGCAGTGAAACCGTGATTGCATACATCAAGCAGGCGCTGTCTCAAGTATTAGTGCACTTGGCACTGTCTCTGTTCATATTAAATTAGACGCCGTTTATATTTCTATTACACTAGGACATGTCTCTGATCATATTAGCGAAGGTCATCTCTCAGTTGTTTCTGTACTGGAATAGGGCACCATACCGTTGGCACTATCTCAGTCATGACTGCACTGAAGCAGGCCTTGGCTAAAGTTACAATAAGTCATGCCCCAGTTGGCACTGCACTAGAGCTTGTCTCTGGTCATAGAAAACTAGAACATGTTTTTAGTTACATTTCACAAGACTCTGTCTCAGCTAGTACTCCAGTAGAACCTGCCACGTGTCTATCAAACTGGACCCTGTCTCAGGTGATGCTGCACCAATACATGCCTCCATTCATATCATACTTTCACGTTCCTGTTGTTATTGCCCTAAACCATTACTCTCTTATTGCTGTACTTGTCCATGTCTCTGTTTTTATTAATCTCGTACCTTTGCCTGTATTTAATTCACCAGACACTGCGTCAGTTTAAATTACAAAGAGCCCTGAATTATGTGAAGCTCCACTAGACCCTGTATCAGTTTTCTTACACTTGATCCGGTCTCTCTTATCACTACACTAGGCTGGTTCGTATTACACAAGATCCTGTCTCAATTATTACTGCACTCTGCACTGTCTCACTTATATTCCACTAGATCGCGGCCCTGCTTATAACACACTGAATCATATCTGCACTTATATTCCGCTAGACCATATTTCAGAACAAGTTACACTCGACTCTGTATCAGCCTGTATCACACTCGAGCTGTTCTGTCTTTTTAATTAAAATGGATCCTGTCTTTGCAGAGACTTTGCCTTTGTACCTCTGTCTCTGCTTCTATTCCACTCTCCCTGTGTCTGTTTTTACTTCACGAAATCATGTCTGTCTCTCTTACACTGGAGGCAGTCTCGGTTATTACGGCCTTAGACTCTCTCTAGGAAGCAATTATTCTATGTCCTGTGCCTGTAACGACTACCCTATTTCTCTTGATATTGATCCAGGCCCTGTATCAGTAACTACTGCACTAGACCCGTCTCCGATATTACAGCAGTAGTCCTTGTCTATGTTAATATAGCACTCGTCCCCGTCTTTGCTTAAGTAACATTAGATGCTGTTTCTATTATTACTGCGCTAGTAATGTCTCTGCTTAAATTGCTCTAGGCCCTGTCTCAGTAATTACCACACCAGGGTCTGTCTCTGTTGTTACTGCACTAGCCCATGTCTCTATAAAGTGGACGTCGAGCTCGAAATGGGCCTCTGACTTTGGCCTAAAACTAGAGGTTTCCCATTGACTCTTTGTTCTGCGCAGCTCCTGACATTCATTTTCATTACAGCCACAGAATTACATTTGAGACATCGCCTGTTCTGTACGTGTGTGTGAAAACAAATCATGCTACATCATTCCACAAGGATAAACGATTTATCTTCACCAGAATGTTTCCGTTTGTTTTTATTCCCTCTTATTCAAACTGTAACTACAGATCGCCTAATACCGTAAATATTCGTTGGTGGTATATTCTGTTGTGTGCTCTTGTTAAGAAATTCATGTCCTACCAACCATTTCTTTGGTAAGACGGGCACGGATAATGCTGTGGAGAGTAATTCACCTAATGAACCCCCAAACTCGCCCAGCACCTACAAGGCTCGAGTCAGGAGTGTGATGGAACACTCTCCACTTGCTTGGATGAGCGCGGCTCCAGCAACACACTGTTGGCTCCAGCTCGAAACCATCCAGCACAAAGTAGCCCACTTGTTGACACCTCACTTATCACCTTCACCATTCACTCCCTCCACCACCGACGCACAGTAGCAGCAGTGTGTACCATCTAGAAGATGCGCTGCAGGAACTCACCAAGGCTCCTTCGACTGCACCTTCCAAACCCACGACCACTACCATTTAGGAGGTTAAGGCAGCAGATAGATGGGAACACTACCACCTGGTACAGTAAGTCTCCATAATAAATGGAAAGTGGAACAGGATAACGTTCCACGTGGATGATACTTGATCGGCCTGGAGATGTCTGAGAGGGAGAACAGGGAGTTAAAAGCTGCGACAGAGGCAGAACTTGATGTGTGTCAGTTGCTTTCTGTGATGAACGTCTGCCGTGGTAACGTGGGAGATTTCACTGCCGACTGTTTACACTGACACAAATATCACCCCTGGCTAATCAATCACAGCTGCCCTTTGAAAGCAGCGCGCCAGGCCGAATGGCCTCTTTCTTTGCTGTAACTATCTATAATTTTATCTTTTCCAGCATCACGGTTGCTTCTTTCACTATCACTCCGACATTTTATTGCACACTATGGGGGAATGTACTTTCTTACATTCTATCTTTTGAAGTCAAGACACTGAGCAATATCTGGGGGTTTTCTTGTTATTTCTGGCACGGGATTTGGAATCAGACCAGTAGAACAACAGTTTATTGGTGCCAATCCTCCACTGTACTCACCCCTTAAAAAGAATGGGTGTCATTAGCCGAAGATGTCATTTGAGTTCTAGTTAAACACAAAATTCTGTAGGAAAAAGTTGTCTCTGGTGAAATTGTCTGAAAAAATGGCAAATGTGGCGCAGATAAAGCACGTTGCGAGAGTTATAGACAGCTTTGCTCGTGATTTAGAGGCGAGGATTCGGCCCTTGTGCTGCCGCGGTCCAGGATCGTTTCCTGGTCAGAGAATGAAGATTTATTTATCTGGTACAAACTGTTAAAACAGGCCAGATTTACTTATTGATTGAAAACCGAAACGCACAACAGCTCCGCCCGAATCAGTGGAGTGAGAGTTGAAGTTTCACATCAGAGCTGCAAATGTCACACGTGGAACAGCTTCGAGAAGAAATACAGTTCCTAATGTCCGAGGGATATGAGTTTGGGCTATTTGTATTTACAAATTATCTCTCCCCAGCGTCCATTTCCTTAAACACTCGACCATAAGGACCCGGTGAATGTCTGTTTAAATGTTGCTCGGTGAAAATTTCAATCAACTTCCACTTTGTAACATAGACACTTAGTAGCTGAACAGTTTCCACTCAAAAAAAATACAGAAAAAATTCCTCTTCAATCCTTTAAATCTATTTTTATTTTCTCTCTACGATTTTAATATGAAGCCACACAACTAAGGTGAATGAAGTATGGATTGTGAAAAATGGGGAATTGATCCACATTGACACAGAAAGACACACAGACATATACACCGAGAGTGGCAGAGGCCTGAGGAGAGACAAACACCCAGAAAGAAAGGATGTCACCAGCTGGCTCAGTTTGTTCCATTTGTGACTGCAGATTTCGTGAATCCATACAGATTAATTCAAATAAGAAAGCGCGGGTGTTTTTGTTTTATTCTATTTACCCGATAATTAATCCTGTTGGTACCTGGTTAAAATCGGGAATAATAAGAACCACAGTCAGCAGGATTGCAACCTACATTGGGAAGACCCGATAGATGTTAAAACAATCGCTTCGAACACTCGTCCAAGACTAACAGCACATCCATAGTCCAAGCCCGCTCATATCAAATCAGAGATGGTGACAAAATAAGTCACTCGGCCCATTGTGTCCGTGCTGACTCTCTGGAAGAGCAATTCATCCAATTCCACACACCCGCCTTTCCCCCACAGCAGTTTATATTTGTATTGCCTCTCCCCGTTCTTCCAAACAAAATCAAGGACTGCAATCCGCACGCTTCTCCCCAACCCTCGTCGGGCATTAAACTGGAGTTGTCTCTTGTCCACCCAAACGGAATTCCTGAAGAGCCAGAAAGGGGGAAGCATCTGAAACTTTGGCAGCAGCGGGTTTCGGACCCACTCCGCCAGAGACTGGAACCTGAATCCAGCTCTCCCGTTTGTAGAGCACATTGAATCAGATTGTAGATATCAGCCCAGAAATAGCGAGGGTAGCTTGATAAGAAAAAATGTGTTGTTTTAAATTCGCTATGAAATCAATTGCAGAAATCAATTATGTTTATGTCAAAAAGTATATATAGAACAGCAGCAGCGAAAGCGCCGATCCCTAATCACCACTGCACCAGAGAAACTGTTTGCAAACTTCACAACCGGCTGATCTGTGCTACCTGTGCCTTTTATTTTCATGCCAGACCTCGCTCACCAGAGACACGTTTCTCCCACAAAGTGACACGTTTATATCGAACATAAACGACTTCCTCAGCCAATGACAACAGTGATTGCTGTTAGCTGGAACATCATTCATAGTCACACAGTTCCGGGCTGTCACTGGGTCCTTCAGTGACAAACAGAATAAAATAAATAACAAAAATTGCCACCTCTGCTGTCACCCAGCGAGTTCCAACAGATACTTGTTTTTTTTTGTGAATATAGGAGTTAGTCCGAATCCCAGCGCTGCCACAGTTTCAGTCACATTCCCCCTTTCAGGCACTTTAGGAATTTCCTTTAGGTGAGCAAGAGGAGATTCTGGTTTAATGCTCCTTTATTTTGACAGGAAGAACGGGGAGAGGCAATACAAATATAAATGGCTGCGGGGGAAAGTTGGGTATGTGGAATTGGGTGCGTTGTTCTTCCAAAGAGCCAGCACAGGCGCGATGGGCCGAGTGACTTATTTTTTCGCCATCTCTGATTTGATAAGAACACCTTTGAGCTCGGACAGCTGTTGGTCATAACTCAATGTTTAAGGTGATGGATTTGAAATCCACTGGTCGGTTTGAATCCTGCTGACGACAGTTCTCATTATTCCTCATTTCAACCAGATGTCATCAACCTCATCCCTGCGGCTCCTGAGAAACTGACAAGGGAACACACAGCAGAAATTCATCACTGAATGTAACTGACACACATCAAATTCTGCCACTTTCATGTCGCGTCTTTTAACTTCCTGTTCTCCCTCTCTGACATTTCCAGGTCTATCAAATGCCATTTGCCTGAAATGTTATCCTGGTCCTCGTGCACCAAATACGGTCGACTTTCCATGCGTGTGATTTGGCATTTGGCTCCATAGCTCAGTGGTTAGAGCACTGGTCTCGTAAACCAGGGGTCGCGAGTTCAACTCTTGCTGGAGCCTGTGGTTTAGCTGATGAAACCAAGTTCCGTGGAAAAGTGGGTAATGGGTTGGACAATGCTGCAAAACAATTTTTGATCCTTGAAAAGGTGCCGTTCCCAGAACTATACACAGTCCTCCAGGTGTGATCTAACCAGGGCTTCGTGTAGCTGCAGTAAGCCTCTTTTCCATAACAGCCTCTGTAACAGGTTGTACAGCAAGAGGAACTAGATTGTAGATATCGAATGAGGAGTAATCTTTGTTCTAATTATTTATTTTTATTTTGAAGACCATATATGAATCTCCAGCCCAACTCTCCGTGTAATTGGGTCAGGGAAACTTTGTTAATTTTCACACACTGTGCATGGACACTGCAGAAGCTCCTGCACCTCTTTAAATATGGGTTTTCTTCAATCAAAGTTTTCAAAAGGGAATTGGGCAATTAATTGAAATGGAAAATAAAACTGAAGGGTTACGAAGGAAGCGAATGGTATTGGAACTAAATAGAAGAAAGCACACACCCGATGGGTCGAATGGCCTCATAATGAGCTGTGACAATTTACAATTAGTTCAATTTCTCTGCAGCATTCCAAAATGCCCCACTCCAATTCTATTCCTGTAAAACAGGATCTTGCAGTGCAGCATGTCTTCACAGTTTGACATTCCATACAAGTCCCTTTGGCGTTTTCTCACGAATTGTTTCTGTGGTGTAGTGGCCTCGCCAGCCATGTTCACATCCAATAAATGATTAGAGAAACAAGTAGTTATTTCACATTTGCTTCACAAGTGCGAGGTCGCTGGTTCGAAAACTGACAGAAACATTATCAAAACTAAGTCACCTAACTGTGAGAAGTTGCACAATTCCCGTTTGTTGCTAAATAATAGCTGAATACATTATCTCACAGCCATGTGACATTGGCACTTCCCCAGGCTTTGACTGATTTTCTCCAAAAGGCATGGTTATGAGAAAGAGACAAATCAAACGAATTGCAATAAGGTAGTTCACACGTGTGTGAAGTGTTGAACGACGTGCTGATGTGATGTGTCATTTTATCATTCTAATGTCAGGTCAATTTCTCTGCCGCATGTCTATGTTTTTCAGCCGAATTGTACTTCCACAAAACAGGGCTCGGAAGTGCAGTAAGACTGCACGGTTTGATATTCTAAGTCTGTCCATGTGGTTCTTCCCATTGTTTCTGTAGTGCAGTGATTACTACGTACACGCAAAAGGTCCCCTGTCTGGAAATGGGTAGAAACATTATCGAGATTTACACATCTAAGTGTGAGGGAAAGTTCCATAATTCACATTTGTTGTTGAATATTAACTGAATATAGTATCTCACCGCCACATTAAATCTGCCCTTCGCCAAGCCTCAAAAAGCCCCCCCAAAATCAAGAGGGATGAAACTGACTAGGCACAAAAACTAGCAGTTTCTTTAATTAACAACAGAAATTAATGAATTTACAAATGCAAATTCACAGTTACTTACTGACTGAAAGATGACTACCAGTGTGATCCAAAGACTAGCGTCATCCTAAAGATAGATGCAACTGATACTGTGATTTAACATGAGGGAGTGGGAGAGATGGTGCAAAATTACTCTGTATCGCTCTTCATCATGAATCTTCATTCTTTCATGAGCATCGATGGCCAACATTTGTTGTCCATCCCGAATTGCCCTTCAGCTGTGTAACTTGCTAAAGCATTTCAGAGGGTAGTTGAGAATCAATCACATCACTGTGGGTCTGGAGTCACATGCAGGTCAGACCAGGTAAGGACGACCGATTGAATTCCCTAAATGACTGGTGAATCACATGGGTTTGTACGGCAATCAATGATAGTTTCATAGTCATCATGACTGAGAAAATACTGAGGACATGTCAGATCAGAATAAACGTCTTTTGTAAGTTCGATATGAAATGAATTGCGTAAGTAACTACTGTTTGTATCGAAAACTGCAGAAGGAACCCTAGCCAAACTCTTCATTTCAATGGGTAAGGGAAATGTTCATTAAGGCAAACTGCGTGGATTCTGCAGAAACTCCTTGTTCAAAAGGGAATTTGGTAATGGTTGAAAGGGAGAACATTCTGATTCATGGAAAGAGAGAAGGAAATAGGATCTAATTGGCAAGATCTTTGTAAAAGGCTGGTTATAAATAGAATGGGTGGAAGATCCTCTTACTGCGCTGTGCCATTTGATGATGACATTGTTGATCAGTCTGTCTCCAGCATTCCTAATGAGAACAGCCGAATTCCATTTCTTCAAAACAAAGACCCAAAGTGCTGCTGCATGACGTCACCGCTTAACATTCCAGACAGCTCCATTGGGATCTTTACAGCGCAGGGTTTGTGCAGGGCAGTGGGGATCACGGTCATTTCACATGTGGCAGAGCAACGGTTTGAAACTGGGCAAAAACATTATCCAAGCTTGTTCATCTAAGTGTGAGTGAATGTTCAATAATTTACATTTGTTGTTAATAATGAACACACGAGTTCGAATCCTGCCGTCGAAGGAGATATCATTTAAATAGGAGAAAACACGTACAGACATGTCTGTATTTTCTTATTCAGTGGTCAGCATTGGCGCAGTGGTATTGTCGCTGGGCTAGAAATCCAGGGATAAAAGCAAAATACTATAGATGCTGGAAATCTGAACAAAAAAAAACACAAAACGCTGGAAAAAATTTCAGCATATCTGGCAGCATCTCTGGAGAAAGGAACAGAGTTAATATTTCGATTCCATAAAACTCTTCAGAGTTCTTTGAAAGCAGCACACCGGGCCGAATGGCCTCTTTCTTTGCTTCTCTGTAATTTGATATTTCCCAACACCACTTCTTTCACACTCATTCTGCCATTTTATAATCCACTCTTGCGAGTGGATTCAAAGCTCAACTACGTGCACAAGACAGGAAGGAGCCTGCGACTCTGGATAATCGGCCCCGTGCACATTCCTGTAATCCGTATCTGGGAGAATCAGGAAGATGAGATCCCAGATTATCTTTACCATGTAATCTGCAAACGCATTCTTTCTAAAAATCCTTGGGTCCCTTATTCTCTGTCCCTGCTTTCCAGGGAAAGCTTGGGTTCATGAACTGACTGTGTCTGCATCAAGCAGCTAATTGACCTGGGAGCCGGACGGGCAGAGGGAGCTGGAGGTGAGGCAGGGACAGAAGCAGAAACAGATGCGACATGACAGTGTTTTGAATTGGATGTGTCTCATTTACTTTCAGTGATGAATGTCTGCCGTGTGTTCCCTTGTCAGTTTCACAGGAGCTGCAGTGATGAGGTTGGAGGGTTTTGGAAATTGACAGTTACACATGAGCAGCCTGTGGGGATATTTCACCTCACTGTCAATTTCATGTCCCAGCTCACAGAAACCCTTGTTATCATTGACTGAAGAATTCATTCCATTTAAAATAGAAACATGGATAAAAGCAGCGTCAATAAACCAATCTGAAATGAGCCAGTTTCCCTGGTGGTGTAGTGGTCAGGATTCGGCGCTTTCACCGCCGCGGCCCGGTTTCGATTCCCGGTCAGGGAATGCAAATTTATTGATCTTGTGAAATTGTCAAAATGAGTACTAACTACTTATTGATTGAAAACATTTAGCAGATCTACCAGAATCAGTTGAAGTTTCGCCTCAGAGCTGGAAATATCACATTTGGAACATGTCGGGAGCAAAGACAGGAGCGGAGTGAAAGAAGGACAAGAGCACTAACCATAGGGATGGTGGTACCAAGAAAAATATGGGTGGGAGAAGGGCAGATTTTGGTGCCTACTGTTTGCATTGACAAAAATATCACTCCTGATGGATCAACCAATCACAACTGCTCTTTAAAAGCAGCACATCAGCTCTTCGAGGCCGAATGGCCTCTTTCTATGCTGTAACTTCCTGTAATTTTATGTTTCCCAACGGCACGGGTGCTTCTTTCACAGTCATTCTGCCATTTTATAACCCACTCTAGCGAGATGTACTTTCTTGCTTTGTATTCGGCTGTTTTGAAAACAAAACATGGAGCAAATTCAGCGAGTTTCCTTGTCATTTATAGCCTGAGATTTGTCATGAGACGAATTGAACGACACATTAATGGTGCCAATCATTCACTGGAGCTCACCGCGACCAAACAGCACTGTTATCATCAGCCTGTTATGTAACTTCTTGCAGTACATCTGCTGAACAATATAAGCTTATCACAGCTCTGCTTTCTTCACAATGAAATCCAGTGCGAAAATACGAGAAATTTCAAAGCTGAACAACGTAGACAAGACTGGAAGGAGCGTGTGACTGTGGATAATAGGCACTGTGCACATTCCTGTAATCAGTACCTGGGGGAATCAGGAAGATCCTGGTGTCTCTTTAGCCTGTTATCTGTAAACCGATCACGTTGTGTATTACGTTCGCACTAACTGACTGTGTGTGGTCAAACAGCTCCTGGAAGGGCGGAGAGAGCTGGAGGTGAGACAGAAAGAGATATGACATGGAAGTGCTTTGAATCAGTAGTGAATATCCGTCGTGTGCCAGTTTCAAAGGAACAGAGATTGGTGGTTATTTGTTTGAAAGATGCTGCACTCAATGTGCGCCGAGCCCACGACCCTGAGATTAAGAGCCTTTGATCTACCAGTTGAACTAGCCGGGCATACATAACATATGTATCCCATATCCCAACATTCATGGAGACAACTGTTGCTTTCCACCTGCAGCCTCAGCTTGTCCTGAATTTCAAAGTGTAGAAGGAATCGAACTACACAAGTCCCAAGGTTGCAATACATTCCTCTCAATCATCAATAACATCATTCACATCTTCCACTTCTCAGCTGCACCTCCTTCCAAACATCGCAAACTCCTCTTGCATCTTTCATCCTGATATTTTTCTCTGTAACATTTTCATCTGAAGCTGCACAACTAATGTGAATAAAGTTTGTGATGGTAAAAATGTGTTCACCTCCTCGGGAAACTGAATCACATTGACACACACAAAGGGACACACACAGGAATATACACCGAGAGTTACAGAGGGCAAGGGATTGTCTCTAAGGAGAGACAAACACCCAGAAAGCAAGCATGACACCAAGTTTTGCTTCGTTTCCACGGTAGGTTTCGTGAATGAACAGAAAGAGGAAAACGCCCGCTTGTTTTGATGGATTTTATTCAATGTAACCGATAATTAACACTGTGGAAACAGAGTTAAAACCAGAAATAATGAGAAGCAGGAAACCCCAATGGATTTGGACTCCATCGCCTAAACCACTCGACTATGATGACTGCCCCTATGCACAGGATAATTTTGTTGGTATAAAATTATAGGTGGCCACAGCAGAGCAGGAGTACATTCGGCCCATTGTGTCCGTGCCAGCTCATGGAAAAGGAATTCAGCTAATTCAACAATCCCGCCTTTTCTCCGCAGCCATTTATATTTTCATTGTCTCTCCTCAGTGTTACTGTTAAAGTGAAACACGGCACACACCTGCTTTAACTGTGAGCTGGCACTTTTTCGACCAATAGGACAATTTTAGCAGCAGTGGGATTTGAAATTACGCCTCAATTAAGCATGAGACCTTAAACAATTAACAACCACAACAGCTGCGCTGCCAAGCACACGATGCTACTCCACATCGCCTTGACTGGATCTGGACTCCATCACCTGAACCACTCGGCCACGATGACTGGTCCTATGGATGGGTTAGTGTTGTTGGTATAAAATTATAGATGGCTACAGCAGAGGAGGAGGAAACTCGACCCAGTCTGTCCATACCAGCTTATGGAAGAGGAATTCAGCTCATTCGACAACCCCACATTTTCTCCACAGCCATTTATATTTTTACTTTGTCTCCTCGTTCTTCCCATTAAAGCCAAACACCGCACACACCTGCTTTAACTGTGAGCTGGCATCCTTTCGACCATTAAGACAATTTAGCAGCAGTGGGATTAGAAACCACGCCACAATAAAGAGTGAAACCTTAAACCAGCACCTACAACAACTCAGCTGAATTACCGAACTCAGGATGCTACTGCCCATTGCTTTGTCCGATATTGCTCCTGAAACAGAACAGAATCAAAGCAGCAACAATACTTCATAAGGCCCCACAAGCCTCTTCCGTCACTTTATAAGATCAGGGCGGATCCCCAACCTCAACACCAATTTCCCACCCGATCCCGAAAGCCCTTCATTCCCTTAGAGTCCAAAAATAAGGAGAATTTTTGGATGTTTTTACTTCCATTGATCCGGCAGTTATGTGGACACCTGGTTGAAATCAGCAATAATAAGTAGAACATTCGGTAAGGTTTGAATTTACCTGCGGAGACTCCATTGGATTTTAGAACCATCGATTTAACCACTCGGCTACGATGATTGACCAAGGATCCAATGCTTTTCACTCATTCATCAATAACACCATTCACAGCTTCCGCTTCTCAGCTGCACCTCCTTCCAAACATTGGGATCCATTTTCCTCAGGATTTGTTTCTGGATTTAATGTTTAGCTGCTTTGTGGCCTCATTTTGAAATCAGATTCGCTTCAATATCCAAAACAATTTGAATTGCAAACCCGGCGGATAAACAATGGAAAAATGTCACTCAGTAACACAAATCCCATGGTCTTCATTTTCAGATTCACAACAGTTAACTTTTCAATGAAATGAAGGAATTTTCCAATGAAACGATTTAGAAAGTTGGTGTGACTTTTATTTGTGACTCACTAACTCGGGTATTGTGTAAATGCTGCTCGGAGGTTTAGTGACCGGGATATAATCTACCTATGTTTTCCTGAGCCTGTGCTCGGTGTATTGGGAGGTTTGGCCCGGGTTGGAGTATCTTGTGTCCCAGGGATGGGCAGTAACCCGCTGATTGAAGCTGTAGTCGCCGCTTTCTGCTGGCAGCGGGTGATTGGAGAGTGCGGGGCCAGAATATTGCTGCTTTTCTGCTTTTCCCTGTCTCACTCACGGTGGAACTGAGGAAGAGAGAATAATTGATGGGTTTGTTTCAATCCAATAACTTGATAAATTTCCAATGGGTTAGATATCGGTACATGGTAGGTCTAATTGCTTTCTCATTATATTTGAAATTAATATTCGACAATAGCCACTTACCTGGGAGCTCACTGGATAACAGTGGAACTGACAACATTTTGGGGGTCTTCCGTTTCAGCGCTAGTACCCAATGACAGCCCGGAACTGTGTGATAATCAATGCTGATGGGGAGAAAACAGTGAAAGCTTTGACCCTGAGTGTTCTCGACCCACCAACCTTTCGGTTAACAGCCGAATGCACTGACCAGTTGCGCCACAGAGACTGTGGCAGCCTCTAACCAGGGTATCAGCGAGTTAAAGTTTCAGATTGCTGCTACCGGAATGACAATTGTCTCTATCAGGTCTACCCTTCCAAAATAAAGGTTGGGTCATTCATTGTGGATACATGGAAACAGTCTGATCCCATCCACTGCAGATACATCCATGTCACCGGGTACCAGCTCTCCTACAACCGGTGCCGTCTCCCTTCGAGCCTTTGCGTGTCTTGTCTGTTACCAAGTATTCTGATTGTTCCGAAGCCGATATTAGGTTTGAATTCCTGATGTGCAGTAACGAGAATCCTTTCAATGTCTCAGATCAGTTAATTTCATTGATAACATCAGAGTCAATGTTCCAACGTCTTAAAGAAGGGAAAGGTGCCTTGATCGTCTCTGGTCAATCATTTCACCCTTCATTCTCCTTTGATTCCGGTTCCCAAAGAGTTTTTAAAGATTCACATAGCTGGAGTCTGGGTTTTCTGTTTTGGTTCCTTCTCCATTTTCCCTCCTGCCAACTGACCATATTTTCCAAAATCTCATCTCAATCCCCCGTCTTGCATCATGTCCAGGGTGAGGAAATTCAGTTTTGTGGAGAGATTATAGAGACCGGGTTTGTTCTGTTTAGAGCAAAGAAGTTTAAGTGGAGATTTCATGGAGCTGTTCGAAATAATGTGGGTGGGGGCAGTGGGGACGGGCGGCTTGATGGAGCAGATAGGGAGAAACTGTTTCCACTGACGGGGGTCAGTAACCACAGGATTGGGATTTAAAGAAAGTTAAGGAAAGACAGACTTGCATTTATCCAGCGCTTTTCCTGACCAGCGGATGTCTGAAACCACTTTCAAGCCAATTAAGCACTTATTGAAATTAAAACAGGAAATACTGGAGAAACTCAGCAGGTTTTGCTTTCCATAGACACTCTCAGACCTGCTGAGTTCTACCTCCATTTAATGTTTTTATTTCAGATTTCCAATATTTTGCTTTTATTGAAGTACTTTCTGAAGGAGAGTCATTGTTCTTATGCAGGAGCACGGCAGCCAATCGCTGCTCAACAAACACCCAAAGCCAGGGACTTGACAATGTGCAGATCTTATAATCTTGGTTGAAGGATAAACAGTGACCAGGACACATGACTGCATCCTGCTGTCTTCAACAAACTTCAATCTGCAAGTTTTGAAGATGGTTCTGGCCAGTTTCGAACGAGGCAATTCTTCACATATGAGGTAAACATGATAACCATTGCCCTGCAGAAACAGGGGACAGGAGAAAAGCTCAATGGGACTCACTAAAATGTTAAGCGGTGACGTCATGCAGCAACACTTTGAGTCTTTATTTTGAAGAAATGGAATTCGGCTGCTCTCTTTGGGAATGCTGGAGACAGACTGATACAATAATGTCATCATCAAAAGGCACAGCTCGACAAGAGGCCCATAGTATCGGTGTCAATTTTCCACAAAGAGCTTTCGAGTTAATCTCAATTTCTTCGTCTCTTTCCGTAACTATGATTTTTTTTCTCCCTTTCAAGTCATTGTCCATTTCCCTTTTGAAAACTCTGAGTTAAGAAGAACAATATTGAAAGAGGTTCAGGAGCTGCTGCCGTGTCCATGCTCAGTGTGTGAAAATTAACAAAGATTCCCTGACTCATTGAGATGAAGGGTTGGATTCTGAATTACTTTACAATTATTCAAATTTTTAAAATAGTTGATTTCAAATCGAATCTTCAGAAAACAAATGTCTGTTCTGACCAATCATCTCCTCATTTTCCTCAGTCGATACTTTTTACCAACATTTCATTGAGCAAACACGCACAGTCACCACAGGAAATAAAACACATCATTTGAAACATTGAAATAGTGAAAAACTGAAATAATGAAGTTAATAGTGGAGATGATTTCTGTATGTTACAAAGTGCAGGATGATCTGATTAACTGGCGGAGCTGGTTCGAGTTTCCCAATGACCTATTTCTGCTCCTTTGCTTCTGTTCTATTTCGATGATAATCCCAGTGAAGGGAATTAAGAGCAGCTATACAAGACGTGGTGGTGTGGCCGAGCGGTCTAAGGCGCTTGATTAAGGTTCCAGTCTCTACAGAGGCGTGGGTTCGAATCCCACCACTGCCAAGCGTTCAGGTAATGTACCTTCTGGGATCTACAGCAGCCCCATTCAAACCAACAGGTCAACAGATACCAGCTCACACCAGCGGAGTGTGCGGTGTTTTATTTTGATGGGAAGAACGAGGAGAGGCAATATAAATATGAATTTCTGTAGGGAAAAGGCGGGGTGCGGAACTACAGTAGTTGACTTGCCCTTCCAGAGAGTCGACATGCTGAATGACCGTCTGATGTAGCCGTCTATGATTTTATACAAACATCATTAATACAAATCTGGGGCTTGGATTCGTGACTGAGTGTTTAAGGCGGCATGTTTTGAATGCATTGGGATCTCCACAGGTAGGCTGGAATCCTGCTAATTACGCTTCTTATCGTTCCTGAATTTTACAGAGTATCTGCACAATTAATTGTCCGAATAAGTTGAATAAAACCATCTAAAACCTCCAGCGTTCTCGAATGTCTATTCGCCTGCAAACATTCACAAAAGTTGCAGCGAGAAATGGAACAAAAACGGAAACAGGTTGGTGTCAGGCTTGATTTCTGGGTGTTTGTCTCTCCTTAGAGACAATCCCATGCCCTTTGTCACTTTTGGTCTAGATGTCTGTGTTTCTTCCTCTGTGCGTGTCAATGTGGTTCAGTTCCCCAAGGGCATGAACATATTTTTACCATCACAAACTTTATTCACATTCGTTTCAAATTTCACAGAGAAAAATATCAGGATGGAAGATGCAGGAGGAGTTTGCAATGTTTGGAACGAAGTGCAGCTAAAAAGTGGAAGATTCAGGGAGAATCTTTCTTCTCACTTAACACGAGCTATGGAACCAGATCTGGGAGGTATTTATGTCAGTGTAAACAGTAAAGCCTCCCTTATTTCCCCTATATTTTGCCTTGCACAAACATCTCTCTGGTTAAGGCTTTGCCACCTATCACAGCCCTTCTCTCATTCCCTATCTTCACCTCTATATTTGTTCTTGACCTGTTGCACGGGTGACATTTCCAGCTCTGAGGTAGAACTACTGCTCTCACTCCACTGATTCTGGCAATGATGAGCGTCTTCTGTTTTTCAGCAAGAAACAACTCAGACTCATTTTAACAGTTTGTACGAGGTCAGTAAATCTCCATTCCCTGACCAGGAATCAAACGCCAACCACAGCAGTGAAAGCGCTGAATCCTGACCACTAGACCACCAAGAAAGCTGCTCATAAGCCTCACCACTTGGCTTATCTATGCTACTTGTGCCTTTATTTTTGTTTCAGACTTCTTTCAGCAGAGACACGTTTCATAAGAACATAAGAACATTAGAAATAGGAGCAGGAGTCGGCCATTCGGCCCCTCAAGCCTGCCCCGCTATTCAATAAGATCATGGCGACTCTGCCCCAGGCCTCAACTCCTGTTTCGTGCCAGCTCCTCATAGCCCTCAAGCCCCGATAATTCAAAAATCTATCTACCTCATCTTTAAATACTCTCAGTGAGCAACCCTCCACAACTCTCTTGGGTAGAGAATTCCAAACATTCTCTACCCTCTGGGAGAAGAAATTCCTTCGCATCTCAGTTTTAAATGAGGTCCCCCTGATTCTTTAACTATGGCCCCTAGTTGGAGGTTCCCCCATTAGTGGAAACATCTTCTCAACATCTATCCTGTCAACTTCCTCAGAATCTTGCACGTTTCAATAAGATCACCCGTCAATATTCTAAACTCTAAAGAATAAAGTCTTCACCTGCTTCACAGTTCTTGATAAGTCAACCCCTTCATCCCAGGAATCAGCCTATTGAATCTCTTTTGAACTGCCTGCAATGCCAATATATGCTTCCTTAAATATGGGGACCAAAACTGTGCACAGGACTCCAGGTGCGGCCTCACCAACACCTTGTACAGCTGTAACAAGTCTTCCCGATTTTTAAACTCCAACCACGAGAAAAACAGGCCAAAATTCCATTTGCCTTCTTAATGACTTGCTGCACCTGCATGCCACGTTTGTGTGTTTCATGCATAGGAACACCCAGATCCCTCTATGCTGCACTTTTTGGAGTCTCCCTCCATTTAAATAATATTCTGCCTTTTGATTCTTCCTAGCAATGTGTATGATCTCAAACTTTCCTACATTAAACTCCACCTGCCAACTTTTGCCCACTCACTCAACCTATCTATACCCCCTTGAAGATTCTTCAAGTCCTCATCACAACCTGACCTCCCACCTATTTTTGTATCGTCAGAAAATTTGGATACATTACACTCTCCTCCTCCTCCTCCATGTCATTAGTGTAGATAGTAAATAATTGAGTCCCTGGGACTGATCCTTGTGGCATTCCACTAGTTTCGTCTTTCCAATCTGAAAATTCCCGGCCCTCTGTCTTCTGTGTGTTAAATTGGGCTCTTTACATTACAGGGTTTGTGTAGGGTAATAGGGATCACGGTCTCTCACACACGGAAAGTTTCCCCGCTACATTGCAGGGTTTGTGTAGGGTAATAGGAATCACAGTCTCTCACACACGGAAAGTTTCCCCGCTACATTGCAGGGTTTGTGTAGGGTAATAGGGATCACGGTCTCTCACACACGGAAAGTTTCCCCGCTCGAAAAGGGGTAGAAGCATTAACAGAATTCAGGGTGAGGAAAGGTTGCATCGTTCCCGTTTGTTGTTAAATAATAACTGGATGCAAAATTTCAAAACCATGTGACATTTATACTTCTCCAGGTTTTGAGTAATATTCTGAAAAATGCATGGCTCTGAAAAAAGAAAGAAAGATGGGGACGGATTTGCTCCAAGGTTGTTCGCACATATGTGAGGTGTTGAATGAGCTGCTGATGTGCTGTGTCATCTGATGATTCTAATGTTCGATCAATTTCTCTGCCGCATGGCTCAGGTTCTCAGCTGAATTGTACTTCCATAAAAAAAGGTTCGGAACTGCAATAAGACAACAAAGTTTAATATTCTAGGTCGTTCTGCAAGGAGCTGCGTGTAGTTTTTGTAGTCCAGTGATTATTTCATTTGCTTTACATGGGGAAGATTCTCTGGTTCAATCACTGCAGAGCAGTAGAACTGGCAACATTTGTGGAAAAAATTCTTGCCGCCGTTGACAATCCAAATCTGTGTGACAATGAATGTTGATGGGAGGAAAAAAACATTGGAAGCTTCGTCCCTGAGAACCACCAAATTTTCAGTTAGTCGAACACGCTGATCAATTGTGCTGTAGGGACTGATGTAACTTTCGGCGTTCTTTGCACAAGTGCAGCCGAGTCTCTTTGAACATCAGCACAACTTTCTCACCTTTTCAAACCTGTTCTGCTTTGTTGCTTTTGAAAAATTACTACGACTAACTGAGTTACTTCAGTCTTTGCTACATTTTTCTCCGTCTTACATCTTGTTGTCCAGTCACTTCTTATACATTATAAAAACAGAAATTCCTGGAAAAACTCAACAGTTTTGAGTTTTCTCACAGACTTGGTGGTGAGGGAAACACTGTTCACGTTTCGAGTCCGTATGACTCTTCTTCAGAGATGAAGGGAAGTAGAAAGTGATGGAATTTATACTGTTTAAGCGGGACGGGGAGGGGGCGGGGCGGGGAGGGGGCGGGGCGGGACTGGTAGAGCAGGTGATTCTGGATAGAAGGTCAGCGATACGTGGGGACTAAGGAGAGACTGACGAAGATGCCCTGGATACAAGACAAAGGGGGTGTAAATGATAGTGGTCAGGGCTGAAGAAGGTGCTGATAGTGGTATAAAGGTAAGAAAGCAGGATGTGTGAATAGCAGAACAAGGGTCAGCGCTCTGTTTAAAAACAACATGGAATGAGTAACAGATGGCCATTTTGGGGGTGGGATGTGGGAGGGGGAGATAATTGAGGGAAGAAGATAGAAAAGGGGATAATAAAAGGGGTGAAATAATGAATAAATGTATGCAAAATATGTTAATAAAATACTTTTTTATAAAGAGATTTTGAAAAGGGTGAAAATGGAGGAGAGAGTTCATGATCTTAAGCTATTGAACTCAATGTTAATTGCGGAAGGCTGTAAAGTGCCTAATCAGAAGATGAGGTGTTGTTCCTCCATTTTGCGTCGAGCTTCACTGGAACAATGCAGCAGGCCAATGATAGCGATGTGGGCATGAGAGCAGGGTGGAGTGTTGAAATGGCAAATGACAGGGAGGTCTGGGTCATGCTTGCGGACAGACTGAAGATGTTCCACAAAGCGGTCGCCCGTCTGCGTTTGGTCTCTCCAATGCATGGGGAGACCACATTGGGAGCAGTGAATGAAATGGACCAAATTGGAGGTGCAAATGAAGCGATGCTTCACCTGAAAGGAGTGTTTGGGCCCTTGGAAGGTGAGGAGAGAGGCCCCTAAAGGGCCATCTGTCATTGCTCTATGTTGTTCTTTCAAAGAATGCTGACCCTTGTCCACACATCCTGCTTTCCTACCTTTATGCAACTATCAGCACCATTTTTAGCCCTCACCACTATCATTAACACTCCCTTTGTCTTATGCCCATAGTATCTTTGTCAATTCCTCCTGACCTCCCCCCCTGCTCCACCCAACTCCCTCGTAAACAATATAAAAACAGTGAACACTTCTGCTTCTCTTTAGCTCTAAAGAAGATCACACGGACTCGAGACGTTCACTCTGTTTCTCTCTCCACAGATGCTGTCAGATGCTGAGGTTTTCCAGCATTTTCAGTTTTTATTTCAGATTTCCAGCATCCGCAGTACTTTAAATTAAAAGCAACATGCTTCAAAAAGCAAACTTTTTCTTCTTAAATATTTTTTCTGCGGTTTTTCAGCTTTCCACATAACTCGGTATTCTCAGCTAAAGATTAATCACAGGCTCTAGCGAAGGTTGAATTCTCAACCCCTGGTTCATAAAACCAGCATGCCAACCACTGAGCTATGGAGCCACTGGCTAACTAGACAACACTGGAAAGTCGACCATATTCAATAGACCAAGGTAGATGTGAAGTCCCAGGTGGGTGACATTTGATAGACCTGGAACTCTCTGAGAGGGAGAGCAGGAAGTTAAAAGATGTGACATGAAAGTGGAAGAATTTAATGTGTGTCAGTTACTTTCAGTGATGAATTTCTGCCTTGTGTTGCCTTGTCAGTTTCACAGGAGCCGCAAGGATGAGGTTGGTGGCACCTGGTTAAAATGAGGAATAATGAGAACTGTAGTCAGCAGGATTCAAACCTACAGGGGGAGGCCCCAATGTATTTCAAATGTATTTCTTTAGACATTGAGTTATGACCAACAGCTGCTCCAGAGTTCAAATGTGTTCTTATCAAATCAGAGTTGGCTACAAAATAAGTCAATTGGCCCATCGTGTCTGTGCTGGCTCTCTGGAAGAGCAACTCAACCAATTCCACACACCCGCCTTTCCCCCCATAACAATTTATATTTGTATTGCCTCTCCGTGTTTTTCTAAACAAAATAAAGGACCACTACCCGCCCTATATTAAACTAGAATCTCCTCTTCAAAACAAAAACAGAATTACCTGGAAAAACTCAGCAGGTCTGGCAGCATCGGTGAAGAAGAAAAGAGTTGACGTTTCGAGTCCAACATGACCCTTCAACAGAACTGAAGTATAGTTAGGAGAGAGGTGAAATATAAGCTGGTTTAAGGTGGCGGTGGGGGGGGTGGGGTGGGGTTGGGGGGGGGGGAGAGAAGTTGAGGGTGGGGTGGTTGTGGGGACAAGCAAGCAGTGATATGAGCAGATAATCAAAAGATGTCACAGACAAAATGATCAAAGAGGTGTTGAAGGTGGTGATATTATCTCAGAAAAGTGTTAATTAAGAATGGCTGGCAGGACACTCAAGGTACAGCTCTAGTGGGGGAGGGGTGGAAAGACTAACAAGGTATTAGTTGTAGATTTAAAAATAATGGAAATAGGTGGGAAAAGAAGAATCTATATAAATTATTGAAAAAAAGGGAGGGGGAAGAAACGGGGTGGGGCTGGGGGGAGGGGGAGTTTAAGATCTGAAGTTGTTAAATTCAATATTCAGCCCGGAAGGCTGTAAAGAGCCTAGTCGGAAGATGAGGTGCTGTTCCTCCAGTTTGCGTTGGGCATCACTGGAACAATGCAGCAAGCCAAGGACAGACATGTGGGCAAGAGAGCAGGGTGGAGTGTTAAAATGGAAAGCGACAGGGAGGTTTGGGTCTTTCTTGCGGACAGACCGCAGGTGTTCTGCAAAGCGGTCGCCCAGTTTGCGTTTGGTCTCTCCAATGTAGAGGAGACCGCATTGGGAGCAACGAATGCAGTAGACTAAGTTAGGGGAAATGCAAGTGAAATGCTGCTTCACTTGAAAGGAGTGTTTGGGCCCTTGGACGGTGAGGAGAGAGGAAGTGAAGGGGCAGGTGTTACATCTTCTGCGTGGGCATGGGAAGGTGCCATAGGTGGGGGTTGAGGAGTAGGGGGTGATGGAGGAGTGGACCAGGGTTTCCCGGAGGGAACGATCCCTACGGAATGCCGCCAGGGGGGGTGAAGGGAAGATGTGTTTGGTGGTGGCATCATGCTGGAGTTGGTGGAAATGGCGGAGGATGATCCTTTGCCTCCCTCTGGATTCTTACCTTCTCTTGATCTTTTCATTGAGAACTGTCGGCGTGACATTAGCCGTCTCAATTTCTCTGCTCCTCTCACCCATTCTAATCTGTCTCTCTCTGAACTTACTGCACTCCCCCACCCTCAACTTCTCTCTCCCCCCGCCCCCCACCTTAAACCAGCTTATATTTCACCTCTCTCCTAACTATACTTCAGTTCTGTTGAAGGGTCATGTTGGACTCGAAACGTCAAATCTTTTCTGCTCCACCGATGCTGCCAGACCTACTGAGTTTTTCCAGGTAATTCTGTTTTTGTTTTGGATTTCCAGCATCCGCAGTAGCTTTTTGTTAGAATCTCCTCTTGTTCTCCAAAACGGAATTCCTAAAGTGCCCGAAAGTGGGGATGTGACTTAAACTACGGCAGCGCTGGGATTCGGATCCACTCCTCCAGAGGCTGGAAGAAACCCAAATCCAAATCTTCATGTCACTGGGTCAGGGAAACTGTGCATAGATTCTGCTGAAACTCCTTCTTCAAAAGTGAATTAGACAGTTACTTGAAATAGAGAAATTGAGGCTTATGGAAAGAGAGAAGAAAATATGGACTAATTGATTGTTCTTTAAAAAAGAAGCTGCGATGATCTAATGACTTTCCAACATGCTGTGCCATTTGATGATGACATTGTTGATCAGTCTGTCTCCAGCATTCCTAATGAGAACAGCCGAATTCCATTTCTTCAAAACAAGGGCCCAAAGTGCTGCTGTGGAACTGCATTGTAGTCAGGTGTACTAGACTTCTTGCGCGTCGAGTTTCTGTAGTGTAGTGGTTATCACGTTCGCCTTACACGCGAAAGGTCCCCGGTTCAAAACCGGGCAGAAACATTATTGAAACTTGTTCAATTAGGCGAAAAGGAAAGTTGCTTCGCTCCTGCTTGTTGTTGAATATGAGCTGAATGCAGAATCTCACAGCCGGATTGCACTTGCTCTTCGTCTTTTCACAAAGTGAACATTCAGCAAAATGAGGATATCCTTCAGCTGGCAGCGGGTGAGTGGAGAATATTCAAAATGAATGTTCAATAAAAAACATATCTGTTGGAACTCGCCTAGTCACAGGAGAGTTGGCGATTTCTGCCCTTTTTTGTCACTTAAGGACCCAATGACAACCCGGGTCTGTGTGACAATGAATGCTGCTCCAGCTAACAGCAATCGCTGTTGGCATTGGCTGAAGAAGTCGTTTGTGTTCGACATAAACTTGTCATTTTGTGGGAGAAAAGTGTCTATGGTGAAAGCGATGTGAAATGAAAATAAAAGGCAGAGATAGCATGGATAAGTCGGGCTGTGAAGTTGCAAGCCTGGGGGTCCAGTGGTTAGGATTTGGCACTTATAAATGTCATGCGAATTATTAAAATAAATGTGCATTACTTACTGATTGAAAACTGAAAGCGCATATCAGCTCCACCTGAATCAATGCAGTGAGAGCTGGAGTTTTGTATCCGAGCTGGAAATGTCACCCGTGCAACAGGCCGCGAGCAAACACAGAGGTGAAGATAGGAAATGAGAGAAGGGCTGTGATAGGATGCAAATCACTGACTATCGAGATGGTGGTGCAAGAGAAAATGTGGAGTTAATAGGGGAGATTTCACTCTTTACACCGACACAAATATCTCCCAGATCTGGTTCCAAATCTCGTGCCAAACGAGAAGAAAACCTCCCACTGAATTTGCTCGGTCCCATGACATCAAAGGAAGAAGGGAAGACGGTGGATTTTGCTGGAGTGGGTTGTAAGATGATAGAATGACTGTGAAGGCAGCAGCATTGGGAGTGAAAATGAAGCAGTTATAGAAAGTTCCAGCACAGAAAGAGGCCATTCGGCCCGGCGTGCTGCTTTGAAAGAGCAGTTGTGATTGGTTGATCAGGAGTGATACTTTTGCCAGTTTGAACAGCAGGAAGATAAATCTGTCCCATTCCCACCCACATTTTGCACCATCATCCCTTTAGTCAGTTTCTCTCTCATGCCGTGTAACCGATCACAGTCCTTCCCTTTTGTCCTTTCACTCCCATCTCTCCGCCTCTGGACTTGTTTTCCAGCTGTTCCTTCTCTGGCTTTTCCAGCTCTGATGACAGATTGTCCAGCTGGAAGATTAACTCTCTTTCTCACTCCACAGACGCTGCCAGACCTCGCTTCTTTTAATAAGGAATTCCTATTCACTGTGACAGTTCACACAGCGGGAAAGAAAAGGTTTTCCCTGTACGGGAATTAAACCTAGGCTGCGTCGGTGAAAGCACCAAATGCTCAGAATTAAATACACTGACTTCCAGTGAAGCCGAGAGCAGTTTTCATTCATAAACCTGCAACTGTGATATTAACAAAGCGGGATGGAGAAAGACTCAGTTTGAGCGGTGACACTGCCGGAGGAATGGAGAGCTGGGGATCACCCATAAAAGCAGCAAAGTTTAAAAAGGGAATTTCGCCGAGCACAGGTCGCAAACCCAACAGACCTGGCATTAAGGGTCTCAGATGCCGTCGAATGAACTCGCCAGGCATGTAAGAAGAGCGAAGTATTGCACATCCCAACATCCATGGAGATCACTGCTGTTTTCGACCTCAAGCCTCAGCTTGCTCTGAATTTCAAATTGTCGAAGGTAATCGACCGACAAAAGCCCCAAGGTTACAATACATTCCTCTCAATCACCAATAACATCATTCACATCTTCCACTTCTTAGCTGCACCTCCGTACAAACATTGCAAACCCCTCTTGAATGTTTCATCTTGATATTTTTCTCCGTAAAATTTCAACATGAAGCTGCACAATCAATGTGAATAAAGTTTGTGTTGGTGAAAATGTGTTCACCACTTCGGGGAACTGAACCACACTGACATAGACAGAGGAACACACACTGACATATGCACCGAGAGTGACAGAGACCGAAGGGGAGACAAGCACCCAGAAAACAAGGATGTCACCAACCTGGCCAATTATTGTTCCATTTCAGACTGCAGATTTAGTGAATGTTTGCAGATGAACGGAAAGAAGAAACACGGAAATAGTTGGATGGTTTTCAGTTCATTTAGCTGATAATTAATTCTGAAGGCAGTTTGCTAAAGTCAGTAGTGATTCGGGCTGTGTCACAGGAAGGGACGAATGACGATCAGGAGGATGCGATTCAGCCCTTTGAACCTGTTCCGTTATTCAGCAAGATCATGGCTGATCTGATTGTGGCCTCGAGGCCGCTTTGCTGTCTTCTTCTCAATATTTGGAAAATATTGTCAGTTGGCAGCTGGGAAAATGGGCTGGGAACCAAAACAGAAAACACAGTCTCCAGCTTTGTGAATCTTCAGAAACTCCTTGGGAACCGGAATCAGAGGAGAATGAAGGGTGAACTTTCCGACTGACCAGAGACAGTCAAGACACCTTTCCCTTCTTTAAGACGCTGGAACATTGACTCTGATGTTATCAGTGAAATTAACTGATCTGAGACTTTGAAAAGATTCTCGTTACTGCACATCAGGAATTCAAAACTAATATCAGCTTCGGGACAATCAGAATACTTGGTAACAGACAAGACGATGAAAGGCTCGAAGGGAGACAGCACCGGTTGTAGGGGAGCTGGTTCCCGGTGACATGGGTGTGCCTGCAGTGGGTGGGATCAGACTGTTTCCATATATCCACAATGAATGTCCCACTCTTTAATTTGGAAGAGTAAAACTGATAGAGAACAATAGTTATTCCGTTCGCAGCAATCTGAAGCTTTAATTCGCTGACAACCTGGCTTAGGCTTTCATCGGTCCCTGTGGTGCCATTGTTTAGCGCGTTCGGCTATTAACCAAAAGGTTGGTGGTTCGAGATCACCCAGGAATGAAACTTTCACTGTCTTCTCTCTATCAGCATTCATAGTCACTCAGTTCCCGGTTGTCATTGGGTACTTGAGCTGAATATGAAGACCCCCGAAAGGTTGCTGACTCCATTGAGAAAACAATTGACCGACCATGCACAGATATCTAACCCATTGGAAATTTATGAAGTTATTGGATTTAAATAAACCCATCAATTATTCTCTCTTCCTCAGCTCCACAGTGAGTGAGACAGGGAAAAGCAGTAAAAGCAGCAATATTCCAGCCCCGCACTCTCCAATCACCCGCTGCCAGCAGAAAGCGGCGACTGCAGCTTCAGTCAGCGGGTTACTGCCCATCCCTGGGACACTAGATACTCCAACCCGGGCCAAACCTCCCAATACACCGAGCACAGGCTCAGGAAAACGCAGGTAGATTATATCCTACTCACTAAACCTCCGAGCAGCATTTACAGAATTCCCGAGTGAGTGAGTCACAAATAAAAGTCACACCAACTTTCTAATTCTTTTCACTGTAAAATTCCCCCATTTTATTGAAAAGCTGACTGTTGTGAATCTGAAAATGAGCACCATGGGATTTGTGTTACCGAGTGACTTGTTTTCCATTGTTTGTCCGTCAGGTTTGCAATTCAGTTTGTGTTGGATAATGAAGCGAATCTGATTTCAAAATGAGGTCACAAAGCAGCTAAATATTAAATGCAGGAGAAAATCCTGAGGAAAATGGATCACAGTATTTGGAAGGAGGTGCAGCTAAGAAGTGGAAGATGTGAATGATGTTATTGGTGATTGAGAGGAATGCATTGCAACTTTGGGGCTTTTGTAGGCCGATTATGTTCCACACCTTAAAAGTCATAACAAACCGAGGCATTAGTTGGAAAGCAGCAGGTTTCTCCATGTGTGTTGGCATATGGAGCAAGCTCCTATATGCCCGGTTAGCTCAATCGGTAGAGCATGAGGCTCTTAATTTCAGGATCGTGGGTTCGAGTACACGCTGGGCGCTATAATGTTTAAAAAATCCAAATAAGATTCGTGTGGCTTGGAAACGTTCATTCTGTTTCTCTCTCCAGCTGTGAAGTTGTTCCAGCATTTCCATCGTTCGCAGTAATTTGCTTTTATCTTTTTACTTTTAAAATCTTGCTGCTTGAAATAAACACCAATTGCTGTGTCTCCTGTGACACTTACAAGACAGACATTCACCACTGAAAGCAACTGACACACATCAAATTCAATGCATGTCCCATCTCTTTCTGCTTCTGTCTCTGCCTCGCCTCCAGCTCCCTCTGCCCGTCCAGCTCCCATGTCAATTAGCTGTTGCTTGGTGCAGACACAGTCATTTCGTGTGAATGGATAAAACTCGTGGAAGAGACACCTGGATCTCACCTTCCTGGTTCTCCCAGATACTGATTACAGGAATGTGCCCAGTGCCGATTATCTCTCCCAGTTGTTCAGCTTTTTAATTGATTTTCACACTGGGTTTCAATGTGAAGAAAGCAGAGCTGTGATAAGCTTATATTGTTCAGCAGATGTACTGCAAGAAGGTACATAACAGGCTGATGATAGAAGTGCTCTTTGGACGCGGTGAGCTCCAGTGAAGGGTTGGCACCATTAATGTGTCGCTCAATTAGTCTCGTGACTAATCTCGTGCTGCAAATGACAAGAAAACTCGCTGAATTTGTTCCGTGTTTTCGTTTCAAAAGAGACGAATACAAGGTAAGAAAGAATATCTCGCTGGTGTGGGTTATAAAATGGCAGAATGACCCGTGCTGTTGGGAAACATAAAATTATAGAAAGTTACAGTACAAAGAGGCCATTCGGCCTGGCGCGCTGCTTTCAAAGATCAGTAGTGATTGGTTGATCCATCAGGAGTGATATTTGTGCCAGTGCAAACAGTACGCAGCAAAATTCGCACTTGTCCCATCCATATTTTGCCTCACACCAACATTTCTATAGTCAGCGCTCCTCTCCTCTTTCTTCATTCCCTCACTCCACTTGGACCAAGTTTTGTTTTCCAGCTCTTGAGGTGAAACTTGAACTCTCACTCCTCTGATTCTGGTGGAGATTTTAAACCTTTTCAGTCAATGAGTAATCAATTCCCGTTCCGAAAAACTCAATAACTCGACATTCCCTGACCGGGAATCGAACCCGGGCCGCGGCGGTGAGAGCGCTGAATCCTGACCACTAGACCACCGGAGAAGCTGTGCTAAAGTTTTTCGATTTGGCTTAACTACGCTGCTTTTGCCAATTGTTTTTCAGTTCAGATCTCTTTCACCACAAAACTGCCTGTTTCGGTTCAAGATAAACGATTTCTTCAGCCAATGAAAACATCGGTAGCTGTGAGCTGGAACATGAAATTGACAGTGAGGTGAAATAGCCCCACAAGCTGCTCATGTGTAACTTTCAATTTCCAAAACCCTCCACCCTATTCGCTGTTGGTCCAATGGAAGCGCCGATTCCGGGTCACTGGACATCAGGAAAACTGCCAATAAGGCTTGACATTTGGATTATGATGCAACTTTTGACATTTTTTTTCTTTCCCGACCTCTTTCATCAGAGACAACTTTCTCCGACCAAATGGTCTGTTTAGGTTGAACACAAGTGACTTCTTCACCAATGAGAAGAACCATTGCTGTTAGTTGCAACATGAAATCGATACTTTCCTCCTTTAAGACAGTTCTTAAAGCCTCCCTCTTTGACTGAGCTTTTAGTCATCTGGCCGAATATGTGGCTCAGTGTCACACTTTGTTATATAATGCTCCTGGGGAACACCTTGTGACGTTTCATTAGGTTAAAGGCGCTTTATAAATTTAATTTGTTGTTGTTGTAGGATAAATATAGAAAGGGCCAATTTCCTGTTTTATCTTTCACGCTGATGCTTTTCTCAGCGAGATTTTAACATGAATTCGCACAACTAATGTGAATCAAGTTTACGACGTTAAAAACGTTTTCACCCCCTCAGGGAACTGAACCACATTGACAATCACAGACACACAGGGATATACACCGAGAGTGATAGAGGTCTAAGGAGAAACACAGGCCCAGAAAGCAAGGAAGTCACCAACTTGGCTCAGTGTTTGTTCCATTTCCGAAAGCAAATTCCCTGAATGCTGACAAATGAATGGGAATCAGAAAATACCGACGTATTTGGATAGGTTTCCTTCTAATTAGCTGATAATTAATTTGGTTAAAATCAGAAATGGTGAAAACTTTAGTCAGCAGGATTCCAACCCTTGTGTTCATATTTACAACAAACGTTAATCATCGAACTTTCGCTCACACTGAAATGAACACGCTTGGATAATGCTCTTGCCAGGTTTCAAACCGCAGCTCCATCATATGTGATGCGAATAGGACTCCACTCGCCTCTATAAACCCTGCGCTGTAAAGATCCCAATGGAGCTGTCTGGAATGTTAAACGGTGACGTCATGCAGGAGCACTCTGGGTCTTTATGTGTAGGCGATCATTTTGGGCCCAGTGACCACAAGGTCATTAATTTTAAGTTAATTATGGATAAGGGTAGGTCTGGTCCTCGAGTTGAGATTCCAAATTGGAGAAAGGCCAACTTTGTGGAAATGAGAAAGGATCTAGGAAGAGTGGATTGGGATAAGTTGCTTTCTGGCAAGGATGTGTTCAGTAAGTGGAAGGCATTCAAAGGCGAAATTTTGAGAGTGCAGAGTTTGCATGTTTCTGTCAGGATTAAAGGCAAAGTTAACAGGCATAGGGAACCTTGGTTTTCAAGGGATATTGGCGATCTAATTAATAACAAGAGAGAGGTGTATAGCAGGTAAAGGCAACAAGGAGCAAATGAGGTACTTGTAGATTATAGGAAATGTAAGAAAATTCCTAAATAAGGAAATCAGGAAGGCAAAAAGAAGACATGAGGTTGCTTTGGCAGATAATGTAAAGGTAAACCAGAAGGGTTTCTACAAGTATATTAAGAGTAAAAGGATAGTAAGGGACACAATTGGTCCCCTTGAAGATCAGAGTGGTCATCTATGTGTGGAGACTCACAAGATGGGGGAGATCTTAAACAGTTTTTTTTTTGCATCAGTATTTACTCAGGAAACTGGCATAGTGTATAAGGAAGGAAGGGAAACAAGCAGTAGTGTCATGGAACATATAGAGATTAAAGAGGAGGAGGTGCTTGCTGCCTTACAGCGAATAAAGGTAGATAAATCCCCCGGGCCTGACATGATATTCCCTCGGACTTTGAGGGAGACTAGTGTAGAAATTGCAGGGGCCCTGGCAGAAATATTTAAAATGTCCTTAGCCACGGGTGAGGTGCCGGAGGATTGGAGGGTAGCTCATGTTGTTCCGTTGTTTAAAAAAGGCTCCAAAAGTAAACCAGGAAATTACAGGCCAGTGAGCCTGACGTCAGTAGTAGGTAAATTATTGGAAGGTGTTCTGAGAGATCGGATATACAATTATTTGGACAGCCAAGGGCTGATTAAGGATAGTCAGCATGGCTTTGTGCGTGGTAGGTCGCGTTTAACGAAACTTGTAGAGTTTTTCGAGGAGGTTACCAAGAAAGTAGATGAAGGAAAGGCTGTGGATGTTGTCTATATGGACTTTAGTACGGCCTTTGACAAGGTCCCACATGGGACGTTAATTCAGAAGGTTCAGACACTTGGTATCTATGGAGAGGTTGTAAACTGGATTCGAAATTGGCTGTGTGGGAGAAGACAGAGAGTTGTAGTGGATGATTGCTTCTCAGACTGGAGGACTGTGACTAGTGGTGTGCCTCAAGGATCTGTGCTGGGACCATTGGTTTGTTGTCTATATCAATGATTTGGATGATAATGTGGTAAATTGGATCAGCAAGTTTGCTGACGACACTAAGATTGGAGGCGTTGTGGACAGGGAGGAAGACTTTCAAAGCTTGCAGAGAGATCGGGACCAACTGGAAAAATGGGCCAGAAAATGACAGATGGAATTTAATGCGGAAAAGTGTGAGGTGTTGCATTTTGGAAGGACAAACCAAGGTAGGACATATACAGTAAATGGTAGGGCACTGAGGAGTGCGGAGGAACAAAGGGATCTGGGAGTTCAGATACATAATTCCCTGAAAGTGGCGTCACAGGTAGACAGGGTTGTAAAGAAAGCTTTTGGCATACTGGCCTTCATAAATCAAAGTATTGAGTATAGGAGTTGGGATGTTATGGTGAGATTGTATAAGACATTGGTGAGGCCAACTTTGGAGTATTGTGTGCAGTTCTGGTCGCCTAACCATAGGAAGGATATCAGTAAGATTGAGAGAGTGCAGAGAAGATTTACTAGGATGTTGCCGGGTCTGAAGGAGTTGAGTTACAGGGAAAGATTAAACAGGTTAGGACTATATTTCTTGGAGCGTAGAAGAATGAGGGGAGATTTGATAGAAGTTTACAAAATTATGAGGGGTATTGACAGAGTAAATGCGAGTAGGCTCTTTCCACTTAGATTAGGGGAGATAAACACGAGAGGACATGGCTTTAGGGTGAAAGGGGAAAGGTTTAGGGGGAACATTAGGGGGAACCTCTTCACTCAGAGAGTGGTGAGAATGTGGAACGAGCTATCATCTGACGTGGTAAATGCAGGCTCACTCTTAAGTTTTAAGAATAAATTGGATAGATGCATGGATGGGAGAGGTCTGGAGGGTTATGGACAAGGTGCAGGTCAATGGGACTAGCGGCATAATATTTCGGCACAGACTAGAAGGGCCGAATGGCCTGTTTTCTGTGCTGCAGTGTTCTATGGTTCTATGTTTCCATGGAATTCGGCTGTTCTCATTAGGAATGCTGGAGACAGACTGATCAACAATGTCATCCTCAAATGGCACAGCTCAGTAAGAGGACCTTCCACCCATCGTGTCTATGTCAGTTTTGTACAAAGAGCTTCATAATTAATGACAATTTTCTTCTCTTTCTCCTTAACCCTGTATTTTTTCGCTTTCAAGCCATTTCTCAATTCCCGTTTGGAAACTCGATGTTAAGAAAACCAATATTGAAAGCTTCAGCTTGTTCCTCACCTGAGCAAATACGTCAGCCTTGCTCCAGGGACTGACGTTTGCAGTGCTTTGCTTTGGTCAGAAGTTCAAGGCAATATAATTTGCAGGTAAACCTGGATTTTTTTTTATTCATTCACATGATGTGGGCTTTGCTGTCTGGGCAAGCAGTTATTGTCCATCCCTAATTGCCCTTGGGAAGGTGGTCTGCCTTCTTGAACCACTGCAGTCCATGTTGTGTAGGTTCTTCCACTGTGCTGTTAGGAAGGGAGTTCCAGGATTTTGACAATGAAGGAACAGCGATATATTTCCAAGTCAGGATGGTGAGTGAATTGAATGGGTACTTCCAGGTGGTGGTGTTCCTATCTATCTGCTGCCCTTGTCCTTCAAGCTGGTAATGGTCGTCGGTTTGGAAGCTACTGTCGTGGAAGCCTTGGTGAATTCCTGCAGTGCATCTTGTAGAGGGTACACACTGCTGCTACTGTGCATCGGTGGTGAAGGGAGTCATTGTGGATGTGGTGCCAGTCAAGTGGACTGCTTTGCCCTGGACGGTGTCCAGCTTCTTCAGTGTTGCTGGGGCTGCAAGCATCACACTCCTAACTTGTGCCTTGTAGATGGTAGACAGGCTTTGGGGAGTCAGGAGGTGAGTTTCACGTTGCACAATTCCTTGTGTCTGACCTGCTCTTGTAGCCACAGTGTTTATATGGCTAGTCCAGTTCAGTTCCTGGTCAATGGGAACCCCCAGGATGTTGATAGTGAGGGATTCAGTGATGGTAATGCCATTGAACATCAATAGGCGATGGTTGGTTTCTCTCGTGTTGGAGATGGTCATTGCCTGACACTTGTGGGGTGCGAATGTTACTTGCCACTTGTCAACCCAAGCCTGGATATTGTCCAGGTCTTGCAGCATTTGGACATGGACTGCTTCAGTATCTGAGGAAACGGGTATGGTGCTGAACATTGTGCAATCACCAGCTAACTTCGCCACTTCTGACCTTATGATGGATGGAAGTTCATTGCTGGAGATGGTCGGGCCGAGGACACTACCCTGAGGAACTTCTGCAGTGATGTCCTGGAGCTAAGATGACTGACCTCCAACAACCACAACCATCTTCCTTTGTGCCAGGTTTGACTCCAACAAGCGGAGAGTTTCCCCCTGATTCCCATTGACACCAGTTGTGTTCGGCCACCTTGATACCACACTCGATCAAATGCTGACTTGCTGTCACCTCATCTCGGGAGTTCAGCTCTTTTGTTTGTATTTGAACCAAGGCTGTAATGAGGTCAGGAGCTGAGTGGCCCTTACGGAACCCAAACTGCGCATCAGTGAGCAGGTTATTGCTAAGTCTGTGCCACTTCATAGCACTATTGATGACCCCTACCATTACTTTATTGATGATGGAGAGTAGACTGATGGAGCGGTAATTGGCTGGGTTGGATCATTCTCACTCTTTCTTTCCCAGTTTGGTCGGGAGAACGAGGAGAGACAGTGTAAATTGCAGGGTTCTGGGGAAAAGATCAGGTAATGGCAGTGACAGGATGGGCAGAAAGACCGCTTTCTCTGCTGTAACCATTACATGATTTCATACAAATAATAGGAGTAGGGGACCAGCTTTCGTAGTCGTGGCCGAGTGGTTAAGGCGATGGATTAGAAATCCATTGGGATTACCCCGCGCAGGTCCGAATCCTGCCGACTACATTTCTCGTTATTTTGGATTTTCTCGGCGCACAGACAGAGCTAATTATCGTTTGAATCGAGGGAAAGCGATCCAAACACACCCGTGTTCTCTTGTTTCCGTTCATTTGTCAGCCTTCTGCAAATCTCCACTCGGAAATGGAAAACAAAACGGAGCCAATTTGGTGACATGATTTCACTCTGGCATTTGTCTCTCCTTAGGCATCTGTCACTCTCGGTGTATACCTCTGAGTGTGTTCCTCTGTGTGGGTCAATGTTGTTTAGTTCCCTGAGGAGGTGAACACATTTTTACGAGCACCAACTGTATTCACATTAGTGGTACAAGTTCACATTACAATGTTACAGTGAAAAATATCAGGATGAAAGAGACAAGAGTAGTTTGTCTCTTTCTATGTATGGACTACAACAACAACTTATATTTATCAAGCTCCTTTTTCCTAATGAAACGTAACAAGGCGTTCCCCAGGAGCATTATATAACAAAGTGTGACACTGAGCCACATATTCGGTCAGCTGACTAAAACTCGGTCAAAGGGGGCGGCTTTAAGAACTGTCTTAAAGGAGGAAAATATAGATTTCATGTCACAGCTAACAGCAATGGTTCTTCTCATCGGCTGAAGAGGACACCTGTTTTCAACCGACATCGACCATTTGGTCAAAGAAACTTGTCTTTGGTGAAGTTTGTAAAAGTAAACGCCACTACAGTTTGGCGGCCTATAAACAATTCCCGCCAATGTTTGCTGCCTCTTGCTGTTTCTTAGCTCCACCCAAACTGATTCTACATCTTGATCCTTCAATCTAAGATCCTCTCTCACTAATGTACCGATCTCGTTCCTTATTTACAGCGCGACCCCGCCTCGTTTTCCTTTTTGCCCATTCTTCCTAAATGACGAATATCTTTGAATATTCAGATCAACCAATCACACTGTTCTTTGAAAGCAGCACACCGGGCCGAATGGCCTCTTTCTTTGCTGTAACTTTCTGTCATTTGTTGTTTCCTAATACCACGGTTAAGATTAACTTTCTTATCTTCCATGTGATGCTTTGAATTCAAGACAATAAGCAAATTCAGCGAGTTTTCTTCCTCGAGCACTGAATTTGGAACCGGACTCGTTGGACGACATTTAAATGGCCTCAATCGTAAGATGCAGCTCACCGAGTCTAAACAGGCACCGTGAGCATCAGTCTGTTATGTACATTCTTGCTGTACATCTTCTGGGCTATAAGCTGATCACAGCTCCACTTTCTGCACAATGAAAGACAGTGTGAAAATAAGAACAATTTCAAATCTTAACAACGCGCATAATTGTGATTTTCTGTGTGTGTCAATGTGGTTCAATTTCCCATTTTCACCACCCAAACATTATCCATGTTAGTTCTCTGACTTCATATCAGCAAAAAAAAAAAGCAGTTAACAGGACATTTCTCTCTTTATTTTGAGTGGAGACTGTTCAGCAACTAAACTTCTAGACGTTACAAAGCGGAGGATGATTGAAGTTTTCACATGATCTTATTTAGTAACTGAGAATGCTCGAGGGGTCGAATGGCCAATTCCTGAACATTATTTTTTATATCCTAATTCAGAGTCAATGTTTGTGCCTAATCTGAATGTGTTAGTGAGGCCGAGTGGGCTCAGCCGCTGGTTCAGGTTTCGATATCGCTGGTGATTTGGGCTTCACTCCCACCGCTGCCAAACTTTCTGGTGGTTTGTTATTTGAGAAACTTCCAAAAGATCCTCTGTGCGGTGAAGGAGCAGCTGATCTGTGCAGTGTTGTATTTCAGTTGGAAGAATGAGGAGAGACAGTTTAAAACCCAGGGTGACTGGGAAAAGGTGGGGCAATGACACGGACTGGAAGACCTTCTTTCACTGGACCTCCCTGTATTAATTCTATTATTTTAAACAAACAACATGCAGCCTTTACCTAGTTGTCCTGGCCGAGTGGTTCAGGCGTTTTTCCACGTGGTTCCAATCCTGCCAACTCCCCTTCTTCTCATTCCTAATTGACACAAACTGTCTGCAGAATAAATTAAATTTCATTTAAATTAATTGAAAAAGAAAACCACCCAAACACCCACGTGTTTCTGACTTCAGTTCATCTGCAAATATTCACTACATTTGCTGTCTGAAATGGAACAATAATTGGCCAAGTTGGTGACATCCTTGCTCTCTGGGTGTTTGTCTCTCCTTCGGCATCTGTCACTCTCCTTCTATGTGTCGGTGTGTGTTCCTCTGTGTGTGTCAATGCGGTTCAGTTCCCCAAGGGGATGGAAACATATTAACCAACACAACCTTGATTAACATTGGTTGGGCAACTTCATATTAAGATGTCAAAGAGAAAAATATCAGGATGAACGATGCAAGTGGAGTTTGCAATGTTTGGACGGAGGTGCAGCGAAGAAGTGGAAGATGTGAATGATGTTATTGATGATTGAGAGGAATGCATTACAACCTTGTGGATTTTGTAGGCCGATTACCTTCCACAGTTTGAAATTCAGAACAAGCTGAGGCTCCAGGAGATAACAAAATTGATCTCCTTGAATTTTCACATAGGAAATAACGCGCGTGCATGCCCGGCGAGGTTGTGACAGAGACAGGGCGGGCAGAAGGTCCTCTTTGTCTGCTGTAACTTCATATAAATAATACAGGCTTATTGCGAACATCTGTAGTCGTGACCGAGTGGTTAAGGTGATGGACTTGAAATCCATTGGGGTTACACCGCGCAGGTTCAAATCCTGCCGACTACGTTTTCCATTATTTCTGATTTTAACCAATGTAAATGGTATCGACATTTTCACAACACCTGCAGTAGCAAAGATTGACCAGTGGGTGGCAGTGGAACCGTGATTACTCACATCACATGAAGCAGACGCGGTCTCAATTATTACTGCATTTGACACTGTCTCTGTTCATATTAAATTAGATGACGTTTCTGTTTCTATTACACTAGGACATGTCTCTGATCATATTAGAGAAGGTCATCTCTCAGTTGTTTCTGTAATCGGTTCAATCTCAGTTGTTAACGTACTGGACTATGGCCATAATACAGTTGGCACTATCTCAGTCATGGCTGCGCGGAAGCAGGTCTCAACCAAAGTCACAATAAGCCATGCCCCAGTTGGCACTGCACTAGAGCTTGTCTCTGGTTATAGAAAACTAGAACATGTTTTTATTTGCATTTCACAAGACTCTGTCTCAGCTATTACTCCAGTAGAACCTGCCACGTGTCTATCAAACGGGACCCTGTCTCAGGTGATGCTGCACCAATACATGCTTCCATTCATATCACACAATTCCCTGTTTCTGTTGTTATTATCCTTAAGCATTACTCTCTTATTGCTGTACTAGTGTATGTCTCTCTTTTTATTGATCTCGTGCCTTTGCCGGTATTTAATTCACCAGGCACTGCGTCAGTTGATATTAAAAAGATCCCTGAATTATGTGAAGCTGCACTAGACCGTGTATCAGTTTTCTTAAACTGGATCCGGTCAGTGTTATTGCTACACCAGGCTGGTTCGTATTACACAAGATCCTGTCTCAATTATTACTGCACTCGGCACTGTCTCACTTATGTTTCACTAGGTCGCGGCCCTGCTTATAACAAACTCAGTCATGTCTGCACTTATATTCCTCTAGACCGTATTTCAGAAGAATTTACACTAGACTCTGTATCTGCCTGTATTACACTCGAGCTTGTCTGTCTTTTTAATTAAAATGGATCCTGTCTTTGCAGAGACTTTGTCTTTGTAACTCTGTCTCTGCTTCTATTCCACTCTCCCTTTCCCTGTTTTTACTCCACGAGATCATGTCTGTCTCTCTTGCACTGGTGACAGTCTCCGATATTACGGCCTTAGACTCTCTCTAGGAAGCAATTACTCTGTGCCCTGTCCCTGTAATAACTGCCCTATTTCACTTGATGTTGATCCAGGCCCTGTATCGGTAACTATTGCACTAGACCCATCTCCGCTATTACAGCAGTAGACCTTGTCTATGTTAATATAGCACTCGTCCCCGCCCTTGTTATTCGTGCACTAGGTCACGTCTTTGCTTAAGTAACATTAGATGGCCTCTCTAGTAATGCCTCTGCTTAAATTGCACTAGCCCCTGTCTCAGTAATTACCACACCAGGCTCTGTCTCTGTTGTTACTACACTACTCTATGTCTCTATAAGGTGAGCGTTGAGTTAGAAATGGGCCTCTGACTTTGGCCTAAAACTACAGGTTTTGACTGTTTGTTCCTCGCAGCTCTTAATATTCAGTTTCATTACAGCCAGCAGTATTACATATGAGACATCGCCTGTTCTGTGTGTCTGTGTGAAAAGAAATCATGCTGCGTCATTCCACAAAGATGAAAGATGTATCTTCACCAGAATGTTTCATTTTATTTTATTTTCCCTTATTCAAACTGTAACTACAGATCGTCAAATTACGTAAATATTCATTGATAGTATATTCTGTTGTGTGCTCTTGTTTAGAAATTCATGTCATTCCAACCATTTCTTTGCTAAGACGGGCACGTTTGTCACCACAATCACTTAATGTCAGTCATATCTCTATCTGAGATAGCGTCTAACTCACTGAAACGTATTGATTTCTCTCTCTCAGAGAAAAGCAAAATACTGCGGCTGCTGGAAATCTGAAACAAAAACAAAAATACCTGGAAAAACCCAGCAGGCCTGACAGCATCTGCGGAGAGGAGCACAGTTGACGTTTCGAGTCCGTGTGACTCTTCTTCAGAACTAAGGAAATGGAGAAATGCGGTGAAATATAAGCTGGTAGTGGGGGGTGGGGCAGGTTGAGCTGGATAGAGGGGCAGTGATAGGCGGAGGCAAAGAAGAGATGTAATAGACAAAAGGACAAAGAGATGTTGACGGTGGTGATATTAGCTAAGAAATGTGCTAATAGGTGACATTAAGGGTAGAAATCAGGACAAGCAAGGTAGAGATAGCCCTAGTGGGGGTGGGTTGGGGGGAAGGGATCGAAATTGGCTAAAAGGTAGAGATAAAACAATGGATGGAAATACATTTAAAAATAATGGAAATAGGTGGGAAAAGACAAAAATATATAAATTGTTGGAAAAAAAGGGGGATCGGAAAGGGGGTGGGGATGGAAGAGAGAGTTCATGATCTAAAGTTTTTGAACTCAATATTCAGTCCGGAAGGCTGTAAAGTGCCGAGTCGGAAGATGAGGTGCTGTTCCTCCAGTTTGTGTTGAGCTTCACTGGAACAGTGCAGCAGGCCAAGGACAGACATGTGGACATGAGAGCAGGGTGGTGTGTTGAAATGGCAAGTGACAGGGAGGTCTGGCTCATACTCGCAGACAGACCGAAGGTGTTCCGCAAAGCGGTCACCCAGTCTGCGTTTGGTCTCTCCAATGTAGAGGAAACCGCATTGGGAGCATCAAATGCAGTAGACTAAATTGAGGGAAGTGCAAGTGAAATGCTGCTTCACTTGAAAGGAGTATTTTGGCCCTTGGACAGTGAGGAGGGGGAAAGTAAAGGGGCAGGTGTTGCACCTTTTGCGGTTGCATGGGAAGGTGCCGTGGGAGGGGGTTGAGGTGTTGGTGGTGATGGAGGAGTGGACCAGGGTGTCACGGAGGGAACGATCCCTGCAGAATGCCGCCGGGCGGTGGGTGAAGGGAAGATGTGTTTGGTGGTGGCATCATGCTGAAGTTGGTGGAAATGGCGGAGGATGATCCTTTGAATGCAGAGGCTGGTGGGGTGATAAGTGAGGACAAGGGGGACCCTATCATGTTTCTGGGAGGGAGAAGAAGGTGTGAGGGTGGAGGCGCAGGAGATGGGTCGGACATGGTTGAGGGCCCTGTCAACCACTGTGGGTGGAAAACCTCGATTAAGGAAGAAGGAGGACATGTCAGAGGAACTGTTTTTGAAAGTGGCATCATCAGAACAGATGCGATGGAGATGCAGGAACTGAGAAAATGGGATGGAGTCCTAACAGGAAGCGGGGTGTGAGGAGCTGTGGTCAAGGTTGCTCTGGGATTCGGTAGGCTTGTAATGAATATGGGTGGACAGTCTATCACCAGAAATTGAGACAGAGAGGTCAAGGAAGGGAAGGGAAGTGTCAGAAATGAACCATGTGAAAATGATGGAGGGTTGGAAATTGGAAGCAGGTCCAGACGAGAGCATGAAGCAGCACCGAAGCAATCATCGATGTACCGGAGAAAGACTTGTGGGAGGGGTCCGGAGTAGGACTGGAACAAGGAATGTTCCACATACCCCATAAAGAGACAAGCATAACTGGGGCCCATGCGGGTACCCATAGCCACACCTTTTATTTGGAGGAAGTGAGAGGAGTTTAAGGAGAAATTGTTCAGTGTGAGAACAAGTTCAGCCAGACGGAGGAGATTAGTGGTGGATGGGCATTTTTCGGGCCTCTGTTCGAGGAAGAAACGGAGAGCCCTCAGAGCATCCCGGTGGGGGATGGAGGTGTAGAGGGATTGACGTCCATGGTGAAGAGGAGGCGGTTGGGGCCAGGGAACTGGAAATTGATGATATGATGTAGGGTGTCAGAGGAATCACGGATGTAGGTGGGGAGGGACTGGACAAGGGGAGAGAGAATGGAGTCAAGAGAGCAAGAAATGAGTTCCGTGGGGCAGGAACAGGCTGACACGATTGGTCTGCCAGGACAGTCCTGTTTGTGGATTTTGGGCAGAAGGTAGAAGCGGGCCGTGCAAGGCTGGAAGACTATCAGGTTGGAAGCTGTGGAAGGAAGGTCTCCAGAGGAGATGAGGTCAGTAACAGTCCTGGAAACAATGGCTTGATGTTCAGTGGTGGGGTCATGGTCCAGAGGCAGGTAGGAGGAAGTGTCTGTGAGTTGACGCTCAGCCTCTGTGATGAAGAGATCAGTGCGCCAGACAACAACAGCACCATCCTTGTTAGCAGGTTTGATGACAATGTCAGGGTTGGACCTGAGAGAACGGAGTGCAGCAAGTTCAGAGAGAGACAGGTTAGAGTGGGTGAGAGGAGCAGAAAAATTGAAATGACAGCTTCCCTGATGGTCTAGTAGTCAGGATTCGGCACTTCATCAGTAGCAACCCGGGTTGGATTCCCGATCAGGGAATGTACATTTTTTTATCTTGTTAAAATGAGTATTAATTACTTATTGATGAAATAAATTTCACAGCTCCACCAGAATCATTAGGGTGATAGTTGATGTTTCGCCGCAGAGTTGGAAATGTCATATTTGGACAAGTCTTGAACAAAGACAGAAGCGGAGTGAGGGAATGAAAGGAGGAGAAGAGAAGCGCTGGGTGCAAAGCACTGACCACAGAGATGGTGGCGCCAGGAAAAATATGGGTGGGAGAAGGGCAAATTTTGCTGCCTACTGTTTGCACTTACATAAATATCACTCCTGATGGATCAACTAATCACTACTGCTCTTTGACAGCAGCACGCCAGGCCGAATGGCCTCTGTCTGTGCTGCAACTTTCTATAATTTTATGTTTCCCAACAGCACGGGTCATTCTGCCATTTTAAACCCACCCGAGCGAGATGTACTTTTTTACCTTGTATTCGGCTCGTAGAAACCAAAACACGAAGCAAATTCAGCGAGATTTCTTGTCATTTCCAGCATGAGATTTGTCACGAGACTAATTGAGCGACACATTAATGGTGTCAATCCTTCACTGGAGCTCACCGTGTCCAAAGAGCACTGTTATCATCTGCCTGTTATGTAACTTCTTGCAGTACATCTGCTGAACTATATAAGCTTATCACAGCTCTGCTTTCTTCACATTGAAATCCAGTGTGAAAATATGAGCATTTTCAAAGCTGAACAACGTAGACAAGACTGGAAGGGAAGTATGATTGTGGATAATCGGCACTGTGCACATTCCTGTAATCAGTACTTGGGCGAATCAGGAAGATACTGTCTCTGTCCGCTGCTATCTGTAAACCGATCACGTTCTGTTTTACGTTCGCACCATCTAACTGCGTTTGCATCAAGCAGCTAATTGACTTGGACGGGCAGAAAGAGCTGGAGGCGAATATCTGTCCTGCACAAATTTCACAGCTAATTCAACAACCCCGCCTTTTCTCCAGAGCCATTTATATTTTATTGTCTCTCAGTATTTCTGTTAAAGTGAAACACCGCACACACCTGCTTTAACTGTGAGCTGCCACTTTTTCGACCAATCGGGCAATTTTAGCAGCAGTTGAAGTGGTATTTGAAACCAAGCTTCATTATTACTGTCCATCGCCTTGCCTAGCATTGCTACTCAAATAGAACAGAATCAAAGCAGCAACAATACGTCATAAGGCCCTACAAGCCTCCTCCGTCACTTTATAAGATCGTGGCGGATCCCCAACCTCAACACCAAATTCCCACCCGATCTCGATCGCCCTTCATTCCCTTACAGTCCAAAAGTCAGGCAAATTTTTGGATGTTTTTTCTTCCATTGATCCGAGAGTTCTGTGGACACATGGTTGAAATTAGCAATAATAAGAAGCACAGTCGGTAAGATTGTAACTTTCCTGGGGAAACCTCAGTGGATTTTAAAAGCATCGTTTTCACCACTGGGACACGACGATTGACCAATGCCCCTGTGCTTTCCACTCAATCACCAATAACATCATTCACAGCTTCCGCTTCTCAGCTGCACCTCCTTCCAAACATTGTGATCCATTTCCCCCAGGATTTGTTCCTGGATTCAATATTTAGCTGCTTTGTGACCTCATTTTGAAAACAGATCCGTTTCAATATCCAACACAAATTGAATTGCAAACCTGAAGGACAATCAGTGGAGAACAAGTCACTCGGTAACACAAATCCCATGGTGCTCATTTTCAGATTCACAACAGTCATCTTTTCAATAAAATGAAGGAATTTGACAGTGAAAAGATTTAGAAAGTTGGTGTGACTTTTATTTGTGACTCACTCACTCGGGTATTCTGTAAATGCTGCTCGGAGGTTTAGTGACCGGGATATAATCTACCTGCGTTTTCCTGAGCCTATGCTCGGTGTATTGGGAGGTTTGGTCCGGGTTGGAGTATCTTGTGTCCCAGGGATGGGCAGTAACCCGCTGATTGAAGCTGCAGTCGCCGCTTTCTGCTGGCAGCAGGTGATTGGAGAGTGCAGGGCCAGAATATTGCTGCTTTTCCCTGTCTCACTCACTGTGGAGCTGAGGAAGAAAGAACAATTGATGGGTTTGTTTGAATCCAATAACTTCATAAATTTCCAGTGTGTTGGATATCAGTGCATGGTAGGTCTAAATGTTTTCTCATTATATTTGAAATGAATATTCGAAAAAAAGCCGCTTAGTTGGGAGCTCACTGAATAAAAGTAGAGCCGGCAAAATTTCCGGGGTCTTGGCATTCAGCTCAAGTAGCCAATGACAACCGGGAACTGAGTGACAATGAATGCTGAAAAAAAGTGGAAGTTTCGTCCCTGGGTGGTCTCGAACCACCAACCTTTCGGTTAACAGCCGAACGCGCTGACCAATTGCGCCACAGAGACCGATGCAACCTCGAACCAGGGTGTCATCGAGTTAAAGTTTCAGATTGCTGCTACAGGAATGACAATTGTTCTCTATCAGTTTTACTCTTCCAAAATAAAGGGTGGGACATTCATTGTGGATACATGGAAACAGTCTGATCCCACCCACTGCAGACACATCCATGTCACCGGGAACCAGCTCTCCTACAACCGGTGCCGTCTTCCTTCGAGCCTTTCGGTGCCTCGACTGTTACCAAGTATTCTGATTGTCCCGAAGCCGATATTAGGTTTGAATTCCTGAGGTGCAGTAACGAGAATCCTTTCAATGTCTCAGATCAGTTAATTTCACTGATAACATCAGAGTCAATGTTCCAACGTCTTAAAGAAGGGAAAGGTGCCTTGACTGTCTCTGGTCAGTCGGACAGTTCACCCTTCATTCTCCTCTGATTCCGGTTCCCAAAGAATATCTGAAGATTCACAAAGCTGGAGACTGAGAATTCTTTTTTGGTTCCTTCTCCATTTTCCCACCTGCCAACTGACAATATATTCCAAAATCTCGTCTCAATCCTCCGCCTTGCATCATGTCCAGGGATGAGGAAATTCAGTTTTGTGGAGATTTTATGGAGACCGGGATTGTCCTCTATGGAGCAAAGAAGATTAAACGGAGATTTCACGGAGCTGCTCAAAGTGATGGGGGTGCGGGTAACGGGGACAGGGCGGTTTGATGGAGCAGATGGGGAGAAACTGTTTCCACTGACGGGGGTCAGTAACCAGAGGAATGGGATTTAAGATAGTTAAAGAAGGAAAGACTTGCATTTTAATAGCGCTATTCCAGACCAGTGGATGTCTCAAACCACTTTCCAGCCAATTAAGTACTTTTTGAAATAAAAACAGACAATGTTGGAAACCTCAGCAGGTTTCTCTCTCAAAAGATGCTGTCAGGCCTGCTGGGTTTTTCCTGTATTTTCTGTTTTCCTTTCCAGATTTCCGCAGTTTTGCTTTTATTGAAGTGCTGTCATTGTTGTAATGTAGGGAACATTGCAGCCAATCATCGCTCAGGAAACAGCCAAAACCAGGCACGTCACAATGAACTGACCATGTCCTCTTGGTTCAGGGATAAACGCTGATCAGGTCACGTGGCTTTAACGAGAACCCACAAATTCTGATTATGTTTTAAATCGGAGAACGTTTCATGTGCTGGGCAAGCATGAAAATCACTGCACCACAGAAACAGGAAACAGCACAAAGGCTCAATGGGCTTCACTAAAATGTTAAGCGGTGACGTCATGCAGCAGCACTTTGGGTCTTTGTTTTGAAGAAATGGAATTTGGCTGTTCTCATTAGGAATGCTGGAGACAGACTGATCAACAATGTCCTCATCAAATGGTACAGCGCAGTAAGAGGTCTTTCGGACAATCAATCTATGTCAGGTTTGTTCAACGGGCTTTCTTGTTAATCTCAATTTATTTGTCTCTTTCCATAACCCTGATCTTTTTCTCCATTTCAAGTCATTGTCCAATAACCTTTTGAAAACTCTGTGTTAAGGAAAAAACACTATTTAAAGAGATGCAGGGCCTTCTGCTGTGTCCATGCATAATGTATGAAAGTTAACAAAGTTTTCCTGACCCAATGACATGAAGAGTTGGACTCGGAAACCTTTGACTAGTTTTCAAATTTTTTGAAATCGTTGATGTCAAATCAAATTATCAAAAAATATCCACCCTGACCAAACATCTCATTTTTCTGAGTCAACATTTACAATCTCATTACCCATTACCAACATTTCATTGAGTAAACACGCAGTCACAAAGGAAAAAACAAATATCATTTGAAACATCGAAATAATGAAACATTGAAAAAAGAAGTTAGCAGTGGAGATGATTTCTGTTTGTTACAAAGTGCAGGATGATCTGATTCACTGGCGGAGCTGGTTACAGTTTCCCAATGACCTCCCCCTGCTCCTTTGCTTCTGTTCTTTTCGTTGGCAATACTAGTGAAGGAAATTATGTCTAGTCCTTTGTAACGTGACAGCTGGATTAGGGCTCCAATCTCTACAGAAACGTAGGTTCGAATCCCACCGTAGCCAAACGTTCAAGTTATCTTCCTTTTAGGATCTGCAGCCGTCCCATTTGAACCAACAGATACCAACTCACATTAAAGCCAGCGGAGTGTGCGGTGTTTTACTTTGATCGGGAGAATGAGGAGAGACAATATAAATATGAGTTGCTGTAGGAAAAAGGCGGGGTGTGGAATTGCAGTCGGTGAGTTGCTCTTCCAGAGAGTCGGCATGTGAACAATATGCTGAATGACCGTCTGATGTAGCCGTCTATGATTTTATACAAACTACATACATGCAAATCTGGGGCTTGGATTCGCGACTGAGTTGTTAAGGAAACAGGTTTTGAATCTAATGGGGTCTCCACAGGTGGGCTGGAATCCTGACAACTACTCTTCTTATCATTCCTGAATTTTAGAGTGTACCTGCACAATTAATGATCGATTAAGTTGAATAAAAAACATCCAAAACCCCCAGCGTTCTCTAATTTCCATTCGTCTGCAAGCGTTCACAAAAGTTACAGCTAGAAATGGAACAAAAACAGAGCCAGGTTGGCGTCATGCTTGCTTTCTGGGTGTTTGCCTCTCCATAGAGACAAACCCTTGCCCTCTGTCAATCTCGGTGTATATGCCTGTGTGTGTTCCTGTGTGTGTGTCAATGCGGTTCAGTTCCCCATTTCACCATCCAAACATTATTCACGTTAGTTGTGTGGCTTCATATTAAGATGGTACAGAGAATAAAAAGAGCAGCTTTAAAATATACAAGAGGAGTTTTCTTTCTTTTGAATGGAGACTTTTCAGCTGCTAAGGGTCGGTTTGGTACAAAGTGGAGGATGATCGAAATTGTCACTAAGCAACATTTAAACAGACAGACACCGATCCCTTGTGGTTGAGTGGCTAAGGCAATGGATACATCGAGAGAATGAATTTTTAAATACAAATAGCCCAAACTGAAATCACTCGGACATTAGGAACTGTTTCTACTGCTGTCGGGTGTCGGAAGGAACAGGAAAATAAAAGTTGATTCACAAATGTTCCAGGAACAGATAGGTTATAATCACCAGGAAAGGCTGAGCAGCCTGAAGCTCTTTTCTCCAGAAAGGAAAAGGTTGAGAGATGACCTGATAGAAATGGGATGCTTTGTCCCTGTTTCGTCAGAGATTCGAGTTGAAATTTATTCACTCAGCTGCAGATTTACATCTGCTGAATCTGCATCAAACAAACCATGAAATGTTTAGGAAGATAGAAAGAAAGATTCTACATTGAGATGGATTTCTTAAAATCGAATTTTCTCATCTACTGAATCAGCATTTTAATCAAACCCTCTCTGCTTTTAGATTACAACAGTGACTACATTTCAAAAAGATTTCATTGGCTCTAAAGGGCCTCCCGTTGTCCTGAGTTGGTAAAAGGCTCTGTTTAAATGTAAGTCTTTATTTCTCTCTTTCTGTCTGTCAATGTAAGTTAACGATCACGTGGAATGGTGAAGTGTATCTGTTCCTTTCAGTGTCTGCCACTCTCTCTCCCTCTGTCTGCCGCTTTTTGTTCCTGTATATCTGCCTCGCTCTCTTTCACTCTCTCAGTCTCTCTGCCTGTGTCTCTATCTCTGTTCACTTTTGTGCTCTTTGTTCCCTCCATTCCCTCGCTGTCTGTGTGCAACCAAGATTCACTGGATTGATTCCTGAGTGACAGTGAACATGCTGAGAGGCTGTTTTCCCCCTGGCTGGAGCGTCTAGAACTGGGCTCACATTCTCCGGATAATGTGTCAGCCATTTAAGACTGAGGTGAGGAGAAATTTCTTTATCAAATGTTTGTGAATCTTTGGAATTCTGTAGCCCAGAGGCCTGTTGATCCTCAGCCGATGAGTATAATGAACGCTGAGATGGATAAATGTTTGGGCTTTAAATGAATGAAGGGCTGACGGGATTGGATGGGGAATTGGTGCTGAGTTTGGGGATCTGACATGAACTTATTAATTGGTAGCGGAGGCTCGAGGGGGCTTATGGACAATTCCTGTTCATTTTTCGATGTTTTTAATGTTCTGTTTCAGTGGAAACACCTTCAAGGCGACGGGAAACAGCAGGTTGAGAGAGGTAACCTGGCTGAACGGCCTCAGGCGCTGGATTCAGGTTCCATTATTTATGGAACCGCTGCCAAAGTTAAAGGTGGTTCACCTTTGGGTCACTTTGAATGCTCTCTTCTGACGACAAAGTGCCAGCTCAAAGTGAATGCGGGCGTGTATTTGGTTTAATTTTAACTGGGAGAAGGAGGAGAGGCAATAAAAATATCAATTGCTTGTGTGAGAAAGTAGGGCAGTGGAAGTAGTTGAGTTGTTCTTGCAGACAGCAAGCACGGAAAAGATGGGCCGAAAGCCCGCCTTCTCTGCTGCAGCCATCTTATATACCAGCAACATTAACCTGTCCATAGGGTCAGTTGTCGTGGCCGAGTGGTTACGGAGATGGAGTTCAAATCCATTGGGGTTTCCCCGCTGCTCATTACTCCTGTTTGTAACTCTCTGTCTACAGAGTTAATTCTCG